>NC_090267.1:183327959-184537959 GCF_040414725.1 Anabrus simplex
GTTTCATATTGGGTGCCTTGGCGGCACTGAACCCGCGGCCGGACTGCATTCTTAGTCATTACCCGTCCAAGAGCCGTTTCCAGCGCGGTCCGCATATTTGACGACGGTCCGGAACATTATTATTATTTTTATTATTATTATTATTATTATTATTATTATTATTATGATTATTATTATTATTATTATTATTATTATTAATATTAATGTTATTATTATTATTATTATTACTATTATGTGTTGCTGGGATGAATGATGACAGGGAAAACCGGAGTATCCGGAGAAAAACCTGTCCCGCCTCCGTTTTGTCCAGCACGAATGTCACATGGAGTGACCGGGATTTGAACCACGGAACCCAGCTGTGAGAGGCCGGTGCGCTGCCGCCTGAACAACGGAGGATCCTTATAAGTACATTAAGAACAGTAAAATCAATTGGTCTCACCTCCTTTTACACCCCACCGCCGTTAGTTTTTACTGCCACCCCCCCCCCAAAAAAAAATTAAAAGAAGGCGTGTTTCTTTATGTTTAAGGGAGATTCCAAACACCAATGTTCACGTCTATTACCTTCAGTTTTGAGATATAAGTATCCCCATAAATATAATTTACTTTTGTCACTTCATTTCAAACTACTCCCCCCCCCCCCAAGTGAATTTTCCCGCAAAAAATACTTGTTTCTTTAATAGTGAAGGATCTTCTAAATACCAATTATCACGACTCTAACTTCTTCACTTTTAGATTTATGTGTCCTCATGAAAGGAATTCAACTCCTTTACACTCCCGCCCCCCAAGATTTTTCCCCCCCAAAACACGTTTTTCTTTGTTTTCAAAGGAGATCCAAATACGAATTTTCACGTCTGTAACAACTTTAGTTTTTATTAGATGTATATATTCTCATACAATTAAAGTCAATTAATTTTTCAATTCTTTCACCCCCCCTCCCCCCGCTTCATTGGATTTTCAGAGAATACGTGTTTCTTTACTTTTAAAGCAGATTGCAAATATCAAATTTCACGTCTGTAACATCTTCTCTTTTAAGATATCAGTAGCCTAATTAAAAGAATTCAACACTATTTTCAGTCACTTTAACCCCCCCCCCCTCCACCCAAGTGGTATTTCCGAAAATTAAAAATACACGTTTCTTTATGTTTAATAGAGATAAAAATGCCATTTTTCACTTCTGTAACATGTTAAGTTTTTTTTAGATATACTGTAAAAATTCTCATTTTAAAATTTCACCCCTTTTGGGTTCCCCTTAAGTGGAGTTTCCAAAAACAAATCACCTATGTTTCTTTACATTTACAGGAGATTCCAAACACCCACTTTTTACGTCTGTAACATTTTAAGTTTCCAAGATAATCTTTCAAAAAATTCACCCCAATTTGTCACTTCTGTTTAACCGCCATTAATAGGATTTTCCAAAAACTAAAAAAATACGTGTTTCTTTATTTTTAAAGGAGATCCCATGTACAAATTTTCAGTCTGTAATATCTTCCGTTTCTGAGATATATGTATCCTCATTAAAGGCATTCAACCCATTTTTTACCCTTTTACACCCCTCCTATTGGGATTTACAGGAAACAAAAAAATACGTGTTCCTTTATTTTTAGAGGAGATTCTAACTACCAATTTTTACATCTGTAAATTTTAAAGTTTTAAGATGTAGACACATTCATTTTAAAAAATTCACCCCCCTTTTCACCCCTCAATATTTGGATTTTCCAAAAACGAAAAAATACGTGTTTTTTTACATTTAAAGTAGATCCCAAATACCAATTTTCAGGTCTGTAATATCTTCAGGTTCTGAAATATAAGTAGCCTCATTAAAGGCATTCAACCCATTATTCACCCTTTTACACCCTTCCTATTGGGATTTTCCGAAAACAAAAGAATGCGTGTTTCTTTATTTTTAAAGGAGATTCTAAATACCAATTTTTACATCTATAAACTGTAACAGTTTTGAGATAAAGATACACTCATTTTAAAAAATCACCCCCTTTTCACCCCCCATTAATTGGATTTTCCAAAAACAAAAAATACATGTTTCTTTATTTTTAAAGGAAATCCCAAACACCAATTTTCAGGTCTGTAATATCTTCAGTTTCTGAAATATATGTAGCCTCATCAAAGGCATTCAACCCCTTTTTCATCCCTTTTCACCCCTCCTATTGCGATTTTCCAAAAACAAAAAAATACGTGTTTCTTTATGTTTAATGAAGATTCTAAATACCAATTTTTACATCTTCAAACTTTAAAAGTTTGGAGATATAGATTCACTCATTTTAAAAATTCACCCCCTTTTCACCCTCCCATTAATTGGATTATCCAAAAACAAAAAAATACGTGTTTCTTTATTTTTAAAAGAGATCAAAAGTACCAATTTTCAGGTCTGTAATATCTTTAGTTTCTGAGATATAAGTACTGGTATACTGATTAAGGGCATTCAACCCATTTTTCCCATTTTCACCCCTTTTCACCCCTCCTATTAGGATTTTCTGAAAACAAAAAAATACGTGTTTCCTTATTTTTAAAGAAGATTCTAAATACCAATTTTTACATCTGTAAACTTTTAAACTTTCGAGATATAGACACACTCATTTTAAAATTTCACCCCTCTTTTCACCCCCTTAGCGAAGGAATATCCAAAAATCCTCTCTTAGCGAGCACCTACATCTTAATATGAACATATCCCCAAAATTTCATTTCGTTACGTCCAGTAGTTTTGGCTCGGCGATGATGAATCAGTCAGTCAGGACAAGTTATTTTATATATATATAGATAGATATGTTGAAGACAACAGCCAACACCTGAAGGATCAACTGAAATTTTGTCTATAGAATCGATACAATCAAAAAATATTTCGCTCCACATCGATTTTGAGTTCAGTTTTTCACTAATTACTTTCTCGGCCTGGAAAAGAATGTCACATATACTTTTGGAAGGGCGTGTTAAAAACACTTCATTATTGCTTGAACCGTAGTCTTTTATTTCGGAGAGAACTGAAAATGTACTATGATTATTATCACGTAGAGAATGGGCACAGGACGAACACTTAATAAATTTAGAAGAGTGCTTAACAACGTACCCAGCCAAATGGTACACTAAACACTTCTCAATCGAAGAGTTTCGAACTGCGCTATCAAATTCAGGTACATAGCTTTCCCAGTCTTCGATATTTACTGCATCTTGAACCACGATTTTTTGCTTAATGGAAGTTTCCACTGATTGTTTCACTGTCTCATTATGCATTTCCACATTCCGGGCTAACATACGCATCTGATTAACATACGAGGTCAAGATCGGCTCCCGTTTAGGTTCGCAATTTCCTCCTACATTTAAAGCCTGCTTTATAGGGACATAGACACATTGAAGTAGATGCAAATGAAGGAAATCTATTGTCGATGGATGATCATCTGAACTGAAAGAACGCATAATTCCGAAGTGCCGTTCCAAGGGATCCTGGGTGAGCTTTCCTGTTAACACATACTTATAACCTCTTTCCCAAAGCCATTCAGACATTTCCAAAGTACTCTGTAGGGTTACCATAAGTGATTCCAAGGTTCTGTTGGAGGCAAAGGTGTTATTAGTAGATCTCACAGTTTGAAGAAAATTAACAAGAACTGTATGAGAAGGTGAACCTCTACGAAGAGCCTGAGAAGGGATGAATGCATTTAGTGCATCAGCAACAATATTTATATCGCTGGTAAATGTTTCAGTGTCCTCACTACCTTGTAATCCTGCCAGTCCCATTTCGCGATAAAATTTCATACCTTTGGCAACACTATCACTAAAAAGTTGGAAGGCAAGCCTAGCATTCATTCTCTGGAACGATGATGGGTCTAAATGAGCAACTGTCAGCTTGGGGCAGGCTCTAAGTCCAGCATATCCTGATAGATCTTCTTTGAACAGTTCCCTATAGAAATTGAAATGAATGATTTTGTCGTTATAGTGAAGTTCTACTTTATCATGAAAGTGGTTTCTTATGCATTTCAATACATGCACGAAGTCGGAGAAAGCCCAGATCTTTCTCTTAACATCTGCAGGATTAATGATGTGAGGTTGTAGAGAACTTGTCTTGCCACTGATTCCTAACGATTTCCAGGCCTTTTTATTTGTCTGACTACCATCACAAGTAAATCCAACCACCCTCGCCCCAGCCTCTTCTAACTGCAAAATCACCTGTATTAGAATTTTTGCGAGAATGTCTCCTGGAGTAGCATTTCTGCATGCATAAACAGCAACTGGTTGCACCCAATTATGCATAAAAGGTACGAACATGAACACTAGAGCGTGATTTGCAAGCAAGTTTTTCTGGAGGTCTGGCGTATGTTCACCTAAATCAACTAATCCATCTACTTTATGGGAAAAACTATTGAACTGGATTTCTTCTCTTAGCTTAACTTCATCAAAAATAACAACACCATAACGTGAATTATCATTTTCATCCTTAAGAAAATCTGAAATAGCATTTATGCTATGCGAATTAACTCCATAAGGGCACTTAAGCCCTTTACAAAGTTTTCTCAAGTGACTTTCTGAGGGCAGAGGCAAGAGGTCATGTCGCCGACAATGACGGAATCCTTTCGGTGATTTTATTCTCAACAATAAACTCTCTAGAATGAATTCATTGCTGTACCTCATTCCATTAGAAGATTTCACCTGGCATTTCTTAAGCATGGTATCGATTATCATCTTTTCCTTCTTGCTAAGGCGTTCGTTATCTCTATAATTAAATTCCTGTGTATTTCTAACCTGCTTCTCCAGTAAATTAATTCTCGATTTTGCTGAGTTTAGACTGGACCTAGCTCGAATTAAATTTCGATTAGCATTTTTTAGGCGCCTTTTGAGCGATAATATTGTCTTTTCGGCATCAGAAAGCACACTAGCATAACCCAAATTTTGATCAACATTAGACTGACCTTTTAATTCTCCATTTGCTGCTACACTCGCGTCTTCAATCTTCTTTCTTCTCCTAGTGGTGTCTAGATTCTTTTTCCTGTTGGGAGTTTCACGGGACTTAATCTCACTTGAAAGGTATTTCGGCAAATTAGGGAAAATGTGAGGCACTGCTCCTGGACGTAATTTCCATCTATCACGAGGCATAACCACTTTTTCACCATTCACTATAAAGTTATCTGATTTTACTATCAAATCATCAGAGAAATGAACTTGACAAATTCTACTTCTACGCGTTAACACAGTATCCTTTCGTGGAATAGCTCTGGCCCATTTTTCAAATTTATTTATATCCTTCGGTGGTGAAAAGAATTTTATACCATTAACTATTCTACCATAGCCTGACTTACAGCCAGGCACAAAACAGTACGGCATGTTGAACTATTAATTTAATCAGACCACTAACACACGTGCTTTAAGTGCACAACACACAATGAACTTAGTTTAGGAACTGAAAGCAAAGGAAATTCAACTTGTTGACTTGAAATATCTCGCACATCAACATCTCCCGCACTTTCCAACACATGGTTTGCCGGTCTACTGAAGCACGTGTTGGATTCCGACGTTTGCAGTGCTCCCAGTGGCGGGTCCACAAACTACCACGCTATAACAGTTGAGTAATCACACTTGGTTCTTCTATTCGTCATGGTTTAATACAACACACACATCCAGGCCCCGAGCCATCGGAATTAACCAATTAATTGTAAAATTCCGGACCATGCAAGGAATCTAACCCGGGACCCCATGGACCAAAGGCCAGCATACATACATCTATCTTCATTACAGACTGTTATGCCTTTCAGCGTTCAGTCTGCAAACCTCTGTGAATTTACTAAACACCACCACATTTAGTTTTATGACCTCTTATCATTAAATCATTACAAAATGAGTCTAACCATCATCATCTAGGTCTCCCTCTACTTCTCTTACCATCCATGCCCGAGTCCATTATTCTCGTAGGTAGCCAATCCTCCTCCATTCATGCATGCTGTACAGCTTCATTAATTGGATTTATTCCTAAGCTTTTATCTCCTCATTCCGAGTACTCCCCTGCCATTGTTTTCACCTATTTGTACCGGCGATCATTCTCGCTACTTTCACATCTGTTACTTCTAACTTACGAATAGGATATCCTGATCCACTCAGCTTTTACTCCCGTAATATTCCTAAGCCTTTATTTCCTCATTCCGAGTACTCCCCTGCCATTGTTTTCACCTATTTGTACCGGCGATCATTCTCGCTACTTTCACATCTGTTACTTCTAACTTACGAATAGGATACCCTGATCCACTCAGCTTTCACTCCCGTAAAGCAAATTTGGTCTGTAAAGAGAGTTTTTCCTGGGAGATGACTTCTTTCTTACAGAATACTGTTGATCGCAACTGTGAACTCACTGACATTCAATTCTCTCAGGTTTCTTACCTACTGACATCAGATAGCAGATATTTTAGATGCAGGAGGTCAAACGGACTGTATTGCTATTGACCTATCTAAGGCTCTTCATAGGGTAGATCATGAGAGATTACTGATGAAAATGGAGACTATAAAACTAGAAAAAAATTCATTGAATTGGTAGCTACATTTCTAGAAAACAGAACTCAGAGAATTAGAATAGGTGAAGTGTTATCTGATTCTGTAATGATGAAGAGGTATTAATGGCCCTTTATATTTTTTTATTATAAATGACCTGAGTAAAGAACTGGAATCACAGATGAGGCTATTTGCAGATGATGTTATGCTGTACAGAGTAATTGGTGATTAGTTGCAGATTTCTGAATGACTACAAAAAGACCTCGACAATGTTGCGAGATGAACAGCGGACAATGATACGATGGTCAACGGGATGAAAAGTCAAGTTGTGTCACCAAGCGGAAAAGTCCTCTCAGTTTTAATTACTGTGTTGATCGGGTGATAGTACCTCGTGAGGATCGCTGTAAGTACCTAGGTGTTAATATAAGGAATGATCTTCATCGGGGTAAGCATATTAACGATGTTGTTAAGAAAGATTACAGGTCTCTTCACCTGGTTATGAGAGTATTTAAAGATTATAGTAAGGATGTAAAGGAGAGGGTGTATGTCTCTGGTATGACCCTAATTAGAGTATGGTTCCAGTGTATGGGATCCACACTAGGACTACTAGTTAGGAGAACTGGATAAGATCCAAAGGAAAGAAGCACAATTTTTCTTGGTCATTTTTTACAATAGTGTTATGAAAAGTTGCAAATTTCCTGCCGGGAAGACTTGGAAGTAAAGAGAAGAGCTGCTCGACTAAGTGGTATGCTCTGAGCGTTCTGTAGAGAGATGACGTGGAATGACATTAGTAGATGAATAAGCTTGAGCAGAACTTTTAAAAATAGGAGAGATCATAATATGAAGATAAAGTTTGAATTCAAGACAAAAAGTTGTGGCAAATATTCTTTAATTGAAGGAAAAATCAGGACTTAAAATAATTTACAGAGAGAAATGTTCAATAAATTTCTAAGTTCTCTGAAAACTGTTAAGAACAGGCTAGGTAAACAAATGATAGGAAATCTGCCACCTGGACGACAGTTCTAAATGCTGATCATTGATGATTGATTGATGATTGATCACTCTAGCCTTGGGAAGGCTAATTTTCATATCATACACCCGGGCAACTGGAGTAGGACATTGATGATGATGATGATGATGATGATTATGGTGATGACTCTTTGCAACTATCCTCAAATTTCAAGAAATTAGACTGCAGATTTTCAGTACAATCTGCCATTAAGACCAAGTCATCGGCAAAAGCCAATCAATACTGATCTGCATTTAGGGCAGTCGCCCAGGTGGCTGATTCCCTATCTGTTGCTTTCTTAGCCTTTTCCGAAATGATTTCAAAGAAATTGGAAATTTATTGAACATCTCCCTTGGTAAGTTATTCCAATCCCTAACTCCCCTTCCTATAAATGAATATTTGCCCCAGTTTGTCCTCTTGAATTCCAACTTTATCTTCATATCGTGATCTTTCCTACTTTTATAAACGCCATTCAAACCTATTCGTCTACTAATGTCATTCCACGCTATCTCTCCGCTGACAGCTCGGAACATACCACTTAGTCGAGCAGCTCTTCTTCTTTCTCTCAATTCTTCCCAACCCAAACATTGCAACATTTTTGTAACGCTACTCTTTTGTCGGAAATCACCCAGAACAAATCGAGCTGCTTTTCTTTGGATTTTTTCCAGTTCTTGAATCAGGTAATCCTGGTGAGGGTCCCATACACTGGAACCATACTCTAGTTGGGGTCTTACCAGAGACTTATATGCACTCTCCTTTACATCCTTACTACAACCCCAAACACCCTCATAACCATGTGTAGAGATCGGTACCCTTTATTTACAATCCCATTTATGTGATTACCCCAGTGAAGATCTTTCCTTATATTAACACCTAGATACTTACAATGATCCCCAAAAGGAACTTTCACCCCATCAACGCAGTAATTAAAACTGAGAGGACTTTTCCTATTTGTGAAACTCACAACCTGACTTTTAGCCCCGTTTATCAACATACCATTGCCTGCTGTCCATCTCACAACATTTTCGAGGTCACGTTGCAGTTGCTCACAATCTTGTAACTTATTTATCACTCTATAGAGAATAACATCATCCGCAATAAGCCTTACCTCCGATTCAACTCCTAAACTATGAACAGCAAAGGTGAAATACTTCAGCCTTGTCTAAACCCTGTTAAGTACCCTGAACCAAGAACTCATTCTACCATCAATTCTCACCATAGCCCAATTGCCAACATTATTTTTCCCTTGATACTCTCTCATATGCCTTCTCTAGATCTACAAAACATAAACGTAAATGTTTATTCCTTTCAGAGCATTTTTCAGCTACCTGGCGCATACTGAAAATCTGATACTCACAGTTCCTCTGTGGTGTGAAACCACACTGGTTTTCATCCAACTTCCTCTCAATCACTGATCGCACCTCCCTTGTAGAATGTCATTGAACACCTTGCCTTGGTATAGTGATAAATGAAATACCACTGTAGTTGTTGCAATCATTCTTGTAGCCTTGCTTATAGACTGATGCAACTACTAATGTATAATGTAACAAAGGCTTTTCAGTCTGTCAAACACACAGCAAATACAGTGTAAATTATAACACTATAAGCATACCTGTAAAATAGACACTAACATACAAAGAATGACATGTTTCGTTCTACAAGAACATCCTCAGATTCCATTAAATCACTTAAAAACAAGCTTATATATGTACAGTATTGTTTACGTAGAGTAAACTTGTCAATGACAGAGAGTTTAGTGATAACATGAAACAGTAATGACAAAAATAAAATATATACAATTATTAATATAATGAAAACTTACGTACTTATCTAGACTGCTGATGTTAAGTCTGTTGCCACCAAACACTATTTCAGGACTGTGGTCATGGAAAGTTTTTGGTGAGGCACGCTGCGCGTGGATCTCTCCTATTGGATGATTAAATCGAGTACACTATACAGTGGAGAGGGGAGGGAGAAGTAGGGCGGAGCGGCTCGAGCACTGTGGAACCTTCCATCAATATTGGAGAGGGGAGAGATGCAGTCGTATATGTGCTCCCCGAAGGCTGAATGCCGATTATATCTGATCGCGTTTTTGTGTTCTTTGTATCTTGTATGGAAATTACGTTTTGTTTGACCTATGTATGTGCCATTGCAGTTTGCAGTTTGGTTCTTGGCACTTCGCTCTCCTCACATAATATCTGACAACACCTACTCATTAAATTGCTTCTATAATAATAATAATAATAATAATAATAATAATAATAATAATAATAATAATAATAATAATAATAATAATAATAATAATAATAATAATAATAATAATAATAATAATAATATATTAATCATATATTAATAATAATAATAATAATAATAATAATAATAATAATACCTTTCCTTACTATTCACCTACAAAATTATTATTAATTTGCATTCATCCATATTACATAAAGGTACATTTAACATGAAATAGGTCAATAACATCTCTCCCCTCTCCAATATTGATGGAAGGTTCCACAGCGCTCCAGCCGCTCCGCCCTACTTCTCCCTCCCCTCTCCGCTGTATAGCCTCCTCAGTCCCTGTGTAGCATATATGCTACATGAGTTCTTTATTTTTTCCCGGTCGGGTAATGGCTCTATCGCGCGGTTGCCGGGTGTAGCGTATAGTCTACTGTGTGTGCTTCGCGCTCATCACTTGTTTTAGTTTATCGCACAAGTGTATAGGTGGCAGTACTAGTGAGAATATACAAGTTTGTTGACATCAAGACATGGGGACGAGACGTGCAGGTATTTGTTATGTATTTGTATATTTAATTAACGTGAATGTTTTTAAGATAGCGTATAATAGGTCAATAAGTATTATGCTAGTGATTAGAACTCATTTGATATTGTATACTGCCGACACCATGATGCTTTTGATGATGTAGCGTATACTCTACATTAGGCAATAACCTAGAAAATTTTTGCATACAGCAGAAAATTACTGTTCTTTTCTTAACTCGTTTTATCGCTGCAGTTGTTAATATTAAGCCATAGTTGCCTTCAATATTAAGTACGTACTTGAATATCATTATATACTACAGTATTTAAATGAATACTTGGTACGAAGAATGCGACAATTTATATTTTACCTTTCATTATTTTAGCCTTGAAGGAAACAGATATTGCGGATATTATTGACACTATCAACCTTGATGTGTCAGATATTGAACTGGATTGAGATGATGATGATGATGATATTGATGAAGATGACTTGAGAATCAACGCTGCAACTCCACCTATCGATGAAAGCAGTTCTGAATCGGAAGAAGATGCATTGCTGAAACGCCGCAGGGTTCCCGCAGCTATGCCACCACTTCAGTCCAGGAATTACCATGCTTTGCACCTACCAGAAATGATGAACAGAACACAGAAAAGTAGGTCAAGATGTAGGCTACCAGGTTGTAAGGGTTTCACTTTTGTACAGTGCACTCAGTGCAAAATAAATCTGTGTTTTACAGAAAAAAGAAACCGTTTCTTGGCATTTCATAGAAAACAATAGGAATATTATTGCACCATGTTTTTGTGTTTGTTTACAAAAAGGAAGGGCAATACTTACATTTAATTTGTTGTAAATATGCTTTATAATTTGTGTCACAATTTGTATTGAACATGGTGAGAGAGAATAAAAGTGTGTGATGTTGTTATTTATTAATGCATTTTAAGTGTTTAGTGCACTTACAATCATAAAATACAATATAAGAAAAAAATAAGAATTGTAGGAAAGTCACTTCTGAGTCCCGATGTAGCATATACGCTACATGCCATAATGGCTTAACGAAACATACTATTTTTTTGTTGTTAGCATTTTCAAATTATTTTAGCCTCTTATAACACTGAATGCAAAAACAGAAATTTCCATGACTAAAACTTGCTCCGGGACTGAGGAGGATAGTGTACTCGATTTAATCATCCAATAGGAGAGATCCACGTGCAGCGTGCCTCACCAAAACTTTCCATGACCACAGTCCTGAAATAGTGTTTGGTGACAACAGTCTTAACATCAGCAGTCTAGATAAGTACGTAAGTTTTCATTATATTAATAACTAGCAAGATGCCCGTGCTTCGCTACGGTATTATACTGAAATTTATAATTGAATGCTTATTGTTTTATATATAATCCGCCGAAATTCGCGATCTGACTCGTTTTCTAATAGATTACGGCAAGTTTCCTCCCATTTTTCAATCTTTCTTTCCAGCAATCAGTTTCGTACTTCCCGGGCTAGGTCTAGGTATTCCACCCGGTCAGTTGGGTCCCTAAATATTTGCCATCTTTTCCTATAAGCATATTTAATATGGATCAAATCCTTCAGGAGATCCGGCGTGGTGTCGTCTTGGGTGCCTTGGCGGTACTGAACCCGCGGCCGGACTGCATCTTAGTCATTACCCGTCCAGGACCCGTTTCCAGCGCGGTCCGCACATTTGACGACGGTCCAGAACATTATTATTATTATTATTATTATTATTATTATTATTATTATTATTATTATTATTATTATAGATGTTCTGGACCCCACAGCAAGATGCAAGACCGCTACTTGGCGGTAAATTACATCTGCTGCCATTGTCATTGTTGAGAATGTGACCAGCACCATTGTCGCGCCTAGGCAAGTGTGCGGGATTTCTGGCGATACGAATGACATACTTCCGTGCATTATTGACCTTATTATGGAGGTGACAAATTGGACGGTCAATCTCATTCCTATCGTTTATTTCAAATGTGTTAAATTTTTATTTATATGCCAGGAGAATCTACTGTAATCTAAGAACGTTCTCCGAAGGAAAAGATGACTCTTGAAAACGAACCCAGGAAAGATTAAAAATGATCGGTTTATGATCAGAATAAGTACATCGAAAATCTACAGCCTGTGTCCAGTCATTCGACAGGGTCAGGAATGGAATGAATAAAGCCCCATCTAGCGGCGACAATAGGAATTGTGCCGGCAGCCGAAACCTGTCGCACTCCTCTGGGGCAATGATTAATGGATGACAAATGGAATAAAATTATATTGGACAGTTGTTGCTGGAATGAATGATGACAGGAAAAAACCGGAGTATCCGGAGAAAAACCTGTCCCGACTCCGTTTTTTCCAGCACGAATGTCACATGGAGAGACCGGGATTTGAACCACGGAACCCAGCTGTGAGAGGCCGGCGCGCTGCCGCCCGAGCAACGGAGGCTCCTTATAAATACATTATGAACAGTAAAATAAATTGGTCTCACCTCCTTTTACACCCCACCGCCGTTAAGTTTATTTACCCCCCCCCCCTCCCAAAATAACTAAATGAAGGCGTGTTTCTGTATGTTAAAGGAGATTCCAAACACTAATGTTCACGTCCATTACCTTCAGTTTTGAGATTAAAAGAATTAACTTTTTTCATTTTCACACTCCCCCCCACCGACTTAGTGAATGTTCAGGCAAAAAATAGTTGTTTCTTTAGCAGTAAAGGATCTTCTAAATACCAATTACCACGACTGTAACTCTGTAACTTCCTCAGTTTTTTATTTATGTGTCCTCATGCAAGGAATTCAACTCCTTTGCACTCCCGCCCCCAAGATGATTTGCCCCCCCAAAACGCGTTTTTCTTTGTTTTTAATGGAGATCCAAATACCAATCTTCACGTCTGTAGGCCCTAACAGCTTTAGTTTTTAATAGATGTAAGTATTCTCATACAATTAAGTCAATTAATTTTTCAATTCTTTCACCTCCCCCCCCCCCCCCGTCATTGGATTTTCCGAGAATACGTGTTTCTTTACTTTTAAAGCAGATTCCAAATATCAAATTTCACGTCTGTAACATCTTCATTTTTGAGATAACAGTAGCCTAATTAAAAGAATTCAACACCATTTTCAGTCACTTTTACCCCCACCCTCCACCCAAGTGGTATTTCCGAAAACTAACAATACACGTTTCTTTATTTTTAATAGAGATAAAAAAAATACCATTTTTCACTTCTAACATGTTCAGTTTCTTGAGATATACTGTATAAATTCTCATTTTAAAATTTCACCCCCTTTTTAGTTCCCCTTAAGAGGAGCTTCCAAAAACAAATCCCCTATGTTTCTTTACATTTACAGGAGATTCCAAATACCACTTTTTTACGTCGGTAACGTTCTACGTTTCTCAGATATTCTGTAGATATAGTCTTTCAAAAAATTCACCCCAATATATCATTCCTGTTTAACCGTCATTAATTGGAATTTCCGAAAACAAAAAAATACGTGTTTCTTTATTTTTAAAGGAGATCCCATATACAAATTTTCAGTTCTGTAATATCTTCTGTTTCTGAGATATATGTATCCTCATTATAGGCATTCAACCCATTATTCACACTTTTACACCCCTCCTATTCGGATTTACAGAAAACAAAAAATACGTGTTCCTTTATTTTTAAAGGAGATTCTAAATATCAATTTTTACATGTGCAAACTTTTAAAATTTTGAGATATAGATACACTCATTTTAAAATTCATCCCCTTTTCCCCCCTCCAACTAATTGGATTTTCCAAAAACAAAAAATACGTGTTTCTTTATTTTTAAAAGATCAAAAGTACCAATTTTCAGTTCTGTAATATCTACAGTTTCTAAGTACCGGTATCCTGATTAAAGGAATTCAACCCCTTTTTCACCCTTTTCCACCTGTCCTATTGGGATTTTCTGAAAACAGAAAAATACGTATTTTTTTATTTTTAATGATGATTCTAAATACCATTTTTTACACCTGTAAACTTTCAAAGTTTTGAGATATAGATACACTCATTTTAAAAATTCACCCCCTTTTCACCCCCCGATTAATTGGATTTTCCAAAAACAAAAAAATATGTGTTTCTTTATTTTTAAAGGAGATCCAAAACACCAATTTTCAGGTCTGTAATATCTTCAGTTTCTGAGATATAAGTATCCTCATTAAATGGATTCAACCCCTTTTTCACCCCTTTCCACCCCTCCTATTGGGATATTCCGAAAACAAGAAAATATGTGTTTCTTTATTTTTAATGAAGATTCTAAATACCAATTTTTACATCTGTAAACTTTAAAAATTTTGAGATATAGATACACTCATTTTAAAAATTCACCCCCCTTTTCCCCCTCCCATTAATTGGATTTTACAAAAACAAACAAATACGTGTTTCTTCATTTTTAAAAGAGATCAAAAGTACCAATTTTCAGGTCTGTAATATCTTCAGATTCGGAGATATAAGTACCGGTATCCTGATTAAAGGCATTTAACCCCTTTTTCACCCTTTTTCACCCGTCCTATTGGGCTTTTCTGAAAACAAAAAAACACATGTTTCCTTATTTTCAAAGATGATTCTAAATACCAATTTTTACATTTGTAAACTTCTAAAGTTTTGAGATATAGATACACTCATTTTAAAATTTCACCCCCCCCCCCCTTTTCACCCCCTTAGCAACGGAATATCCAAAAATCCTCTCTTAGTGAGCACCTACATCTTAATATGATTGTATCCACAAAATTTCATTTCATTATGTCCAGTAGTTTTGGCTCGGTGATGATGAATCAGTCAGTCAGGACAAGCTATTTTATATATATAGACTGTATATATTTTATTTTTGTCATTACTGTTTCATGTTATCACTAAACTCTCTGTCATTGACAAGTTTACGCTACGTAAACAATACTATACATATATAAACTTGTTTTTAATTGATTTGATAGAATCTGAGGATGTTCTTGTAGAACGAAACATGTCATTCTTTGTATGTTAGCGTGTATTTTACAGGTATGTTTATAGTGTTATAATTTACATTGTATTTGCTGTGTGTTTGACAGACTGAAAAGCCTTTGTTACATTTAACTAGGTCAACATTGGAAAACATGGCTTCATTCTTAGCAACTACTAATAATAATGTTAAAAATTGCCAATTGCCAATTGAAATTAAATTATGGTTTCCTTCTGAGAACTTAATTTTTGATATAAAGGCCAAAGGCAGGCATTTATACAAGTGGAAACACATGCTTCCCATACTGCACCATCACCACATTGTCCTAAATAGGAGACTTGTAGTGGTGTCTCAATGGTGCACTAGCTGCCAACATCTTGGAAAGGTGTAGTAATCCAACTGATGAGCCCACTGCTACACTGGGGCGAAATGCTGGTAATTTCACAATTGAAAAGCCCTAAAGAGCTAAAATGTTTTTAATAATAATGTTGTTTGCTTTATGTCCCACTAACTACAGTACTTTTATGTTTTTTGAGATGCCAGGGAGCCAGAATTTAGTCCCTCAGGAGTTCTTTTACGTGCCAATAAATCTACCGACATGAAGCTGACGTATTTGAGCACCTCCAAATATCACTGAACTGAGCCAGGTTTGAACCCACCAAGTTGGGGTCAAAAGGCCAGCGCCTCAACCATCTGAGCCACTCAGCCTGGCAGTACAATTACTGGTTTCATTCAATCACAAGTTACCTTATTAACATTTCCTGCTAATCTCATTATTATATGAAGTCATTTCATCCATGCCTTCCCACTACATTTCAACGTTTCAAGTCTAATCTCATCTGTTCCTGCAGCTATATGGCAATGGAGTTTATTTACTAACATTTCCCCTACCTCAAGTGTAATTTCACCAAGATCATTTTCCTCCTCCACATGGGCTTCCTTGTTTGCAACATCTTGACTTACTTGACTTATTTCCTGTTGCTCCTCCTGGAGCATAGGCCATGAAACACTTCCATCTGTTCCTATTGTTGGCTAACCTCTTCACTTCGTTCCAAGTTTTTCCCACTGCTAGACATTCCTCTTCGATCGTCTTTTTCCAGGTCTTCTTCGGAAGTTCCCACTTTCTAGCGCCTTGGGGGTTCCAGTCGAGCGCTGTCTTTTCAATGGGTCCAGTGGGCTTTCTTAAAGTATGTCCTATCCAACGCCATTTTCTCTCCCTTATCTGCGTTTCAATTGGCTGCTGATTAGTTTCTTCCCATAATCTTCATTTGAAATAACATCTGGCCATCTTCTGTTGATGATACGTCTTAGACAGTGATTCATGAAGACTTGCAGTTGTTTAGTCGTCTTCTGGGTAACTTTCTATGTTTCACAGCTGTAAAGTAGAACAGACTTAACATTTGTGTTTAAAAGTCGTAGCTGAGTTTTTCTAGAAATGTTCTTGTTTCTCCATATAGGATACAATTGAACAAAAGCATCATTTGCTTTCCTGATACAACTCTTAATGTCTTCTTCTGCTCCTCCAGTCATAGTAACCATACCGCCAAGATGTATGAAGGAGTCTACGTGTTCTATCTCTTTATTATCTATATACTATAATCAATCTTGCAATTTACCCTCATCTCCTTGGTTTTATTAATATTTATTTGAAGTCCAGCATCCTCTGCTTTCTCCTTCAACCGCTTAATCTTCTCTTCCATACCTCTGAACTGTTGAGCCAGTAGGCAGATGTCATCTGCAAAACAAGGTCTTCTAACCTATCTTGTGAGCCCCACTGGATCCCCCTTTTTCGACCTTGACACACTCTCCTCAGCACACTATCTAACACAAGTAGGTAAAGCGTTGGAGAAAGAATACAGCCCTGTCGAACTCCCGAGGTCACATCTATTGGTTCAGTAAGATCTCCCATATGCAGAACCTGACATTTATAACCCTTGTACATATCCTTTATAATGTTAGACTCTTTTGTGGTATACCATATTCTTCAAGTGTTTGCACATAACTCTTCTATTTACAGAGTCGAAGGCCTTCTCAAAATCAATTAAAGTAGAGGGTTTTCTGCCATTCTGCACTTTGTTCCAAGATGATTCTCAGAGGGTTTATGAGATCGACACAGCTACGGTGTTTATAAAAACCAGCCTGTTCCCTTCTAAGGCACAATTCCACAACATCCTTCATCGCTCTAAAACGATCCTTGAAAGCACCTTGCTTGGTACCAACAACAATGTAATTCCCCTCCAGTTATCACACTTAGCAATATCCCCTTTCTTTGGTATCTTAACAATCAGGCCTTTCTTCCATTCAGATGGTAGCTTTTCTTCATTCCTGATCCTTTCCAACAGGGGCTGGAATAATTTTCCCGAGGTCTGAATATCTGCTTTAAGTATTTCTGGCATGATATTATCCATACCTGGTGCTTTTCCAATTCTTATCTGTTTCAAGGCCTTCTCTATTTCTGAACAGGTTGGAGGATGTAAATTTATTCTTGGGTCACTATCTACTGGTTCTGTTTGTTGGTTACCATTCTGTTCTATATCTCTATGGAGCAACTCTGAGAAATGTTCCTTCCATCTCAGTAAACTGTTCTTCCCGGGTGGTCAGTAGTTCACCTCTCTTGTTTTTAATGGGTTTAGTCCTGATAAATCCTCTCCTTGATAGTTTCTTTGTGATACTATACAATTCCCTAGCATCTCCCCTTGCTGATGCCTCTTTTGCCATTCGTGCTTGTTCATCTACCCACTGCATATGATCTTTTTTTATGCTTTTCTTCACACTCTTATCAGCTTCCACATATTCCTTTTGTGTTGCAGCTTTCTATTTTCTTGTATTACACATATTAATCTTTGCCTTAACTAGCTTCCTAGCCTCTATCTTTTTCCAAGTATCATCAGACATTCATTCCATTCCTTCTTGAGATAATTATGAAATCCAAGCACCTTCTCACTAACTAAATACTGTATGTGTCCTTGACTTTCTTCCATGATAATTCAACATCCATCATAAGTTCTGGTTCAACAGCAAGAGCTTAAAAATGGTTTCTTAATTCTATCTGGAATTCTTTACTTTTATCTAGCAATTTACCTAAATCAAATTTCTTGTTTCGCCTTTCAAATTTCCTTCTACTTGCCACAATCTTCATTCTGAACTCTGCAAATACCAGGTGATGATCACTTCCAATATCTGCCCCTCTTTTATTTCTCACATCAGTCAATGATCTTCTACCGAGCTCGATAGCTGCAGTCGCTGAAGTGCGGCCAGTATCCAGTATTTGGGAGATAGTAGGTTCGAACCCCACTGTCGGCAGCCCTGAAGATGGTTTTCCGTAGTTTCCCATTTTCACACCAGGCAAATGCTGGGGCTGTACCTTAAGTAAGGCCACGGCTGCTTCCTTCCCACTTCTAGCCCTTTCCTGTCCCATCGTCGCCATAAGACCTATCTGTATCGGTGCGACGTAAAGCAACTAGCATTGATCTTCTAAACTTTCTACTTATGGCGATGTGATCTATCTGGTTTTCTGTAACCTGATCTGGTGACACCCATGTAATCTTATGTCATCGTTTATGAGGGAATAAAGCTCCACCCACTACCAATTCATGGCTAGCACAGAAATCAATGAAAAGCTCCCCATTTTCATTACAGTCACCAACTCCATGCACTCCCATAATTTGTTTCAGCCCATCATTGTTAGAATCAACCTTTGCATTTAAATCCCCCATCACAACAATAATATCCCTCTTTCCCACTCTCTTAATAATCTCATTTAGCTGGCAGTAGAATTCTTCCTTTTTTTTAATCTTGACATTTCTGTGAGAGCATAACACTGGATCACGGTCACCTTGCGAACCCAGGTCTTGAATCAAGCTGTCATCAGTCTTTCTGAGATGGGTTTCCAACTATTAAAATAAGAAATGTAAGTTTACACTCCTATTTAATTAAAATTGGTACTGGTTTTGACCAGTATTTTTGGCCATCATCAGCCGATCACAAATAAGTGTAAAACAATGCACAGATAAATAAATTGCAAGGTATAAAGAATTTTGTAGGTTGCTGTTAGGGAAGCACTAAAATCTGTGCATTTAAATATAGTGAATCAATCACAAATAAGATGCAGAGGTAAAAATATATTTAGATGATACTGTCAGATGCAGTTTATGAAGCACTATAACACAATGTTATGAAAAAAGTCTAAAATCAAATACTGTACATATTTATCAGTTGCAGTTTATAAGGCACTGTATAATTTTAAGGGTCAGCACTGCATGTCAATCTTGAAGAAGTCATGGATCAAGAACGTTAGTAAGACATAAGCGTTAGAAGAAGTCCAGGATCAAATACGTATCCAAATGTAGTACGGAGCGAATTCTTGAAGAGTTCAATTGCAGTTTATGAGGCACTGTATAATTTTAGGGACTAGTGCTGCCCATCAGTAGATCTAAAAGTTATGAAGAAGTCGCCGATCAAATACGAACATGTACTACAGAGTAAGTTCCTAAAGAGTAGATCGGCACTGTGCTTCTGAAAGTCTCTGAAGTTAGATGTGTTAGAAAGCACTGTGTGTGAAGAGGTCCAGAATCAAATACGTATGTAAATGTAACACGGAGTAAATTCTTGAAGAGTTCAGCTGCAGTCCATGAGGCACTGTATAATTTTAGGAATTAGCACTTAGCACTGCTTGTCGATAGATCCAAAAAATTATGAAGAAAGTCGCAGATCAAATATATAAATATATTATGGAACAAATTCTTGAAGAGTATATCAGCACTGAGCTTCCAAAAGTTTCGTAAGTTAGTATTTGATCTGCGACTCAATCTCTTCTCCATTTATCTGGAACTTCCGATGTGGACTGATTTTGCTGTTTATTCACATTTCCTTTGTCTTTTTGCAGTTGATCTTCATTCCTGCTCTAGCTCCGTGTTCTTGTATGCGTTTCAACTTTTCTTCCATATTTTTGAAACTTTGAGAGATGGCAGATACATCGTCTGCAAAATCTAGGTCCTCCAGGTGCTGCATTAGTTTCCACTGAAGTCCAGTTTTGGTTCCAAACATGGCCAGATCCATGGTGATAAGAAAAACGGTGGGAGAAAGAATGCACCCTTGTTTCACTCCTGAGTTCACCTTGATTGGTTCAGTCAGTTTTCCTTCGTGGATCACTTGGCATCTATAATTCTCGTAGAAACACTTGATTAGGTTGATAATTTTCCCAGGTATTCCATACCTGGCCGGTGCCTTCCACATAAATGTTCTCCTCAGGTAGTCAAATGCTTTAAGGAAATCCACAAACATTGGATACAATGTCTTATTCCATTCCTGACATTGTCCTACTATGATCCTTAGTGTGTTGATTTGGTCAACACATAATCTATTTTTATGGAAGCCCACTTGTTCTCTCCTCAATTTCTGGTCTATAATATTTACAATTCGATTTAGCAGGATCCTTGTGAACACTTTGATTGGAATTGACAGTAATGTAATATCTCTCCAATGGTCACATTTCCTCCTATCTCTCTCTCTTTTTTTTTTTTTTTTTTTTTTGCGAGTTTCACAGGCAGTCCTTTTTTCCAATCCTCTGGTTACTGCTATTTTTCCCACACTTTGACGAACAGGGGTAAAATATTTCCACTGATAGTTCAATGTCTTCTTTTAGGCGTTATGGGTGAATATTATCAATTCCTGGTGCCTTATTATTTTTCATCTTCTTGATAGCCATGATGATTTCCTCCTTCGTAATTGGGCCAGTGTTAATCCTTGTGTCTACCTGTTCTGGCATTATTTGTTCTTCCCTTTCTTCTTCCATTTGAACATTTTCAGAGTCCATGTTTAACACTTCCTCAAAATGCTCCTTCCATCTCTTCAGTTGTTCATTTTCTCCATTAAGCATATTTCCTTCCTTACTCCTTATAGAGCCTCTTCTGGGTCTTCTTTCTTGAGAGGGTTTTTGTCACCTCATATAAAGTCTTCAAGCCCCCTGTTCCAACAGCAGTCTCTGCATTGAGCGCTTGGTCCTCCACCCACTTTCGCTTATCTTTCCTAGCACTTCTTTTCACTGACCTATCTTTTTCAATGTAATCCTTCTGTACAGTCAGCTTCTGGTGACGAGTTTTGCATTGATTTAGTTTCTGTTTAACTTCTTTCCTCTCTTTGGTCTTCTGCCATGTATCTTCTGCTATCCAGTCTTTTACTCCTCTTTCTCTGAATCCTAGCACTTCTTCTCTAGTTTTCACAAAATTTGCTTTCCCTTTTTCTCATTCCTCTTCTATTATACCTTCATTTTCCTTGCCAAGAACTTCAGAACGTTTTCTTAACTGTAACATAAATTGATATTTAAGGTTTTCATTTCTTAGTTTCATCACATCATATTTTCTACGCTTACTTTCCAGTTCTTGCTTGATTGCTTTGATTTTAATTTGAAACTGTGCTAGGATGAGATGATGGTCACTACCTATATCTGCAACTCGTCTATTCCTAATGTCGTTCATTGACCTTCTCCATTTTCTTGAAATGGCCACATGGTCTATCTGATTTTCTGTCACACCATCGCGAGGCATCCATGTTATCTTGTGATCATTTTTGTGCAGGAAAATAGTTTCTTCTTCTTCTTGCTACTGGCTTTACGTCGCACCGACACAGATAGGTCTTATGGCGACGATGGGATAGGAAAGGGCTAGGAGTTGGAAGGAAGCGGCCGTGGCCTTAATTAAGGTACAGCCCCAGCATTTGCCTGGTGTGAAAATGGGAAACCACGGAAAACCATCTTCAGGGCTGCCGATAGTGGGATTCGAACCTACTATCTCCCGGATGCAAGCTCACAGCCGCGCGCCTCTACACGCACGGCCAACTCGCCCGGTGGAAAATAGTTTCACCTATCACAAGATCCCTCTCTGCACAAAAGTCAATGAAGCAGGGGCGTATTCTCCTTGAATGCAAGGCATTTACTGCATGCGTTATGATAACACAAAGAACTGTCTGATGTACGATTTTAGGTTGTTTTAAGTCAAATATTAATGATTTCATCTCTCAGAAGTTCAAAAGGTCCGCGCAACTGTACTAGTTCCGTTGCTTGACTACGTGTGGTGCTGGTGTAGTCTCGCCGTCTACTCCTCTCTAGGAAGAAAGAGACAGCATGGCGGAGTTAAGGATGCAAGGCATTCAATCTTAAAATTGCATTCGGTGGCAGACGTAGTTCTGAAACCCTTCGAACGATGTCGCTGCAATTGAAACTTGGTCAGAATTTGTCACCCCATACCCGTGCTACCCTCTGCCATCTGTTAGCAACTTGGAGAAAGTCGACATGTTTACAGCGAACGGGACCCACAGATTATCCCCCAGCGAGAACCCAACGTGACGAAACTGACCAATGCCACTGAGGTGACTTTCCTCCAGTGCTTCAGTTGTGGCTAACTAGTGAGTTAATTCATTGTGTGTTTTGCTGATTAGTGAGTTCATTCTGTGTGTGCTGTTCCTGTGCTATTCGTCGTTTTCAGTCTTTTATTATATTTTGCGCTTATTGTGGTATTAACGATGGATGATTCTAAAATGGATATAATTGTAAATCAGTTCACTGGCTGTTCGTTTGATGAAAAGATTCAAATAGTTCAAGCCGGGAGACCTCTACCTTCCCTCGTATATTTCTTCTTTACCGGGCGAGTTGGCCGTGCGTGTAGAGGCGCGCGGCTGTGAGCTTGCATCCGGGAGATAGTAGGTTCGAATCCCACTATCGGCAGCCCTGAAGATGGTTTTCCATTTTCACACCAGGCAAATGCTGGGGCTGTACCTTAATTAAGGCCACGGCCGCTTCCTTCCAACTCCTAGGCCTTTCCTATCCCATCGTCGCATAAGACCTATCTGTGTCGGTGCGACATAAAGCCCGTAGCAAAAAAATCTTCTTCTCCTTCTTCTTAATCTGCTTACCCTCCAGGGTTGGCTTTTCCCTCGGCTTTTCGGACTCAGCGAGGGATCCCACCTGTATCGCCTCAAGGGCAGTGTCCTGGAGCTTCAGACTCTGCGTCGGGGACAAAACAGGGGATGATGACCAGTACCTCGCCCAGGCGGCCTCACCTGCTATGCTGAACAGGGGCCTTGCGGGGGATGGGAATATTGGAAGGGATAGACAAGGAAGAGGGAAGGAAGCGGCCGTGGCCTGAAGTTAGGTACCATCCCGGCATTTGCCTGGAGAAGTGGGAAACCACGGAAAACCACTTCCAGAATGGCTGAGGTGGGAATCGAACCCACTCTACTCAGTTGACCTCCCGAGGCTGAGTGAACCCTGTTCCAGCCCTCGTACCACTTTTCAAATTTCGTGGCAGAGCCGGGAATCGAACCCGGACCTCCGGGGGTGGCAGCTAATCACACTAACCACTACACCACAGAGGCGGCGGACTCTCATAAATTTAAAAATAGAAAACAAGAATTGTGTACGCACGTTCAATCCAGGAACTTACAGTAAAACTGTTTGGCTCGAGTTCACTTACATGTAATTAGGGTGAGTAGAGTTGAAATTTACTTAATACATTGTGTTAACTGCATGGTTACTAGTTTCATGCCTCAGTGGAGATTCCAGGATACGCCACTGCAATGAAGCTTTCTCCGTTGTCGTTTCTTTCACCCAAACCATGGTTTCCCATTATAATGTTCTACTACTTCATTGTCAGTGCCCAATTTAGCATTTAGATCTCCCTTCAAAATTGTTATATCTCTTTTCTTAATTCCATTCATCATTTCATTTAGTGAAGTGTAAAAATTATCCTTGTCTTGGTCACCTGCTGCTTCGTTGGTGCATAACACTGAATTATGCTGACGTTCCTAACATTGGTATTAAATCTCGTTGTTATAATTCTTCCTGAAATTGGTTTCCATTCTATAAGGCTTTTCTTAGCTGTTTTGCTTAGCAGCATTCCTACAGCTTCTTTATGGTCATTTCCCTCTTCATTGCCAGAATATAGGAAGGTGAAACCTTCTGGTATTCGATGTTCTCCACGGTCTTTCCATTGGACCACACTTAATCCCAAGATAGCAAGTTGGTAGTTCATCTGTGCGCAGACCTGTTTTAGTGTTTGTGTTTGCCGTAATGTTCGTATATTCTAACATCCAATTTTCGTGACCTGTTTCATGCTAAAAATCGTCATCTGTTTTTCCATCCGGTTTCTCTTTGTTTCAGTTTCAGTAATAATGTTTTCTCAGAGATGTTGGTTATTGGCCTACAATCCGCAAAGCACAGTGGGCTGCCCCCTTTGCGTCTGTGCCCGCCCTCTGATTACTTCATGATTTGGTGTTCATCGCTTCTCCCTGCTCATACTGTTGTCAATTTAGATCTCCACAGGGTGTGACCAGAGTCCCTCCTGCTTTCTCAACCAGGCTTGGGACTAGTGGGACTAGCTATGGCGGAACCAGATAAAATAGTTTTATTAAAATTTGCTCACGTAATATCATGTGATTTTGAACGGAGTTTCTCTGGGTATAAAAACATCCTGTTTGACAACAGAAGAGCCTTCCAGTTTGCCAATTTGAAAATGCATGTGATTATCCAGTGTAATATCATTGACAGTGGAAACTATTGCCAGGTATGGGTATTCCCATTTAAAAAAAAATAATTTACTGATTAGACACTAACTAAACACTTTGTTACTGATTGTTATAATATTTTTTAATTTTGGGTACATAACTCACTATAGCTGAAGTGGACCAAAGTACTTTCTGATAGATGATAGAAATCATTTGCAATAGTTTTGATTATGAGATATTAGTCATATGCAAATTACTTAAACTATTGGATCAAAATTATATACATTAATTAATTCATCTCTAAGGTCACAATTTTATATTTTTGGGTCTATCTGAATACGTTTTAGGTCATATTTGCTTGCATATATTTGTATATTTCTTGGATATAAAAATCTGCTCCCTAGTTAAATTACCCTTCAAATTTCTTAAATTAGAAAGATGTTTGGCATATAAATAAAGCAAATATTGTACATAAAGAACTGTCATCAATCTTCTACATACTCCTTGCATGTTAGATTCTGTTGTGCCTCAGCGGCCCTCTCTCATGGTGCTGAACGTGATGATGCAACCACGTTCTGGCAGTAGCGGTGATTGGGAATTAAAAGTGCGGGGGCAAAAAGATATACAGACAACAAACAGTACCTGGTTTGTGGGATATAGTGGACAGGAGGGCGGTATATAAATCAAAACTGGAAAATGAAAAGCTTTTTGATGCTCTCTGAGCGAATTTTGACAGTGAGGTAAAGGTTGACAGTTTATCAATTTAAGTGCAGTCATAATAGTTTTTTGAGATTTTGATTCACTACTATACAATAAAACTTTCACCAAAGGTACAATATTACTCATGCATTACAATTAAAAAGAAGTATGGTGGGCACACTAAGAAACCAACAGATACTAAAGGGATTGACAGACTGATGAATGTGTGCAACAAGCGGGTGAATTATACCTCAGTGTCCATGACTTTGGCAGAAAAAAATAACTGTTACCCTTCCTCACAGCATATGCAAAGTCTCCACTACTTGCTGTGGAACTATAGAAATTGGTTAGCCTGTACAAATGGTATTTTGTGTGTCTTTGTATAAATGTGAGATGTGTGGAAGTAGGAGGAAGGGAA
This sequence comes from Anabrus simplex, assembly GCF_040414725.1. Classification (NCBI taxonomy): domain Eukaryota; kingdom Metazoa; phylum Arthropoda; class Insecta; order Orthoptera; family Tettigoniidae; genus Anabrus; species Anabrus simplex. The sequence goes on from NC_090267.1 coordinate 183,353,787, forward strand.
AAGGTAGGAAAGGCAAATGTAGAGTAGAGGATAGGAAAAGACAGGTGGAACAGGGTCATGGGAAGGAGAAAAGGGAGGAGGAAGTAGCTTCTGCAGCTATCAGGAAAGATAGGGCTGACCAGGAGGGGAGGGGATCAAATGAGGTGGGTAGGGTTGAGGCTCTGGTCATGGGGGATTCCATCGTTAGACACGTGGGGAAAGTGTGTGGAGGAAAGGGAACCAGGGTAGAATGTTATCCAGGAATTAGGTTGAGGCAGATGTTGAGGAAAGTAGAAGAGAGGGAGGAGGGGAAGGAGAAGGTGGTAGTGTTTCACGTTGGTACCAACAACGTAAGGCAAGCTGATATAAGTACCAACATAGTTGGAGATGTGTGGGATCTGGTAAATGCAGCACGGGTGAAGTTTAAGAAAGCGGAGATTGTTATTAGTGGAATACTGTGTAGGAGGGATACTGACTGGAGGGTGATCGGGGATTTAAATGAGACTATGGAGTGGGTATGTGGGAAACTGGGAGTGAAATTTCTAGATCCTAATGGGTGGGTAGGAGATAGGGATCTGCGCTCGGATGGCCTTCATTTAAACCGCAGTGGTACGTATAAGTTAGGAAATTTGTTTGGAAGCGTAATAGGGAGGTACATTCAGGGAAACGGGATGGCCTAGGGAGCGGTGATAAGGGAACAGGGAACTGGAAATCAAGTAGGGATGACATAAAATTGTTAATGTTGAACTGTAGAAGTATTGTAAAGAAAGGAATAGAATTAAGTAATTTAATAGATATATATTTACCAGATATTGTAATAGGAGTTAAATCATGGCTGAGAAATGATATAATGGATGCAGAAATTTTCTCAAGGCACTGGAGTGTGTATCGTAGAGATAGGATAGGTGGTGGGAGGGGGAGTGTTCATTCTGGTGAAAGAAGAATTTGTAAGGTACGAAAAAGTTAAAGATGAGACACATGAAATTCTAGGTGTAAGGCTCATTTCTAAAGATAATAGGCAACTTGATATATTTGGAGTGTACAGATCAGGAAAGGGTAGCACTGACGCAGATTCGGAATTATTTGATAGGATAGTCAGCTATGTGGGAAACGACATGGAAAGAAATGTGATTGTAGCGGAAGATCTAAATTTGCCAGATGTCAATTGGGAAGGAAATGCGAACGACAGGATGCATGACCAACAAATGGCAAATAAGTTAATATGGGAAGGACAGCTGATTTAGAAAGTGATGGAACCAACCAGAGGGAAAAATATCCTGGATGTCGTGCTGATAAAACCAGATGAGCTCTATAGGGAAACTGAAGTAATAAATGGTATTAGTGATCATGAAGCTGTTTTTGTCGTAGTTCGAAATAAATGTGATAGAAAGGAAGGTCTTAAAAGTAGGACTGTTAGGCAGTACCATATGGCTGATAAATCCGGCATGAGGCAGTTTCTAAAAAGTAACTATGATCGGTGGAAACCAGTAAATAAAAATGTAAACAGACTCTGGGATGGGTTTAAAGAAATTGTTGAGGAATGCAAAAACAGGTTTGTACCTTAAAGGGTGGTAAGGAATTGTAAAGACCCACCTTATTATAATAGAGAAATAAAGAGACTAAGAAGGAGGTGCAGATTGGAAAGAAATAGAGTTAGAAATGGCTGTGGAAGTAAGGAGAAATTGAAGGAACTTACTAGAAAATTGAATCTAGCAAAGAAGGCAGCTAAGGATAACATGATGGCAAGCATAATTGGCAGTCATACAAATTTTAGTGAAAAATGGAAGGGTATATATAGGTATTTTAAGGCAGAAACAGGTTCCAAGAAGGACATTCCAGGAATAATTAATGAACAAGGGGAGTGTGTATGTGAGGATCTTCAAAAGGAAGAAGTATTCAGTCAGCAGTATGTAAAGATTGTTGGTTACAAGGATGATGTCGAGATAGAGGAGGAGACTAAGGCCAAAGAAGTAATAAAATTTACATATGATAACAATGACATTTACAATAAGATACAAAAGTTGAAAACTAGAAAAGCGGCTGGAATTGATCAGATTTCTGGGGATCATTGTATCTAGGTGTTTATATAAGGAAAGATCTTCATTGGGGTAATCACATAAATGGGATTGTAAATAAAGGGTACAGATCTCTGCACGTGGTTATGAGGGTGTTTAGGGGTTGTAGTAAGGATGTAAAGGAGAGTGCATATAAGTCTCTGGTAAGACCCCAACTAGAGTATGGTTCCAGTGTATGGGACCCTCACCAGGATTACCTGATTCAAGAACTGGAAAAAATCCAAAGAAAAGCAGCTCGATTTGTTCTGGGTGATTTCCGACAAAAGAGTAGCGTTACAAAAATGTTCAATGTTTGGGTTGGGAAGAATTGAGAGAAAGAAGAAGAGCTGCTCGACTAAGTGGTATGTTCCGAGCTGTCAGCGGAGAGATGGCGTGGAATGATATTAGTAGACGAATAAGTTTGAATGGCGTTTATAAAAGTAAGAAAGATCACAATATGAAGATAAAGTTGGAATTCAAGAGGACAAACTGGGGCAAATATTCATTTATAGGAAGGGGAGTTAGGGATTGGAATAACTTACCAAGGGAGATGTTCAATAAATTTCCAATTTCTTTAAAATCATTTAGGAAAAGGCTAGGAAAGCAACAGATAGGGAATCTGCCACCTGGGCGACTGCCCTAAATGCAGATCAGTATTGATTGATTGATTGATGGATTGATTGATAAATTGCTTTTTTTAAATAATTCCTATAATTCTTAGCTTCAGCCAATTAAAATGGAATAAAAATGTAATACTTTCTCCTGAAATAGGGGAGGGGGAATGTCCCCTTAATCCGTTAACAGACAAAAAATACGAGTGAGGGAGTTTCTTTACTTGACATTTAAAATAAATGACGAACAAATTTCTTTCCATGCAATATCAAAAAATGGCAGCCACATCAGGTAAATGGATCACTCGCGAGTGTAAAGTTCACATGGAAGATGAAAGATCTCAAACAGAGCACTACCATAAATGATTACATCAAGGGGCGTAATGAATGCGATACTGGCCCGCCTGCCAAAATACAATTCGGACCCCCTCAAATAAAAGGTAAAAATCTATGAATAACTAATGTAAATAGATAGCAAGGGCAAGCTGTGCTGTCTTACATACGGTACAATAAACTGCTGCTAGGTGCAAGTGGAAGTAATGCAATATACAGTATTGTCAATTAATTAATTCTGGGATTCCTTATTCATTATCTTAAGATTAGTAAAAAATAATGTTTAATGGGTTTTATTTCATTGCCTCTGTAGTTTAACAACTGAGCTGCTGAACTGCCAACCATGAGCCACCTAGATGTTCCAAATTAACTTTAAATTGGTTTCATTTTTCAGTAACTACAAAACTATATTGGTACTCTGTAATTGATACTGAAGTCTCGGTTATAATGATTTATTCAACTACAAAAAACAAAAAACAAAGAACAGAATTAAATAAAAGCTGTTCAAATAAAGTTTGAAAAATATCAAACCACACAATTGATAAGCCTAGAGCTCGTTTGAAACTGAGTTGACATTGACCAACTTCTTATTGGCATTATATATTGCTGTCCAAGGTCTGACTCATTGGCTGAATGGCATACTGGCCTTCGATTCAGAGGTTCCTGGGTTCGATTCCCAGCCAGGTCAGGGATTTTAACCTTCATTCGTTAATTCCAACTAGGGGACCCGTGCGATAAATCTCGCATGTTCATAAAGTATGTGGTGGAGTAGCCCCCTTGGTGAACTACTAGTGAACTAAGGAATAGGCTACACAAATCTGTACAATATTAGACAGTCTTACTTACCACTGTAATCTTTGATTTTTAACATTTATGGTATCCACTTGAATCGGAAGCAAATGCAAGTGCATTATTATACTGACAAATGTTCCGGAAGTAATTTTTGGTTTTACTACCGGTATCATTATTTTCTTAACCGAAAATTACAGCATATTATAATGACATAAAATAAGCGTCCCAGCAGCCAAAATGTGAAGTGGACAGCAACGATGGCACGTATTTTCCTACAGCAACAGTATATGCAAATCGCACCCTTTGTCCAATTTTTAAAACTCTTTCTTTAAAGAAATTATCAATATTTATGAAATGAGAGTGCAATTCTTCACTGCTAATGTCTATCCTCTTTCTTTTGAATGCTCATTTGTCATGATCAGTTAATTGTGAGCGCCGCGAAAGGGATCTATACTACTGAAATGATAGGCCTATATATGATGGCTTGGGGGCTGCGTGTTTGTGCTATCCCCAACATCCCTGCAACTCACACACCACACATAACACTATCCTCTACTACAATTACACGCAGTTACCTACACATGGAAGATGCAGCCCACCCTCATCGGAGGGTCTGCCTTACGAGGGCTGCATCCGGCTAGACATAGCCACATGAAATTAAATTATTATATTGCTGTCCAATAAATGTTCAGCAAAATTTGTGCATAATACGATACCTAACTGAAATATGATATTTTGGTATCAATTTTCATTGCTGTAATTATTTTTCAATAATATGGTGCAGGTCTTCTGTGAGCAGCGTGTCGTGGTGTTGCAAGAGTTTGTAAGGACAAGTAAGTATTGTTCACAACTGTGCTGTGTTACACTCGGTAAAACAAACTGATGTTAAGTGCAACCAAGTAGCAATTCTTCAATGTGCAAATGTTTAAAAATTCGACTATTCAACTGCTTCTACAGAATCGCCCTGGTCATTTCTATGCAGAGTAACATTAATATATTACTTTTATTTATTTGTGAGGAATGTGTGGAGCCCCTTAAAGGTCTGGGCCCACCTGCATTGCAGGCCCTAACATTACGCCCCTTATCACATACAAGTACTTACATTACTTTAGGGAATATGACTATATTCATGAGATCTGCAAAGAAAGCGCTGGGGTTAATGAGGAAAGTAATGTAATATTATCCCGCACTTATAGAATTAACATAAGAAAAAGTTACACGCAGATACTACGAATTGCTCAAATGTTAAGGGACTCAGGTTCAACCGTCGGATTGACATGATAGCCTTCAAAGACCATCGAAAGGGCCTTATAATAGAAGCAACGACCAGATTCGGGACATCCGAAACGTAACCCAATGAGGTACATGAGGAAAAGAAAACAACATCTGAAACAACCATCTAATCTATCAGCAAGAATACCAGCTGGATGATATCAAAGACATAGGATTAATGGTTGGCGCTAGAGGAACCATTCCGCTCTTTTCATTCAGTTCTTCAAATCATTTAACCTCAATCACGCATTAATAAAAGAAATTGCAGTGACTGCCTTGAAATATTCCATCGAAATCTCCCACACATTTTAATGCAACAAACAACATACAGTATATCAAATGTGCTAACCAACTCACAAATATTTTTAATATTCATCTTGTCTTTTTGTATACTGTGTCCTCAGGGGTAATCTCCAGTCGAAATAAATAATTAATGAACATAATAACAACACCCAATAATGCTACGACGATATCGAAGCTGTCAATCCACGGCACAATTACAAGAAAATCAAGTGAGTTGGCTGTGCGTGCAAGTTCGAGCAGATGTGAATCTGTATTTGGGAGATAGTGGGTTCGAACCTCACTGTAGGCAGCTCTGAAGGTGGTTTCCCAATTTCACACCAGGCAAATGCTAGGGCTGTACTTTTCTTAAGACCACAGCCGCGTCTTTCCCCCTCCTAGCCCTATCTGTGTTGGTGCGACATAAAGCAAACAGTAAAAAGAAATGACACGCAGAGAGAGCAAGATGGGGAAAATATTCACACTCGTAGATTTTCCTCCGCTTTGAAGATGAGAGAGCGAATTCACATTAACAATTTTATGCTTTTCTGTGTAGTGAGAAAATATACGTAGAACTATGAAGTGCGAGTCTCTGTAATGGCGTACAGGAGTGAGCCAGCCAGCCAGCCAATACTGATTTGCACTTAGCACAGTTGTCCAGGTGGCAGATTCCTTATCTGTTGTTTTCCTAGCCTTTTCTTAGATGATTGCAAAGAAATTGGAAATTTAGTGAACATCTCCCTTGGTAAGTTATTCCAATCCACAACTCCCCTTCCTACAAATGAATATTTGCCCCAATTTATCCTCTTGATTTCCAACTTTATCTTCATATTGTATGCCTTTGCTGGCAAGATGTAGTGTTTACAGTCCACTGTGTCTTCTGGTATGGGTGAGAATAAATTTGTTACTTTTATTGATCTGTCTCAGTCTCATCCTTGGCTTTGACAATATGAAAGTGACCTAGGTATGAGCGATGCTAGTAATGCCATTCCTTTTGCAGCCAGTCCCTGTTATGAATGATGTGAAAATATCACTCATAGGGTCGGTCGGTGCATGCATTTCAGTGGGCTTGGCAGACTGATATGTAATAGCAACTTCTGGTTCAGTAAGGAAAGCAACAGGAAACTATCTCACTCCTCATTTCTCTAGTACACCTCTTCAGTGATGCCTAGGCTATTTATGACAGTTGTTGGTGGAGCTGTGGAGGATCAAACCAGCCTTCGGGCTGAATACCCAACATAAATACTTCATACTTTTAAAGACACCGCTTAAAATTATTCATCTACTAATGTCATTCCAAGCCATCTTTCCACTGACACCTCAAAACAACCATTTAGTCGAGCAGCTTGTCTCCTTTCTACCAAGTCTTCCCAGCCCAAACTTTGCAACATTTTTGCAATGCTACTCTTTTGTCTGAAATCACCCAGAACAAATTGAGCTGCTTTTCGTTGGATTTTTCCCAATTCTTGAATCAAGAAATCCTGGTGAGGGTCCCATACACTGGAAGCATACTCTAATCAGGGTCTTACCAGAAACTTATATGCCCTCTCCTTTTCATCCTTACTACAACCCCTAAATACCCTCATAATCATGTGCACAAGTCTGTACCCTTTATTCACATTCCCATTTATGTGATTACCCCAATGAATATCATTCCTTATATTAACACCTATGTACTTACAGTGATCCCCAAAAGGAACTTTCACCCCATCAATGCAGTAATTAAAACTGAGAAGACTTCTCCTATTTGTGAAACTCACTACCTGACTTTTAACCCCGTTTATTATCATACCATTTCTTACTGTCTATCTGACGATATTATCAAGGTCATTTTGCAGTTTCTCACAGTCTTGTAACTTATTTAATACTCTATACAGTATAATATCATCTGCAAAAAGTCTTATCTCTGATTCCATTTCTTTATTTATATCATTTATATATATAAGAAAACATGAACTGCCTTGAGGAATTCCCCTCTTAGTTATTACAGGGTCAGATAAAGCTTCGCCTACTCTAATTCTCTGAGATCTATTTTCTAGATATATAGCCACCTATTCAGTCACTCTTTTGTCTAGTCTAATTGCACACGTTTTTGCCATTAGTCTCTCATGTTATACCCTATCAAATGCCTTAGAAATGTCAATCGCGATACAGTTCATTTGACCTCCTAAATCCAAGATATCTGCTAAATCTTGCTGCAATCCTACAAGTTGAGCTTCAGTGGAATAACCTTTCCTAAACACGAACTGCCTTCTATCGAACCAGTAATTCATTTTTCAAACATGTCTAATATAATTAGAAAGAATGCTTTCCCAAAGCTTACATGCAATCCATGTCAAACTGCCTGGCCTGTAATTTTCAGCTTTATGTCTATCACCCTCTTTATGCACGTGGGCTATTATAGGAACTCTGCATTCATTTGGTATAGCTCCTTCATGCGAACACTAATCAAATAGGGCCTAAGTACTTCAGATATGGTACTATATACCAACCCATTGCCTTTAGTACATCCCCAGAAATCTTGTCAATTCCAGCTGCTTTTCTTCTTTTCAACTTTTCTATCTTATTGTAAACGTCATTATTATCATAAGTAAATTTAATACTTCTTTAATCTCCTCCTCTATCTGGTCATCATCCTTGTAACCAACAATCTTTAGATATTGCTGATTGAATACTTCTGCTTTTTGGAGATCCTTGCATACACTCTCCTTTTTCATCAATAATTCCTGGAATGTCCTTCTTGTCCCCATCTTGCGTTTTTTTAAAAATCACGTATCATTTGATTAAAGAGTGTTGAATGGGTACTGATTTAGAAACCAAGAACAAAAATTTTGTTGGAAATTTTCAAACATTAGTCGTTTACTGTATTCACAAACTGCGCTTGCATTTGCTACAATGTAATTTATATTAATTTTGTTATGCTGATTATTTGCAATGAACGGTGGGGGGTGGGATGATTATCTGTAGACTCTGAAACTATCATCCTTATGGCATCGTTTTAATATAAGGTATGTGGTCTAAGAAAGTAGTCTAAAACATATAGTGAAAGTTTCCAGATACTGCCTTATGTTTCATTTGAACAATCCTTCATGTAATGCAGTTATTACCACTGTTGGAAAATTAAGCATGTTTGAATACACTCCAGTTTCAATCATGTTGTTATTAGCTTGCATCCGGGAGATAGTGGATTTGAACCCCACTGTCGGCAGCTCTAAAGAAGGTTTTCCATGGTTTCCTATTTTCACACAAGGCAAATGCTGGGGTTGTGTCTTAATTGTAACGTTATCAACTTACCTTTGCTGCATTCGTCATTTTCCGATGTTGGACATCTGCACACTGCCTCAGCTACTGTACTACTGTCAGCTGATTACCTACCTGAACCATGGATGACGTCATAGAGCCATCGATTCTGTACTCCTCACGGACGTTCTCGTCATTTCTAGTGCGGTGTGTCATGCTTTCCCCTGTACTTCCCCTCTATAACTGGCCCTATATAAGGCCGCTATTAGCCGTGGGCGACCAAAGGACGAGCTGACTGTCGTAGCGGAAGGACGTACGTGCCTCTCGCTCTACTTTCTCTCTCCTTGCCAGGCGCTCAGTACTTCTTAAGTGCTAACCAGGCTGCTGTACTTATTAGTATGACTTCGAAAGAGCTTTGTCAGAGCTGAGCACTTTTCAGTGCTTGCTTTCTCTTTCTTTCAGGATTTCTTTTCAGGAGGACCAGGATGGAGAAACTATCCGTTCCAGGGAGACTGGCCGACTATGATTACAGGGAAGCCATAGTGAAACTACAAGCGGCGCTCATGACAGTGGACGCCCCTGACTACAGACTTCCGATGCTGTTGGTGAACAACCTTTGGGGGACGGACGACTACAAGGAGATGGTCCGCATAATCGATCTCCTCACGGCGATCGCGGAGTCCATCGGGGATTCGATCATCGAGACCATCGGCGAAGTGATCACTGGATGGGCGGTGATCATCCACCCCAAGGATGCAGACCGCTTCCGGGTCTACGGGGAGCTGGCATCCCAGCAACACCAGGTCGTCTGGCTACCAGGACTCAAGGAGCAGCTGGACAGCACAGGCTCAGGCTACCAGGAGGCAGCCACCCAGAAGAAGCCAAGGACCAAGGATGACAGCGGCGCGCCCCCAGTTGGACCGCTGTACTTTACGAAGTACACGCAGACCAACAAGGCCGCCAACCAGGATCATCGACCACCTACCAGATGAAGTGGACGCAGATGCAGGCCTACCAGGAAGGGCCTGTTACCCGGGCGCAAACCGGGAAAGCGCCCGTGATGGTGGAGAGCAGCACAGCATTGGAGAAGGACGCGCCCTGGCGTTCTGAGGCTGCTGCCCAGGCCCAACCTGCTTGCATGTCTGTCGAACTGCAGACCTCAATGTGCGTCCCACAGAACAGGGAACGCAGTCGAGTGCTAGCACCAACCGTCGCCGCTGCCGCCAGCCAGGAGAAGGAAGAAGACGGCGACGCAGTGGAGCCACCAGCTACCCCAGGGTCACCAGGCCGGGAGGAGGGCCACCAGGACGAGGCCTCTTCCCCTGCCGAGAAGCAACCCCTGGGAAGAAGAAGAAGATGACGCCGGACCAGGAAGCAGAAGGCGACGCCGGCCCATCAGGAGAGGGCCGCCCAGCTGCAAGCCAGGACTGCTCCCAGGACAGCAGTCTACCGAGGAGCCAATCAGGAGAGGACCTCAGCAGGTGGCGGCAGCCAGGCCCATCAGGAGAGGGCCGCCCCGCCGCAAAACCAGGACAACAGTCTACCGAGGAGCCAATCAGGAGAGGACTTCAGCGGGTCGCGGCAGTAGGTGAGAGTGAAACGTCTCCCTCAGCAGCTCTTGCAGTGTTTCTGCTGTCTGAGGTGGGGCCACCATCAGGTCAGCTGTGGGCTCCAAGTGAGGTGCAACCGCTGTGGTGGTGATCACCGCTACACGGCCTGCGCAACACTGAAGGAGGCGCCGGTGTGCGCTAATTGTGCGGGGGGCCACCCAGCCTCCAACCGCAGTTGCCCAGTCTACCGGACCATGGCGCGGGCAGAGAGAAAGGAGGCCCGGCGTCATGACCCACCCCCTTCCAGTAGACCCCCGCCTCGGCTGGCTTGGCTTCATTCTCCGGGATCGGAGACTGGGTACGAGGTACCCCAAGGAGGTGGAGCCGTGCGGCAGGCCCTAGCGATACTCAACACATGGCTCCACAGCCGGCAAGGACTGCGCTAGTCACAGCAGTGCCCAGACAGACCGATCCTCTGGCAGACCGAATGGCGAGGAGTAGGTTTATGACTTGTGCATGTTATCTGTTCCTAACTAACACAACCTCTGGTCTTTTTCCAGCCCACATCCTTGTATGTGCTATCAAAAGGTGTCAGGTTTTACATGTAGGCTCTTTCTTCTTTCTGCCTATGTGGTTTTCCCTGACCCTTCAATACCATACATCAACACCACCTTACCTAACACAAAATCTTGCCGTGGTAGCGAGTCTGACTCTGAAACCGGCAGATACTACTTCCCACTCCTCCCTGCTATCTTTCTTCTTCTTAGAAATAATAGCATGTTGGAGGCCATGTAGATTGAGACAATGGTCACGCGGGGAGCGCGGGCTTCGGGGCTCCCCCCCTCCGATAAAAAAAAGTGGGTGACTAGTGGCGCAACTAGTTGCTCTGGCGAGTCATGTACCATTGGATCAGATGGAGCCTATTAGCCGCAGGCGACTAGTGGCGCAACTGAGCAACTAGTTGCCGGCCGCCATCTGAGCCGGCAACTGCTCCAGCTGCTCAAATGCATGGCAGGGCATTGCAGTAAATGTAGCCTATTAGCCGTGGGCGACTAGTGGCGCAACTAGTCACATTTTGCATAAAACTTCACAGCGGTGATAACTATCATGATGTGATGATATTTAAATTGAACTCAATAACACCTTTTCAGTAACACGTTCTCAGTATTTTGGGGCCTCATACCCCAATGTTAGACATTACTCATGTACTTAAAGTGTTCTCAAAATTTCATTATAACTTGAACTTATTTTACATTATTGGTATTGTATTATTCTTGAAAGCAACTTCTTCAGTAATCCCTCTGTTGATCTGCTGAGCCTAACACAGACAGAGGTTTTCTTTCAGGGGTTTCTCCCTTAGCCTTTGGTATCCAGTCACCTCAACCTACAAGGAAGCAGGTTGTATTCATATTAATCCCTGAATACAGGGCTGCCTCTTCCGCCATCTCCACCGTATCGAAGTCCACAAAATATGTGTATGTTGTATGTTGGGTATTCAGCCCGACGGCTGGTTTGATCCTCTGCAGCTCCGCCAACAGCTGTCATAAATAACCTAGGTGTCACTGAAGAGGCGTACTAGGGAAATGGGGAGTGAGATAGTTTCCCATTGCTTTCCTCACCGAGCCAGCCGTTGCTATTACATATCAGTCTGCCAAGCCCACTGAAATGCATGCACCAACCGACCCTATGAGCGATATTTTCACACCATTCATAACAGGGACTGGCTGCATAAGCAATGGTATTACTAGCATCACTCATACCTCAGTCACATTCATATTGTCAAAGCCAAGGTTGAGACTGAGACAGGTCAATGAAAGTAACAAATTTGATATAGCCCATACCAGAAGACATCTAGCCAGCAAAGGCATCCACAAAATATATCTAGTACTAATATTGACATATGGCCTGGAAGCAGCAACACTTACTGGACCAGCAAAGAGTTGTCTTCAGGCAACAGAAATGAAGTTCCTCCATTCTTGTCTACAAAAAAAAAAAAAAAATCCGGGATAAAATAAGGAATGTGGATATCCAACAACAGCTTGGATTGGAAAGAAGCTTGCTGGAGACTCTAGAAGTGAAGATATTGCAATGGTACGGTCACATGAAAAGAATGAACCCTCACAGGACTCCTCGAACATACTTTAACCACAATGTTCCTGGGAAGAGACCAAGAGGAAGACCTTGTGATGTTTGGGAAAAACAGATAATGAAGGACCTTGAAGTTTGAGATGTGAACTGGTGTCGCATATATGAGCAGCATCTGTGGATGAATAGAACAAACTGGAGGAGGCTCGTACACGACCGCACCCGGCTTGCTGGAGTGAAGAAATGATGATGATGATAATGGTATTATTGTAGTGTCAGATAAATTCAGTCACTATTTGTGAATTATTTATGCTGATTTTCTGTACCTTAATGCAATGTATTCTATTTATTTTATTCAGTTATTATACTGTATGACAGTCTCATTTCCGGTGTTGGTTGATTCCATACTTAGATAGGTTACCTATATTATATTAATGGATCATTTAATGGGATGTTAATTCATATTGTATTATTTTAAATCCACTTAGAATCATTATTATTTCTGAGCTTATTTCCTGTTATCGGTATTTAAATAATTTTAGTGGTTATCTGTATGGAAGTTTCTTACTCTTGAAACAATATGCAGTTAAGATGTCGTTGTTAATGTTATCTGTATCATCTCAATTTGGACCATGAAGGCATTGCATGCCATCTCTGATTGTTACATAACTCATTTTTGCTTGGTTTATTCTTTGGGTTTCAGATGACCTTGTCTTGTGTAGGCTTTGTCTTTTGGATTATTGTTGTGGAAGTGGAAGTGGTTATCTTTTAAGGATGTTGTGTCTTGTTGATAAGGCAGATTTATTTATTGTGCGTGATCCGTGATATATTTTGCTTGGCCTGTGATTTGCTCATGGTGTGAAATCATTTAATTGGATTTATTATTTCCTTCTGTCACTTAATATCTTCATCATTGGATTTTATTTAATATTTAAGGGCTAGTAATTTGTATTATTACGAAGTTAGCTCATTGGGAACAAGTACTTCACGATTCACACTCTGTTTTGAAGATGATATCGATTTTACTGCACCACCAACTACAATTTACAAATATCTTTCAATAATTTATTGAAATTCAAATCTCATTTAAAGGTTAAATGTATTATCTTACTAGTGGCCTGTCACAGCAATAGCTGGGAACAAAGACTAAAAATGAAACTGATAATAAAGGAAGCATGAGAAAAGTAACAGGAAATGTACTGAACACCAGAAGACCATTTATTTGCCTTTAAACTTAGACTTCAGTTCTTACTATATTATGGAATTTTTGAACCTTGGAAATTATCCTATCATAATCTCCTTGTGCATACTTGTAACAGTCATGTTTTAATTACTTTAATGATGTAGGCTTCAGTTCACTGTAAATGATTGCATTTGACTGTCCTATTTCATTGTAAACTGTGATTTTTTGTGAAATACCCCCCAGTTTCGGGGAAGTGATCCTGATATGGTGTAGTTATAACTTTAATTATGACATCTCTCGCAGATTTAATTCTACTAAATGCCACATATAACTGACCATGGCTGAAAATGCACAGAGATACGTAAAAACCTACTTTTTTAAAACTTTGACCCCATTCTTTATTAATGGTCATTGCAAAGGCAAAACATAATGGGAGCTGACTCCTTTTAAATTTGAAAGGCAGGTTAGTGTCAGTAGACACCAGATCAATCCTAGGTAGATAAATTGCCTGATTCTTGGAGGCACCTGTAAGGACTTCTAATTTTATAATTTTGTGATACATTTCTCTATTATACACACTCTGTTTACTAAACTAAAGGCCATGTGCATATTTCTTATAAGCATTACAACTGCACCAACTTTCAATTTTAATACATGTGGAGGCATTCCAGATGGCATAATAGAGTGTAGGTATTGTATGGGTATGCTGCTTACAAAGTCTTTTTCAGCATCATCATCTGACAACATAGTATCGACACTGTTGTATTCCGTATAACTTCCTGGGATTAGCTGAAGAACGTTTTCATTTATGCTGTTACAGTCATCATTGAAGGGACTTACAATTGCTCTGTTTCAGTAAGCTGAAGAATTAAAGTCTACACAATTGCTGAAAACGTGACTTACCAATAAACTGTTACTTATGAAGGCATTGGGAACCAGCAGCAGCGATTGGGGATTAAAAGTGCAGGGGCAAAAAGTATACAGACAACAAACAGTACCCTGGTTTGTGGGATATAGGGGATGGGTGGGGGGGATTATAGACATCAAAACTGAAGAAACAAACTACAAAAATGGTTTGTTAACATTCTCTCAGCAAATTTCAACAGAGAGGTAAAGGTTGAGAGTTTACCAATTTAAGTGCGGTTATAATAGTTTTTAAAAAAAGATTTTGATCTTACTATATATAAAAATGGATGTATGTGTGTAAATGACACATCTCCTCCTAAACCACTGGAGCAATTTCAACCAAACTTGGTACACTTATGATTTACTATCTGGAGACGAACACTGTGGGGGTAAGCCATCCGTAGCTCCCTTAGGAGTCGGGGGTCAGGGGGGCAAGGTATAAAAATAACCGAAAAAATTCTCGAATCCACAGTTTCTGGGGTCGCTGAGATGAATAGTGACAATCCCGATTTTTTAAAAGTCAGCCCTCTTCATGGTGGGGGTGATGGGGGAGTGATATATAGAAATAATAGAAAATTGTGTTGAATACATAGTTCTCGGGGTCACTGAGATGAATAGTGAGACTTTGAATATTTTATAAGTCCAAGTTTATCCCCGTTGTGGTGGGGGCGAGGGGGATTGAGATATAAAAATAATCGAAAATAGTGTTGAATCCATAGTTTCCGGGGTCGCTGAGATGAATACTAACACTCTCGATTTTTTAAAACTCAAAGTTTAGCCTCCTTTATGGTGGGGGAGGGGGATTGAGAATAATATTCGAATATACTGCCAAATCCATAGTTTTCCAGGTCGCCGAGATGAATAGTTAAATATAACAAAGGCTTTTCAGTCTGTCAAACACACAGCAAGACTGAAAAGCCATTGTTATATTTAACTAAGTCAACACTGGAAAACATGGCTTCATTCTTAACAAACAAAAAGAAAAAAGATAAAAAAAGAGATGAATAGTAACATTCCAGATTTTTTAAGTCCAAATTCAGCCCCCTTTGGTGTAGGGGTTGAGAAAGGGTGAAAAAAAAAAAATGGTCAAAATGACCGAGATAATGGACGTGTGCATGTTCCAGTATGACTTTCAAGTATGACTTACTACCTGGAAAACATACTCTAGGAGTAAGACGCCCCTAGAACCACTAGGGAAGCGGGTGAAATATAATTCATATTAATAAATGGAAGTCAGTTTGGTGCGATCTATGTATACTGTACTATATATATATAAATTAAGGCACAAAACTGAAAACAGACATGAATTGATGAGACCATTCTAGGCATCTTGGAAACTTGATACTTGGTACCAGACAAGTTGATGATTTCAGGATCCCTAGAAAAATCTAAAATTCTCAAAATTCTATGAAGGGGGACACGCTGGGAGTTTCAAATCTGCATAAGAACACAGTCGGTGATACTTATCCAGAACGATAACCTATAGGTTTCATGGGTTTCCTAATGTTTAACCCCCTCCCCCATATAAAGAAGGCAGCACAATCTCTCAGTCGAGTTAGAAAATTGATATTTGGCAAAATTATTGCTTTTAGCCTGTAACCGACGGAAAAATTACGAGATGTTAAAAAAATTTACTCTTCACTCCCGAAAAATATCGAAGTAGGATGGAAATTTTAATGAAGGTGCAGACCTTCCTTTCGAGGTATTTCTTGGCTCAACGGTAAGTCGTATTACAAAACAGATGGCACAATCTCCGTTCAATTTGGAGTGATCTACAACTTTCATCCTATGACTTTTTGTTGTATCTCTATTCCTTATATGTAAAATTTGGCTCTATTTCTGGATTTGCCTAAATTTTGCAATTTGTACATGTATAATTGATGGTTTGATTCACTTATTAGAAAGATGGGATCAAAAAATTCTACACGAATATTGGCCCACCCAGTAGCCATATGTGAGCCACATTCTGTGTCTGAACCTGTCGCATAAATATCTGAAAAGTAATTCACTGTGTGAAAAACTTACACAAATTTCACCCTATTGAACGGTTCTAAAAAAATTACCTTTAAATAGATAAGATATGAGGAAATATCATAGGGCCAGCCATTTAGATATCTAAATGAGGCCAGAGATGTCTTTTTGTCCAATCCGTTTTTCGATATGATGTACCGTTTACCAGCAGTTATTCTGTAAATGAAGGTGAACATGCATATACTTCCGTACGTCGATCTACATTTATTCATTTAAGTCAACTTGTGGCGATCTAGAAGGGGTGTGTCTGACATTGCAATTAATACTTTACAAATCAATAGTGACTGTCAGCAGGAGTGCGTCTGCTGTTATAATTAGTCCTCCGCCAACGCCTGTAAAAATGAAATGGCGTATGGCTTTTAGTGCCGGGAGAGTACGAGGACATGTTTGGCTCGCCAGATGCAGGTCTTTTGATTTGACGCCCGTAGATGACCTGCGCGTCGTGATGAGGATGGAATGATGATGAAGACGACACACACACCCAGTCCCCGTGCTAAAGAAATTAACCAATTAAGGTTAAAATTCCCGACCCTGCCGGGAATCGAATCCTGAACCCCTGTGACCAAAGGCCAGCATGCTAAGCATTTAGTCATGGAGCCGGACTCCATCGCCTGTGTATCAATGTAATGAATAATTCCCTTCTCGATTTGACTAGCAGAAGGCAAAGGAGCGTGCATTTTTTTCAAAACGCTTTTACCTGATTCTCTTTATCATTAGGTGTAGGTGCCCCCATTCAAGGGTGCCCCCGATTATGAACAAATTTACCCATCAAATGTGACTTACGTTACGCATAGTGAATTGCGGTAAACAAGTGGACCTGTCGTTATCATGACAGCTCCGACACTGGCACTTTACATTGGAAACATCTGCGGACCTCCTTATGCTTTTCCTCGGATAACGCCGAGAGACATGCAATTTAAAAATTCTTATTCACTTCATGTACAGTAATTTACTTCGATATCCGTATACAATGTAGAATATCGTAGCGAAGCACGGGTACATTTGCTAGTACACAATAAAACTTTCACCATAGGAACAATATTACACATTTAACAATTAAATAGAAGTACAGCATGAATATTAAATTAAAATCATTTAGAATTTGACTATGCACTAAGAAACTAACAGACACTGAAGAAAATGCCAGACTGATAAATGCACGCGGCAAGTTGGTGAATCATGCCTTAGTGTCCATGACCATGGCATAAAATTACACACACACACACACACACACACACACACGCGCGCGCGCGCGCTGTGGTGCTATACAAATTGGTTAGCAGGGACGAAGGACATTTTGTGCGTATTTCTGCTGATAATTTTGTTAATAATTAAAGAAAATAAAGGAAATAAATCGCTGATAAGTAGGGACCTGCAGTTTCTGCAGTTGCGATGACACCAAATTTTAAAAAATTTTCCTAAAATGTTTGGGAAACAGTTACCTATACATAACATTGTTAACAATTCGAAAATTAGACAGCTTTATTTTGTAAAATAAAATGAAATGAGACAATAACATGAATATATCAACTTTAACCATTTTATATACATAATAATGCAAATTCACACTGTTTGCCTTCTTATAAAGGTTTTTACCACAGCCAGAATAGGCCATCGTGACCATCACAGTCTTACAAGGTCCACTTGTTCTCCCACTCCATCAACTCGACTCATACGCATGCCTCATTCTGCTTAAGACGTTGGTCAGTAACAGTCTTATTTTCTCTCTGTGTTCTGTTATGGCTAGTATTAAGTCTTTAAAACCCAAGATATGATAATAAAATTATAAAAATAAAGGAAAATTCTTAAAAACTAATGTGAAATTCTTAAAAATTAACCCCGATTTCCACCAAAAATTAAATGAAAAATGCAGATCCCTATTGATAAGACAACAGGGTTTGTACAAATTGCTTTTTCAAATAATTCCTGTAATTCCTAGTTTTGGCTGCAAAAATGCGAATAAAAATGTAATATGTTCTCCAAAAAGTGGGAGGGGGGGTGCAACAGCCCCCCTCACCTTCCCTAATCGCCGCTATTGTTGGGAACCCATATTGTATCATTTCCTATTTCACTTTTAATTTTATTATTTTCTAGTTGTAGTAGCCATGCCGCAAATTCCTTTTTGGAAGGTTTTGCACGCATATTTGTTTTCAAGTGCAAACCTTGCATTTTTGGCCACATTTGAACAATCTGGATGAAAATGAAAATCCACAGCCTATTTCCAGTCATTCGACCAGGTCAGGAATGGAATGAATGAAGCCCCTATCTAGCGGCGAGGATTCGAATTGTGCAGGCTGCCGAAGCCCGTCACACTCCTCTGGGACAATGATTAATGAATGACATATAAAATAAAATGATACTGGGGAGTGTTGCTGGAATGAAAGATGACAGGGAAAACTGGAGTACCCGGAGAAAAACCTGTCCTGCCTCTGCTTTGTCCAGCACAAATCTCACATGGAGTGACCAGGATTTGAACCACTGAACCCAGTGGTGAGAGCCCGGTGCGCTGCCACCTGAGCCACGGAGGCTCTCTGGATACATGCCTCAATTATGTGAGCTCTTCCACCTTTAGATATCATGAGAAGAACTTGGCAAAAATCTTACCCAAATATGATAATTTTACAACCCGTTTCCTTTTCACACCTTGTAATGTCCTTTAGAAGGCAATCAATGTATTTTTCTGCTAATGCAGGAATCATCAAAGCTTCATCAATAATAATAATGGCTGATTTTCAGAAAATGTCTGCTCCTGAGCTGTTCCATTTATGGTACTACACAAAACTGAACTTCCTGTTACTGGAACAGGCAAACCAAAAGTTTCGTTAAGCTGCACTTCCTGTCCATGCAGCAGTGATTACAATCTCACCTTTGCTTCCTAATCATGTATACTAAACTTGAACAGACAAATGTTTTCGCACAGTTTCCTGGAGCTTCTTAAAAAAAAAAGTTCTGACTTGAATTCACAGAGCCATCTATCAGACTAACACAGAAAGATCTGCTTAGACAACTTTCTCAGAGCCCTATATCAGGCTGGCATAGAAAGATCAGTGGAAATAACTTTCATAAACCACTGAGTTATTTGAATAAATGAATATTTTATGCAAATAAAGGACTTAATGAAATACATAATATTTTGCTAGTAATCCTGAGATGGAGATCTTTTCTTTGATGTATAAAGTATAGGCTTTAGTACTGTGGTTTCCTTACAATATTGCATTACACATTCAAATTTTATATATATACATAAGAAGATAGGTAGTTAGCTAGCTAAATAGATAGACCCACCTCCTCCCTCCATCACATTTCCGCAACTCGCTCGCATCTCTTGGCCAGAGAGAAGGCGTAACCCTCTAGGTGGCCCGCCCTACTCCTTCAGGGTGGAGAATGAAGACAGTGACAGATAGATGTACAGATAAGCCACTCTTAATTTTTTATGATTTTATTTATTTGGATTGTGGGCTCCATTCATTTGTTTATACAGCATCATAAAATGATGCTTTTCTCTGGACAGGTATGGTGGTAGAGTTAAGTACAGTAAAGCTGAACCAAATTGAGATAGAATTAGAGTGATTTCTGAAGGTACAGTTCTTTCTCTAAAGTTGGACGCAATCATCTCTGCTTCTCAGTTGCATACTGTACCTATTCTCCTAAAAATTTTGTGAAAATGCAGTTGTCATAAATATTTCCATTATTTTCATTTCTATTAGAGCTTAGTAGGGTAAAACAGGAGTAATAATTATAATAATCTGTCTATGTATTTAGCTTTATTGTGTCTTTCTTGGATAGTTCTTCCAAATTTCAACTTTTAACTGCAATTTTTATTTCTGTTTTGGCATAATAATAACCCTTTGAAAATAGAATTCATCTAAGCACACTTTAGATTTATTGTAGTATATTTTTACAAGAAACTAGCATGTATATTTTATTTCTGCTAGGGGTAATATCTCTCTAGACATTTAGCTCTCCCTAGAACTCTATTGTGGTAAAAGATAGGCTTAACTGCAGTTTAGAACTGTACCATAACTATTCTTATTAGACAGTATCTTGCTCGCTTTTTCTGCTTGTAAGTAGTTGTAATAACAATATGTCTATAACTGTACATCTTTAGTGTAGCTATACGTTTCTATAGTTAGCCTCTTATTCATAGTATTTTATAATCAGGGTACATTTAAGTAGGATAATTGTAGTGTAGTTATTCTATCAGTTAGTTTCCTGATTGCACTATTGTCATGAAGTCCTAGTGTAGTACACATTTATTCCCACTGACATCTATTCACAGAATACGCTATTTACTTCTGTTGACATTTCTACATTATTTTACGTTTCTTTGAAGAAGGGCAGGTGTGAGAACTGTGGGTATGAGTGGAAACTCAGGAAGATGAGGGAAGAGATAGCGAGTTTGAGGGAGATAATTAGACTTTCAACAGAGGACAGGAATGAAGATAGGACTCCCTCAATCGATGTACAGGCTGGCAAGAGGGAGAGGAAGAAAGAGGAGTTGTGGAAGACAGGTGGGCTAATTTAAGGGGAAGAAAAAGGAGGGCCAAGAGTTTTCGTCAGGCAGTGGGCCCAGGAGAGGCATAGGTGAGGAATCGGTATAATCAGTATGAGTCATAGCAGGGAGATCAGCAGAGGGAAGATGGAGATCAGGGAAGTGTTACAGAGCAGTGGCAGGGCAAGAGCAGAGGGACCAGTAGGAAAGGAAAATGTAGAGGTGGAACAGGGTAGTGAGAGGGAGAAAAAAGGGGGAGAAGTGGTTTCAGCAGGCATCATGGAAGTTAAGGGAAACCAAGAGAAAAGGGGATCAAATGAGGAGGGTGGGGTTGAGGCTCTAGACATGGGTGACTCAGTTGTCAGACATGTGGGGAGAGTGTGTGGAGGAAAGGGATCGAGGTTAGAGTGTTATCCAGGAATTAGATTAAGGCAGATGTTGAGGAAAATAGAAGGGAAGGATGAGGGTAAGGAGAAGGTGAAAATCTTCTATGTTGATATCAGAAATGTAAGACAAGAAGGAATAGGTACTAAAATAGTTGGGAATATGTGGGATTTGGTTACAGCAGCATGAAAGAAGTGTATGGAAGCAGAGATTGTTATCAGTGGAATACTGTATAGGAGGGATACTGACTCGAGAGTAATTGGAGAGATGAGGCTATGGAATGGGTTTGTGGGGAATTGGGAGTGAGATATCTTGATCCTAATGGGTAGGCAGGAGATAGGGATCTATGCTCAGATTGCCTTCACCTGAATTGCAGAGGTACGTATATAAGTTAGGATGTTTATTTAGAAGGGTTATAGTGAGGTACATTTAGGGAAATGGGGTGGATTAGGGAGCAGTAATAAGGGTACAGGGATTTGGATGTCAAATAGGGATGACATAAGAATGTTAGCATTGAACTGTAGAAGTATTGTAAAGAAATGAATAGAATTAAGTAATTTAATAGATATATACTGTACTTAGCAGAAATTGTACTATAGGAGTTGAATCATGGCTGAGAAGTGATATAATGGATGTAGAAATTTTCTCATGGAACTGAAGTATTTACCGCAGAGACAGGATAGGATTGGTAGGAGAGGGAGTATTCATTCTAGTGAAAAAAGAACTGCTAAGGTATGAAAAAGTTAAAGATGACAAACATGAAATTCTAGGTGTAAGGCTCATCTCTAAATGTAATAGGCAATTTGCAGCTTTTGGAGTGTACAGACCTGAGAAGGATGACACAGATGTTGATTCGAAATTAAATGATACTATAATCAGCTATGTGGAAACCATTACGGAGAGATTCGTGATTGTAGCAGGTGATCTCAATTTACCAAATATCAACTCGGAAAGGGACCAACAAATGGTTAATTAATCTGGGAAGGACAGCTGAATCAGAAAGTGAGGGAACCAATTAGGGAATATTCTGGATGTGGTGCTGGTAAAACCAGATGAGCTCTATACAAAAACTGAAGTAATAAATGGTATCAGTGATCACAAAGCTGTTTTTGTCGTAGTTAAAAATAATTGTGGTAGAAAGGAAGGTCGTAGAGGTAGGACTATTAGGCAGTACCATATGGCTGATATAACAGGCATGAGGGAGTTTTTAAAAGAAATTATGATAGTTGGAAAATGCTAAATTAAAGTGCAAACAGACTTTGGGATGGATTTAAAGCAATATTGAGGAATGTGAGTGGTATCTACCTTTAAGTGTTGTAAGGAATGGTAAAGTCCAGCTATATTATAACAGAGAAGGAAAAAAACTAAGATGGAGGTGCATGTTGGATAGAAATAGAGTTAGAAATGGTTGTGGAAGTAAGGAGAAATTAAAGCAGTAGAAAATTGAATCTAGTGAAGAAGCCAGCTAAGGATAACATGATGGCAAACATAATTATTGGCAGCCATACAAATTTTAGTGAAAACTGGAAGTGTAAATGTAGGTACTGTACCAGTAAAATATAGGCCGGATTTACTATTTAATTTAAAGAGTGAAGTTTATTCAAATAAATGCATGTTGAATTGGATATCACCTTGGTGTAGATTTTCGTCGTCTTCAACATCGCCTATCAGGTAACCCGCACTCCCAGTTCACCATGCTGAACTGGACTGGAACTCGTTCTGCAGGCCTCATTCATCACCATAGAATGGAGCTGGAACACTGAGGTTGATCCGACATGGGATCAAACTCGCACCTCTGAAGTTCTTGATGGTCTCCGACGATCTTGTAGGGTAATCACTCATTTCATTACACACATGAGTGTTCACAATTGCACAGTCCCCTGACACTTATTTGACACCAATGCTTAATTTAATATTGACATAATGTGACGTTGATCTTCACTAGTCCCTTGTAGATAGAATTTAAAAGTTATTTAAAGATGAAGATGCGGATAGCATCAAATTATGAAAAGAAATAAATCACAGTTCATGAACATAAGCTTTAGAAATAATGAAACTGAAGACTGTTCATATTTACACACAGTTCATGTTTGCATTCCATGGAATATGGTCGCACTTGACACTAGAATAAACATACGACTGCACAAGAGTTTATCCAATGGACACTGCTGTCAGTAACGCATTAATAAATTATTAATCACTTTGAGGAAGAAATGATACTATCAATAATTATGCACAGTTCAAAATTCAAAGTTCAAAATTCATGCTCACGACGTGGAAAGGGCGTCTTTCAAAGCTGACCAATGAAATCAATTGTTCATCCATTGCTAGGATCGTAGTATGTAAGTGCAAATGGTTTCTAGAGGACCCGCTGCAATCGCTGTTGATGATTAAGATGCCAGATACCATACCACCTGGACTATATTTACAAAATAAAAAACATACGCCTCAACCCAGGATCGACCCCTTGACCTCCTGCATGCTAACCCAAAACTCTATCCACTGCACGAATTGTACAGCACGACTAATATATGCTGTCAGAGGTACTTACCCTACATGTGGTTACAGTGTTGCCAGATTGCCACTCTTCAATGTCCTTTTTCTACCGGATATACTCGCAGAGTCCGCCTCTGTGGTGTAGTGGTTAGCGTGATTAGCTGCCACCCCCGGAGGTCCGGGTTCGATTCCCGGCTCTGCCACGAAATTTGAAAAGTGGTACGAGGGCTGGAACGGGGTCCACTCAGCCTCGGGAGGTCAACTGAGTAGAGGTGGGTTCAATTCCCACCTCAGCCATCCTGGAAGTGGTTTTCCGTGGTTTCCCACTTCTCCTCCAGGCGAATGCCGGGATGGTACCTAACTTAAGGCCACGGCCGCTTCCTTCCCTCTTCCTTACCTATCCCTTCCAATCTTCCCATCCCTCTACAAGGCCCCTGTTCAGCATAGCAGGTGAGGCCGCCTGGGCGAGGTACTGGTCATTCTCCCCAGTTGTATCCCCCGACCAAGAGTCTGAAGCTCCGGGACACTGCCCTTGAGGTGGTAGAGGTGGGATATCTCGCTGAGTCCGAGGGAAAAGCCGAACCTGGAGGGTAAACAGATGATGATGATGATGATATACTCACAGGACGAACTTTTGTGAGAGATACTTTTTATTGTTGGCATGTGAGGAGTCGCGCTGCGATGTCCGAGTGCGTGAATTTCGGTTCATCCTGTATATGTAAATAATATGAGTAAAGAACTGGAATCAGAGATAACACTTTTTGCAGATGATGTTATACTATATAATAAGTTACAAGATTGTGAGCAACTGCAAAATGACCTTGACAATGCTGTCAGATGGATAGCAGGAATGGTAGGATGATAAATAGGGTGAAAATCGGGTTGTGAGTTTCACAAATAGGAAGAAGCCTGTCAGTTTTAATTACTGCGTTGATGGGGTGAAGGTTCCTTTCGGGGATCATTGTAGGTTCCTTAAGATAACGAAAGATCTGATTGGGGTAATCACATAAATATGATTGTAAATAAAGAGTACATATCTTTCCACATGATTATGATGGCATTTGAGGGTTGTAGTAAGGATGTAAAGGAGAGGGCATATAAGTCTCTGGTAAGACACCAGTAAAGTATGGTTCCAGTGTATGGGTCCCTCACAAGGATTACTTAATTCAAGAACTGGGAAGAATCCTATGAAAAGCAGCTCAATTTGTTATGGGTAATTCCCAACAAAAAAGTAGCTTTATGAAAATGTTGCGAAGTTTGGGCTGGGAAGACTTGGGAGAAAGGAGACGTGTTGCTTGACTATATGGTATGTTTCTAGCTGTCAGTGGAGAGATGGCATAGAATGATATTAGTAGATGTATAAGTTGGAGTGGTGTTTTTAAAAGTAGGAAATATCACAATATGAAGATAAAGCTGGAATTAAAGAGGACAAATTGGGGAAAATATTTATAGGAAGAGGAGTTAGTGATTTTAATAACTTACCAAGGGAGATGTCAAAAAATGTCCAATATTCTTTGCAATTAGATAAGAAAAACTGGGTGAACCACCTGGGCGATTGTCCTAAATGCAGATCAGTGGTGATTAATTGATGATATCTGCCAAACGATACATATGGTATGTGTATATAATTTCCCAAAACTCATTTCATAGACATATTATCTATGGAACTTACATCAAAGTAAGTATTTAAGAATAATTGTGTTTACATTCTAGAAAATTCATCTCCATGTGATAACCTTGAAGTCATATGCACTTGACAACAGAACCTTGAATGTGTTGATTCCAAATACAGAGATTGGTCAATCAATCAATACTGATCTGCATTTAGGGCAGTCGCCCAGGTGGGAGATTCCCTATCTGTTGCTTTCCTAGCCTTTTCCGAAATGATTTCAAAGAAATTGGAAATTTATTGAACATCTCCCTTGGTAAGTTATTCCAATCCCTAACTCCCCTTCCTATAAATGAATATTTGCCCCAGTTTGTCCTCTTGAATTCCAACTTTATCTTCATATTGTGATCTTTCCTACTTTTATAGACGCCATTCAAACCTATTCGTCTACTAATGTCAATCCACGCCATCTCTCCGCTGACAGCTCGGAACATACCACTTATGATATAGATGTTGATTCCCATAGGGAATCTGAAATATTTGTCCTGAATGAGCAAATTTATAATACCAATATAAATGGTCCGTTATTGGACATTATAAATTTTCCAGCTAGCTCATTCTTGGTTGCCAGCGTTTCGCCCTCGTGTGCTAGGGTGGGCTCGTCAGTTGGTACCTAGCACACCTACCAATACGCTGGCTAGTGCATACCGTGGAGGCCACTGCGTAGGCTAACTGGAGCCACCGGCAGTGCCAATGCACTAAGAGACTTTGTCTCATCACTAAAAATTGATGCCTGCTTGGCCATCAGATGATATAGATGTTGATTCCCATAGGGAATCTGAAATATTTGTCCTGAATGAGCAAATTTATAATACCAATATAAATGGTCCGTTATTGGACATTATAAATTTTCAGCTAGCTCATTCTTGGTTGCCAGCGTTTCGCCCTCGTGTGCTAGGGTGGGCTCGTCAGTTGGTACCTAGCACACCTACCAATACGCTGGCTAGTGCATACCGTGGAGGCCACTGCGTAGGCTAACTGGAGCCACCGGCAGTGCCAATGCACTAAGAGACTTTGTCTCATCACTAAAAATTGATGCCTGCTTGGCCATCAGATGATATAGATGTTGATTCCCATAGGGAATCTGAAATATTTGTCCTGAATGAGCAAATTTATAATACCAATATAAATGGTCCGTTATTGGACATTATAAATTTTTCAGCTAGCTCATTCTTGGTTGCCAGCGTTTCGCCCTCGTGTGCTAGGGTGGGCTCGTCAGTTGGTACCTAGCACACCTACCAATACGCTGGCTAGTGCATACCGTGGAGGCCACTGCGTAGGCTAACTGGAGCCACCGGCAGTGCCAATTTATATTGGTATTATAAATTTGCTCATTCAGGACAAATATTTCAGATTCCCTATGGGAATCAACATCTATATCATCTGATGGCCAAGCAGGCATCAATTTTTAGTGATGAGACAAAGTCTCTTAGTGCATTGGCACTGCCGGTGGCTCCAGTTAGCCTACGCAGTGGCCTCCACGGTATGCACTAGCCAGCGTATTGGTAGGTGTGCTAGGTACCAACTGACGAGCCCACCCTAGCACACGAGGGCGAAACGCTGGCAACCAAGAATGAGCTAGCTGGAAAATTTATAATGTCCAATAACGGACCATTTATATTGGTATTATAAATTTGCTCATTCAGGACAAATATTTCAGATTCCCTATGGGAATCAACATCTATATCATCTGATGGCCAAGCAGGCATCAATTTTTAGTGATGAGACAAAGTCTCTTAGTGCATTGGCACTGCCGGTGGCTCCAGTTAGCCTACGCAGTGGCCTCCACGGTATGCACTAGCCAGCGTATTGGTAGGTGTGCTAGGTACCAACTGACGAGCCCACCCTAGCACACGAGGGCGAAACGCTGGCAACCAAGAATGAGCTAGCTGGAAAATTTATAATGTCCAATAACGGACCATTTATATTGGTATTATAAATTTGCTCATTCAGGACAAATATTTCAGATTCCCTATGGGAATCAACATCTATATCATCTGATGGCCAAGCAGGCATCAATTTTTAGTGATGAGACAAAGTCTCTTAGTGCATTGGCACTGCCGGTGGCTCCAGTTAGCCTACGCAGTGGCCTCCACGGTATGCACTAGCCAGCGTATTGGTAGGTGTGCTAGGTACCAACTGACGAGCCCACCCTAGCACACGAGGGCGAAACGCTGGCAACCAAGAATGAGCTAGCTGGAAAATTTATAATGTCCAATAACGGACCATTTATATTGGTATTACATACCACTTAGTCGAGCAGCTCTTCTTCTTTCTCTCAATTCTTCCCAACCCAAACATTGCAACATTTTAGTAACGCTACTCTTTTGTCGGAAATCACCCAGAACAAATCGAGCTGCTTTTCTTTGGATTTTTTCCAGTTCTTGAATCAGGTAATCCTGGTGAGGGTCTCATACACTGGAACCATACTCTAGTTGGTCAATATCTATCTAGCCATTTTCCGGTTTTAGGAACATGAATGGACTCAGACACCAAAAGTCAAAAAACTTCAGATGATCAGTACTATGTAAGAAACAAAAAATTATCTGAAGTAATACATGTACAGACATGAAACCCTTACTATTTTACAGATGGCTACTTGGCTTCATTCGCATATTTAATACGGCATGTTAAAATGATATGTTTCTCTGGAAGTATGTAGCAGTACTGTGAAGTATGATAAAGCTGAAAAACTTCAAGATAGGTTGAGGACAATTTCTGAATTTTAGTGCGCTACTATACCTCGCCCAATGTTATACGAAATTGCCCCTGCTTTTCAGTTACCTACCATAGATTCTCTGACTGCTGGCATGGCGCTGTGACTAAAGACTCACAAAACTCCATACTATCTGCTCTACCGAAAAAATAAAATGATTGTTTTATTCTTCTTCTAAAGCCTTGTGAAAGTGACCCTGAAGAGATATGCACCGAGTGTCTGACAGAGCTTCAACAGAAAATCACATTTATAAGGTAAATATATATTATATTGTGGCATAAACACAGTAGCGTAGCCAGGGTTGGTCAATGGGGCCGGGGGGTGGGTATAGTTACGAAATGATGATAGAACACAATGAAGGTGCTTGTGCGAATGTAAGACTTGTCATTATAATGGCACTGATACAAGTGAATTATGTTGATATTCAGATTCAATCACTACTGATCTGCATTTAGGCCAGCTGCCCAGGTGGCGGATTCCCTATCTCTTGTTTTCCTAGCCTTTTCAAAATTATTGCAAAGACATTGGAATTTTATCGATCATCTCCCTTGGTAAGTTATTCCAGTCCCCAACTCCCCTTCCTATAAACAAATATTTGCCTCAATTTGTCCTCTTGAATTCCAACTTTATCTTCATATCGTGATCTTACCTCCTTTTAACCCACTGAACTGCAATTTTTCTTGAAAATAAATATACATTGCTCGCGATTTAATCTGGCTTAAAAGAGAACACTTTTGCTACAGCAAGTTAACACACAAACACAGTTCACATTCTAGCAATAATTCAACACAGTGTGGTAGATCGTAAAACACTCATATGCATGCAGTGCCACCTTACATTTATCACATTCATAGGCAGGATTCACCCCTGTTCTTTCCCTTGGGATTTTTTCCTCTGCAGTCATAGCAGACCTCGCACCTTGTTGATGGAGATGCCTTGCTTGCTGTTGCTGTTATTTTGACAGAAGTGACTGCAGTGTTTTCCTTGTAACCTCACTGGTGTACTTCCTGCACTGGCCGGCCTCTGGTTGGATAATCAGGCAGAACAACACCCTCCCAAATTTGCTCCACAACATCACCCCTAAAACTGGAAAAGCTGGGCCTCCTTTTTCTCAGGATTCAGCATGTGATTAATTACTTCAGCCTTCCCTGGATTCTCACCTAATCTTTTTGCTACCACAGAGTTCAGTTCTCCATCTATAATACACCACATATTTGGTACATTGTCTGTGTACACTTTCAGTCTTCTAGGTTATGCACACGCCCACCTGTGTCCCCGTCTTCATTTTCTTCAATAATGTCATCTAATTCTTTGGAATTACTAAAGCTAAAGTCACTCGAAGGTAATTCAGTATAACTTTCATCAGAAAAACCGTTACTGACATCGCTTTCCTCCAAAAAATGCAATATTCGAGCTTCATCCGACTCGTCCATGACGTTGACTTTACTTTCACTAAAGCTTTACGCGGCAATTTACTCGATCATATTTAGACTCTCTGGCGGCGAAATACGTAGCTGAAGGGCAAAGGTAGCTGAAACACGATTATCAATATCTCGTACACGTTGGGATTGCAAAGAAATATCCCTATGTATCCGTGGAAACCTCAACAAAGCAATAAAGAGGGTGGACGGAAATTTCCATCATTGCAAGCCAACGGGTTAAAGACACCACTCAAACTTATACATCTACTGATGTCATTCCACGTCTTCTCCTCAATGACACCTCGGAACATACCACTTATGATATAGATGTTAATTCCTGGTTGCCAGCGTTTTGCCCCCGTGTACTAAGTTGGGCTCATCAGTTGGTACCTAGCACACCCACCAAGATGAATGGCTAGTGCATATAGTGGAGGCCACTGCATAGGCTACTTGGAGCCACTAGCAGTAGCAATGCACTACGAGAGACTTTTGTTTAATTACCAAAAATTGATGCCTGCTCGGCCATCAGATGATATAGATGTTGATTTCCATAGGGAACCTGAAATATTTGTCCCGAATGAGTAAATTTATAATACCAATATGAATGGTCCGTTATTGGACATTATAAATTTTCCAGCTAACTCATTCCTGGTTGCCAGCGTTTTGGCCCCATATGCTAAGTTGGGCTCATCAGTTGGTACCTAGCACACCTACCAAGATGCATGGCTAGTGCATACCGTGGAGGCCACTGCGTAGGCTACTTGGAGCCACCGGCAGTGCCAATGCACTATGAGAGACTTTTGTCACATTACCAAAAATTGATGCCTGCTCGGCCATCAGATAATATAGATGTTGGTTCTCATAGGGAACCTGAAATATTTATCCCGAATGAGTAAATTTATAATACCAATATAAATGGTCCGTTATTGGACATTTAAATTTTCCAGTTAACTCATTCCTGGTTGCCAGCATTTTGCTCCCGTGAGCTAAGTTCTGCCTTCTATCAAACCAGTTATTAATTTTGCTAACACCGGGCGAGTTAGCTGTGCGCGTACAGGCGCGCGGCTGTGAGCTTGCATCTGGGAGATCGTGGGTTCGAATCCCACGGTCGGCAGCCCTGAAAATGGTTTTCCGTGGTTTCCCATTTTCACATCAGGCAAATGCTGGGGCTGTACCTTAATTAAGGACACGGCCGCTTTATTCCAACTCCTAGGCCTTTCCTATCCCATCGTCGCCATAAGACCTATCTGTGTCGGTGCGACGTAAAGCCCCTAGCAAAAAAAAAAAAATTTTGCTAACATGTCTAATATAATCAGCAAGAATGCTTTCCCAAAGTTTACATGCAATGCATGTCAAACTGACTGGCCTGTAATTTTCAGCTTTATGTTTGTGGGTTACTGTAGTCACGTCCTAGTTCGTGAACCATGGGCAACGGCTGAGTGGCCTAGTAAGTGGTCCTGAGAGGCGGGATACCAGTTGCTATGGAATGGGAGTGGGCATCTCGGACATATTCTGAGTCGTGGCCCTCCTTGTGCTCAGGCGGCTAGGACTATACAATTCACCGGTGGTCCATAACCCGTTAGAGGAGAGATCCTCACTTGGACTATGTGCAAGTAGGGCAGCATCCTGCTTCATGATTTTACCGAGCTCAGAACACTTTAAGGAAGCCTCGGACCTATGGGAGTAATGGAGTCCCACTCCCATTTGACAGGTGAGGGACTCCTTGGAAACAACTTGGCGAACGAAATGGAATTCGATGGGGAGCTATCAATATTAATGGGGCTTATGGAAGAAAGAAGGTAGAACTGGCTGAGTCAGCAAAGAGAATGCATCAGGATGTGCTAGGAGTAAGTGATATTCGAGTAAGGGGAGATAATGAGGAAGAGATAGGAGATTATAAAGTGTACTTGACGGGTGTTAGAAAGGGAAGGGCAGAGTCTGGGGTAGGGCTCTTTATCAGGAATAGCATTGCACGCTACATAGTTTCTGTTAGGCACGTAAATGAGCGAATGATGTAGGTAGATTTGTCAGTGGGAGGAATTAAGACAAGAATTGTGTCCGTGTATTCACCATGTGAGGGTGCAGATGAGGATGAAGTTGACAACTTTTATGAAGCATTGAGTGACATCGTGGTCAGGCTCAACAGCAAGGATAGAATAATGCTAATGGGCGATTTCAATGCGAGAGTAGGGAATAGAACTGAAGGATACGAAAGGGTGATTGGTAAATGTTGGGAAGATATGGAAGTTAATGGGAACGGGAAGTGTTTGCTGGACTTCTGTGCTAGTATGGGTTTAGCTGTTACGAATACATTCTTCAAGCATAAGGCTATTCACCACTACACATGGGAGGCTAGGGGTACCAGATCCATAATAGACTATATCTTAACAGACTTTGAATTCAGGAAATCTGTTAGGAATGTACGAGTTTTTCGCGGATTTTTCGATGATACAGACCACTATCTGATCTGTAGTGAACTAAGTATCTCTAGGCCTAGGGTTGAGAAAGTGAAATCTGTCTGCAAACGAATAAGGGTAGAAAGTCTCCGGGATGAGGAAATTAGACAGAAGTGCATGGATATGGTTAGTGAGAAGTTTCGAACAGTAGACAGTAAGCAGGTTCAGGATATAGAAAGTGAATGGGTGGCATACAGGGATGCTGTAATAGAAACAGCAAGGGAATGCCTAGGAACAACTGTGTGTAAAGATGGGAAAAGGCGAACATCTTGGTGGAATGATGAAGCGAGAGCAGCCTGTAAACGTAAAAAGAAGGCTTATCAGAAATGGCTCCAAACAAGGGCCGAGGCAGACAGGGATTGGTACGTAGATGAAAGAAACAGAGCGAAACAAATAGTTGTTGAATCCAAAAAGAAGTCATGGGAAGATTTTGGTAATAACCTGGAAAGGCTAGGTCAAGCAGCAGGGAAACCTTTCTGGACAGTAATAAAGAATCTTAGGAAGGGAGGGAAAAAGGAAATGAACAGTGTTTTGAGTAATTCAGGTGAACTCATAATAGATCCCAGGGAATCACTGGAGAGGTGGAGGGAATATTTTGAACATCTTCTCAGTGTAAAAGGAAATCATCATGTTGGTGATGCAAATAGCCAAGCTCATGGGGAGGAGGAAAACGATGTTGGTGAAATTATGCTTGAGGAAGTGGAAAGGATAGTAAATAAACTCCATTGTCATAAGGCAGCAGGAATAGATGAAATTAGACCTGAAATGGTGAAGTACAGTGGGAAGGCAGGGATGAAATGGCTTCATATAGTAGTAAAATTAGCGTGGAGTGTTGGTAAGGTACCTTCAGATTGGACAAAAGCAGTAATTGCACCTATCTATAAGCAAGGGAACAGGAAGGATTGCAACAACTATCGAGGTATCTCATTGATTAGTATACCAGGCAAAGTATTCGCTGGCATCCTGGAAGGGAGGGTGCGATCAGTCGTTGAGAGGAAGTTGGATGAAAACCAGTGTGGTTTCAGACCACAGAGAGGCTGTCAGGATCAGATTTTCAGTATGCGCCAGGTAATTGAAAAATGCTACGAGAGGAATAGGCAGTTGTGTTTATGTTTCGTAGATCTAGAGAAAGCATATGACAGGGTACCGAGGGAAAAGATGTTCGCCATACTGGGGGACTATGGAATTAAAGGTAGATTATTAAAATCAATCAAAAGCATTTATGTTGACAATTGGGCTTCAGTGAGAATTGATGGTAGAATGAGTTCTTGGTTCAGGGTACTTACAGGAGTTAGACAAGGCTGTAATCTTTCGCCTTTGCTGTTTGTAGTTTACATGGATCATCTGCTGAAAGGTATAAAATGACAGGGATGGATTCAGTTAGGTAGAAATGTAGTAAGCAGTTTGGCCTATGCTGACGACTTGGTTTTAATGGCAGACTGTGCCGAAAGCCTGCAGTCTAATATCTTGGAACTTGAAAAATAGGTGCAATGAGTATGGTATGAAAATTAGCCTCTCGAAGACTAAATTGATGTCAGTAGGTAAGAAATTCAACAGAATCGAATGTCAGATTGGTGATACAAAGCTAGAACAGGTCGATAATTTCAAGTATTTAGGTTGTGTGTTCTCCCAGGATGGTAATATAGTAAGAGAGATTGAATTAAGGTGTAGTAAAGCAAATGCAGTGAGCTCGCAGTTGCGATCAGCAGTATTCTGTAAGAAGGAAGTCAGCTCCCAGACGAAACTATCTTTACATCGGTCTTTTTTCAGACCAACTTTGCTTTACGGGAGTGAAAGCTGAGTGGACTCAGGTATCTTATTCATAAGTTAGAAGTAACAGACATGAAAGTAGCGAGAATGATTGCTGGTACAAACAGGTGGGAACAATTGCAGGAGGGTACTCGGAATGAGGAGATAAAGGCTAATTTAGGAATGAACTCGATGGATGAAGCTGTACGCATAAACCGACTTCGGTGGTGGGGTCATGTGAGGCGAATGGAGGAGGATAGGTTACCTAGGAGAATAATGGACTCTGTTATGGAGGGTAAGAGAAGTAGAGGGAGGCCAAGACGACGATGGTTAGACTTGGTTTCTAATGATTTAAAGATAAGAGGTATAGAACTAAATGAGGCCACAACACTGGTTGCAAATCGAGGATTGTGGCGACGATTAGTAAATTCACAGAGGCTTGCAGACTGAACGCTGAAAGGCATAACAGTCTATAATGATAATGTATTAACGTATGTATGTCTATCACCTTTTCCTTTATACACAGGGCCTACTATAGCAACTCTCCATTCATTTGGTATAGCTCCTTCATGCAACCAATAATCAAATAAGTACTTTAGATACGGTACTACTATATATTCCAACCCACTCTCTTTAATATTGTCATGTATTGACCTCCCCAAAGCTTGAACCGGCATACTGTCAGATAAACAGCAGCCGGGATTCGCAGCCGAGATTCAATCTCAGAGTATCAAGGGAAATAGGCTAGTGTAAGAATATTAACTAGTAATACGGGACATCTTGTAGTGCCAGAGCATTTGTATATCAATTATATTGAGATTTTAATAATTGGAAGGAAGAAAAAACCTTTCAGTAAGTTACAAGTAGTGGAGAGTCTTAGTCAGACAGAGGGCTTGTGAAATGCACCTACAATAACATGTTTACAGCAGAGAATGTTTGCTTATTGACAAGCAGAATCTAATAGTCTGTACTGGAGCACTCGGCTCGCCAACAAATAGATCAAAGCCAGTGCAGTTGCACTCTAGCAAAGACAGAGAGACAAAAGTACAAGGAAAATGATAGAGATAGTAATGCCCAGAGAACAGCACCTACTGGGACAAATAGTTCATAATAGTAATTGAGGGGACCACCTAGCAAGGCGAATAGCTAGGTAACACCCATGGTCCAACCCCTATGGTAGTGGGAAGGGACCGACCTTTGCTTGAAGGAGAGCAGATATAAACCCGAAACCAGGATGGCAAAGGGCTCTCACTCGATCCGTGATCAGTGTTCTCTTGACCAGGCTCTTTCGAGCAGTCATTCGTGACAGTGAAGGTGTACATAAGTGCCGCAAGGCAAAATTCGGACTTAGCGCGTAGCGGTAGGCTAGGCTCGTGAAGCAAGTTCTCGACAGACCATCATAGTCAGAACCTGTAAATATATTTTGTATATAGTGTGTATAGTCATCCTGAGTTAGAAAGGACAGTGATTTTTACTTCGTCTATAATTTCGGGTGTTCTGGGATTGAGTTTGCACCTACATTTTACCTCCCTACAGAACCGCTTGGCAGAACAGGTAATACACCAACATAATCGGCCAGTGACCAACCTACTAGAACGTCTCGCAGGACAGGTAGGTCACAGCAATATATCCCCCGAAACCTTATCAATTCCAGCTGATTTTCTAGTTTTCAACTTTTGTATCTTACTGTAAATGTCATTGTTATCATAGGTAAATTTTAATACTTCTTTAGTATTAGTCACCTCCTCTATCTTGACATTATCCTTGTAACCAACGATCTTTAGATACTACTGACTGAATACTTCTGCCTTTTGAAGATCCTCGCATACACACTCCCCTTGTACATTAATGATTCCTGGAATGTCCTTCTTGGAACCTGTTTCTGCCTTAAGGAACCTATACATACCCTTCAATTTTTCACTAAAATTTGTATGACCACCAATTGCTTGCCATCATGTTATCCTTAGCTGACTTCTTCGCTAGATTCGATTTCCTAGTAATTTCCTTTAATTTCCCCTTACTTCCACAACCATTTCTATGCTATTTCTTTCCAATCTGCACATCCTTCTTAGTCTCTTTACTTCTCTGTTATAAAATAGTGGATCTTTACCATTCCTTACCACCGTTAATGGTACAAACCTTTTTTCGCATTCCTCAACAATTGCTTTTAGTCCATCCAGGAGACTGTTTACATCTTTATTTACCGTTTTCCACCGATCACCATTACTTTTAAAAACTCCCTCATGCCTGTTTTATCAGCCATATGGTGCTGCCTAATAGTTCTAATTTTAAAACCTTCCTTTCTATCACATTTATTTTTAACTAGACAAAAACAGCTTTGTGATCACTAATACCATCTATTACTTCAGTTTCTCTATAGAGCTCATCTGGTTTTACTAGCACCACATTCAGAATATTCTTTCCTCTAGTTGGTTCCATCACTTTCTGAATCAGCTGCCTTTCCCATATTAACTTATTTGCCATTTTTTGGTCAGACTTTCTCTTGTTCTCATTACCTTCCCAGTTGACATTCGGTAAATAGAAATTACCCGCTATAATCACATTCCTTTCTGTATCATTTCCCACATAGCTGATTGTCTTATCAAAAAATTCTGAATCAGCATCAGCACTACCCTTTCCTATTATCTTTGGAAATGAGCCTTACACCTAGAATTTCATGTTTGTCATCTTTAACTTTGTCGTAGCTTACTCATCAGGATGAATACTCCCCCTCCTACCATTTCTATCCTATCTCTACGATACACACTCCATTTCCGTGAGAATATTTCTCCATCCATTATATAATTTCTCAGCCATGATTGGACTCCTATTACAATATCTGGTAAGTATATATCTAATTACTTAATTCTATACCTTTCTTTAAAATACTTTTACAGTTCAGCACTAACATTTTTATGTCATCCTTATTTGACTTCCAGATCCCTGTACCCTTACCATCGCTCCCTAGATCACCCCATTTTCCTGAATGTACCTGCCTATAACCCTTCTAAACAAATTTTCTAACTTATATGTACCTCTGCAGTTTAAGTGAAGGCCATCTGAGTGCAGATCTCTATCCTGTCCACCCATTAAAATCTAGAAATCTCACTCC
Organism: Anabrus simplex; assembly: GCF_040414725.1. Lineage (NCBI taxonomy): Eukaryota > Metazoa > Arthropoda > Insecta > Orthoptera > Tettigoniidae > Anabrus > Anabrus simplex. The sequence goes on from NC_090267.1 coordinate 183,390,597, forward strand.
CAGTTTCCCATATCCACTCCATAGTCTCATTTAAGTCCCCAATCACCTTCCAGTCGATATCCCTCCTACACAGTATTCCACTGATAACAATGTCCACTTCCGTAATCTTCTTCCTTGCTGCATTTACCAGATCCCACACATCCCCAACTATTTTTGTACTTATACCTGCTTGCCTTACATTGTTGGTACCAACATGAAACACTACCACCTTCTCCTTTTCCTCCTCCTTCTCTTCTACTTCCCTCAACATCTGCCTTAACCTAATTCCTGGATAACACTCTACCCTGGTCCTCTTTCCTCCACACACTTTCTACACATGTCTAAAAATGGAATTCCCCATGACCAGAGCTTCAACCCTACCCACCTCATTTGATCCCCTCCCCTCCTGGTCAGCACTATCTTTCCTCACTGCTGCAGAAGCTACTTCCTCCTCCCTTTTCTCTCTCCTATGACCCTGATCGACCTGTCTTTCTCTTTCCTACCTTTTCCTTTCCTCCTACTTCCACACTTCTCAGCAACAGTTCCCTGTTCCTCATTTTCTTTCTGTTGTGCTACCTGCACTGACTTGTACCGATTTCTCACAGACACCTGTCCTGAAATCGGATCCAGAATAGAGCCCTTAGCTGCAGTTTCCTTCCCCTTAAAACATTAGACCATCTGTCTTCTACAATTCCCCCTCCTTTCCTTTCCATCCCTCTTTTATATGTACTGTATTCTGTACATTGCTTTTGGGAGCCTAATTTCCTTCCTGTCCTCTGAGAGAATCCTACTTATCTCCCTCAAACTCTCCAACTCCTCCTTCATACTCCTTAATGCCTGGCCACTCCCACAGTTTCTACACTTGCACTCCTTAGCCATTATTTATGGAATAATGAAAAGAAAAGGAAAAATAAAATAACTTATTCTGTCAAAATAAAAATGAAAAGAAAAAATATTGTCTAGGATAGTACACAAAGATTACATGACAGTCAGGTAATTAATGTAGCCTACTACTATACTACAATACTACTTAGTTGTACTAAATTTTTAACCTACAACACACTAATAGGATGAAAACTGCTGTTAATTACTGAAAACTGAAAGGAATACACAAGAATTACACAATTCCAAACTGCAGTTAAGTCTACCCTAATTACTACAACAGAATTCTAGTAAGAGAGTTAGTACAGATACTTCTACTATACTACACAAATATTTCACAGTAATAGAATTTCTAGTTAGTAATACTTAATTAGTGATTTTTAATGAGTAATTAGTTATTTATGATGATGATGATGATGATGCTTGTTGTTTAAAGGGGCCTAACATCGAGGTCATCAGCCCCTAAGTAATTTCTAATAAGTAATAGTAATTTCTAATAAGATACTACAATACAATAGAATAATTTTAAACTATGTTCAGACATATCATAATTACAATAGGTTATTACTAAGCACTAAGTTTGAAGTACACTACAAAATATTATATGAAAGTGTGGATCAAGAACAATATGATCAAGGTCAACAGTTTTAAAGTGAATGGTATGTTCAGTTCACATTCTAAAATCCAACTTTCTAGGCTTTCTAGAAAATAGATTCAACTGATCTGTTAGTTCTACAATTATGCCTCTGAATATTTATTGTTTATTGTCAGTTTCTGTTAATTTTCTTTTTGTAAAATTTCAATGGGGAAGGGTTCTAACCACTCCTCCCTTTGCCTATGTCCCAAACGTTAGGAAATTACATCTTTCTGTAAAATCCTGTTTCATGCTGTCATGAAGTAATATGTGCCTGATAACACAATTCTTAGTAGGAAGAATCCAAATACGGAGTTTGGTTGACTTATGTCAGCTATTTTACAGTTCTTGGAACACAAACACACATACCCCGAAAGTAAAACACACCCTTTAAGTTATCAGTATGACATATGTAAGGAACAAATAATATTTTGCAGAAATAATAACTGTGCAGATTTGCAATCCTAACAATTTTATTTGCATTGATTTATGTACATATATTAAATTTCAGGGAAAGATTCCATCTAGTTAAAACAGATTAAAGGTATGCTTTAGTCTTCAGTGCTTGTTCATGACACTGACAACCTCGTCGTAAAGCAGGGTCTTGGCATGTGTGGCCCACATGAAGTCGACGTGGTTGAACTGATCGTCCTTGACCTTGTAGTAAGAGATCACGTTAGGCAGTTCTTCCTTAAGTGTGGCCACATCCTGCAAGAAACCAAGATAATATTAGGTAACTCTGTGTCACACTATGTCCATATACTTCCTAAATGAGAATATGTTGATTCTAGTGCACACCCAAGTTATTCTTATTTACAAACAACTGCTCTGAAATGTGTTAACACGGAGCAAATGGCTGTGTGGTTTGGGTCACATAGCTAAAAGCTTGCATTCGGGAGATAGTAGGTTTGAACCCCACTATCGACACCACTGAAGATGCTTTTTCGTGGTTTCCCATTTTCACACCAGGCAATTGCTGGGGCTGTGTATTAATTAAGATCAAAATTGCTCCCTTCTCACTCCTAGCCGTTTCCTATCCCACCATCACTATAAGGCCTATCTGTGTTGGTGCGACGTGAAGCAATTGTAAAAATATAGTATGTTAACCTGTAAAACCATAATTGGCACTTTTCACTTATCCTAATCGATGTCACCGCTAGTGGCTATCGCTCTCATTTTGCTACGAGCCTGTGCCCGGAGTTAGGTCAGCCCTAAGTTACGACAGTTGTAAGATAGCAATGAGAGGGGTTGATACTGTGTGAATCTGAGTGTTTGGGTTTCACGCACTAAAGATAATTTGCTAGCTTTCTGTTATTGTAATAATAATAATAATAATAATAATAATAATAATAATAATCTATTGAAGTGCTGGCAATATATCTGTTATTTTTACTAGCTTATTATACTCGCCAATTTTCTTTCGGTAAGCTGTACTCAAACAGAACTCTTTGCTGGACCTTCCGAACTGAATCATATCCGCAACAGCGTTGATGTGTGCTTGAGTCACCTCATGGCGTCTCTTTAAAACTCTGAAACTATCTAAATTGTCCACACCGTGTTTATTCCAAGCATTATTTTCTGAGGAAAATAGAATACATGGCCAACAGTACAGTTCATTTTTGCACAACCACATAACCAGTCCAGATTTATGTACCACGAGTCACGAGGCCTACTGTTTTTTTTCGATTCCTTGAATAAATTTTTAAGATAAGGCATGGGTCTACCTTTTTTTTCAATTTTTTCAACGGCAAGTTGGCCGTGCGGTTAGGAGCGTGCAGCTGTGAGCTCGCATCCGGGTGATAGTGGGTTCGAACCCCACTGTCGGCAGCTCTGAAGATGGTTTTCCATGGTTTCCCATTTTCACACCAGGCAAATGCCGGGGCTGTACCTTAATTAAGGCTACGACCGCTTCCTTTCCATTCCTAGGCCTCTCTTGTCCCATCGTCGTCATAAGACCTATCTGTGTCGGTGCAACGTAAAGCAAAAAAAAAAAAAAAAAAGAGAAAGGTCTTAACGAAAATGACGAGTTCATTAAGCTTTATATCATACACGGACATTCTGGGCCCACCAACACAGTACTTATTTTCGAGGAGGAAGCGACAGCACTCATTTTAATGTTTAATACGTTGTGCAGTCCTATAGGCTATCCTTACCTAACATAATATAAATTCACACTTTAACAAGAGAAATCACATCGTATTATAATGGAAAACAATAACACAATAATATAACAATGCACTGCTGAGCGCGGCGGATCGAACGAAGGAAACAGTTTAGCACCGACGTTATAAGCTTTTGTTTCCATTTTTCACTGTGGTAACACGAGCGGAGAATATAGTAGGATACATCCCAGTGTCGAGAGGAAAGGGGCCTTGCTTGACGCAGGCGCAGTGATACTCGCCTAGCTGTTAAAAGACATTCAAAGCGTAACCACTGCATGGAGTGGTAACAGCCTCTCGCTCAGCTTTGACGGTAGAAAACTGCTGCAATGAGTTCTCTCGACACGTCCCGGCGAAGAACCAAAAATATTAAATATTAATAATAAAGAATATTCGATTTTTATATTTTCAAACTGTTACCAGTGGCAACAGTGGATACTAGCACGCTTCGCCACTGGTTTTTATTATGTTTAAAGTTCAGAGGTGATGAATATCTTTCCTTCTTTACTTTAAAACAATAGTTACCAACACTATTCTCAAACGATTATTTCGCCATTTATGCATCTCGAGATTATGAGTTTGTGAGCAAATATTCCTACTTAAACGACTAATTTAAGGAAAGTTTGCCTTACTTTCTTTCTTTTCGTCTTGAACTCCAGCTTTCAGTGAGTCGGTGAAGATTCCAAGCTCAGTTGGACTATGTCAGCGAATGTAAGACTAAATGTTCATCCAGTCACCTACACATACATACATACATACATACATACATACATACATACATACATACATACATACATACATACATACATACATACTGAACCGTACCAAGGAACGACCCAGGACTGCATTTGGGACGCATTTTGTGTATTACAGATCCTTTCCGGTATGCGAACCTTCAAGCTTCAGCGGAGTCAGTCTCATTTTCTTCCCTCATTCAAAAATAAGGTAGCAGGAGCTAAGAGAGAAAAGTAGCATGAATTAGAAACAGAAGAATACAAGTGGCGAGTGGGGCCGCACTATATCAGATCGGGGAACTCCCATAGCCTACTGCGGGACTGAAAATTTGAAGTCAACACAGGGCTGACAGGATCACGGAAATATGAGAGATTTCAGGTGATAGGCTGATTCAGGTAAATTATGATTTGATGGAAATTTAAGAAGTGAAATAATCGTTAATTATCTGCTCATAAAACGTGGTAATACCAAGGGTCAAAATAATCTGCGATCTATTTGAAGGTACCTACGTGGGAAACAGCTAGCTTGTTCCACAAAGGAAACTGTAGTGTAGGCTACTGTATGTAGATGATTTTCCTTGCGTGGTGGAGTGAGACAAGTCTTTAAATACTGGAGAAAGCCAGGAGTCTGGGTCTTCATCCGTGGTGAAGGTGCGGGGTGTGCGTGTCGCACTCCTTCTTAACAAAAAGACAATAGCTTATCAAACAAGAACCAGTTGAACATTTTAGCAGTGGAAGTGGTAAACGGAAAATGCTAATTAGAAGAGCCGATTCATTTTTAATAGGCGATAGTGAATGAAGTCAGGGGACGAACTAAGGCTCCTTAAATAGCGACAGATAATACCCGAGAAACGTTCGCGCTGAGCATTTCTTTTTTACGGAGAACTGCGCGAAGACGTGTGTCGCGGGACAATATTAAAAACATGATTTTTCGTACTGTAGCAGCAGAGGGATCAAAGTCCGGATCGACAGTTACACGAGGACAATAAATTGTCATCGCCGAGATGGAAACTGGGACCTGTTCAACTGCCTTCACCAGCCTTGTGATGGGCTAAATCCACACGGTCAGCCCATAACGGGCTGACATGTCATGACAAGGAAACAGACAATTCTTCCTTAATTTAATATATAACAGACTAGTTTCTCGCAGCCTGATTTGTAAATAATGTAATAAAAATGGGCTAAATTCATTTTCTTTAGTAACTGGAATAGGGCCTGATGCATGTGTATAGGGCCTAGAATGTGATATTTTGGGTTGCCTTACAGGGGATATTTAGTTTAATCAGGATTGTTTTACGTGAGATCACCAGCTTTCAGTATGTCGTAGAGAGCAGTTTATGTATTTGTAGTTATAGATTCATCATGTGCCAGAGGCTATTGTATCCCAGTTAAAGATCGATCCGGGAGGTTGAGAAGACGAGGCAACCATTTAACGTTAGAGTTTGCATGTGTATCGTGTATTTTCTATAGTACATGAGCTTTACAGATTACGTTGGAGATTGCCCAGTGCAAGTGTACCCCGTTGCTAATAAGGGTCTTCTGAAATACCAAGAGGTGAGATGGTTCTGTAATATAACTGGGGGTCGAACCAGAGTGTATCAGGGAAGAAGCCGAAGCCCAGATGAGATAAAGTTGTGTCAAATGAAACATGGCCACGAGGTGTGAATGAAAGAATCAGATATGTTCCTGAGAGATATGTAAATCCGGCTATGGCGGAGGAAGTACAGTAATTAATGCACGCACCTGGAAGAGAATTAAGGGAAAGAATAAGTTGCCGAGTATCTATCTATCTATCTATCTATCAAATGCTTTCATTCCCCACCCTGAAGGGGTGGGGCGGGCCACCTAGAGGGTGTCGCCCTCTCTCTGGCCAAGAGATGCGGACAGGTTGGGGAGATGTGACGGAAGAAGGAGGTGGGTAAAGAATGTAAATATATAGGAGATGGGAGGGGAATTGTGCCTATGCCTAAGTATTTATTCTTTATTGAAATTAGAATGCAGTTGTGATTATATCAAAATGAGCTGTGAACAATGATGCAAAGAGGAAAGGGGTGATACAAGCTGAGAGGGAAATAAATGAAGGACAAGGGTGTTATAAAAGGAGGAGAAGCTAACAAGGGAAGTTAGAAGAAGGCGAAGGATATCAAAAGAGGGAGGTGGGGGAAAGTAAGGAGGTTTGCCCAGAATCGGCTGTGAAAGTGTAGACAAACGCAGGTTGTGGTGCTCGTGCGAGAGAGTGAGGTAGCAAATGTGGAGTGATTTAAAAGGGACTGTGTGGAACGAATTATATCTTGACCTTCTTTTTGCTGGGATGGCTGAGAGAACATAGCTTATTAGACCAGACTGCTTCTTGAATAATTAAAAGGGATATCGGTATTCGAAGGGTTGTTTGATCGGACCAAGGATAAAGACCAGCTGACCAGTTACAAGACCAAGAGTACATGGGTTCAGGACCCGTGCGTTTGTACCCCAGATGACGTTGTTTTCCTTATATTTGTATTTATCTTGCAGATAATAATGTAGATTTGATTTGAGTGCAATGATCATATATTGATTTGTTCCCTGTGTCTTCTTGTCTTTCATTGTTTTGTTCACTTGTTCATGGTGTGATGTGATCTAGCGGTCGCGGGTTCCAGTCCCATCCGTGATGTTTGGTCGTGACCATAACATTTAGAATCTGTGTTCTTTTGGGTGAACTGTGCGCCCCTCTGTGTGTGTGTGTATGTTTGTGTGTTAATGATAATGAGGTACTACTACGAACATATTTTCATTCTGCACCCTGATGGGGAGCAGCGGGGCTCCTAGAGGGGTGACGACCGCTCTCAAGGCCAGAAGATGTGTTGCGGTGATTTCAGGTGCGGAGAAGGTGAGAGAGGAGCGGAAAATTAACTGTCCCGGCATTCGCTTCAGTGAGGAGAATGGAAAACCATTGTGAGGACAGTCGATGGTGGAGACCAGCCCTCCGTTTCCCGAATGCAGACCTGGAATGCCAGCCAAAGCCAGCCGCTGTTGAGCCGAACCTATTCTACTCGATCCGAAGCTACTGTGCTCGGGGTAATGAGGTAGGGAGAGGGACATATCAGGGAATTCATACGACCACTGATATGAAGCGTCTTCCTAGTCAGTTTATCACGAAATATATTCATTAGTTCGTTAAAGGATGCTACATTTATCATTATTTCAAAAACATTGCTTCGTCTCTTAATATAAAGTGAATAGAATATGCCTTTACTACATCTCTCACTCAACATGGGATGTATCCGCGCTGATATTTGCTTCAGTTTCTTCCTTCGGTACCACCTTAGCACGACATTTTCCTCAACATTCATCCTGTCCTATGTCTGTCAGATGACTGATGATTACTTTAGCCACATTAGGTGGCCACACCTCAGTTGTACACCTCAGTATATTCACCACGCTGCCACTAGCTACTGCTGCCATGGTCACGCCTCGTAAAACGACCCTTACTATAACAGAACTGCAATAAGTAACCTAATGTGTGTAGACCCAGAATATAAGAATTTTAGTTCATGGTCCCTTGGGATGTATATTACGTAAAGACAATTTATAAAATATGATTTGCATTAATCGACATTGATTTACGCTATGGACCATGTTCTTTCTTTTATGTTTTCAGTTCTACATTGGCATTTAACTAATTACGCTATCAATATTTTTACCTCAGGGTCAGCTAGGAAGTCATTCTGCCCATACATCAACGCTACAGGGGCAGTTATTTTCTTCAGATCATACTGGGGTGGCACAACCGATCCATACAGGATGAGGTTCTTCAGCAAACCGTGGTTGTACTGTCGGAATTTACCTGTGAAATAAGAAATGTGATGAGACACAAATTCTAGGTCAACACAAACCCTTCTGCCAATAAATTATTGATGAATTAAAAACGGATCTAATCTATACATTTAAAATCCTTACAGAGATTTAAAAATATAAAGATATGTAGGGAGGTGAACATACAATGGGAAAAAGTCACACATGAAAAACGAGCGGTAGGCTACATTCAAAATGCTGAGTTGTGAACATTTCATTGTACGCTCTGTTGAAAAATGGCTATCTTTCCAATAAAATAAATGTAGGTGGGACAGGGGGAAACTGTCAATACAATTTTATTTACAAATGGCTGGTGATAACTGTAATGACAGACGAATTGTCACGCAAATAAATAAATAAATAAATAAATAAATAAATAAATAAATAAATAAATAAATAAATAAATAAATAATAAATAAAATACTAATTAACTGGTTTCATCTTCACGACTTTTATAGCGTATGCGGCAAAATAAACGTCACGGAATTGTTGTTCAATTGAGCACAGGTGCAGTGTGTGTTCGTAATGAGTACCGTAACGTGCCATACATTGTGCATAACATTTCCAAAAATTATTGAACATACTGAAGAATAAAGTAGCTGTAAGGAATTTTTCTTCTCACGTAGCCTAATTCGTGAATATTTTTAGGTGGCTCATTTGTCTTGAGAACTGATTCTTTAACATGAAATGAAATGGCGTATGGCTTTTAGTACCGGGAGTGTCCGAGGACAAGTTCGGCTCGCCAGGTGCAGGTCTTTTGATTTAACTCCCGTAGGCGACCTGCGCGTCGTGATGAGGATGAAATGATGATGAAGACGACACATACACCCAGCCCTCGTGCCAGCGAAATTAACCAATGATGGTTAAAATTCCCGACCCTTCCGGGAATCGAACCCGGGACCCCTGTGACCAAAGGCCAGCACGCTAACCATTTAGCCATGGAGCCGGACATTCTTTAACATGACCCACGTGTATAACCGAGTCACCCGCTGTCCGGCTCTGACTTTTCTCAGAGGGTGCTGCCGATTTTGAACAGTGCAATATAAACAAACGTGAACTTGTAAATTATTTATGCATACGTAGATCAGATTCTGTGCTGTTTGTGTATGTTTAGTCCTCAACCCTAAGGTTGGTTGGATCCTCAACAGATCCGCCATCAGCAGTCATAGATGGCCTAGGCATCACTGAAGAGGCATACTAGAGAAATAATGAGTGAGGTAGTTTCCCGTTGCTTTTCTCGCCGAGCCAGAAGTTGGTATTACGTATCAGTCTGCCAAGCCCATTGAAATCCATGCATCAACGGACCCTATGAACAACATTTTCACATTATTCATAGCGGGGACTGGCTGCAAAAGGAATGGCATTACTAGCCACACTCCAAGAATAGCGCAAATATAATAACAAAATATTACAGTCAAAATTAAGCACACCCAGAGAATAGAATAACCGTAATAACTTAATAATAGTAGACGAACTTTGTAAATAATATCATCGTAATTAAAATAAGTCAGAGTAAAACTTAAACGCTGAGAATAGTATCACCGTGATAATAAAGACGTCACTGGTACAATACAACGTCAACATGTTAATAGAATAGTAGCACCGAAATAATGAAACACTGCAATAAAATGGAACAGATTATGTACTCACATTAACTAATCCAAAGAGAAACGCGATACTCCTTGTAAACATTGGTACTTTCGTCATTGTCACTAGTACACTGGAGTCACTGCTGTCATCCTTACCCATGGAAATAATTTCTTCCACCTGACATTCAACAATTCCATAAGCCTTGTGTAGATTTTCCCAAGTGTAACTCACAACACTTTTTCACTTACACTCTGAAACATGTTCGACTGTCTGGTGCACCAATCTTCGATATAACTGAGAAAGAACACTTCTTATTTTTGGCAACATATCATTTCAATTGTGGCCAAATTAGCCCGACTACATTGAAGTGGCAGTGGTAAGGAGGAAGCTTAATTATATACCCTATGACCCTGAGCCGTAGCGATGAAGTCTACTTCGTAAGTGCAAAATAGGCTTATGGAGTTTTACACTTTGTAGCAGATCCTCCTTTGTCATATTTTAGGATGTCCGGAATTTACCCACGTTTCGTCTAACCACACCACTCTATCAGGACTAATCTTCAATTTTCCTCAAAAATCAACCTCGCCATATTACAATTTCACTTCTCTCCATCACAGCTTTTCTCCCTGAAAATTTCTTCCAAAGAAAGTTAAATTCTCTCAGTACTTTACTTAAAAATGGTCTTTCCTCCAATGAATAAGAGAGATTCTTTCAAAGAGGAAAGTACTGGAAATTCCTTCCTCAGATAATAGCTATAAATATGCCGCATTGTCACATCCTTCTAAAATGCATCTAGCGATGTTTTGGGACATGTCTTGGTCAACGTTTTTCAGGAGTACGCAGCATTTCAGAGGGTTTATGAAGATCCACTGCACGCTAAGGGAAGAAGTGGCCCACCGTTATCACGTTCTTTCTCAAAATATTCAAGTAGCCGATGGGTAAATTTATGGCTTTGGCTTTTATAACAACTGTTTATTTATTATTCATTTCCGACGAGTCACTGGACATGTTACAGTAACAAAAAAATGGCTTTAACACACCGTGAACACATGCATTTCATGCAGGCTAGAGAGCAACTGAGGCTACGTGTTTCTCTTCAAACAAGTGGCATCACCGCACCAGCAGTAGACGGGAACCATGGCGACGTGAATGGTGACTGGTGGTTGATCTAGCTCGCCGGTGACGTCAGGCATTGCAAACCGCGACAACTATTCTGCCGCTATCAGAATTCTTAGTATTGTTTGCAGTACACTAACTTAATTAAAACAATAACAACAAATCGACGAAGGGTGTTGGTTTCAGTGACTAAACATTAAATTCATACGGCATAATGTAATTCGTAAGAGTGCTTTCAAGGTTATATCTAAGTTTCAAATCACAACAGGTTGACAATATTGTTCTCACCTCTCTCTTTTCTTTACATCACAATCTGTTAGGGACGGATATCGGGGAGCACTGAATTCCCTTTTCTTCTTGAGGTAGATTTCGGTTCTATTCTCTGGTGCACTTATCCTAACCGATACACTACGAAATATTTGAGGCGTTTATTCGAAATTTTCAACACCGTCTTTCTGGTAAGGCTTATTAGTGGAATTATACACTCGATTCTTGCTTTCCTCTTGTCTAGTGGTACAAGAATGGATTTGCATCCTTTTATGCCATTTTCTAGTAATCCATATTTTCTGACATATTTTGTGCTGTAAGCACATTCCATTCTCTCCCAACAGTTACAGTACTTCTGCTGTCATACGATTTGGCCCTTCAGACTTTCCATTCTGAAACTTCCTGATAGCAGCTTCGGACTTCTGTTCCCATTATTGCTGGCTCACCAAAATTATGTGTAGGGTAAGGTGAAGTAAGGCGGAATTTTATCCAAATTCGTATTACTTTCTGGATGTCGACCACTATCTGAACTAAATAATAATAATAATAATAATAATAATAATAATAATAATAATAATAATAATAATAATAATAATAATAATAATTTTATTGGCTTTACGTCCCACTCACTACCTTTTCGGTTTTAGGCGACGGCGAGGTGCCGGAATTTTGTCCCGCAGGAGTTCCTTTACGTGTTAGTAAATCTATCGACACGAGGCTGACGTATCTGAGCACCTTCAAATAGTACCGAACTGAGCCAGGATCGAACCTGCCAAGTTGCGGTCAAAAGGCCAGCGCCTCAACCGTATGAGCCACTCAGCCCGGCTATCTGAACTGAAACACACAACTATAGCAATAACGCAGATTTCGTATCATGTATATTAGATGCGTACTTTTGATTGCTTTAGTTCTTAACAAACACGAATATATCTAAAGGTTTCAGTGAAATGTAAAATCTCGTAGTTTGAGAATCATGTTTTGCTTACCTGACTTAATTACTTGGGCGTAATGCAAGAGTGTCCTTGTTGAGACGCCAGCTGGATCATGACCCATTATTACTGGGATCATGGACTGAAAGAAAAAAGAAAATTGCTATTTTATTGCCAATAAATAAGATACAGTATTAGTGGACTGTTTTTGCAACTTTATTTCTGTGTCTTAAACCGACTGAAGCAATCTACTGCAATACATGTTTTTAAACCTATGATTATTCAGTTATTGACTGACAATGGGCAGAACGGGTGCCTAAACCCCATGATTAATCCCAAACCTCTTCTCAGTGTTCAAATGGAGCGAGGGCATGTGTCGCTACTGATGGCGATTCGTCCATCGGATGGAGATGTTAAGCCTTGTGCGGAACCCTTGGTGTTAGTTTTCAAGAATAGGCTATTTGCCGACACCGGGTTTCACCACCATCTCCCAAGCTCATCACCACACACACCCACACACACGTTTATTTATTTATTTATTTATTTATTTATTTATTTATTTATTTATTTATTTATTTATTTATTTATTCATTCTGACGAGAAGGTCGCTCATGGGTGTCAACCAGAAAAATCTGCACCAGGCGTCACCAGAGGCCAAAAAGCATCGCTGATCACTTCGGGAAGAGGATAGTCAAGGGTTTATTTTGTTATTGTTTGCACGAATGTGTGTTACACAGACGTACATTAATAGGTAAGTCGTTGAAGAAGCGATTGTACTTATGTTTCAGTTTCGTCTGTTTTATTTTTGTATTTTGTAACTAATAAAAAAGTAATCTTACAGAAAAACAACTTCCAAAGTTAGTACGTAAAATCATAAGCCTGCCCCATAACTTGCGTCATACTTCTCCTTCTCAAACTGGTCCAGCAGTTTTCTTTTGACAGCTCTGTGTCTTTTTCTGGCTTCCTTGGTTAAATTATGGAACTTTCGGAGTCTTTCCTTGTCGCATCGAAGCATTGTCTCAAGCGTGAGGTCGTGAGCAATCCCTGTAAAGGGGGTCCCTGAATACTTCCTTAATGGGAGTCCATTGCTTCACAAGGGATATTTCGGCTATTTATTTTTTAAATTAATTTATGTTATTCATTCATACATACTTTGACTTCCACTTACTAGTATTAAAGACCCGTCTATACGAGCAGTAATGTTTTCTTATTGGACTATTTCTGTTTAATGTTTTAGTTTATTTGAATTTAATTTACTTTGTAATTTGTAGTTCAGCTCTATTGTTTTGTCAACCTTGTTAGCCAAGAAAATGTAGACTGCAGTAATAAGTATGAATTCAGGTAACTTACTGCGTCCAGCTCCTTGGAGTCGAAACCACAGATGAGGAATATAAAGTTGGAACATATTTCCTGAGTAATCGCTTTATCCTTGCACAAGGCGTATCCCATCAAGTTGTAGAGGTAGCTGTGAGGCAAAAATTCATTCATGCCCATCATTTTCGTCAACCACTGCAATAAGAAAAGAAGAATAGAATGTTAGATAACAAATAGGAGTGAAATTATATGTCTGTTGGTCTATCTGCATCGTCACAGATAGGGTTGGGTGTCATCGGAGACAAATATGGAATCTTCTCACCTCATTGGCTAGTGATGGTGATTATTGATTTAAGGGGAAATACAACTAGACGAACTTCCCCTCTTAACACTAGGAAGAAGATAGTGGTATCGAGAAAAGAAAGGAAAGGGCTACATAGGGTGTAAAACGAGACTCGCTAGACCTCACCAACGTAATACCGTCGAGACCGGCAGTAAACAAGAGTCAACCAAGAGAGATTAGAAAGTGAAGATGAAAGCTTGGGGCCTAGTGTAAGTGAGGGGAGACAATTCCAGACTGGGATAAGGGCTCTGTGGTCAGCAACCCATGCTTCCAAATTTATAGCCTATGGAGATGAGGGAGGGATTACCAAGTTGTGATCTACCACATTACAAATTTGACTAAAAACAGCTTTGTCCAGGTCGTCCGTCCGTTCTACTGGACCGATTTGCTTCATTTTTGTTTTATTCTGCCTGGAATTACCTGCCAGTGAATCATCAGGCATTGATAGGTCTCTTAAGTTCAGTTAGCTTTGACTAATCCTAAAATCAAATCACAAAATGAGCATTCTAATAATTGCAGGCGCTGGGTTATCCTAGCCCGCAATGCATTCTGTACTTAGCAGATTGCATACACTTTACCTACTGTAGTGATACCGGAGAAGCTAAACGATTAAAAATGACGGCTGCTATATAAAAAACCTGTAGTTTCAACCAAAATTTGTACACATGACTTAATACTATCTGGAGAAAAATACTGTGGGGTGTAAGACATATCTAGCACCCCTAGGAGTGGAGTGGGGAGGCAATCACATGTAAAAATAATCGAAAACAACCTATAATTATAGCTCATTCCACGTAAAGAAAACAGTATTGCTCTTATGACAACAAGGTTGCCATATCGAACGACTCAACTCAACAGCATCACGAGAAAACCGTGCCATGCATATTGGTGAAATTCAGTACTTAAGTTCAAAATAAAAGAAGGAAGGAAGGAAGGAAGGAAGGAAGGAAGGAAGGAAGGAAATAAGCTGCAATTTTTTTAAAATCTAGGGTACAGAGGTTGTGGGAGGAGGGAGGGCTTAGTTTGGATTTTACAGCAACATGGATAAACTACTGCATATACAAAACTTCAGTATTGAAGTTCGTGGCAAACTGGGAGAAAATAGACAACAGATAATGTTGACAGGCTCGGGGTGGGGGATGCAGTTAATTGCATTTAATACATATGCCCAGGCAACGTCGGTACTACTTGTGCCGTTATATCGCCCCACGAAAAGAATGGTAACAATTAACTGCGCTTGTGAAAAAGTCGTAAAAACGTGGCAAAAATACAAAGCGATGGCTGCTCCAGCCATTGTGCTTCCTCCCTGCGAATGTCATTATTAAACAGAGTATGTTAAGCAATTATTTTAATAACTCACGGGCAAAATTCATGCCTTATCCATTTTCTTACTTTCATAATACAATATAAAGTACATTATAATATTCCTTAATCACGAGAAATTATGAATGTCTAAGAGGGGGTGTGTTCACTCCTTGTAGGTCCATAAGAGAAATACTGTTTTCTTAACATGGAATGAGCTATAGTGTTGAATCCACAGATTTTGGGGTCGCTGAGATGAATAGTGACACTCCGGATGACACTTAGTCCAAGTTCAGTCATCATCGGCGTGGGGGTTTCTCCTCTCCAGTCTTCTCCAAAATGTTGAGAGAAAATGTCCAAAATGACTGAGATTAGTGTTGAATCTTCAGTTTCCGGGTTCTCTAGGCTGATTAGCGACGTTCCCAATGGCAGTTGGAATCGTGTGCATCGTATCTCTAGCGCGACGCGTAAATGGCGGGGTGGGAGTGGGGGAGGGGTGGGGGCATACAGTTATCACTTAATTTTATTATTTATTTTGAAAGGATCAACTACTTCGCATACAATATGAGCTGGAACAAGGACGAAATTACACGCGAAATAAAATAATCTATACTACAGTAAAACTTTAAATTAAACACAGCCCAACAATAACTTTAAAGCTACAACATATTTCTTAAAACATCAATTAACATCCACTAAAGAAATCTACTAGAATTCACTTGACACATAAAACAGGTAATACAGATCCTGAAAGTAAACATCAAAAAATGTACCTGGACAGCGCATGGAGAAATTTAATATTATCTCATCTATTCATAAAAAGGAGACGGAGCAGCACGGGTCCTCTAGTTAATTAATAATAAAAGTGATTTTAAATAAGTTTTTAATTTTCTTCTATTTTACTATAATCTTTTTTTACATTGTACATTTTAATGTCCTCTCACTCAGTGTGACATCAGCGATATAAGCACCTCTTACTTCCAAATCACCCCCCCCCCCCCCAATTTCCCTCATCGTATTGGCCTTGTCGGTCTTAAAGCTGCTAACGATTACTTCCTGGGAAATGACTTCAAACTTCTTCAAATTTGTATTTGACGTATAAAATAAAGAATGGATAACTTATTTATGTCTCCACACAATGTTACGGAAAATAATTTTAAATTTAAGAAATATCGTTTATTAGGGGGATTGTTCTTCCTACAACCCAGAGCTTTCTTTAAAGAGAGCGACTCTTAGATTTTTTTTTACTATTTGCTTTAAGTCGCACCGACCCAGATAGGTCTTATGGCGACGATGGGATAGGAAAGGCCTAGAAGTTGGAAGGAAGCGGCCGTGGCCTTAATTAAGGTACATCCCCAGCATTTGCCTGGTGTGAAAATGGGAAACCACGGCAAACCATCTTCAGGGCTGCCGACAGTGGGATTCGAACCCACTATTTCCCGGATGCAAGCTCACAGCTGAGCGCCCCTAAACACACGGCTAACTCGCCCGGTACTTTTAGATTTAACAGTCTGTCAAACTTATGGGTATAGACTGCAGGAGCGTGTATAGGGTAGTAAAATAAGAAAGAACGACCTGATAAACATAGGTACAGAAACGAACCACTTTCAATATATTACCTAATCACGTTATAAGGTTGTTCGTGCTTTCCGCTTCAGGTACAACGCTTTACGCTGGATTTGTAGCGGCATTTGAAAAAATTCTCATGACACTTTACCCTTTGCACGTCCGTACATGGAATGGATATAGGCCATTTCGTCGTTAGAAAACGTGTGAGGTACCATGAAAACAACTTACAATACCGCTACAAATAATACTGACATCCAGCGAGGAGCCTCGTACCTGGAAAATTAAGCACGAATAGCGTTATACATAATTAAATTATGTCATATATCGGAAACGATTGATTTCTGTATACAGCCTATATGTTTATTGAAACATATGAAGTAGCCTTGCCTGAACTTAACTTAGACAATACCTTTGCACTTGGCTCCTGTACCACCTAGCATAACTTACCTGAAATTCTAATCAAGATCAACTTTGTGTTCGGGTTCGGAACTTTCCCTAAGTACCAATCATATGTCCTCGCCAGCCAGCTAAAAATTGTTGTGTGTCAGTTAATGGAGTGATTCTGCTTGTGATATTCAACGAGTGACAGTCGTGACACAGTGGTACTGCGTTATGGATCGTGGGCGAAGAAGGTAGGAATTCTTGCAAATTACATTTTGAAACGGATATCTCCGAAACTCCCCTCCTGGTTGAGGGTGATATATTTTAATAAAATTACATTTGTTGTCAAATAATGTCACAGGGATGTTCTTGTGTATTTACCTGGGAATACTCTTCACCTTTAATTCGATGTGGCTCGGTTTTTATAAATTCAATCTTGTTGTTCATTCCTGGAATTAAGCTTTCCTTTCTACCAGCCACAGTTTATACTGGGCTAAGTCTTTGGTTAGTTGGGTAACTATGCGCGAGTAGGATATGGTCACATTACATATGTTAGTAGGATTTACTCTGATTTTATATTCTTTTCTTTTAGCTATTTTCGGCCTCTTTCTAATTTATCCTCCCCCTTATCGAGTAATTTTGTTGTTAACCATTTCCGTAGAATGAGACTACCTCATGTATTCTCGGGTGAATGTACAAAATTATGATCCTTCTGGCTGTAACTTTCCTAGTTCTGTCAATTTAATATAACTGAATGAGAACACCCGAATTTCCTCTTGGATAGCTTAGAATATTAGGTATTGTAATTTTGCGATATTATATTCCATGTAGGCCTACGTGGTAATACCTGTGTTTAGGTAGTGATTTAAGTGGGGTTTCACCTGTCTACCCTTCGAGTTTTTACATTCACTTATTTGTTTCACTTTCTACAATTTTACATCCTTGCGTCGTGAAAACGTTCTATAAGTTAGTGTGACGTTAAATCACTAGTAAACACCGATTGTTGGACTAAGCAAGTTCTTGGATACCACATGAAAATAATCGTATCTGTAGAAAATAACTGAGCTGGTTGTGAGGTGAATAGAGGAGTTCAAATGATACAAACCTATGTAGAATGTATTCATATATCAAATAGAAAATTCGCCAAAATAGGCTGAACGAGTTTTAGAATAACGCTCTTCAATTCTTACTCACCCCAATCTGATCACCGGCAGAAGCAATGACTTTGAGAAAAGGCGTTTTAGTGTGTGAGAGATGGGCCACAGGAGCGAGGCTAATCAGGGCTCGGAGCTTGTCGTTGTATTCAGGTCTCTCTGAAGCCATCACGTAGGACATGGTTGTGCCCTCGGAGTGACCGACGTAGAATAGTTTCTCCTCTCCAGTCTTCTCCAAGATGTAGTCAATGACTGCTGGTAGATCATAAACTCCCATCTCATGCCATCTGTAAGAATAGAGAAATGTTTGCAGAGATCATGTGACGTACCCACTTAGCCCACAGATGTTTGACAAAATTATAATGTGGCGGGTCACTTTAATATTAAAATAAATAAATGATATGTCATTGTTTCTCCATAAACAGTATCCCAAGGGCGCCAGTCTTCAAGCTTATGGCTTGAAAACGAAAGTTGATAATTAATAATAATAATAATAATAATACGTAATGAGACTCAAAAAACTCCCAGGGGTGAGGTGAACGGAACACAAATCATTAAGTACACTAACTTGGAATTTAAGGATCATTAATAATCATTTCAGAACATACAAATTAAAACAGCTATTTATTAGGATGAAAAACGTGACGTAACGGCGTATTAACGAAATCTGAACTTACGGAAGCAAAAGAAATATTGAATGAAATTAACTCTAAAAAAATGAACTGTTGCGCGAAGACTTGCAGTAACTTATGCCATAAGCTCACCATGTGTAGACTCTGTTGTCTTGAAGCTGATGATGTGTTGATCTCTTGTACCGGCTGCCCCATCTGTTGTTGGATTCCAGTCCTACTTCTACATTTCCTGTCTTTAACACTTGTTACTGTACTCCTTACATAAGGTCGTAATGAGTCCTAATTTTAAATGCAAAACCACCATGGGTTATGTTCATGGAGAGAATACACTTGTATTCTTCCGTATTACGGAATTCATAATAAAAGCTCTCCTTCCCTGTACTAGTCAAAACCGGTCTCCCGTTGACTACCTCTCGTCATTGAGTAAACAAGTCCCATTGAGAGTAACTTTTGAGTAGTATATACTCAGATGCGAAGTGAACTAAGTTACAATCTTCTCCGATGTGCAGACGTAGAATCGTAGTAAGAGTGTCTTCCAAGAGTGAGAATAGAATCAGAATGTGAATAAGAAAGTGAATGTTCTCTCCAGCTCTTGTCGGCGGGTATATATCGGTTCAGAAGTCTCCTTCCATCAGCCATATCACATGGTCCAGTAAGATTCGAGGTCTCATCCCTTCTCCTATGTATTGCTGTGAATCCATCACGTTGCTTCATTACGTTCATTCACATAGGCTGAACTTTCTCGCTGAAATAAAGCGTCCCATAGCGAAGTATGAAAAGTGGGCGTTAATAATGTATCAACGTAACCTAGATGACGTACTTTTCCTGGAACTGGGCTGAAATTAGCCTGCTGACTCTGGTCACCTCACAACGGCTATTGGAAAATTTATTGCAAGTTATAAATATGAATGATGTTGAAATACTTTACCCAATAATTTGTTCGTTCAGAATACGTTATAGCCGCGATACAAAGAAATGAAATAATGATTGAAATGGATGATAAAAACCCTATATATATATATATATATATATATATACATATTAATTTAAACATGACCTATCAGTGATTAAATATATACATCTTATCAATTAGTTATATAGTTCAATAATTGAAAACATGCAGTGATGTCCCAAACATCACAATCAGTGGGCGAAGTAGCTGGCGTGTGTGAAGAATGGACATGAAGATCAAAGCAAACGAAACAAAAGTAATGATAATACAAATTTCAGTGTTGCTCCAAGAATAAGAATGTTGAATAAATCTCAATCAGGGTGTACTTCAGGTAATATGAACTATTTCATACTTGGGATGCACACTGAATAATAATTGAGATCCTGCGAAAGAAATTAATAGCCGTACTGAGTAAGCCAGATATGCGTTCGTCAAACTTAGTGTTTTGTGTAACCTGCAACTCAACATAACATGGCGTTTGTTGTTTAAGTTGTATTAGTTACTCCATTGGTCAACGAATAAATAAGGAATCAAGTTCATCTTTGGCCTCATATTTTAATTTAACGAACCATTTCAAATTTTGCTGAATTCTTTAGATGCAGCTATTGTCGAGGATGAACCAAAATCTTCTTCTTATTCTATGAATACTACTTAGCATTTTTCCGCGGGTGCAGGATCCGCTCTTCCAGTCGACGAACGAAGTATTCTGATATATTTCAACGAACACCCAACTAAAGCTAGGAGCCTACAAAGAGCTCCTCGGTAAACGAAAAAAAAAAATGCTTTAGAAATGTCTATTTAAAATGCTATGTAACAACATCCCGGTCGAGAAATCCAAGAATAACGGTCGAGAGGATTCGCCGTGTTGACCATACGACACCTCGTAATCTGTAGGCCTTCGGGCTGAGCAGTGGTCGCTTGGGAGGCCAAGGCCCTTCGGGGTTGTTGTGCTATGGGGGGATATGTAACAACATATCGTTATTGGGCAATGTGCATTTCTTCCCCCTCATTTTACTATCCTCTTTTTCAAGTAAATGCTTATCGAAAACCAACCACAGCCTGTTTAAAGTCATTCGACGGGGTCAGGAATAGAATGAATAAAGCCCCATCCAGCGGCGAGGATAGGAACTGTGCCGGCTGCCGAAGCCTTTATAAAAAACTAACAATATTTAAATTGCTAATATTCGCTGTGTCATAAAATTCATGCATTGATTGACATTGAGATGTTGAACTGTTCGACTTTCCAGAGGAAGCGGTCTCTTATAGATAGCAGTGTAGATGAGTGGTGCGATATAGGCCTTTCGTAAGGAGCTACAGGAAAACTACACGATTTGCTTGAATTGAGTTCTAATAACTTCTTTTGGTACGGATTCTTGGCTGAGGGGTCAGCGTCTTGGCCATCGATCCTTGAAGCTCCGGGTTCGATTCCCGATCGGGTCGAGAGATTTTAATTTTAAACAATAACTCTCTTGGCTCAGAGACTGGATGTTTGAGCTCTTCCAACATTCCTGTAATTCATACGCAGTTTATTATTCACGACGAACGCCACCCGCTCTCTTCGGAGGGTCCGCCTTACAAGGGCTCCACCAGGCTTGCTATAGCCACACGATGCTATTATGTTCCTTTTTATCACAACATTTTCTTGCCTCTTTTGGACCCACATTTGTCACATTCCTTTACTGCAGTACTGAAAAATGTGGTGTTTAGATTAATTTTCGTATACATTGATATATAATTACTGATTCCTTACGTGAATTCCCAGAACTTTGCACTAGATGGTTTGAGAGTGGTGTGCTTCCTAGACCACGTGTTTCCACGAGCATTACCCAGCCACACATCATAGCCGGCGTCGGCCAGTATGTACCCTGTAACAAAATGGAAAGGTAGTTTATAAAATGAATTGTTCTGAATATATAATAAGTTAATATCAAGCCGAAATCAAAATGGACTTAAAATCTCTTCCTAAATTATCTTTAACTAATCCTTCATTGAGTTAATAAGTGAATACCACAAAATAACTGAAAATACAAATTAAAATTTGTTGTATTCTTGTAATTTTGCCACTTTTACACTAATAATACACCACCAGCATGGCTGAGTGATATCCTAGTTCAGTAGACTCCCTCTGGTTCGGCTTCGGTTAGTTCGGCCGCTCGCAAATCCGGCCGGCACCTGTCCTTGAGTCACGCTTCCCTCATTTACCTCGCGCCCCGCACAGACGACCTGTCTGTCTAGTTTCCAGTTACATCAGTTGGTTGATAGTTACATTTTATTTATGATAGTCTGTGATAGTTATACGAGAAGTGTTAGTGTACCTTTACAAATTAAATTATGAGTTTTTGTAGTATTTTTTGTGCACTTAATTTTCCACCACGAGCGTTTGTTTCTCATCGGGAGTGAAACTTCGGTAACTTCATAAAAACAACTCATTTTGGGTGAGTATACTTGGTACAGACACATTAATACTAGTTGCCTTACAATTGGCTCTTTATCTATGTACTGGATTTCACTTAAATTACATATTGGTAGCCTATTTATAGCATATTGTCGGTTAGTCCGGCATTTCGTTAGTCCGGTCTATGGTCCGGTCTCAAGGTGGCCGAACTAGAGGGAGTCTATTGTATGTTTATTTTATTATGGTCTATTTCAGTTACGTGGAGGTTGCCTAGCCATGGTAATTAAGGCGGGATTGGTTCTTCTGGAAGGACATGTGATCGATTTCCCGTTGGAAAGTTGAAACATTTATAAAGCAGGCTCCCACTTCTGGGGAGACACATGGCCCAAGGGTCTTTCTTGCCTACACCAGTACGAGGTTAATTTCCGAAGGCAAAGGAGGCCATGCTCCAGAGTGGACATCTCTATCCCATTTACAAGGAACTATTTGGGTTGGATCATACTGACTGCAATGGTACTCGGTAGGTAGATAAAATAAGACATCAGAACATCACTGCACGCTTTTCCGTTGTTACACAGGCTGACAACGGCGAGAGAAAATACGTGGTTCTGAACAGGAATCCTATCCTTCCTTAGTTTTTACTCATACAATATTACGTAAATTAACAGAATACAAGATTTTAAATCCGCCTTTGTGATGTAGTGGTTTGTGTGATTAGCTGCCACTCCCGAAGGCCTGGGTTCGATTCCTGGCTCTGTCACGAAATTGGAAAAGTGGTACGAGGGAGTCCACTCAACGTGGGGAGGCCAATAAGTAGAGGGGTGAGGTGTTGATTCCCACCTCAGTCATCCTGGAATCAGTTCTCCGTGGTTTCCCACTTCTCCTCCAGGCAAATGCCGGGATGGTACCTAACTTAAGACAGCGGTCGCTTCCTTCCCTCTTCTTTGCCTACCCCTTCCGACCTTCACCCCTCACAAGGTCCCTGTTCAGCATAACGGGTGAGGCCGCCTAGGCGAGGTACTGGCCCTCCATCCCAGTTGTATTCCCCGACCTAAAGTCTCACGGTCCGGGACACTGCTCTTGAGGTAGCTGAGGAGGGATCCCTCCCTAAGTCCGAGGGAAAAACCAACCCTGGCGGATAAACGGATTAAGGAAGGAAG
The DNA here is from genome assembly GCF_040414725.1 of Anabrus simplex. Taxonomy (NCBI): domain Eukaryota; kingdom Metazoa; phylum Arthropoda; class Insecta; order Orthoptera; family Tettigoniidae; genus Anabrus; species Anabrus simplex. The sequence goes on from NC_090267.1 coordinate 183,413,920, forward strand.
AAAGGAAGATCATGAATAGATGACCAAGCGAGTTGGCCGTGCGCTTAGGGACACGCAGCTGTGAGCTTGCAATTGGGAGATAGTGGGTTCGAACCCCACTGTCGGCAGCCCTGATGATGGTTTTCCGTAGTTTCCCATTTTCACACGAGGCAAATGCTGGGGTTGTACCTCAATTAAGGTGACAATCGCTTCCTTCCCACTCCTAGCCCTTTCCTATCCCATCGTCGCCATAACACCTATCTGTGTCTGTTCGACGTACAGCAACCTGTAAGAAGCAAAGTACTGAAGGCGGAGTGTTGCTTTTGGCACAAGTGTATCAATAATGGAAAGAAAGCAAGAAAGAACGAAAGAAAGAAAGATTCTGAGAACATTTTGCTTACCAAGCGCTTTTTCAGGCCCCATGACGACCCAGTCTGAAGACTGAGAGAGTAGGCCATGCTGAATCAGTACTGGAGGTCTGTTAGTCCTAGATGTTGAATTTCTTCCGTATGGAATACGTTGTAAGGTGAGGATGTATCCATCCTCCGTTGTCACCATATGAGATTCCACTGGATAGCCATATTTGGCAATTAACTCAGGCTGCAATACAAAAGGCCACCAAACATTACATTAAGACTTTAGTTTGAATTGTGTCTCACTTCACATGAATAATAATAATAATGATAATTGTACCGGAGGTACACCTTCTCCGTGCCTTTGAACCGAACGCCTTTTAGAAGACCATCTGTGACGTAAACTCTGAACTGCGTGTTGGAAGAAGTTTCGAACTTTAATCTTTAGATGTCTCTAATGTCGGCTTATGTGCCCCTCTGGTGGGAGAACGGACAATTTATTTTCATAGGAATGTTGTATTTTCGATGTTTGTTAGCCTGAAGTGTTTGTAAATTTTTTATGTGCTGAAGTTGTCAGCACTACATAGCCTCCTTCTTACAGATATTATTTTCCTCTGTGGGTGGGGGCAGTAGAATAACACTCACTGTATCCTGTGCCTGTCGTAAGAGGCGACTAAAAGAGACCAATGGGCTCTGAACTTCGGAGCGTGGGTTGGCCACCACGGGGCCCTTAGCTGAGTCCTGGCATTGCTTCCACTTACTTGTGCCAGGCTCCTCACTTTCATCTATCCTATCCGACCTCTCTTGGTGAACTCTTGTTCTTTTCCGACCCTGACGCTATTAGGTTTTTCGAGGGCTAGACAGTTTTTCATTTTCACGCCCTTCGTGGCCCTTGTCTTCCTTTGGCCGATATCATTTTTCGAAGTGTCGGATCCCTTCCATACTTTCCCTCTGATTAGTGTTTTATAGAGGATGGTTGCCTAGTTGTACTTCCTCTTAAATCAATAATCACCACCACCTTACATAAATTATTAGCCAATCAGAAATTTTGGTATTTATTTTGTTACCCAATCAAAATTAGGGGTGTTTACAGGCCATCGGCCTAGAGAGTTCTGGAAGGTTTCCCTCTGCTATAAAATCTGGAAGCTATGGGGCCATGTTGTCCAGTCTAGAGTGCATACGTTAGTGGAGGCAGGGGCAAGTCTTGCCCGCCGTCGGAAAGCCCACCAGCTCAAGGTAATGGCAGACATCTTCTAAATATATGATAGCTCCAGAAAGCTGACTTGAGGGGAAGGTTTCAACATTCTTTCTTAATGTAAATTTCTATAGTTTAACATCACCGTATAAATGTAATTTCCAGGCAAGTCTTAGAACTCTATTCAAATCCCTGCTGGGAATGATGTAACTTAAGTAATAAAGACTGTTCACTCTCTATTAATTCACAATCAACTTTGTATTGGGGTGACTACGATTTTCTAAAACGTTAAATTTTAACTCTATTTTTTTGAAACTTAATATTTGTCACCCTCTGTAGTATAGGCTTAGCCTCTGTAACTTTGGACCATAAGCCCATATAGGATTTTAAGTGTTTTCAAGTGTATTTCAAAAGGAGTGCATGTGTTTCGCCTCCGAGCATTTTATTTATGGCCGACTTATTAAACCTTTTCTTTTGACCTCTAAGGCCATTTGGAATGGGCACTTATTGCCTCTGTTTAAAGTGTCATTAATTATGGACAATTGTGAATCACACTGTCGAGCAGAAAATACAGTAAGAACTGTTTCCAAAGCAATCTAATGTAAAATTGGGATTAGAAACTTGTCTTTTGTGAGGCTGGAATGATGTAAATTTTGGAGCTGAGACTCCTAGAGTGTAACTGAGTGGAGCAAAAGTGCTTTTTGAAACAGTGTGACTTTTGAGCTACAAACTCTTTGAATTCATTGTGACAACAATTTTCTCTATGGTAGCAGATCGTTTAAGGACTTCAAATCATTATTGTTATAGGAGCTGACGAGCTCATCGTAATCCCGTTTAACTGTTATTTGTGATTTATCAGGTTTAAAGTCAGAATAAAAGAATGGAAAGAAATAAAAATTAAAGCTTTAGTGTTTTAAATTATGCTCGTTCGCCTCTGTGGTGTAGTGGTTAGTGTGATTAGCTGCCACCCCCAGAGGCCCGCGTTCTATTACCGGCTCTGCCACCAAATTTGAAAAGTGGTACGAGGGCTGGAATGGAGTCCACTCAGCCTCGGGAGGTCAACTGAGTAGAGGTGGGTTCGATTCCATTCTCAGCCATCCTGGAAGTGGTTTTCCGTGGTTTTCCACTTCTCCAGGCAAGTACCGGGATGGTACCCAACTTAAGGCCACGGCCGCTTCCTTCCCTCTTCCTTGTCTACCCCTTTCAATCTTCCCATCCCCCCGCCAGGCCCTTGTTTAGCATAGCAGGTGAGGCCGCCTGGGCGAGGTACTGGTCCTCCTCCCCATTTTTATCCCTGACCCAGAGTCTGAAGCTCCAGGACACTGCTCTAGAGGCGGTAGAGGTGGGATCCCTCGCTGAGTCCGAGGGAGAAACCGACCCTGTAGGGTAAACAGATAAAGAAGAAGAATAAGAATAAGAAGGATAAGAAGAATAGGAAATTATGCTCTCTTCTTTTTTCTGTCCACCCATTCAAGCCCGCACCTTTTTACACCTTTGCGTTCCACAGAGACCCCGTAATAATACATACATACATACATACATACATACATACATACATTATCATTATAGACTGTTATGCCTTTGAGCGTTCAGTCTGCAAGCCCCTGAGAATTTACTAAACGTCGCCACAGTCCTCGATTTGCAACTAGTGTTGTGGCCTCATTTAGTTCTATACCTCTTATCTTTAAATCGTTAGAAACCGAGTCTGACCATTGTCGTCTTGGTCTCCCTCTACTTCTCTTACCCTCCATAACAGAGTCCATTATTATCCTAGGTAACCTATCCTCCTCCATTCGCCTCACATGACCCCACCACCGAAGCCGGTTTATGCGTACAGCTTCATCCATCGAGTTAATTCCTAAATTAGCCTTTATCTCCTCATTCCGAGTACCCTCCTGCCGTTGTTCCCACCTGTTTGTACCAGTAATCATTCCTGCTACTTTCATGTCTGTTACTTCCAACTTATGAATAAGATATCCTGAGTCCACCCAGCTTTCGCTCCCGTAAAGCAAAGTTGGTCTGAAAACAGACCGATGTAAAGATAGTTTCGTCTGGGAGCTCACTTCCTTCTTACAGAATACTGCTGATCACAACTGCGAGCTCACTGCATTAGCTTTACTACACCTTGATTCAATCTCACTTACTATATTACCATCCTGGGAGAACACACAACCTAAATACTTGAAATTATCGACCTGTTCTAGCTTTGTATCACCAATCTGACATTCAATTCTGTTGAATTTCTTACCTACTGACATCAATTTAGTCTTCGAGAGGCTAATTTTCATACCATACTCATTGCACCTATTTTCAAGTTCCAAGATATTAGACTGCAGGCTTTCGGCACAGTCTGCCATTAAGACCAAGTCGTCAGCATAGGCCAAACTGCTTACTACATTTCCACCTAACTGAATCCCTCCCTGCCATTTTATACCTTTCAGCAGATGATCCATGTAAACTACGAACAGCAAAGGTAAAAGATTACAGCCTTGTCTAACTCCTGTAAGTACTCTGAACCAAGAACTCATTCTGCCATCAATTCTCACTGAAGCCCAATTTGCAACATAAATGCCTTTGATTGATTTTAATAATCTACCTTTAATTCCATAGTCCCCCAGTATGGCGAACATCTTTTCCCTCGGTACCCTGTCATATGCTTTCTCTAGATCAACGAAACATAAACACAACTGCCTATTCCTCTCGTAGCATTTTTCAATTACCTGGCGCAAACTGAAAATCTGATCCTGACAGCCTCTCTGTGGTCTGAAACCACACTGGTTTTCATCCAACAGCCCAATTGTCAACATAAATGCCTTTGATTGATTTTAATAATCTACCTTTAATTCCATAGTCCCCCAGTATGGCGAACATCTTTTCCCTCGGTACCCTGTCATATGCTTTCTCTAGACCAACGAAACATAAACACAACTGCCTATTCCTCTCGTAGCATTTTTCAATTACCTGGCGCAAACTGAAAATCTGATCCTGACAGCCTCTCTGTGGTCTGAAACCACACTGGTTTTCATCCAACATCCTCTCAACGACTGATCGCACCCTCCCTTCCAAGATGCCAGTGAATACTTTGCCTGGTATACTAATCAATGAGATACCTCGATAGTAGTTGCAATCCTTCCTGTTCCCTTGCTTATAGATAGGTGCAATTACTGCTTTTGTCCAATCTGATGGTACCTTACCAACACTCCACGCTAATTTTACTACTCTATGAAGCCATTTCATGCCTGCCTTCCCACTATACTTCACCATTTCAGGTCTAATTTCATCTATTCCTGCTGCCTTATGACAATGGAGTTTATTTACTATCCTTTCCACTTCCTCAAGCATAATTTCACGAACATCATTTTCCTCCTCCCCATGAGCTTGGCTGTTTGCAACACCACTATGATGATTTCCTTTTACATTGAGAAGATGTTCAAAATATTCCCTCCACCTCTCCAGTGATTCCCTGGGATCTATTATGAGTTCACCTGAATTACTCAAAACACTGTTCATTTCCTTTCCCCCCACCCTTCCTAAGATTCTTTATTACTGTCCAGAAAGGTTTCCCTGCTGCTTGACCTAGCCTTTCCAGGTTATTACCAAAATCTTCCCATGACTTCTTTTTGGATTCAACAACTATTTGTTTCGCTCTGTTTCTTTCATCTACGTACCAATCCCTGTCTGCCTCAGCCCTTGTTTGGAGCCATTTCTGATACGCCTGTCTGCCTCAGCCCTTGTTTGGAGCCATTTCTGATACGCCTTCTTTTTACGTTTACAGGCTGCTCTCACTTCATCATTCCACCAAGATGTTCGCCTTTTCCCATCTTTACACACAGTTGTTCCTAGGCATTCCCTTGCTGTTTCTACTACAGCATCCCTGTATGCCACCCATTCATTTTCTATATCCTGAATCTGCTTACTGTCTACTGTTCGAAACTTCTCACTAATCATATCCATGTACTTCTGTCTAATTTCCTCATCCTGGAGATTTTCTACCCTTATTCGTTTGCAGACAGATTTCACTTTCTCTACCCTAGGCCTAGAGATACTTAGTTCACTACAGATCAGATAGTGGTCTGTATCATCGAAAAATCCGCGAAAAACTCGTACATTCCTAACAGATTTCCTGAATTCAAAGTCTGTTAAAATATAGTCTATTATGGATCTGTACCACTAGCCTCCCATGTGTAGCGGTGAATAGCCTTATGATTGAAGAATGTATTCATAACAGCTAAACCCATACTAGCACAGAAGTCCAACAAACGCTTCCCATTCCCATTAGCTTCCATACTTCCCCACATTTACCAATCACCCTTTCGTATCCTTCAGTTCTATTCCCAACTCTCGCATTAAAATCGCCCATTAGCACTATTCTATCCTTGCTGTTGACCCTGACCACGATGTCACTCAATGCTTCATAAAACTTGTCAACTTCATCCTAATCTGCACCCTCACATGGTGAATACACGGACACAATTCTTGTCCTAATTCCTCCCACTGACAAATCTGCCCACATCATTCGCTCATTTACGTGCCTAACAGAAACTATGTTGCGTGCAATGGTATTCCTGATAAAGAGCCCTACCCCAGACTCTGCCCTTCCCTTTCTAACACCCGTCAAGTACACTTTTTAATCTCCTATTTCTTCCTCATTATCTCCCCTTACCCGAATATCACTTACTCCTAGCACATCCAGATGCATCCTCTTTGCTGACTCAGCCAGTAATAATAATAATAATAATAATAATAATAATAATAATAATAATAATAATAATAATAATAATAATAATAATAATAATAATAATAATAATAATAATACGTACTGTATGGTCATTATATGGGCTGCTTTGGCCGAGGTTGTAAAAGCGTGCTCCGTGCTTGGTTCACTCGAAAGGACGTTCGATCCCCCGTTAGTGAGTAAAAAATTTAAGAAACGAGATTTCCTCTTTCGGAGGTGCACATGGCCCTGAGGTTCACTTAGCCTAAACCAAAAATTAGTACCAGGTTAATTCCTATGGGTAAAGGCGGCCGGACGTAGAGCTAACCACTGTACTCCACCAAGTGCCGAGGTTACGGATAGTGAAAACCTTTAACTTCCACGCCTCCCAGAGCCTTAGTGGCCTGTACAGAGATGATTTTGCCGTTGCTTTTTATATCATCATTATGTAGTGTTATGCCTTTCAGCGTTCAATCTGCATTCCTCTGTATATTAACTATGGATCTCCACAATCCTTTACATCGTATATTTACAACCAGCTCTGTGACCTCGTTTGGTACTACACCTCTTATCATAAGATAATTAAAAACCGAGTCTAGCTATCCTCTCTCTACTTGTCTTACCCTCCAGAGCTAAGTCCATTATTCTCCTAAGTAACGTATCCTCCAATATTCACTTCACATTACCCCACCACTGTCGCTGATTTGTGTGTACAACTTCATCCATTGAGTATATATCTCTGATTTAGCACTAATCTCACCACATTCCGAGTACCCTTCAGCCATTCATCCCACCTGTTTGTATTAACAATCATTCTCGCTACTCTCATGACTCTACGGACTCATGTTCTGAGTCTACCCAGATTTCACGCTCGTCTAAAAACAGACCGATGTAAAGGAAGTTTCCTCTAAGAGCTAATTTCTTTCTTTCTTCCTTTCTTTCTTTCTTTCTTTCTTTCTTTCTTTCAGAATATCGCTGATTGCATTTGCAGGCTCTTGCGTTAGCTTTGCTGCATAAGAATAATTTTGTTTTTTTGTTTACAGTTTGCTTTACGTCGCACCGACACAGATAGGTCTTATGGCTTAGATGGGATAGGAGTGGGAAGGAAGCGGCCAAGGCTTTAATTAAGATACAGCCCCAGCATTCGCCTGGTGTGAAAATGGGAAAACACGGAAACCATCCTCAAGGCTACCGACAATGGGGTTCGAGCCCATTATCTCCCGGATGCAAGCTCACAGCTGTGCACCCCTAATCGCACGGCCAATGTGGTTAACTGAAATGAAGATTAAGAATAAGAATAATCACAGAAATATGAGTAAGAACTGTCACAGAACTCCCATTCCAAGTGTGTGAGACCACGGACAACTATATCTATGATCCTTGAAATGTTATGATTCCTTTATGAAATATGACGTAGAGGGTAATGATCATTTCCAATATATTTTGAAGTGCTTTGTTGCCGTAAATTAGAGGAATATACTGTATATGGAAATTTACCAATAATTTACAGGATAGCGTTTATCAGAAAGGTTGTTGTGTAAAGTGAAGGGACAGGAATAGTTTGAAGGACAAAATATTTTTGGTTAGTGTTTGACATGACTGGTAGACTACGATGGTATTTCGCTAAACTGATTCTAATAATCCAGTGGGTGTCCTGCAGACCACCATTTTTTAAAAAAAAAACTCGTCAGTGCTATTCTCCCGTGCATAGATAATTCTAGCGAAAGCAGCAAACCATTCGTTCAGAAAGCTGGAGATTTCGGATCGAGCCCCGAGGATAGACTCATTTTCAGCACTTTCACTTCAGACAACAATAAATATTCTTTTTAATTTTAGGAACACGACAGGATTAACTTACCGTAGTGAGGTCGATGTCAGGATTGCGCTCTCTTGGTTCTATGCTTTGTGCCGCTTGACTCCCCGCCAGGAATCCGAACAAGAGAACAACAATCAGCGACGCCATTTTCGGTAATCACTCTGCTTGGATATGCCCACCGTTAGCACTTTATATTCACATATAAAGCACTTCAAAGCTCTTGCGTAAGCACCGTATCTGAACGCGAACAAAACTTATCGCTTATAATTAATTTAATTGATTGTTTGTTTACCTGATGAGTTTCTTGATTAGATAGTTGAGATCTAAAGTACTCTTAGCCTGACTGTACATTTTATACAGTGTGTAGACACAGGATGAAATAGGTGGCACAGTACGAGTTCCTTGACTGAATGTTACGAAGCAGTACTACATGAAACCCATGCCAGTTACAAATTTTAGATTAACTTTAATTCTCATGTGCGAATAATTTCAGGGAAATTACGGCTATTAAGATAACTGAACACAGGTTATGAATGGTCTGATTAACCCTCTGAGAACCATGTTCGAGTATTTTGACACCCCTGAATTGCCTTTTTATTTATAAAGAATTATAACGTTCATCGTTTTGCTGTGATAGTTTTGCAGGCTACACATGTAGAGCTACCAAAGAAAGTAGGAAAAAGAAGAAAAAGTGGCCGTGCTTGGACAGTGAATACACTGACTGACAGTGACAATGCAACACCAAGGAGGAGTGGTTCGAAAGGGATGAAAGTTGTGGAAAAACAGAGACGGCACGGATGAATAATTGATGTTTATTTCAAACCGATATGCAGGTTACACAATGCGCACGGCATCGACTCAGTCGGATGTAGGACCATCGCGAGCGGCGATGCACGCAGAAACACGTCGAGGTACAGAGTCAATAAGAGTGCGGATGGTGTCCTGAGGGATGGTTCTCCATTCTCTGTCAACCATTTGCCACAGTTGGTCGTCCGTATGAGGCTGGGGCAGAGTTTGCAAACAGCGTCCAATGAGATCCCACACGTGTTCGATTGGTGAGAGATCCGGAGAGTACGCTGGCCACGGAAGCATCTGTACACCTCGTAGAGCCTGTTGGGAGATGCGAGCAGTGTGTGGGCGTGCATTATCCTGCTGAAACAGAGCATTGGGCAGCCCCTGAAGGTACGGGAGTGCCACCGGCCGCAGCACATGCTGCACGTAGCGGTGGGCATTTAACGTGCCTTGAATACGCACTAGAGATGACGTGGAATCATACGCAATAGCGCCCCAATCCATGATGCCGCGTTGTCTAGCGGTAGGGCGCTCCACAGTTACTGCCGGATTTGACCTTTCTCCACGCCGACGCCACACTCGTCTGCGGTGACTATCACTGACAGAACAGAAGCGTGACTCATCGGAGAACACGACGTTCCGCCATTCCCTCATCCAAGTCGCTCTAGCTCGGCACCATGTCAGGCGTGCACGTCTATGCTGTGGAGTCAATGGTAGTCTTCTGAGCGGACGCCGGGAGTGCAGGCCTCCTTCAACCAATCGACGGGAAATTGTTCTGGTCGATATTGGAACAGCCAGGGTGTCTTGCACATGCTGAAGAATGGCGGTTGACGTGGCGTGCGGGGCTGCCACCGCTTGGCGGCGGATGCGCCGATCCTCGCGTGCTGACGTCACTCGGGCTGCGCCTGGACCCCTCGCACGTGCCACATGTCCCTGCGCCAACCATCTTCGCCACAGGCGCTGCACCGTGGACACATCCCTATGGGTATCGGCTGCGATATGACGAAGCGATCAACCTGCCCTTCTCAGCCCGATCACCATACCCCTCGTAAAGTCGTCTGTCTGTTGGAAATGCCTCCGTTGACGGTGGCCTGGCATTCTTAGCTATACACGTGTCCTGTGGCACACGACAACACGTTCTACAATGACTGTCGGCTGAGAAATCACGGTACGAAGTGGGCCATTCGCCAACGCCGTGTCCCATCTATCGTTCGCTACGTGCGCAGCACAGCGGCGCATTTCACATCATGAGCATACCTCAGTGACGTCAGTCTACCCTGCAATTGGCATAAAGTTCTGACCACTCCTTCTTGGTGTTGCATTTGCTCGGCAAGTCAGTGTATATTCTAAGTTCTAGCTCGGATCCTGGTGCTGTTACACGATGCATGCACTTGTAGATGTGCTGTGAACTATGCTGAACTATGGTATTTAAGAAAGAATCATTCGATATGTGATAATTGTGCGAACAACGTCACGGGGCGAGTTAACCGTGCCGTTAGAGGCGCGCGGCTGTGAGCTTGCATCCGGGAGATAGTGGGTCCGAATCCCACTGTCGGCAGCCCTGAAGAAGGTTTTTCGTGGTTTCCCCACTCTCACACCAAGCAAATGCTGGGGCTGTACCTTAATTAAGTCTATGGCCGCTTCCTTCGAACTCATAGGCCTTTCCTATCTCATCGTCGCCATAAGACCTATCTGTGTCGGTGTGACGTAAAGCCACCAGGAAACAAAAAGAACAACGTTCGTTTAATGATTATAAAGTTGCAAGTTCGAGCCTTGTTCCGTTGACCATTCTTATTATGTTATCGTTCTTGAACGATATAAACAATATAAATGTCAGGTTTGGAACAATACAGTTGCATAATATTAGTGTTACTTTCTTTTCTTTGTTAGTTAGTTTACCGCCCAGGACTGGTTTTTCCACCCTCGGACTGAGCGCGGGATCTCGCCTCTACGGCCTCAATGGCAGTGTACTGGAGCGTGAGACAATTGGTCGGGGATACAACTGCGGACAAGGACCAGTACCTCGCCCAGGCGGCCTCATCTGCTATGCTGAACAGGGCCCTTGTTGGGAGATGGGGACATTGGAAGGGATAGACAAGGAAGAGGGAAGAAAGGGACCGTGGCCTTAAGTTAGGTACCGTACCATTCCGGCATTTGCCTGGGGAAGAAGTGGAAAACCGCGGAATACCACTTCGAGGATGTCTGAGTGGGGAATCGAAACCTCCTCTACTCAGTTGACCTCCTGAGGCTTAGTGGATCCCGTTCCAATCCTCGTACCACTTTTCAAATTTCGTGGCAGAGCCGGGAGTCGAACCCGGGCTTCCGGGGGTGGCAGCTAATCACACTAGCCACTACATCACAGAGGAGGACTGTTAGTTTCCGTAATGGCGTTTGTTTGCTATTTTACGCCACACGGACATAGATAGGTCTTTTGGCGACGATGGGATAGGAAAGGCCTAGGAGTGGGAAAAGCGGCCGTGGCCTTAATTAAGGTACTGTCCCAGCATTTGGCTGGTGTGAAAATGGGAACCACGGAAAACTATCTTCAGGGCTGCCGACATCGGGCTCGAATCCACTAGCTCCCGGATGCAAGCTCAGAGCTGCTCGCCCCTAACCGCACGGCCAACTTGCCCGGTATTGGCGTTTGTGACAAGCCTACAGATGTACGTATGAGTGCGCATGCTCTGAACAACGACCGAAGCGCTGCAGTGGCCATATATAAGATCGGTATTTACTTAAAATACATGATTGGTAGCATGCTATTTGATATTATATGAAGAGGGCTTTCGTTTATACCAGGTTTCGTTAAGGATACTACTTCGATTTCTTGGACTTGTACATAGCGAAAGCTAACTGGTTTGACAGAAGGCAGTTTGGGTTTAGGAAAGGTTATTCGACTGAGGCCAAATGGTCTGTATTGCGATTGACCTATCTAAGGCATTTTATAGGTTAGATCATGGAAGACTACTGGCAAAAATGAGTGCAATTGGACTAGAAAAAAGAGTGACTGAATGGGGGGCTATATTTCTAGAAAATAGAACTCAGAGAATTAGAGTAGGTGAAGCTTTACCTGACCCTGTAATAATTAAGAGGGGAATTCCTCAAGGCAGTGTTATTGGAACTTTATGTTTTCTTATATATATCAGATATATTGCAGATGATGTTACTCTGTACAGAGTAATAAATAAGTTACAAGATTGTGAGCGGCTGCAGGGTGACCTCGATAGTGTTGTAAGATGGACGGTGGGCAATGGTATGATGATAAACGGGGTTAAAAGTCAGGTTGTGAGTTTCACAAATAGGAAAAGTCCTCTCAGTTTTAATTACTGCGTTGATGGGGTGAAAGTTCCTGTTGGGGATCATTGTAAGTACCTAGGTGTTAATATAAGGAAAGACCATCAATGGGTTAATCACATAAATATGATTGTTAATAAAGGGTACAGATCACAGCACATGGTTATGAGGGTAATTAGGGGTAGTAGTAAGGATGTAAAGGAGAAAGCATATAAGTCTCTGGTAAGACCCCAACTAGAGTACGGCTCCAGTGTATGGGACCCTCACCAGGATTACATGATTCAAGAACTGGAAACAATCCAAAGAAAAGCAGCTCTATTTTTTCTGGGTGATTTCCGACAAAAGAGTAGCATTACAAAAATGTTGAAAAGTTTGGGCTGGGAAGATTTGGGAGAAAGGAGACGAGCTGCTCGATTAAGTGGTATGTTCCGAGCTGTCAGTGGAGAGATGGCGTGGGAGGACATACGTAGACGAACAAGTTTGAGTGGTGTCTTTAAAAGTAGGAAAGATCACAATATCAAGATAAAGTTGGAATTCATGAGGACAAATTGGGGCAAATATTCGTTTATAGGAAGGGGAGTTAGGGATTGGAATAACTTACCAAGGGAGATGTTCAATAATTTGCCAATTTCTTTGCGATCATTTAAGAAAATACTAGGAAAACAACAGATAGGGAATCTGCCACCTGGGCGACTGCCCTAAATGCAGATCATTAGTGATTGATTGATTCTATTCACAGTCATTATGCTAATAAGAGTATGGAAATGTGGATCCAGAAACAGTAAGTATCGGTATTTCGCAGATTAACGCTATCAGTGAGTTTGAAATTATTAAACAGAATCCCTCCTTGGTCTTGCCTACACTCACGCACGTGCCTACTTCGAAGAACAGGCCTGTATTCTAGAACCTTTGAGCTGACGTTGCTATGTTTACGGCCGGCCATTTCTTCATCCCATTCCTACAGCGGTGGAGTTTGGTGCCAATATCTGAAAATCGGTTAGTTTTAGGGTCTTTAACCTTGTTTATTCTTCGCGTCGTGAGGCTTAGAATGAGTTTTGTCTCATCCTTGTACGACAGATTAGATATTTCGCCTATATTAAGCTAATATGCCAAAGGGCCTAAATAATGGTTCTCACGGGAATCCTTTGGGGATGATACATAGCCTGTGAGTAGGAGAGCTGTGGTGATTCTAAAACCGTAGCGTCAGCACTTTTTTGCTGAGTCAGCACCCAGTAGTAGGGCGATGTACGTTTACAGCTGAGTTCATTGACCCTAGTTGAGTAGTAGGACAATGTACGTTAGCGGATTTTGCCTACGAGAGCAAACCTAACTTCACAGTCGCTATCTTGAAGGGCCTAACCTCACTTTAATGGCTAGTTGCCCTTCCCGACGCCTAAAAGAGCAAGCCTAACCTCATGGAGGGGCTTAACATTAGTTTTACGGCTAGATGGCCTTCTCGACGTGGACAGTCGTTATCCTGGTGGGACTTAACCTTACAGGACGTAGTTTTACAGCGAGATGCCCTTCCCGACGCTATCTTGAGTAGTAGGACAATGATGATTCTCCCGACGTTGTTTTTAGTAGGGCAATGGGGATTCACATAAGTAAGCACACATGGAGGAGTCTTACTACACAGGGCCGTAGTTTTACGGCAATATGCCCTTCCCAACGCCAATTGCACAAGATGGCGGCTATACACAGTTCTTTATGAGACGGCTTCCTAACTTTACTTTAACGGCTAGTTACCCTTCCCGACGCATAAGAGAGCGTGCCTAACCTCACATCCGCCATCTTGAAGGGACTATCCTTAGTTTTACGGCAAGATACCCTTTCCGATGCTAATAGCACAAGATGGCGGCTATATACAGCTTCTTATGAGACGGCCTAGGGGCGCTAGCGCAAGTTGGCAGCTGCTCTTATGAGACGGCTAAAGGGCCTCTTGCGCAAGATGGCGGCTATACAAAGACGGCTTAAGGGCGCTTGCGCTAGATGGCGGCTATACATAGGCTCTTATGAGACGGCCTAGGGGCGCTTGCGCAAGATAGCGGCTATGCATAGCCTCTTATGAGACGGCCTAGGAGCGCTTGCGCAAGATGGCGGCTGCTCTTATGAGACGGCCTAGGAGCGCTTGCGCAAGAAGGAGGCTGCTCTTATGAGACGGCTTATGTGCTGCTTGTGCAAGATGGCAGCTGCTCTTATGAAACGGCTTAAGGGCGCTTGTGCAAGATGGTGGCTATACATAGACTCTTATGGAGAAAGATGTCGGCCATGGGCGATTGTACAAGATGGCGGCTATACATGGTCTCTTATAAAGAAAGATGACGGCCATGGGCGCTTGCGCAAGATAGCGGCTATACACTCTTATGGAGAAAGATGCCGTCCATTGGCGATTGTACAAGATGGCGGCTATACATGGGCTCTTATGGAGAAGGATAACTGCCATGGGCGCTTGCGCAAGATATCGGCTATACATAGCCTCTTATGTGGCGGCTTAGGGGCGCTGGCGTAGGATAGCGGCTGCACTTATGAGGCAGCCTGGGGACGCTTGCGCAAGATGACAGCTATACATGGGCTCTTATAGAAAAAGATGCCGACTATGGGCGATTGCGCAAGATGGCGGCTATACATAGACTCTTATAAAGACGACGGCTATGGACGATTGCACGATATTGCGGCTATACATGGACTCTTATAAGAACGCCTAGTGCCATAAGAAATACATTGATTACATTTAAGCCCCTAGTAGTAGTACAAATTATCGGATAAACATATAACTTGAAATTTTGGTTCGGAAATATACTATTTGAATCTGTTGGGATGGGTTAAAAGCATGTAGCTCATGCGGAAAGTGAAATTAAACAGAACGCCTAGTGGCATAAGAAATACATTGGTTACATTTAAACCCCTAGCAGTCGAAAAAATTATCGGATAAACATGTAACTTGACATTTTGGTTTGGAAATATACTATTTGAATCTGTTGGCATGGGTTATAAGCATGTAGCTCATGCGGAAAGTGAAATTAAACAGAACGTCTAGTGCTATAAGAAATACATTTGTTACATTTAAGCCCCTAGCAGTCCAACAAATTATCGGATAAACATGTAACACGAAATTTTGGTTCGGAAATATACTATTTGATTCTGTTGACATGGGTTATAAGCATATAGCTCATGCAGAAAGTGAAATTAAACAGAACGCAGAACGCCTAGTGCTACAAGAAATACATTGGTTACATTTAAGCCCCTAGCAGTCGAATAAATTATCGGATAAACATGTAACTTGACATTTTGGTTCGGAAATATACTATTTGAATCTGTTGGCATGGGTTATAAGCATTTAGCTCATGCGGAAAGTGAAATTAAACAGAACGCCTAGTGCTATAAGAAATACATTACTTACATTTAAGCCCCTAGCGGTCGAACAAATTATCGCATAAACATGTAACATGAAATATCGGTCCGGAAACATATTATTTCAATCTGTTGTCATAGGTTATACGCTTGTAGCTTATGCAGGAGCGAAATTAAACGGAACGCATATAGAGAAAGCTAGCTCAGGGGCCACTACGCAATATGGCGGCTATAGATAGGCTCTTATGGTCTTTTCCTTCTCTGACGGGACACAGCCGCCCTCCTCCTCTTTATTCGTATAGCACAAGGGCAAAAGGGCATGGGACACAGCCGCCCTCCTCCTCCTCCTCAACCGTATAGCAAAAGGGCAAAAAGGGCTCTTCCTTTTGACTATACATAGGCTCTTATAGTCTCCCCCTACTCCTCCTCCTCCTCCTCCTCCTCCGACAGGACGTAAGAGGGCAAGAGAAAACATTTTGACTATTGAACAGAAAAAACTTATAACACAATAGTTACTGTGCATTATGATTTTATTCGGTAAGACAAGTTGAATCATGTTACAATTAGTACACACTAGAATTTATTGTAGAATAAGCTGATGCTGTATGTCGTCATCCAGCAAGAGAAAACATGTTGACTATTAAACAGAAATAACTTATAACGCAAACACATTAGTTACTGTGCTGTATGTGTCTATTCGACAAGACAATTTCAATCCTGTTACAATTAACACACACTAGAATTGATTGTAGAACACGCTAATGTTGTATGTCTTTATCCGTCATAACAAAACATGTTGACAAGTAGTGTTGAGAACAGAAAAAAAAGCTTTTAACACTACTGTGCTGTATGTGTCTATTCGACAAGACAAGTTACAATTAGCACACACTACAATTGATTGTAGAACAAGACGAAACATGTTTTCAATTAGTGTTTAGAACAGAAAAACTTATAACGCAAAACATTATAAGATTAATCTCTCTGTTGATACAAACGCACTTCTATGCAATCAGCGCACACACATGGAATTGTAAATGTTGTATATCTATATCTGACTTACAGTTGTACTTCTTTTTAATTACTGCAGATACAATTATTAATACATAGCAGGGGATACGTTTGTTCTAAGGAGATCGATTTTGCGGGATTCGAACACATGGAACAGAGAAAAAATCTGTATAGTGATTTAGTTACCGTAACAGAACAAAAATTCATCCTACTGTGCAGATAAAATTATTTTACTACTTAGCAGGGGATACCTTTGTCCTAAATCATATTGTGTTAAGGAGAAAAATGATGGATACTATGCAACAGAAAAAAGTATGTATAGATTTCAAACTCTGATTTTGTTACAATAGAAAACAAAATGGATTCAAACCCTGTTTTCTTATAGCAAACAACATAGAGAAAGTAAAAATTATAGGATTCGAACTTAGATCCCGGGGGGAGAGGAATTGATGTTCTTCCTCTTAAATCAATAATCACTACTTCTATGCAGATAAAATAACACAAGACAATACGATTTTCTGCAGCTATATCTTCTATCGATATTCATATTAGAATTTAAAAACATCACAGCAGCCTATACTTACCATCTTCTTGCAATCCCGGGAATCGAACACGTGATTACTTAATTGTGCAACGATAACGCTGTAATCATTGGCACAAGGGCAACTCCAAGTCAGCGGAACGATAGAAATAGAGGATAGATGTACTTCCTCATCAATCAATCAATCAATCAATCAATCAATCAATCAATCAATCAATCAATCAATCAATCAATCAATCAATCAATCAATCAATCAATCAATCAATCAATCAATCAATCAATCAATCAATCAATCCTGATCTCCATTTAGGGTAGTCGCCCAGGTGGCAGATTCCCTATCTGTTGTATTCCTAGCCTTTTCCTAAATGATTTCAAAGAAATCGGAAATTTATTGAACGCCTCCCTTGGTAAGTTATTCCTATCCCTAACTCCCCTTCCTATAAATGAATATTTTCCCCAGTTTGTCCTCTTGAATTCCAACTTTATCTTCATATTGTGATCTTTCCTACTTTTATAAACGCCACTCAAACTTATTCGTCTACTAATGTCATTCCACGCCATCTCTCCGCTGACAGCTCGGAACATACCACTTAGTCGAGCAGCTCTTCTTCTTTCTCTCAATTCTTCCCAACCCAAACTTTGCAACATTTTTGTAACGCTACTCTTTTGTCGGAAATCACCCAGAACAAATCGAGCTGCTTTTCTTTGGATTTTTTCCAGTTCTTGAATCAGATAATCCTGGTGAGGGTCCCATACACTGGAACCATACTCTAGTTGGGGTCTTACCAGAGACTTAAATGCCCTCTCCTTTACATCCTTACTACAACCCCTAAACACCCTCATAACCATATGCAAGGATCTGTACCCTTTATTTAAAATCCCACTTATGTGATTACCCCAATTAAGGTCTTTCCATATATTGAAATGAAATGTCGTATGGCTTTTACTGCCGGGATATCCCAGGAAGGGTTCGGCTCTCCAGGTGCAGGTCTTCCTATTTGACGCCCTTAGGCGACCTGGGCGTCGTGATGAGGATGAAATGATGATGAAGACAACACATACACCCAGCCCCCGTGCCATTGGAATTAACGAATTAAGGTTAAAATCCCCGACCCGACAGGGAATCAAACCCGGAACCCTCTGAACCGAAGGCCAGTACGCTGACCGTTCAGCCAAAGAGTCGGACTTTCCTTATATTAACACCTAGATACTTACAATGATCCCCAAAAGGAACTTTCACCCCATCAACGCAGTAATTAAAACTGAGAGGACTTTTTCTATTTGTGAAACTCACAACCTGACTTTTAACCCCGTTTATCAACATACCATTGCCTGCTGTCCATCTCACAACATTATCGAGGTCACGTTGCAGTTGCTCAGAATCTTGTAAATTATTTATTACTCTATACAGAATAACATCCGCAAAAAGCCTTACCTCCGATTCCACTCCTTTACTCATATCATTTATATATATAAGAAAACATAAAGGTCCGATAATACTGCCTTGAGGAATTCCCCTCTTAATTATTACAGGGTCAGATAAAGCTACACCTACTCTAATTCTCTGAGTTCTATTTTCTAGAAATATAGCAACCATTCAGTCACTCTTTTGTCTAGTCCAATTGCACTCATTTTTGCCAGTAGTCTCCCATGATCCACCCTATCAAATGCTTTAGACAGGTCAATCGCGATACAGTCCATATGACCTCCAGAATCCAAGATATCTGCTATATCTTGCTGGAATCCTACAAGTTGAGCTTCAGTGGAATAACCTTTCCTAAAACCGAACTGCCTTCTATCGAACCAGTTATTAATTTCACAAACATGTCTAATATAATCAGAAAGAATGTCTTCCCAAAGCTTACATACAACGCATGTCAAACTTACTGGCCTGTAATTTTCAGCTGTATGTCTATCACCCTTTCCTTTATACACAGGGGCTACTATAGCAACTCTCCATTCATCTGGTATAGCTCCTCCGACCAAACAATAATCAAATAAGTACCTCAGATATGGTACTATATCCCAACCCATTTTCTTTAGTATATCCCCAGAAATCTGATCAATTCCAGCCGCTTTTCTAGTTTTCAACTTTTGTATCTTATTGTAAATGTCGTTGTTATCATATGTAAATTTTAACACTTGATTGGCCTTAGTCTCCTCCTCTATCTCGACATTTTCCTTGTAACCAACAATCTTTACATACTGCTGACTGAATAATTCTGCCTTTTGAAGATCCTCACATACACACTCCCCTTGTTCATTAATTATTCCTGGAACGTCCTTCTTGGAACCTGTTTCTGCCTTAAAATACCTATACATACCCTTCCACTTTCACTAAAATTTGTATGACTGCCAATTATGCTTGCCATCATGTTATCCTTAGCTGCCTTCTTTGCTAGATTCAATTTTCTAGTAAGTTCCTTCAATTTATCCTTACTTCCACAACCATTTCTAACTCTATTTCTTTCCAGTCTGCACCTCCTTCTTAGTCTCTTTATTTCTCTATTATAATAAGATGGGTCTTTACCATTCCTTACCTCCCTTAGAGGTACAAACCTGTTTTCGCATTCCTCAACAATTTCTTTAAACCCATCCCAGAGTCTGTTTACATTGTTATTTACCGTTTTCCACCGATCATAGTTACTTTTTAGAAACTGCCTCATACCTGCTTTATCAGCCATATGGTACTGCCTAACAGTCCTACTTTTAAGACCTTCCTTTCTATCACATTTATTTTTGACTACGACAAAAACAGCTTCATGATCATTAATACCATCTATTACTGCAGTTTCCCTACAGAGCTCATCTGGTTTTATCAGCACCACATCCAGGATATTTTTCCCTCTGGTTGGTTCCATCACTTTCTGAATCAGCTGTCCTTCCAATATTAACTTATTTGCCATTGCTTGGTCATGCTTCCTATCGTTCGCATTTCCTTCCCAATTGATATCTGGCAAATTCAGATCTCCTGCTACAATCACATTTCTTTCCATGTCGTTTCCCACATAGTCGACTATCCTATCAAATAATTCCGAATCCGCGTCAGTGCTACCCTTTCCCGGTCTTTACACTCCAAATATATCAAGTTGCCTATTATCTTTAGAAATGAGCCTTACACCTAGAATTTCATGTGTCTCATCTTTAACTTTTTCGTAGCTTACAAATTCTTCTTTCACCAGAATGAATACTCCCCCTCCCACCAATCCTATCCTATCTCTACGATACACACTCCAGTGCCGTGAGAAAATTTCTGCATCCATTATATTGTAATGGTTGTCGAGTCCGCCTTTCTAACTCGCTACGCGCCGGGGCCGTCACCCATCGCCCCACCCCTCTTACGCTCGAGCGCGCCAATCCGCGATCAACACTCAAGCGCTGGGCCGGCCCTTCTCACTTCTATCTGCGGTCGCGCCGCAGCGAACTACGGAAACGACTGGAAGACTAATCTGGAGTTTTCTATTTCGCGAGGTCCCTCGATCCATCGAACATCCGGACTACTCCAGAAGGGCTGGCGCAGGTATAACAGAGCAGTTAGTTGCCTACAGAGTGAGTCAGTGAGAGCTGGTCAGTGAGAGCTAGTCAGTGAGATGGTGAGTGAGAGTTAGAGAGTGAGTGAGCGGAGAGCGCAGTCAGTGGTAGCCTGGGCTGAGATGTCAGCCTGATCGAGTATCAGCCTGTTGGAGCCGAGGACTCGTGCCTGTTCCCCTGACGTCGTGTGTGTGTGTGTCCCTTGAGGCTGGCTGGCTGGAGGAGAACCTGGAGTGTTCTGGAGCGGCGAAGAAGGGAACACTAGGAGACGACGTGTGAGGACTGCGGAGTTCAACGGGTTGAGTGAACAGCGAATACTATCCCGACCTGCGAGGCTGACGACCGTGACAGCGCTAACGAGTGTGAATGAGTGGCTGAGAGAGTGTACTGCAATTAATCGATGACTCTGTGGGTATTGTGTGTGTCCTTGTAAATGGAACATAAGAGAAACTAAGAGAGAGAGCGCGAAACGTCTGTAAGTGTATGACCGTGTACGTGTGTAAGTTGTAAGCTCGGCTATCGTCTCTGTGTATGTGTAAATCTGTGGTTGTAGTGCTTAGTTAATAAATCTTAGAAATAGGTTGCTACCAGGTGCTGTATGCATTTATTCATTTATTTACCCCGCCAACACGTTACAATATCATTTCTCAGCCATGATTCAACTCCTATTACAATATCTGGTAAATATATATCTATTAGTTAATTCTATTCCTTTCTTTACAATACTTCTACAGTTCAACACTAACAATGTTATGTCATCCCTACTTGATTTCCAGTTCCCTGTTCCCTTATCACCGCTCCCTAGGCCACCCTGTTTCCCAGAATGTACCACCCTATTACCCTTCCAAACAAATTTCCTAACTTATACGTACCACTGCGTTTTAAGTGAAGGCCATCTGAGCGCAGATCCCTATCTCCTACCTACCCATTATGATCTAGAAATTTCACTCCCAGTTTCCCACATACCCACTCCATATTCTCATTTAAATCCCCAATCACCCTCCAGTCAGTATCTCTCCTACACAGTATTCCACTAATAACAATCTCTGCTTTCTTACACTTCACCCGCGCTGCATTTACCAGATCCCACACATCTCCTACTATGTTGGTACTTATATCAGCTTGCCTTACGTTGTTGGTACCAACGTGAAACACTACCACCTTCTCCTTCCCCTCCTCCCTCTCTTCTAATTTCCTCAACATCTGCCTCAACCTAATTCCTGGATAACATTCTACCCTGGTTCCCTTTCCTCCACACACTTTCTCCACTTGTCTAACGATGGAATCCCCCATGACCAGAGCCTCAACCCTACCCACCTCATTTGATCCCCTCCCCTCCTGGTCAGCCCTATCTTTCCTGATAGCTGCAGAAGCTACTTCCTCCATGACCCTGTTCCACCTGTCTTTTCCTATCCTCTACTCTACATTTCCCTTTCTTACCTTTTCCCTTCCTCTTACTTCCACACATCTCAGCAACAGTTCCCTGTCCCTCATCTTCCCTCTATTGTTCTACCTGGAGTGACTCGTACCGATTTCGCACAGACACCTGTCCTGAATTCTGATCCTGAATAGAGCCCTTAGCCTGCAATCTCCTTCCCCTTAGAACATTAGACCACCTGTCTTCTATAACTCCCCCCTTTCCTTCCCCTCCCTCTTGTACACCTTCTGTAACCTGTACATTGTTTGAGGGAGTCCTATCTTCCTTCCTGTCTTCTGTGAGAATCCTAATTATCTCCCTCAAACTCTCCAACTCCTCCCTCATACCCCTCAATGCCTCGCCACACCCACAGTTTGTATACTCGCGCTCCTTAGCCATTCTTACGGAAAAAATGAAAATAAAAATAAAATAACTTATTTGCAAAAAATAAAAGAACGGAGGGATATATTTTCTGGGATAGTACTCAAAGATCACACAAAATACGGTAATTAATATACGACTACACTACAATACTACTTGGTCGTACTCTATTTTTTATCCTACAACCCCTAACAGGATAAAAACTGATGTTAATTACTGAATATCGAAAGTAATACGCAAGAACTACACAATTCCAAACTGCAATTAAGCCTATTCTAATTACAACAACAGAATTTTAGTAAGAGTTTCTACGGATACTCATACTACACCGGTACTACACAAATATTTTACAATAATAAAATAAGCACACTAAATTCTAAATTACTCGTATACTACTGTTCAGTACACTACAGTAATTTTTAAACTACTTTCAGACGTATCCTAATTACGGCAGTGAGGTTTAGCCCCGTCAAGAAGGCAGCAGTGAGGTTAGCGATGTTCTGTTGTTTAAAATTCCACTCCAACGTGGTTAAATATGACAGCTGTAATCTTGACAGGTGTCAAAAAAGCACGTGGATTTTAAATTCCGCAACACTACGTGCATAAGGTGGCAGCAATGAGGTTTAGCGCCGTAAAGATGGCAGCAGTCAGTTTAGCGATGCTGTCAAAAAAGCACGTGGCCAAGCACGTGGCTTTGTTTACAAACAAGAGCACGTGGTCGTGACGTCACGGTCTCGTGGTATGCTGCATTAGCACGCGAAGTTCAAAGTCTCCTCCATTTGTGCTTACTTATATGAATCCCCATTGCCCTACTACTTAAAACAACGTCGGGAGAATCATCATTGTCCTAATACTCAAGATAGCGTTGGGAAGGGCATCTCGCCGTAAAACTACGTCCTGTAATGTTAAACCCCATCAAGATAACGACTGTCCACGTCGAGAAGGCCATCTAGCCGTAAAACTAATGTTAGTCCCCTCCATGAGGTTAGGCTTGCTCTCTTAGGCATCGGGAAGGGATACTAGCCGTTAAAGTGAGGTTAGGACCCTCAAGATAGCGACTGTGAGGTTAGGCTTGCTCTTGTGCGCAAAATCCGCTAACGTACATTGCCCTACTACTCAACTAGGGGTCAATGACCTCAGCTGGAAACGTACATCGCTCTACTACTGGGTGCTGACTCAGCAAAAAAAGTGCTGACGCTATGGTTTTAGAATCACCACAGCTCTACTACTCCTGTGCTATCTGGAATGATATTATATTTTAAATGGTAAAAGTAATTTTAAAATTGGTCCAGTAGTTTCTGAGATTACCCGTTGCATATACACAAACTCACAGTCTCTCTATATATGGGGATAGATTATACTATCATGTAACGAAATAAAATGGAAAGGAGCGACGAGGACTTGATCCCGGGATGTTGCCAGAAATATTCCGACCTTATATCGACTGTACTATGAAACGGGATGTACTTCGTATTGTTGCAATTCAGTGCATTTGCAGAAGCACTATAACTTACCATTCATTTATATTTTGATTAGTTAATAGTGCTATATAAATACGTTTATTTTATAAAATCACACTGTTTTGTAGTTACAGCAGCAGCTGCAGCCGCAGTAGTTTTTGTTAAGTTATAACCAAAGCGATGATTAAGGATTTTTTTGTGTATACAGTTATTTTCAAGGCAGATCTTAAAAAATAAATTTTGGCTCTGAGATCGAGATCGAGATTTTAAACCTTTGGAATGTATACCCGGAAATAACATAGGCCTAGTAGTTAACAAGACTCTAAATATGTTTATCATATTAATTTTTAATTCTAATAGTATATTTGTGTCATTGTGAATATATTTTAAGGGCTAGGTAGAGGCTAACACTCTCCGAAATAACCAACGATCCCATTTCTGCCTGAGAATTAGTTGACTGGTTGTCATGGCCCCACAAGTGCTGAAGGAACGAAATAAAGTGTAACACGCGCTGTGACTGAACTTGGTTTTCAGCATCCGAAGCAGCTTAACGTTTCCACATTTCATAATGTACAGTTCAAAGATGGGTTAAATTCTTTCTAGGTTCGGGTATTTTTGACCAAAAATTTGGGAGGAGCAAAAGTAAAATTTCAATACCACAACAGGGTGTCAGATTAGTGAAAAAGGTTGAAAGGAATCCTATTTATACAGCTGTTCTTCGAAGGTAGTTATTTATTATCCTGGCCACGACCAACAGTGAGAAATCTTTGAAGGGCCACCAATTTGAGATCTCGACGTGCCATTCCTAGCGAAGTTCTTCAGGAAGAGAATATAGACGAGCGTATGATCTTCGCAGTGGAAAATTGCGATCGGGATTATAATAAGGCAATCATTTGAAATGAAGCGACATTTTCTGCTACAAAGGTATACCGTCCTACAGGCACCTGATTCAATCACAGATACGCCGCCATTCGTGAGTCGGCAGTGATCGAGTGTATGTGTCGTTCTAGTGGTGATTTTCTCATCGTGGAATGGCCACAATACATCGCATTCACGGAAAATTGAACCAGCAGTTTCTGGGACATTGTATGTTTCTTTATGCTAGGTTGTTGTATCCCGATGGAATTATTCAATTTCAGCAGGATAATAATCCAGTCCACACTCTCAATTGATCCCAGACAGATTTGCGAGCAGACAGGATATCGAACTGGTAGGATGGTCTCGTCGCTCTCTGGTCTTGATCACAATTGAGAATATATGGCCACAAATAAAGAAGTATATGCGAGCGATACAATTGGCCTAGACCTCCTCCAAGACGTTGTGGTGATTTGTGCAAGCTCATGTAGGATGCCAGGAATGCCGTGGCTGAGAACAATCGTTATTTGGAAAGATTAGTCGACTCCATGCACAATCGTTTGCAAGATGTGGTCGAGTTGGGAGAAAGATGCACTAAACAATAAGTTGTGGCATTTTTTGTTTTTTAATCTTTTAATTGTCTGAATTTTGTAAGACAGACGCCACTAAGCCTTTTCTTTATGCCACGAGTTGAGAATAAAAAACTGTCATTATTTCCATTTGAAGCCAAAATATCATAATAAATAATGATAAGGTCATGGCATAATGAATTCATGAACTTGTTAATAATCATTGCAACGGTCACAAAAGGGATGGAAGCACTTATATTTTCTCTCTCTCTTAAAATATAACAAACAGTAGGGTGTGTTCTAACGTACACGTACGCACATTAATGGTGTCCCGACATAAACAATCAACACTGCCCCACTCCAGTACTGAAAAGGAGGGGAGAGAGTAAAGGGATAGTGTTGAAGGCCACTCCAGTACTGAAAAGGAGGGGAGGGAGTGAACAGGTAGTGCTGAATACACAGTCTGTGTATTCCGGCGTTATACTGTAACATTGTAATAAGATGGCTCCTATCCTATCACAGGTGAATCGAGGCCGTATTATTGGAATGTGGGAGGCTCACATGGTCCCCCAAGCAATGCCACAAGCAACACCATGCAGTCTTAAGACAGTTTGGAGATGGTTAGAAATATGGCAAGAACGAGGTGAAGAAGGATTGGTAGACCCGATATAACGCAGCTACAAAATATTCCTAACTAGTATAAAATATTTTCGGTTAAAAACCTCCTTTACTTCCTAATACCGCAATTATCAGAGTAGATTACTTTTTATTTTTTATGTTAAAATGCTATTTGTTCTTTTGCCAATACTTGCACAATATATGAACCTGTATGTAATTGGAATTGCGGAAGTGTTGAGTGTTCAATGTGAGAAACGTTAAGGACGACACAAACATGCAGTCCCCAGCCCAGATATATAATCATTTACAATTAAAACCCCCTGACCCGGCCGGGAATCGAACCCGGGGCGGCCGGACGCGTTGCCCCCCTACACCGCGGGGCCGGACGAGTGGGTAACCTAATGCTGTACTTCAATACATCCGCCACTGTGCCCATTTCGATCACAACGAAGTCTTGTAGCGGGCTGTCTGCATGCAGTCCATGCAGCAATGCGTTAAGCGAGAAGGTGAGTCACTGTGCCTTCGACACTACCCCTTCACTCCCTTCCCCCATGTTTTGTACTGGATTGGCCTTCAACACTACCCCTTCACTCTCTCCCCTTCTTTTCAGTACTGGAGTGGGGCAGTGTTGATTGTTTATGTCGGGACACCATTAATGTGCACGTCTGTACGACCTCATGAATCAGTCAAAATCGTCATCATAACGCCACAACAATAGCATAAGGACTGATCCATTTTAACTATAGATATCAGGCCACATCTGACCGTAACCTAACAACATGTAAGATTGCCTGTCTCCGAATAGTAGCGAAGGGACCTGAAGGGAACTTACGTCCAAGAGAGCGGCCACTTTCTTTCAACAGGTATACTTTCCGATTTCATAAAAAGTATCTCATTAAAGATAATAATATTATTGGTTTTTAAGTTTTCGGAGATGACGAGGTGCCGAAATGTAGTCCCGAAGGAGTTCCTTTACGTGCCAGTAAATATACCGACACGAGGTTGACGTATTTGTATTTGAGTGCTTCGATAGTTGGTGCAATCCTTTCTTTCCCGTACTTGTAGATAGGTGCAATTACTACCTTTGTCCAATCAGAAGGTACCTTACTCACACTGCATACCAATGCTATAAATATATGAACTTTATTGAATGCTATACAGAAATATTGTTCTATTCATTTTCTGTTCATTCCGTACATTATTTTCTTTTCTTTTTCTGTACAGCACATAGAGTGTGAAATGATTTTTTTTTATAGAATGTGAATATTGGCTTAGGCTGGACATTGTTATTTTCTCTGTAAAGGATCAAATAGGTACTCTTACTGTAGATCTAGAGAAAATAATAAATCAATATCAAATCATATCAAATCATATTGAATGCTACACAATTATTCGCTCGTTTATCATTTGTTATTTTACTATCAGTAACATGTAGTCTTTATGACATTAGAATTCAAAACTACTTCTCCATGTATAGATCTGAATTAGTTCTGAGCTACTGCGTAGTAACAGGGATTCAAAGATCAGTTTAGATACCATATTCACACAGGTTTAGAGCGTTCTAAGAACACATTTATGTTGATCTACGTTCCCTCAAGCCACTCGAATGATACAGGATCAACATCGTAAGAAGTTCTCGTAACGTTTAAACCTAACAAATGCACTTAATAAAACTGTTTTTAACTCAGTCACTCGAATCATGTTTTCTAGGCGCTTGTTACTGCAAAGTACACGTACATATCGGTTGATTTTGAATGTCTAGTTAAGCTAGAATTCTGCACTAAGTAGCCACTTTCGTAGATCAGTGGTGATGCCAAGTTGACGGGATGAGTTGCGACTGGCATTATTGATTTTTGAAGGACATTCCAAAACCTTGGCAATCTATATACTTTGCTGTTGACAAGTCAAAGATCTTTGGTTAGCACTCGGAGTCACCCGACAAAATCCAATTAACTCACCTATAGGTGCTCTCTAGAAAAATACCAAATTTGTTGTTAGGCAGCAGCACAATTGGAATTCCAAAATTGATAGGCAGGCCACCCAGACGAATAATCCTCATTTTAGCTCTACACTTCAGCAGCTCAGGCATACGATTATTATTAACATTAATTTATTTGGAACTACTACAACTATTAATACAACCTGTCAAAAAAAAGTTCGGTGAATGAAGTCAGAACGGTCTATCCAGCAACACTGGCGACACACAACGCTGCACCTGCGTAGCAGCAGGTTTTGACCACCTGCTTCCAACTTTGTTCAGTTGGGCATCGTGTGTGTGTCGTGTAAGACCTGTTTGACAGAGTGCGTGTTTAGTGCGTTGGTTCTGAACTGCGAACTGGAACATGAACGACGAAAAGATCAATGTACAGTTTTGTATTAAGCGTGGCAAGACACCGAAAGAAACGCATGCGATGCTGGTACGTGTTTATGAAGATCAAACACTGTCCTTGAAGTGTGTGTACGAGTGGTTCGCCCGTTTTCGAGGAGGCCGGGAAAGTGTTTCTGCCAACCGCCTTAGCGGAAGACGGGCGACCGCCGTCAGTGACGAAAACATTTTGAAGGTGAGGACATTAATCTCGAACGATCGGCGATTAACTGTGCGCGTGATAGCGGTTGAACTGCAGATTAACCGTGAATCCGTGCGATGCGACACCAAATTTCTTGAACTGTATTGTCACTGAGGATGAAAACTGGTGTCCCAGGTACGACCCTGAAACGAAACAGCAAAGCATGGAATGGCGTTCTCCGGGATCTCCTCATTCCTCCAGACTTCTTCCTATTCCCACGACTCAAATTCGCTTTCAAAGGAAAGAGATTTGACGATATTCCTGACATCCAACGAGACGTGACGTGGCTTTTGAACACCATCCCAAAGGAAGCCTTCTTGTAAAGTTTCCAGGACATGTATCGCTGTGCATAGTTATGTGACGGGACTATTTCGAAGGACAGTAAGGTCACTGTAGTGTATTGTTTTTTTTTTTTTTGCTAGGGGCTTTACGTCGCACCGACACAGATAGGTCTTATGGCGACGATGGGATAGGAAAGGCCTAAGAGTTGGAAGGAAGCGGCCGTGGCCTTAATTAAGGTACAGCCCCAGCATTTGCCTGGTGTGAAAATGGGAAATCACGGAAAACCATTTTCAGGGCTGCCGATAGTGGGATTCGAACCTACTATCTCCCGGATCTATGTTGATCGAACAGGACTATTCACCGAACTTTATTGTCACAGGTTGTATCTATAAAGGAATTGGTTATTCTAAATGGACTATTAGTATATCTTATGAATAAACGTTACACTTTCCAGGTTGTATACGGTAATCGAATAGAATCAGAACATGTATTGTAGTATTTCTTTACAAACCATATTGAGTGAAGTTGTAGTTCGGAGTTGGTTTTTTTTTTTTGCTAGGGGCTTTACGTCGCACCGACTCAGATAGGTCTTATGGCGACGATGGGATAGGAAAGGCCTAGAAGTTGGAAGGAAGCGGCCGTGGCCTTAATTAAGGTACAGCCCCAGCATTTGCCTGGTGTGAAAATGGGAAACCACGGAAAACCATTTTCAGGGCTGCCGATAGTGGGATTCGAACCTACTATCACCCGGATGCAAGCTCACAGCCGCGCGCCTCTACACGCACGGCCAACTCGCCCGGTCCAGGAGTTGTACTTTGATGTCTATGGATCTGCGTACTCTTGAGAAAGCTGCATACAACTGTCCAGAACGAATCACCATCAACACCGTCATATGCCGTCACTCCATACGAGCACTGCGGAGAGGTTTGGAATTTAATCAAGGCTTTTAGCACGCATTCCAGTGATTATAAATTTTATAACACCACTTCCCTTACCCTGTGGGCCAACATTCTGATGGTAGAAAAGTTTTGAACGAAAGGGACTCGAACCGTCTAACCACTGTGTCAGACCATTTTTAGACTCGACGCTTAACGACCATGTGGCCTGGTCTATAGCATGCTTATTGATAGGGATAAATCCCAGAATGAAAAAAAAAAGATTCATTCATTTTACTGAAAAACAGTATTTTTTCTGAACATTTTAACTATTTTGGTCATTATTGCCTTATTCTTGCAATCCATAACTGGTACCAGTTTATGTCTCTCAAATATATCTGTGGAAGGCAACAGAAGTCAGGCTGTACGCAGTTCGACATCATGGCGAATATGCGATAGCGATTTCGCTGATAGAAACGTATTTTTCTTTTTTAAAAAGTACAAAAGTCGTGGCCGTGAGACGTTCTTTGTATTTTTTCATAAAGAAAACGTAACAATTTATGAGTGATACAACTTTCAGCTGTTGAAACCTTTTTGTTTTCTCAATATCGGTGTGAATGATAGAATTAGAGATTCTATATATATAATTGTTTGATAATTATCTGTGATCCATAAACTTCTACATTAGTCAACCAAAATCTACTGCTTGACCTTGTAACATTTACTATATTTTGAAGGCAGATGCCACCCACTGTCGCTGGAGGTCTTCCTCTAAAGGTTAACAATAACCACTCGAAACTTTTGCTTTATAATATTTTTACAAGTTCATTTATTATAAAGGTATTAATGAATAGGTAGTAACAGGTTCTGTCATTAAAGTGTATTTCAGTTTTACTGATGTTATACTAACCTTAAATATATTTTTGCTTCGTGGCTTCTAATACAGGTTTTATAAGATGTAGTATTTACTCACACTAGATGCTTGCCGTATGAGGGACATGCCGTAATGTATATGGAAGAGATGGAATGTTACCTTTAGAGAATCAGCCTTTTCTTCGTAAGAAACTTGAAAGGATTATTGAGGAAATAAGGTAGAGAAGATATCAGATTTATTTGTTTTATTATTAAACTAGCAAATGTACCCGTGCTTCGCTACGGTGTTCAACATTGTATTCGAATATCGAAGTAAACAGTGTACATGCAGTAAATAAGATTGTTTTAAAATTGCATGTCTCTTAGCGTTATCCGAGAAAGAGCATGGGGATGTCCCCATACGTTGTTTCCAATGTAAAGTGTTTGTTACGGATTTGTGATATAACGGCAGGCTCACTTGCCTACTGCCATTCACAATCGAGTTGGGAAGTTCACATTATAATTGGAGGCCCCATTGCATACTGCGCGGTCACAATCAAGTTGGGAGTGTTCGTTACAATCGCAGGCCCCATTTCCTACTCCCAAACAGATTACAGTCGAGGAGATTTTATTATTATGGCAGGCAAATTCCCTACCACCATTCAAAATTGAGTTGTGCCGTTATCATTATAATGTCAGGCAGATTTTCCTACTTCCAGCCAGCTTACTGTCAGTCACACCAAGTTGGTGAGTTTCCATCAAAATAGCAGGCCACTATGCCTAATGCCAGTCACATTTTAGATGAGGACATTTGTTTATAATGGCGGGCACCCTTGCCGTCTGCCAAACACAATCGGGTAGGGAAGTTTTACACAAAACTGCATGCTCACTTGCCTTCTGCAAGTCAAATCGAGAAGCGAACTATTCATTACAATTGTAGACCTTCCTTACTAATGACAGTTACACAGGAGTTGGAGAAGGGCCCTTTCATACAGCCAGTCAAAGTCGGTGTGGGGAGTACTGATTACATTAGCAGACCCACCCTTTCTCGATCGCTACAAATCGATATCAGTGAATATATATAGATCGACATACGAAAGTATATGCGTGTTTACAATATTGAAGACCTTCATTTACAGATTAACTGCTACTAAACGTACGTCATATCGACAAAGAATTATACTATAAGACACGCCGGATTTAGTGCCCTAAATGGCTGGTCCTATGATATGTCATCTATTCTAGGGTCAGATTGAGTTAGAAACGTGGAACAGGGTAACGTTTTTGTAAGATTATCTCACATTACATTACTTTTCGGATAATTATGTGACAGCTACATACATAGCATTTGGCTCACATATGGCTACTGGGTGGGCCAATTTTCGTGAAGAGTTTGATGATTCTGTATTTCATACAAGTAATCGAAAGTATGAATTATGCTTGTGAAAATTCAAACTGACTTAACATCGATTAATAGAGAAAAATCAAGCGTAAAAGGGATACAGATACAGCAAAAAGTCATAAGACCAAGGTTGTAGATCATTCCAAATTGAACGGAGATTGTGCAATCTGTTATGTGATAGGAATTTCCGAAGGTCTGCACCATCATTAAAATTGCCTGCATATTTCGATATTCTTCGGGGATAAAAAGTGAAAAATGTAATAATCTAGGATGTTTTCCGTTCGTTACAGGCTAAAACGTATAATTTTGTCAAATTTCAATTATCTTCTTTTTTCTTCTTGCAGATTATGCCGCAATCTGGATTTTGGGCGAGGCGGTTAAAAATTAGGACTTTCAGGAAACTAAACCAAAACTTGTGCAGATGGTCATTATTACCCCTTAAACGGAAAGCTGTACGAAAATTTCGCCAAAATAGTCAGTGTAGTGGCACACAGTCGTTACGATTTGATTTATATAAATAAGGAATCTGCTCCATGTAAAACACCTTTGTGGCTATGTCCGCTGGACTTAACCTGCAAAACTGACCATTCATGGTATCTCCCTTATTAATCCTCCTGACGAAACAAATGCACATGAAAAAAAGGTTTAGAGGTGGAATTCCATCACGTTTGGTCGATTTCCAGTCAGGTTGGTCTTGTTCTGTATATATTGTGGAAGAGTAAAATCACCATTTCGGTTCCCTATAAACCGCCAGTCCATTCCGGAACATTAAATGTTATTTACGTTTAAAACCTACCTTTGGACAGGTGGATGCTAAATATAAATTTTGGTTCGAATGTCTTCAGTAGTTTTCAAGTTGTAAGGAATACGCTTTACACGCACCCGCTCGTGAGTTAAGTCCGATGGGACTTGTACAGAAAAACGGTCCGTTAATGATATCTCCCTTATTAATCCTCGTATCGAAATGATGCACATGAGAAAAAAGGTTTAGAAATTAATTTCTACCAAGGCAGGTAGATTTAAATTAACGATGGTTGTGTATATTTTGTGGAAGTGCAAAATCCTGTTACTGTTTCGTATAAACCCCCAGTCAGTTCAGGGATTTAGAAACAATATTTGCCCTAAACCCTGTCAAGGACAGGCGTATTCTAAATATGAGTCTTGGTGGAAATACATCCAGTAGTTTCTAGCACTCGCGTACATACGGCGTAATTAAGGAAGAAAATAATACAGTTAAGAAAGTTGAAACTAATAGAAAATGGATTATAACTGAGGACAGTCGGATAATGACAAATATGTAAATGCCAAGTGAATGTATTGGAAAATCAAATGCCCCTCAATAAATTATGCTAGTGTGAGTTATGGATATAATAAAGCGGTCAGAGGAGAAATTTAGGTCCAGTGATTCCTAGGTAAACAAATAAGAAGAAGATGACTAATGGTGTTATTACTTAATCTATTCGAGGGCGGTTATAACAACCAACGATATTCCGCCAATATCCCGCAGGTAGGCCGATTGACGCCTCTCTTGTCTTCTACGCAAGGAACAACCACGAATTTAAAAGCATGATGAGAAAAATGGCAATACGTTACTTCCCTGCTGGCATGCAGTCAGAAACTTTGCCATGGTAACCTGTAGGTTCGTTGTCGGTCTGTCTGTCACTTAATGCAGAGCATGATACCAGCGGAAAATTGTAAATTTCTCCGTCATGTGAAGAGTAAGGTAAATTATGAACATAACGAAAGTGGTTTATAATGAAGAGACGTTTCCCGTACGGTAAACGAAGTTTACAGAAAATCAATAGTATAAGAGAAAATGGAGGAAAACCATTCTGGTTTTCCTATAAACCCCCTGTCTTTTCAAAGATTTTAAAATGATATGCATATCGAAACCTTCCCCCGGATGAGTATACTCTAAATATGAAGTTTGGTTGATTTCTATCTAGCCGTTTCGACGTGATGGTGGAAAAACCATTCTGGTTTTCCTATAAACCCCCCGTATATTCAAAGATTTTAAAATGATATGCATATCGAAACCTTCCCCGGGATGAGTATACTCTAAATATGAAGTTTGGTTGAGATCTATCTAGCCGTTTCGACGTGATGGTGGAAAAACCATTCTGATTTTCCTATAACCCCCGTCTATTCAAAGATTTTAAAATGATATGCATGTCGAACCTTCCCCGGGATGAGTATACTCTAAATATGAAGTTTGGTTGAGATCTATCTAGCCGTTTCGACGTGATGGTGGAAAAACCGTTCTGGTTTTCCTACAAACCCCCCGTATATTCAAATATTTTAAAATGATATGCATATCGAAACCTTCCCCGGGATGAGTATACTTTAAATATGAAGTTTGGTTGAAATCTATCCAGCCGTTTCGACGTGATGTTGGAACAGACAAACAGACAAACAGACAGACAGACAAACAGACAAACAGACAAACAAACAGACACGAAACGTAAAAACCACCGATTCGGTCTTGAGTTGACCTAATACGGATAAATATCTGAAAAATTGGCAAAACAAAAAAATTACAGACAGCGGACCCCCTACAATTTTATTTATATAGATAATTATTGTATACAAATATCTTATTCAGTATGTAAATTATATTGAAATACTGCTAAAAGTGAATTTCTCTTTCTATAGATGCATTGCAGGTATCAGCAATCAATTACGTACTCCACTTACAATATTAACATTATTGGTGTTTTTGAGAAATTTAATTAAACACCCCTACTCAACTCCAATATTAAATTCCTATCAGTTGTGATCGAACCAAGTTAAGGCGTTCCGTAGAATAAAATACTCTTCTCTCCCAATCTCAGATTATAAGAGATTGAGAAGAGAGCACGGCTTTATTTTAGCAATTAGAGTTTGATATTGTGCGTTATCTGTTTATCCGATACTCAATTTCAAGCTTTGCAATTATCTAGGAGTACTATTAACAATCCGAAAAGCACAATACATTTGTACGCGTGCTGAAACAAACATCACATAATTCTTGAAGTTAATGAAGATCACCTTTTGACAATAATGGACAGACACAGTAAAGCTATACTTGTGATTATAATACGTACTTCAGTGTACCTAAGTCACTATTTCATTACTTCTATCAGCGTTACAAATACATCATTGAGCAATTCAATTTGAAACTAACTGAAGAACTCCCCTTTAATTTACTTACCACCCGAAAGTATACCGGCAAAGTAAAGAAAGCAACCGAACTTTGGCTGGCTCCTCTCTAATTTTCTACTTTTTGTGTGTTAGGTATAGTCTAAGCTTCTAGCCGAAAGGGAAAAGTAATGTTAGAAGTGTTCTTCGACTGCACGGATGGATATATTTTGAATTCAGTTCTGAAGGTCGAACTGTCTCTAAGGAGATGTAAGATGTATATTGCCATTCTTCTATGTCTTCGTGATACAGCGCGACGAAAAACGTCTTCTTTGTGGCGAGGATTTTGGGTTTTCCACCATGACAACGTCCAGCACACCGGTGGCTCCATAACACACCTGTTCTTCCTCATCCTCCGTATCATCCGGATCTTACTTCAACAGTTTACTACCTGTTTTCTAA
Source organism: Anabrus simplex (assembly GCF_040414725.1). Lineage (NCBI taxonomy): Eukaryota > Metazoa > Arthropoda > Insecta > Orthoptera > Tettigoniidae > Anabrus > Anabrus simplex. The sequence goes on from NC_090267.1 coordinate 183,449,351, forward strand.
ATCCAAAAGCCTGCTCAAGGAGGAGAGTTTCTCTTTTTCCGAGGAGGTGAACACAAATGCAGCGCGTGATCTGTGGTCAAAAAATAGACTGCAGGGCTGTTTTTAAATGTGGTGATCACGGACACTGATAGAAGTGTCTCCTTATCTAAGGGGCTTGCCGTGAAGATGGGAATGTGCAAAATGTTCTTTGTCCTCAGTAATATAAGTTTATGAAATTATTCGGTTACTATTTGACTCTGCTAGGAACATACTATCAGTTTTGTACGTTTTTAATTCACTGTGTGGGTGGTGGATAGTGTTATACGTGATTTTCAGCAACGTAAGACACCGGAAGTAAACTAATATTGTAGAGAAGAAAACAAAACAACGCCTTCTAACCCCTATGGAGGTGAGTTATATTATGTAAACTAAGAAAGGTCAGATCCACTTTTATGCATAGAATTCTAGGGAGTGTAAAGCCAAAAGGGACTAATATTATGTGGAAAGAACCTTATTTCCACAATCTTGTAATGGATACCAGTAGTTAAGGAATGTGAAACGCACGATTCAGTTCATGTAGAATTTTCATTCGGAAATAATTTGACATCGTTTGTGTTAAGATCGTTTGCAACCTATCCGTTCAGCCAAGGAGCGGATTAGTTATATACTGTGTTTCAAAGTTCCGCCTTCAAGCTTCTTGATTTACATGGTATATTGTTTTTGCCACCAATTTTAAGGAACTTCATGTGGTAATCAGTATTTAGCCATGAGGTTGAGAATCTCATTGTAGAGCAGGGACTTGCCATGGATGGCCCAGAGGAAGTCCAGATGGCCGAATTGTTCATCAGCAACTTTGTAGTAGGAGATCACATTAGGTAATTCCTTGTTTAGTGTTGCTACATCCTGAAAGGTAAAATAAATAATCTTTGTAAAGCAATGATTCTTGACATTTTCTTACTGAAAATACTTAATTATAAAAAGGATAACGTATCAAATAAATTAATTGCTATTAACATATTAACATTACTATCATAATGGTGTTCATTAGAATACAGAATAGGATTTTACCGACAGTTTATTTCTCAAGAAGGTTATGATAAGATTCATTAAAGGGTTTAAAGAGTATCTTCAGCCACATTTTACCTCAACTTACGAAGGGGTTTCCCAGTCGATCTATGTTCAAGCACTAGTACAATATGATACGACATTTCTAGCTAAACTTTCTTGCTATTAATCCCAGAATTGTACACTAGGTGGTATTCTTCTCATATACAATATTTCATTTCCGTTATTTTTTTCTGCGTTAAAGGAGTGAAATTTCACCCGATGCACAATTTATGTAACAATTTATATTAGGTTGACTTGAATAATTGCCTTTAATCCTTTATACACCTCTGACTTCTTGCATGTCTTAAATTCTGGGACTGACATCACTCACAACAAAACCACACGAGTTCCGTCCAGTATGGAGCAAAATATATTTCAGGTAAATAAACGTCCGAAATAGATTGTGTATGTTATGAAATGCAGTGAACAGACAGTGCACGAGAAATTCGATGTTGACGTTTTAGAGGCACTATCCAGCATTGTTTGACGAGAGATGTATTTATGATCAGATCAATCGAAAACTCCACAACATATTATATCAGTATTTGTGGCATTGTCAAGAGTTAGATGGAATTATAGTCCAAACGTTCACCATTGAAAGAAATGTGTGAATCGGGGAGAAGATTATGTTATGTACAGAATTTTTTCTTGCATTGTGTACATCTAATAAACACAAACTCATCAACACCTAATGTGAAATCCTGAATGAGACCCTTTTCCCAGGAATACCTTAATGATTTTTCAAATGATCCTGAACGTTGCTCTAAATTTCACCCTGGAAACGGCGTATAATATCAATTTCAGAAGTTGGCACTGAAGAGTTATCGGTATTATATAAAACCGTATGGATGACTCACTGACTAACTGAGGTAGAAACTTGAAATTTGCCAACGTTATAGCTATTAGCCTGTAAGGTAGGGAAAAGTTCCATAAAGTACAACTTTTTAATTTTTACCCCCGCCCCCAAAACAAAATGGCGGGACGCTATGTTGCAGTGCGACAGAAAATAAAAATGGCACAGTTATAGCTTTTAGCTTGTAATCGACGTAAAAATTAGAAGATTTCCAAATATTCCACATTTTACCCCCGAAAAATATCGAAATTCTGAGGAAAATTTAAAATTTAAAATATATCCGTGAGGATAGTAACGAACAACACCATACTTTGTACATTGCGGGTGGAGCCAGCGGGAAACTGCTAGTACAATTTAACAAAGAAGGGACTTAATATTAACAAACTATTTATACACTAAATAAAAAATAAAAGAAATAACTAGGAAAATATATACAATAATGTCCGTGTCACTAGTAATGTTCTAGCCGGATTGTCAACAGAGAATCGAGAACTTACACCTCTAGTATACCTTTCAGTTTGTTTTTGAAGAGATGATAAGGAAATGCAGATGTCACTTTCATGTACGCAATTTACTGTTGTTGGAAGGCGATAAAATATGAAGCATTGCTGGAATGTTAGGTGCAGGAGAGGAACATGGAATAGTGATCTGCTCCGGATTTTACATGGATAAATATGTAACGGGAATTGAGATAACAAAGGTGTGCGTTTAAGTGCACCATTAACAATTCTGTGAATAAAGCAGAGATCTATGTACTGTAGACATTTACTCAGGTCCAGGATGCTGAATTATGGCAGAATTTTGAGAATATTATATTCTGTCTCAGGTCGTTGTTACAGGTTTTCACTATGTACGCAAAGAATGAGAATACGCGGTAATTTTTTTTTGACATTTGGGGGGGCAGCAGATGACCTGAGGGGGGGGGGCAAAAATCAAGAAGTTTACTGAGAATTTTCATGTTGGTTAACTAACTGCAGAAAGGCAACTAGTCCTCAAAATTCACAGATTCACTTTTCAGCACAAATCGGTTCTAAATGGATAGACACACCGTTTACTACTAAAATGGAACATCTGCCATTCTTTTTATAGGTATGGCAATAGTTTGAATTTTGCTTTTACTGCAGGTAGGAAACACGTCCGGGACTTGTTCCTCTTCTGCTGTACACAATAGTTTTATAGCACTGTTTACTGTTCTAAACACCAGTGGCGCTAGTGGCAGCTACTCTCAGCTGATAAATGATTCCACTTTCTCTAAATATTTCTGGCAAGCTTAACCTAAAGTAATAACATTGTGGTTGTGTCTTGCTAATTTATTTGTAGTTTGTAATTGTTAGTTGTGAAAAATGAGTTGTTCGGATGAAAATGACATTACCTACATAGTATTGGGAGCAGCTACACGTGACATGAGACCCCTGTGCTGATGTGTAGGTGGCACTGGTCTTTCTCTGCGGTGGGCATTCGACTCCCATGGTGATGTGAAGATGGCACTGATCTTTAGCTGGTTCGCAATCTCGGTCTGTTGGTTTCTAAATGGTTTCCGCGCCGTGTTCTTTAAGGAGCTTTTCTACGCAGGATCTAATCTATGGTTGGTACGTAGGTAGGATCCAAATTGGACCACACATATATTCATAGCGGTACCGACCATGCGAGCCATGAACGTTAATAGTGATCGCACTGTGTATCCGAGGGCCGGGGTGGGAAGGAAGGATGTTATCTACATGGAGCATCATTTACGTTACTTTTTAAATCCTGTACTTATCGTGCACTTATTTTACTATTTTAAATAATAATACTCCGTCTCCATACTTACCCCAGGAGCTCCTAAGTCATCATTCATTCCATACATTAGAGCTATTGGAGCTGTGATCTTGCTCATGTCGTACTTCGGTGGTGTTGTGGAGCCGTAGACAGCGAGATTCTTCAACCATCCATAATTGTACTGCCGGAACTTCTCTAAAATATCACCAACAGAATAACATTAGAAGGCAGTTTCTAATAATCTCTAACGTTACGCATGTATTAGGTTGACTGAAGAGTATTTTCTAAAAAATGTGCTATTTATTTATCTTAAAGTCACTAGGCAATAAATAATTCATGATTCAAATTATATTCTCAAAAATATTATTGAGAATATGTGAAAAACAATTGGAATCCGGGTGCTTCTTTCAAGAAAAAGCCTGTATGTAAATTCGACGACAAATAAAAATCAAGAAGTTAGAAATAAAGCAACATTAAATTATTGGTTCTGGTGATACAGAGATGGCAGTTCTGTGTTCGGAGGCGAGCCTCATTCAAGACGACCTTCGGTTAAAGTAAACGAGGTTATGAGCTCTGTGTTCGAAAAAAGGAACATTTGCCAACACCCGAGAATTGTCAGTAAGCCTTGATTTAATCAGAAATCGAATTGCTACACAACACTACTGCTTGAAGTAGTCTACTAAAGTCAAAGAGTAGATTCATCAGAACTGGCTGCAGCTCGGCACGACCTGATATTGGAAAACTATTTCTCAGAAATCCATCAGGAGCCTGCTTTTGAAAACATATTGCGACATGTGATGAAAAATAGGGTTTTATGCATAATGCTGATGAGAGAAAGCACTGGATACCGTGCTGCGAAGAAACTTGATTTGCGTTTCGTCAAGACAGTTTTGGGGACGCTAATGGCTGGATGATGTATTTGGTAGAAGAGTGTTTTTTGCTTCGATTTTGTATCAAGTGACTACGGTTTATGAAGATCATATGGAATCTGCGTCAAGCGCAAGATATCTGCTATCATTGGTCAAATACGAATAGCTGGACTAGGGGTAAAAGGAAATATGAGGTCTATACATTGGTCTTACATTGGTCTCGTCGTCACGGTCTTAAAACTTGTAACCCAGGACACCGAGCACGATAGCTGTAGTCGCTTAAGTGCGGCCAGTATCCAGTATTAGGGAGATAGTAGGTTCGAACCCCACTGTCGGCAACCCTGAAGATGGTTTTCCGTGGTTTCCCATTTTCACACCAGGCAAATGCTGGGGCTATACCTTACTTAAGGCCACGGCCGCTTCCTTCCCACTCCTAGCCCTTCCCTGTCCCTTCGTCGCCATAAGACCTATCTGTATCTGACCGACGTAAAGCAAGTAGCAAAAAAAATATAACCTAGGACCTCTAGCTGAGTCTGGCATTATTTTTGTTTATTTTTTAATTATACAGTACAACCGTGAATTGCTCTCAGACAAAAAATATATCCGTTATCATGTTTTCGAACACGCGGATCACGATACATTAGTTTTTTCGTATCACCTGACATTGTTTAGATATTTGTATTGCACCCTATAGCGGGACTGTTTCTTAGGGAGAGGAAGGCGCTATTGTCTCCCTGTCTGGGCAAATTTATTATTATACCTCTCGCTTTTGTTACTCTAAGGGAATGTTAAACATCCTGGAATATCCAGGTAAACAAAAAATGAACAATTAGTCTATTGTAATGATGTTAATAGGCTAATGGTGGCTATGGGAAAAGATCATGATTCTAAAGAATGGCGTCTGTTCATAGACTCGTCGAAAACAAGTTTAAAAGCCGTGCTTTTGCATAACGGAAATATGTATCCATCTGCCCCAGTTGCCTATTCCATGAATATGAAAGAAACATGGAAATAGTGCTTAAGGCTTTGAACTATATAGTCCCAGGGTCAGACATGGAGGTGTGACCAGTGCAACTCACACCGGCGTACGAGCATGCAAGAAGCGCAGTCACTCGTGCCGGCACCATCAGTTGGGGACATTTTTAAACTGCTGCAAACTTTAACTGAAGACATGGCTACACTGAAGAAAGCAACTAGTGAAATAGAAAAACAGTTAGCTAAATCGATTGATGTGTGTCATGAAAGGCTGGACGAGCACAAACGAATTCTAGAAAATTAGCAGGCAATACTGAATACACAGCAAAATATTATTCATAACTTATTATCTGAAAACAATCGGTTTGCTAAAGTATTCAGTGAATGTAAAATCAGATGCGATGACAACGAGCAATATTGCAGGATTAACACACTCGAGATATACGGTGTTCCGGAAGTACCGCATGAAAATGTCTGTCAGACTGTCATGTGTGCCGCCAAGGCGCTAGATATAGAAATAAAAGACGATATGATTGATGCGTGTGATAGGCTGGAGAAAGTTAATAATCGTCCGACTCGTGGCATTATTGTAAAATTTGTTAGGAGGTGTTATAAGGAACAGGTCTCAGGAAAACGTAAGATCAAAAGGAATTTGTCCACGACTCATCTTGTTCTTTCCGTCCCTAGTTCTATATATATTACTCAGTCTTTAGCTCCTAATAGGCGAATTATATTTGCTAAAGCTAAACAATTGCAACGTGATAGGAATTATAAGTATCTGTGGGTGAACAGGAGTGGCAAAATTTTGATGAGAAAGAAAGATGGAAGTCAAGTGCATGTTATTCGTTGTGAGGGAGATTTGGATAAATTGTCATTTTTTCATCGTAATGTTGTTAGTATTTCAACTTTGATTTTTCATGAGCCATGCCAAGGGGACTTTAAATTCGACAAGTCCTAATTATATATGGAGGTAAGCCATCAGGACCACTCGATCTTTTAGGCTTTTGTTTACCGTTAATAGCCTTTTTCACCTCTTCAACAGGTATCTCACTGACATTTAATATCTCAACAGAGGGAGATAGAGGAATGTCATCCAAAGCCAAGAGGACTTAGGAGAGACTTTGAACTAAGGTTGAAAGGCTATATTTATCCAAAATCTCCTTTGATCTTTATACGATATTGTTGTACTCATTGAGACTTTTCTATCAAATAGTATACAGTATATGATGGTGAAATATTTGACAGTAGATATTTAGTGTTCAGAAATGACAGAGATACTTTAGTAACCGGTAAGAAGCGGGGCGGGGAGTTTGGATTTTCGTCAAAAAGAGTTTTAAGGCGAAACTATTATCCAACTACTCTAAACAGCATTGTGAATCACTTACTTTTTGCATCTCAAATAATAATATAAAGTTATTTATACATGTTGTATACATTACTCAAGCATCATCTTTAACAGATTACCAGGATTTCAGACTGCGTTATCGTGGGTGATTTCAGTCTTCCTGAAATTAATGGTACTGGTTATTCATTTACGGAAGGAACTGTGACTGGTAAAAGATTGGGTCATTTGATATCATATTTAGGTTTAACGTCGTACAATAATATACTTAATTTCAATTCTAGGACGCTGGACCTTGTACTGGCCAATTTCATAGTTGACGTGAAACGTGAGGAATTTGCTCTTGTGTCTGAAGATTTACATCATCGCCCACTCTGTTTATCATTAACTTCAGTAAAGAGGTGTTCATTACCACAAAATATAAATCGAGAATGCTACGATTTCAAGAAAGCGGATTTTCTACAACTGTATTACGAGTTAAGAGATATTGATTGGAACCCGTTGTATACGTATCAGAATGTGGATGAGGCTGTGGATTTCTTTTATTCGTCAATAGATACATGCTGCGATAATTGCATACCTAAGGGTCAAGTCATTAAAAAAATACAAATTTCCGGTCTGGTTTAATCACGATATCATTCAGATAATAAAAAATAAAAAGAAGTGCACCATAAAGAGGACATTTTCCAGGTACTATGACGATCGATTCAAACATCTCAGATCTGAATTGAAAGTAAAAATAAATTCCGCATATCGAGATTGCCTCGGCGAATTCGAGGTTACTTAAAAATGTGATATAATTCAATTCTGGAGGCACATTAAAAATAAGCAACTCACGAGATCAGAAGGAACTACGTTTGATTATAAAGGTGAGAGCTACGAGGGCGGTAATGTTGTTCATGGTTTTGCTCGATATTTTTCGTTAGTTTACGTCAAATCATATTTTAGTTATAGACTGGATAATTTGGCTTTGGATGAGATTACTCTGTTTCCATCTGTTGAGATATTACATGTCACTGAGATATCTGTTGAAGAGGTGAAAATGGCTATTAATGGTAAATTAAAGCCTAAAAGATCGAGTGGTCCTGATGGCATACCTCCATATATAATTAGGGCGTGTGCCGATTTATTGGCTAATCAATTAACTTCCATTTTTAAACTTTCTATCCGCACTTCATCCTTTCCTCAGAAATGGAAAGTCGCTAAAGTTACACCCATTTTTAAGACAGGCAGTTTTGTAATGATATCTAATTATCGTCCAGTGTGCATTATCAACGCCATAGCTAAGGTATATGAACATATATTGCACAATAAGATATATAACCATGTTAGGATTGCTTTATCTGAATTTCAACATGGATTTGTACTCAACAGATCAGTTATCACCAATTTTTTGGGCTATACTCAAAATCTGTATGATACCATTAATACCAGTGGAATGTCTGATGTTGTTTATATGGATTTCGAAAAAGCATTCGATAGAGTCGACCGTCGAATTTTAATTACAAAAATATATAAATTTGGTTTTTGTAAACGGTTGTTGTAGTTAATGTGTTTATATTAAAAATCGACAGCAGTTTGTTTATTTTAAGAATGGAATTTCAGATAATTTTATCAGTCCTTCTGGAATTCCGCAAGGTTTAAATCTTGGACCTCTCTTGTTTTTCATTCTAATTAATGATTTACCAGATATTTGCCACTCTGTTTACTTTTCTTAGATGATTTGAAACTTTACTGATACATTAGCGACCACCAAGACCAGGATGAATGGCAAAAGGACATTAATAATGTCATTTCTTGGTATGTAATTAATAATTTATCTTTGAATGTTAGTGAGTGTAGGTATATGACGTTTACCAGGAGGAAGGAATTTGAAGTCTCAGCCTATCATATACGGGGGGGGGGGGGGGGGTAAAATTGGATAGGGTTTTAATATTTAAGGACCTTGGTATAATTTTTGACGGTGAGCTAACGTTCAACGGCCATGTCAATAAAATAACAAAGAATGCTAACCGAGTGCTAAGATTTTTGATAAGAACTTCGAGACCTTTTACCCAGCCCTCTGTACTGAATAAATTATATATTACCTTATTACGGAGCATACTAGAATATTCTGTAATAATTTGGAGCCCGTATACAAAGCAAGTGAATGCTATTGAAATTGTACAAAACAAGTTACTACGTTATCTTTATTATAAAACATATCAACCCAGTTATTAAGGAATATATTTCAATTTCCTTAATTGAAAACCAGACGGTTCTTATTTTCTATACAAGTACTAAGAAAAATTGTAATAGGACGATTTGATTCTTTGGACCTCATAAAACGCATTTCAATCTATGTTCCGCAGACAAGATTACGTCAACACCAATTATTTCACGTTCAAAGGTCAAACACATTGCATCAGTCAAATTCACCTTTCGTAAAAATGACAACGCTTTATAACACTGTAACAAAATAAGTCGATATATTCACCGAATCGGATAACGAATTCAATAAGAAATTAGAAGTCCGTCTTATATTTTGTAAATTTGTAATTCTTTCTTTCTTTCTTTTTGGTATTCATCATATTTCCCAGTGTACTCATTTGAGTTTCGAGTTTTCTTGTTTCTTGTATTGTCTTTTGATTTGTATTACCGTGTGATTTTTAGTGCACATTTCATTTCTTTTAACTTTTAAATGGTATCGATATCATTTTAATTTTTTCTGTTTTGTTTTTGTTGATTTTTGACTTTTTTTTTAAACTTTAACTTCATAGATACAGATTGTTACTGAATGTTAAGAAGGTACTGAATTGGGTTAAAACCTGCGTACGTTGAGATAAATAAATAAATAAATAAATAAATAAATAAATAAATAAATAAATAAATAAATAAATAAATAAATAAATAAATAAATAAATAACTTAAATACTCTATTTAGCTCACTCCACCCCACATCAACTTCTGTGGACAGGCAAGTGCACTTGTCAGTGCGATCAGTGAGATCAATATAGGAGCCATCTTGCTCATTACCTACGTTCCACTTCCCTGGAGTTAGTCACATAAGACCAATATATAGCAGCCATGTGTAAGTTCAGCATTCTAAGTGATATATAATTACGAAATAAAATATCATAGGAACTGTATTTCCAAAATCACTCTGACAAAATCGTCAGTACTTACTGGTTTTGATACTCTGAGCATAATGAAGGAAGTTCTTCGTGGCTGCGCCGGCTGGAGTGTGTCCCAAGATGACAGGGATCATAGCCTGGAAAGACGAAAGAGCATCATGTAAATAAATAATTAGATTTCTTGATATTATTTACTCATCTGTTGCTATTTCTTGATGGACCCAGTTCCTTTACATCTGTCTCTTGGCACCAATTGGAGCAAAACGTAGCTTCCACTGAGATCTAAATGTCATGGCTGTGACAGTATGGAAGCTGCTAAGACATGTCAGTAATGGCATTCGGAGCATAAGTGGCGGTCTGGATGTTATGAAAGGTGCTACATGCAGGCCATTCGTGCTTTAGGCCTAATAGCTCTTTCTGGTCAGTGAGAAAAAAACAATAGAAAACTACCTCATGCCTCACCATGCTTTATGCGTCTAATTATAGTTAGAGCCCTATTGCAACTATTTTAACTATATTGCATCCAGAGTATTGAAACGGATAGATCTGTTATTAGTACAGTATAATAGGCCTGATACCTGGCAACAGCCCCGTTCAGTGACACCTTTATGAGGGATTTCCTCTTGCGACAACTACCAACATATTGCTGGTCCCTCCTTTCACCAATTGCAGGCCGGCCCAATGGCTGGACTTTGGTCGCAGGGGCCCCGGGTTCAATTTCGGGCAGGGTCTGGAATTTTAACCATAATTGGTTAATTTCGATGGCACGGGGGCTGGATGTATGTGTCGTCTTCATCATCATTTCATACTCATCACGACGCGCAGGTCGCCTACGGGAGTCAAATCAAAAGACCTGCATCTGGCGAGCCGAACCTGTCCTCGGACACTTCCGGCACCAAAAGCCATACACTATTTCATTTTCACTAATCGCAGGCAGCAGCCAGTTAGGCTTTGGCCAGATTTATTGCTTTATGGACTCAAGGCTCTTTTTATATAACCATTCTCCCATACCACTGTCAAGGGTCTTCTCACCACAAGCAAAAATAACTGCATAACTTCTCGAGATTTCTTTAGTATACCTGAGTGAAAATCAATAAACATAATTATTTAGAAATGATCAAAAACTTATCCGCACTGCCATACAGTTTGCAACCGAAAAAACACAAACTTCGCGGATATTCGCGGATAAATCAGTAGATATCGCATACCTGCAGAGCTCTAATTAGAGTGGCACCAGAGTTCTTGTGGTTTCCCTATCACTGCTTTACCATTGGTAGTGCTATTTGAGGATTCAGAAGACAGATATTCTTTAGGAAATATTAACTGTACTCATTTCATCCTTCGTAGAACAAGTACTCATTGATTTTAAGCCGTAGTTCGCGGCCTTCAGAAAACGGCGAGTGCTACGCTCACGTGAAGGTGCAACACGTGTATGTTAGCTCACACTCCTCTAATGGTAAGGTATGAAGGACTGCTGAGTCTAAAGACATCTGAGAACAAAACCAAGGCAACGTTCACACAGCCATCAAAGAAGGGTCAACCCTCAACTAGTATCAGATATTTTTGTAACTTAACTATAATCATGGTGTTTGTCAGACAGCATATATTTACTTTTCTTCTTCTTCTTTTTATGTCGCTTTTTCCACATCCTGTTAGGGTCGTGGGTGCAAACTGTGTCGCACAAATCGACTGGCTCTGTTTTACCGGCAGATGCTCTTACTGACGCCAACCCTATGTAGAGGGATGCACTCACTATGATGTGTTTCTGTTGGCCCCGAGTCAGTGGAATTAACCACAAACGATTGGATTCGCCGACCCGGCCAGGAAACGAACCTGAAACCCTCTGTTCCCTAGGCCTCAACACTGACCGTTTAGCCAAGGTATCGGATTAAACAGATATTTACTAAGACATAAGTTTTCTTAAATTGTTTGCTGCTTATTGAACATTTCTTTAAAAATATGTTTTCAATCACGCCACAGCAACATTTAAAATACAACATTACAAACCCAGAATAAAATAAAAGATACTAAAATGAAGCTCCGTAAAAGTGGAATTCTCTATTTTTCTAAAAAGTTTAGGAAACAATGCTTTTTTGACCAATTCTCTGCAAAGTCAGTCTTTAATAAACACAATTACTGCAGAACTCAAAGAATAAACTGGTATTTTAATGTTTACATGTTGGTTAGAGAGTAAAATTCTCCTTAACAGAGCATACACTACTGTTCTTTTCATATATACTTCAGAAGGACCCCGTAACGAAAGGGAATGCCCGTGGAGAAATTTGGCACCCGTTTAAGAGACGAAGTTTAAAGTGAGCATTGCTAATGACAAGTCGAAGATCATTGCTCGGTGTTGTAAATAAGAACTTCCCTTGCCTCGAATTAAACATCAAAAACTTGTAGACAATGGACTAAATGTCTCGCCTTTTGATTGACAGATTCGCAGATTTTGTTTTTTATTAATCTGAAGAAGGTATTGTTAATACAGTATATTAGTAAGTTATTTTAAGAGGCGCATGGAAATGGTTTTAAACAGTTAAGCGAAATGAGAAGGGAACCAATAAAGTTTGTACTTTGAGAGTTCTCTTAAGTGTAACAGAGAAGTGGTGAGTGGGGTAAATCAATCGAAGTTCGAATATATTGGTGTCCCCGTTGTAATTTCCTGTCTGCATCTAGCATTTTCATCCTGGACGGTATTTCGGGGCACATTCTTCTTCAGCGTCTCTCGAAACAGATAATACAACTAATTCTCACTTACCTTAGACCTGGTCAGAAGCAGAAGCAGAAGAGGAAATCACATCCGGGTAACCAATAAGTTGGAACTTCGATGAATCTACCCCATTCACCACCTACTTGTTACACATAACACGACTCTTAATGCACAAACTTAATTAACTCTTTTTAAAGTTCGTTACGAGTTGTGGGCGATTGAAACTGATAACTTGTGCATTCTCTCTGATTGTGACTTGTGAATTGTCTCTGAACGTCTGAGGCTACTATTATTTGGTTACGCTGTTGTATTATCTGTAACTTTTAGATTAACTGAGATACAAGATGGTAGTACGTAGTTGACTTGAAGTGATTCCCTTTTCATTGCATCTATTCACTACATTTTTAGTGCCGAAAAACTCGATTGAATGAACCAACATACTATAAGTCTTTGATTCAACATAAAGAAACACATTAAGGTTATTTTGTACTTCGAAGACTTGGTGGAACATACAGCTGCAGACTAAGGCCTGATAAAGGGAAGTATCTTGCTCGTTTTAGCATTGCTACTTACTCGACCTAGAATTTCCACTATATTTTGGTCCATTTTTAGGAAGAGTAATCTATTTCATATATTACATTCTTTGGTTAAGCACATATTGTTCACGAGATATTTATTGCCGCCATCTACCGCACCTCCCAAAATATAATCCACGATCAATTTCTTCGGGAACTCAGTAGGTAAGCTAATTCAACAGTAACCATCTTCCCGTCGTTCAAACGATAACCTGTTCATTGTTCCGCTTTCATGAATTAACAAAATTACAGAAGCTTCATTAGATAGACTACATAACTTGAAACGGAAACGCATTAGGGAAATGGAAAATGCTACAAAATTTATTAATGCTATTAACAGCTTAAGTGACACTACACCATTAAAGAATATTATTATTACCGAGAGGGACTACAAGAGACACTAGACAAACTTATTAGCTTAGGTGTCGTAATACACGACCTTCTTTCAGATCAAGAGTTTGAATCTGATATCGAAAAATGTGAGGAGTGTATTGACACTGCCAAACGAGCCATACGGAGCGCTACACACGGCATTAACGAAAGTATAGCTACTTCAGCATCGTACTTCCTACTACCGCTGCGTTCCACGTCAACACAAAATCAACTAAAAATTTAACTGGAAGAAAGAGGCACCGGATCCAATCTGTGTATTCTGTCCAGAGGACACTGAGCCCAAGACTGTAAGCAAATAACTAACATCAAGGACTGTACTGAGAAACTTAAAACTACTTCACGATGCTTTCTGTGCCTTAATCGTGGTCACTCAGTTAAGAGCTGCAGCAAACGTGGAAAAGCTCTCTGCTCTAAATGCAAGAAATCACATCATCGTTCAATTTGCCCTATTGGAGATTCACAACCAACCACAGTTAATCTAACTGCCACCCACTTACCTGACTACATGCACTTACAGACGGCACGTGTTCGGTTAATTGGACCAACAGGATTGAGTAAAGGAACACGTTGCGTTTTGGACTCAGGCAGCCAATCTAGCTTCATTTGTACATCACTTATCAACTCGCTCAAACTTAAAATTGTCGCTGAATGAGCTGTCAACATCACTGGATTTGAAACAACTCAATAAACTTCATAGAAACGTCGTCAAGTACGTCTTCACATTCAAGGACTTACGACAAAATGGAAATGTCTTTGTTCTCGAAAGTAACAATGTGTTTTCTGCTTATCCGACTACTCCACTAGACATAACTTCACTTGCACACAATCATAAACTATTGTTGGCAAACCCCAGAGATAATTCGCCAGAATTTCCCATTGAGATACTAATCGGAGCCGACCACTATTGAAGGCTAATAAAAGGCACTTCTCTGATCAGAATCTCTTCATTTGTCTTACTTCCATCGATTTTTGGATGGATACTTAGCGGTAACCGATCTGGAATCGTCATTAACGAAGTCAAAGTTAATAAGGTAGAGCTACTCGAAGATTTTACAACACTTGATAACCAAATACCATACGTCAGTTATCGAATCTCGAAAGCATGGGTATCAAGTATACTGAATTAAGATCAATATCTCTAAGTAATAGAAACACAGACATACTCAACGAATTCCACGATTATTTCTGTGTAGATGACGGTAATCGAGTAGTTTAACTTCCCAAGAAACCCAATCCAATCCTTAACGACAATCGGATGAATGCAGAAAGACGCTTCCAAGCACTGGCAAGAAAATTTGAGAACGACGTCAGCTACATAAATATGTACTACAATTAAATGCTTACTTACATTCTACAGGGTCAAGTTGAGGTGGTTGACACAGATATCATACAAGACTATCTACCTCACTACGCTGTTAAGAAGGAGAATGGAGATTACACGAAATAGAGAGTCGTGTTTGATGGATTTTCTCATACAAATATTTGCCTATCTTTAAACGATATGTTGGAAACAGGACCGAACCTCCTTTCTGAAACACTATCTGTATTACTCAGCTTTGGATTGTTCCCATATGCCTTAATAGGGATGTAAAACAAGCATTTCTACATCTATCTCTGAACCCCGCCGACAGACGTTTGACCAGATCCTTTCGGTATCGCGTGATATCAGATGCTAATGGCCGATCTCAGACTACAAATGACGTTATCACTTATAGTTTCACCAGACTACCTTTCGGACTTTACTATAGCCCCTTTCTTCTGTCTGCCACACTCCGAGAATTAGCAACGTTAGGCACTGATTTATTCCCTTCAGCCGCTGTACTGGTAGGCAAGTGCAATTACATGGATGACTTTATTACTTCTACGACAGACGAAACTGCTCTCTGCATAATACACGGAGATCTTGCCGCCCTCATGAACATATACAAGCTTCGTGTGTCGAAATGGGCTGTTAACTCTGAATCTGTACAAGACTCATGGAAGGCTGTCAATATGGCGCCACATATAACAACGAAAGTTCTTGGCATTCATTGGAATACCGAGTCTGATGCCTTCCCTCACTTCGCTGGTGATATTTTGATTGGATTTTTAGAGAAACCTAGTACCAAACGCCTAGTACTTCAGGTTGTTTCGAAATTTTGCGACCCACTCTGATTGTTCTCACCTGTCTTAATAATTGGCGAATTACTTTTCCAGGATACTTGCTACAGAGGTATTGGATGGATAGAAACACTTCCCTTCGACATTGGTATAAAATGGTCGTTAGGGTGCTCCACTCTCCACCATCTTTCAGATACAGTATTTGTCTTCCACAATGGATAAGAACTGTAAATCCACGATTTGAGACGTCTACATTACATGTTTTCTGTGATGCATCGGAACGAGCATATCGAGCTGCTATATACCTGCGTACGGAATTAAACAATGACTCGGCAGTGTGACTAGTATGCGGCAAAGCTAGATTAACACCGGTAAAGAAGATCACTTAACCTTGTCTGGAACTGCTTGCAGCGTTATTGGACGTAAGACATTTACAGTATTCCTGTAATGCTACAAATGATGCTATTACAAGGGCAAAAATGTGGACCAAGTCTACTGTTACACTTGTTTAGTTCCGCAGCGAATCTCATCGTTGGAAAACATTCGTCTGCAATCGCGTTACCGAGATAATTTCGTACTCGTACGCTTCACCATCACAGTGGGTGCACTGCCCAGGACTTAATAATCCCACAGACCATTTATCGATAGGAATTCAAGCCCAGGATCTACATTCAACTGAAACAGGGTGGTATGGTCCTACCTGGCTTCGAGCTTCACCACTGCACTGGCCTCAAGATTTCATATCTGAGCACAATACACTCCCAGAATTAAAGACAACTACTCATCAAACACTTGTCATTACCATTCAAAATCCCCTTCTTGATATTCCAAAGTATAGTTCCTACTTCAAACTACTCCGAATAATAGGATTGATTTTTCGTTTCGTGAATCACATACGTAACAGAGAAATACGTTACGGCGAACTAACAGCTTCTGAATTGGAAACCACTCGACATTACCTAATTCTTACGGCCGAAGAAGAAAGCTTTCCTGAGGAGTATAAAGCTTTACAGGAGCATTTACCACTGCCGAAGAACTCTAAAATCAAACATTTCCAACCATTTCTGCAAGACAATATGATCCGTCTAGGAGGTCGACTTCAATTCACTGAAACATCATTTAATGAGAGACACCCACCCCTTCATGACAGCAGTCATCACTTCTCTCGCTTATGGATCCGACAGGTTCATATTAAACTGCATCACCTAGGGATGCGAGTAGTACTTTCGGAACTTCGGTCACAATTCTGGATCGTTCGAGCTCGGCAGGCCATCAAAATGTTCTTCTAATGTGTTTACCATGCAAGCTCGCGAATAACCCTTACGCACAAACTCCTGAAGCTCCATTACCAACAGACCGCATACAGTACGCAACTCCATTTGAATTCACAGGTTTGGATTTCGCTGGCCCGCTGTATGCAAAGCAAGGCAACACTGTACAAAAGGTGTAAGTCTTATTACTCACTTGTGCCACTACTTCCGACATGACTGTAGACAAATTCTTACTCGCCTTTCAGTGTTTCACCAGTCATAGAGGAATTCCACACATAGTCTATTCAGACAACGCTACTACCTTCCATGCAGCCAATAAGGAACTCCGAGAAATACCTACTATCTTTCAACAAAACAAAACTTCCCAATATTCTGCAACCAATGGAATTAACTGGAAATTCATTGCTGCACGTGCCGCTTGGTGGGGAGGATGTTGGGAGCGTATGATTGGCACAGTTAAGCGGTCCATTAGAAAGATCTTAGGACGCAGGCAAGTGGACCATGAAACACTTAACACATTTCTGGCCAGTGTGGAGGCCGCAATAAATTCACGCCCATTACTCCAGGATGAAGGCCCTACCACTTTAACTCCTGCTCACTCCGAATGGAAAATTCGAAGTTCCCATGGAGGGAATTAGATATGCTTAATAGAGCAAACGCCTGAAAAGCCTTACATCTGATCTGTTTTTGACAAGCTCTATTGGTGAAAAATATATAATTCCATCCATGGGAACTTAGAATTTTCGATTCTGAATTGCTAGGCGGGCAATAATTCCATTGTGGAGATTTATCTCCCGTTTGCAGTTATAAGACTGTGCCTCTTATAATGGGCTTCTGATAAGATTACCTGCATACACCCCGGCGTCAGTGGGTAGGGTCTGACACATCCCACTCTGATGAGTCTAGTGTCAGACCTAAGACGAAACGTTGTTTAATAGAGCAAACGCCTGAAAAGCCTTACATCTGATCTGTTCCTGCTCACTTCCTAAACCTCGGACGACGATTGACTTACATCTCTACTAGACCTGAACCACTTCTGTACAAAGACTTGAAACGAAAATTCCGACTTCAGCAATAGGCAACAGACGATCTTATGAAAATATGGACCAAGGAATATTTCTTGGAACTAAGAAAATGCCATCATGTCCGGCAGATACATGGAAGAGCAGTTCCCTTACGAGTGGGAGATGTAGTTCTTCTACAAAATGACTCATACCGCCGTCATATGTGGGAGAAAGCACTCATCCAAGAGTTACGACAAGGACGAGACGGCCACATCACGACACTGATACTCCGCACGACTGACAGAAGTCAGATAACACGTCCAGTGCAGCAGGTCATCCCACTGGAGGTCGACCAGGGTGGGGAGGACGTGGGAGATTGAAACTGATAATTAGTGCTTTCTCTCCGAACGTCTGAGGCTATTATTTGGATAGGTTGTTTTATTATCTGTAACTTTTAGATTCACTGAAATACAAGATGGTAGTACGTAGTTGACGTTAAGTGATTCCCTTTACATTGCATCTATTCACTACACGAGTCATCTAATATGTTTTACTTTTATACAAGTTTGTGACAAATAATGGAAAAAAAGTGCTCAATAATCATTGTGCTGGTACAATTCTAGAACACGCATGACCGAAAGAAGATTTTGGAACTTCTTCTAATTTTTCTGATCTTATACTCATCCCATGAACGTATTGCTAAAGAAAGGATGCCTCTGGGAATCTTAAAAATAATTGGTATAGTACACAATGAGAATAGAAATAATCAACTTACAGAGTCCAGTTCCTTAGAGTTGTAACCTCCATTAATGAGGAAGAAGACGTTGTTACAAATGTCTTGAGTTATGGCCTCATCTCTGCATAGCATCTGACCCATAATTGTTAACAGCTCGGTGTGGGGTAGAAACTCATTGAGTCCCATTAGGTTTGTGAACCACTAAAAGTCAAATAAGAAATTAGCCATTAATGTATTTCATTTAAATATATAAAGTGGCCATTCGAAATACAGTAATACATAAATATCGTAGGGGTAAGGTGGTCTTTGAAATTTAATGTAGCAAGGACCATATTGCCATATTATGGACACATTTGATTAATTTATATGCAATTTAATGATAGTCGTATTAATAATTTATATCTTACATTTATGATATGTCTCGTATACTCACCCCAATCTGATCACCGGCAAAAGCAAGGGCCTTCAGAAAAGGAGTCCCAGCATGTGACATATAGGCGACAGGAGCCAAACTGAACATGGCTCTGATCTTGTTGTTGTATTCAGGTTTCTCTGAAGCCATCACGTAGAACATGGTAGTACCCATGGAGTGGCCGATATAGAACAGCTTTTCTTCCCCTGTCCTTTCCAGAATGTAGTCAATGACGGCAGGAAGATCGTACACGCCCATCTCATGCCAACTACAAAATTAAAGAAAACCTTCTTAAAAAGAGCAATTTAAAAATATTTTAAGCACCTGGAATTTTAGGTTTGTTCGTATTTCTTTATGATGTCCATTGGGAAGGAATGTAACAAATCTGAATACCAGATAAGCTGGAGGATACTGGTGCAAGTGTGCTTCTTTAAATGCCTACTAATGTGTATTGTGATGGCGATTATTCAAGTGGAAATACAACTAAACACTTATAACCTCTTAACCCTAAATATGGGGGGGGGGGGGGGGAGAAAAATATAAATAAACCCTTGAATATAATGTATTGGTGAAATAAAGGGAAGGGATATTAAGAATATAAAGATGGAAGGTTCCTTACGTACCATAACATTTGTACCATCGGGGTCGGAGGCGAACAAGAGTTAAACTAGGAAGGTTGTATGGGAAAAATGAGAGTGAGAGACCATGATAAAGTAAATGAAAACTCAACTGGAACTTAGTATTTACTTTTGGTATAGGAATACATCACCATCTCATGCTTGCAGGTTGAGAGTACCAAAGGAGCATGTGTATATTTTAATATTGTGTGTATAATAAAAAGGGGCTGCCTGACCGAGGCGGTAAAGGCTTGCTCGATTCACCCGGAAGGACGTGGGTTCGATTCTCCATCAGGAAGTGTACAAATTTAAGAAACGAGATTTACACTTCCGGAGGTACTCATGGTCCTGAGGTTCGCTCAGCCTGCACAAAATCATGAGTACCAGGTTTAATCCTGGGGGCAAAGGCGGCCGGGCGTAGAGCTAACTACTCTACCCCATGAAGTGCCAAGGTTACGGATTGTGGAAGCCTTTACCGCCCACCCCTCCAAGGGCCCTCGTGGCCTGTACGGAGATGATGTTGCTTTTTTACCTTGCTTCTGATTTTTGTGTATAGCGGAATCGAAACAAGATTCTTAAAAACGCATTGAGTTTGCAGTTGCACGCAACTGTATCTTACGTACAATAAGAGAGCGAGTCGTAAGTCGTGATTATCTTCACACTGTATAATTTAAGGCATACTATGACGTACAGTAGTGGAATATATCTCATTCATTAGCGAGGGGCAAGAGACATGAAAGTACCGAGGATGATTGCTGGTAAAAACAAGTGGGAACAATACTTGGTGGGCACTTATAATGAAAATATCAAGGCTAAGTTATGAATGATATCTATTGACGATGCTATACTTAGGAACTATTTAGCCTCCCATGCAATCAGGAAGCAAAATGGCGGCAAGGAGAGAACAGCGCTACGAAGATGAAAGAAAACACCACCACATCTAATAAGCAGAATAATTAATATTTCTGATCAAATGTCGGTAGCTACTAGAATTATGTACTTAGAACACTGATATGCCAAAAGTCATGAGATGGGGGTCCGGTATCATGTAGGCAATCCTCTAGCTCCGCCAAGGGCGTTAAATCGTCGTGGCATTGATTTCACAAGTTGAAGAAACACCTGTTGAGATGTTCTGATACATGCCATTTGGATAGGTACCCACACATTCCTGCTTATTGTAGGTGCAGGGTGTTGGGTGTGAATTGACCACACCACCACGTCCCGTACATGCTCGATGGGATTCATATCAGGCGAACGAGGTTGCCATAGCAGTTGTTGAAACTCTCCACAACGCTCCACCAAAATTTTCTGGGCAACTTGGATCCGAGGACATGATGCATTATCCTGTTGGAATGCAATATCTCATCGTTATTGTTTTACGTGAAGTCCACGAAGGGCTGCAAGTAGTCACCAAGCAGCTCAGGGTAGGAGTCATTGGTCAACGACCTGTTCAGGTAGCTCAGCGAATCTACCCAATTCCACATGAACACATCCCACGCCATTATGGAGCTACCGCCAGCTTTGTTGATAACTGGGGTTCATGGTTTCATGGCGTCTGCGCTGTATCCGAATCCTACCATCAGCTCAAAAACCTGGAACAGTGAGTAATCGGACCATGCTACATGTCGCCAGTCGTCCAGGGCTCAAAATCACGCACCCAGGTGGGTCAATGTGCTCGGTGCCTTGGTCTTAACAAGGACACCCTGGAAAGTCTTTTGCTGCCATATTCCACTGACGTTAAAGACGCTGTACTGGCCTGCTGGATATGCATCTGGTACCTCCTGCATTGAATGCTGATGTGATTTAAGCCAGTTTAGCTTGTCTGTTACCACGGATTATTCTAGCTAGACACCGACAATCGCGATCAATAAGCATCCACGATCGACCACTGCGCTGTTCACTGCCGGTTTTAATGTTTCCCGTGAGCTATACACGTGATACACACGTGACACAGTCGATCAAGAAATGTTAAATGTTCACACGACTTCGACAATTTAATGTTCCATTTTTCCGGGCCCCACTATCATGCTCCGTTCGTAACACCTTGCGCCTACCAGAAAAGACGGCGTATAACTTACTCTTGAGATGTTAGAGTTTTTGCATGGCGGTATGTTTATTTTTATAGTACAGGAACAAAACATATACACGAGCAGTTTCTAATAGAATGAACTACAGCTTTAAAGTACATTCTTCTTTCTCACCTGAACTGCCAGAACTTGGATTGCGAAGGACTGAGGGTTATATGCTTCTTTGACCATGTGTTTCCGCGAGCATTGCCCAGCCATACATCATAGCCAGCATCAGCCAGTATGTATCCTATAGAACAGAATAGTAATATTTTACTCTCAAGAATTTTTTTACCGCAACGATAAGCATTCTCTATTTCTATCTCACCAATGAGGTCCTCAGTTCGTACCTATATTCAGGATATCCCAGCGTGCTACTACAGATTTCAGAAAAGATATTTCTTTCTATTATTTTGGTAGTCAGGTCAATGGCCAAATTTTGAACCCCTCCCCACCTTAGACATTCGGGAGGTCTTAGAATTGTTTGATTTTCCTAAGGATCATGGGGATGTAGAGTTCCCTGATTCCAAGTTTTAAGTTTGTTGGGGGACTTAGAATTGCATCATTAATTCGTACCTATGTATGGTGTATCAGAACTATACCGACAAAAAATTGAGGGGGATTCTTCGTGTTATATTGGGAACGATGCTGCAATCAGATTGGCGGAGAAAATTTTTCTTTCAGAGAAAATGAAGTTACTTTAGTACTTGCCAGCGTGTGATTCAAATTGACGAACTTGCCATATTTGCTTTGCCGGAGAACCAGCCGCTGCCTGTTGCTGTACATCAGAGGAGTGAAGGGAAGGGAGGGGAAGTGGGAGACAGAGATGATGCTCGTTGCGAATGCACATGTTTGTTGTTCGTCTCGCATAGTCACTTCTCAGCCCCAGTAGGCAGTGTACGGGTTATTCTGCAGAAACTGACTACTGTGCGAATCCCGTAGAGAGAGAAGATGAATTTGTACCAAGCATACAGGCAGCTTTGCAGATCGTTGGTGGCACACCACACAACTACACCGTTGTGAACTGTGCATCGAAGTAGGAACATCTAATGGAATTGTCTCCTTCGTTCCGTATTTCATTCCATTTACAATATTGTGAGTGAAGGAATACACAATCGTGGGGCCGCAGCGTTAAACAATAAAGAACGTTAATGCGAACAGAGGACGAGAGGAGAAATGATCTGGTGCATTCCTTGACTGACAAGTGTGTCTTAATTAGTGTATGTTCTTGTACTGTGTGTTCAGTTACTGTTGTTTAAAAAAACAAACCGTGGATACTGCTTGTAAGAGACAAGGGCAATCATGTTCGAGTCGAACGAGGAAAATTGTGCATATGCGCCGATCATTATCTCTGTCTTCATCATACACCCCACTTTCCCTCCCTCCCTTTTCTTTCCTGCAGTCCGTAAGCGGCTTGTGTTCTAGCATAACACACAAGGCAAGTCCGTCGATTTGTGAATCGCGCGCTATGAACTAACAATGTAACTTCATTTCCTCGAAAAAAATGTCTGCGCCAATCCGATTGCCATATCATTCTTAGCATAACACGAAGAGCATCCCTGATTCCTTTGTCGGTGTAGTTCTGATGCATTCTGTAGATATAGATATCAAAATTGATACATCGCTACACTTCGACTTTCTTTTATTAGTGGCCATAAATAGAAGCACCATGTGTTCTGTAATGATGAAATTTACTTAAAGTTACCGCTGTTCATATAGAAAAATGATGACCTAGTTAGAGATCACGCTTCAGCACTTGCTCGCGGCAGGCCTCAATCAGTGAATGTACTTGTCCTTAAATATATCCTTAGAATATACAGTAATTCAAATTTAACTGGATGAACATTTCCAACACCTTTTCAATAAGGAGAACAAGACGTAAAAACTCTAAATCATAAGCATACTGGAAGAATTAGAGGGCTTACCTAAGCCTTTCTCTGGTCCCATCACGATCCAGTCCACGGAACTAGAAAGCAGGCCATGTTGGACCAACACTGGAGGTCTGTTCGTCCTTGATGAAGATTTTTTTCCGTACGGAATGCGATGAAGGGTGAGAATATAACCGTCTTCCGTTTGCACCGTGTGGGACTCCACAGGATAGCCGTACTTGGCGATAAGCTCTGGCTGAAATAGAATGCAAGATGATCATCAGTGGTTTGGAGATATTACCTCTCTGCGTTGTGTTCAAAAGTGAAAATCCTTTATACATTCAAGTTTTCCTAGAAATGATTACGCAATTAAATCCGCGGACTGACCGGTCACTGCGGTCCATTTGAAATGTTCCCTACTGTCCTCTTCGAATGCATTTCGTCGGTTTTAAACTTACGCTTCACTGCATTCGACGTGCTTCTAATAATTCTTAATTATTCACTACAGTATCAACACCTGTTCTATTTCGAAGTTGTTGAGAGCTCAGTAACGCAGGTTGGTTTGTTCCTCACCAGCTCCATCATCAGCTGTCATAGTTGGCCTAGGCGTTACTGAAGTGAGTACTAGGAATTTCTTTTTTTACTATTGGCTTTATGTCGCATCAGCACAGATAGGTCTTATGGGGATGATGGGGCAAGAAAAGGTTAGGAATGGGAAGGAAATGGGCGCGGCCTTAATTAGGGTAAAGCCCCAACATTTTCCTGGTGTGAAAATGAGAAACCACCGAAAACCATCTTCAGGGCTGCCGATAGTGCGGTTAAAACCCACTATCTGCCGAATACTGGGTACAGGCCGCAGTTAAGCTACTGCAGCTATCGAGCTCGATAAGAGAATATTAGGAATGAGGTACAATGAAAGCATTACGTTATGTACGCACTGTATCAACTACTAAGACGCTACTAAAAACCTCAACTGAATTATATTGTATATCTGTAGCGTTTCATTTATCTTCTTGCTTGGTCCTTTAGTAAGTAGTTTCTCATGTTTAATGCCGGTGGTTGCTTTCCATCTTTTAAAGCGTTCGTCCCACGACCATCTCTGGAACACTAGGGTACTACAAGAACTGGTCCTAGTTCTCATTAGCTTCCATTAGATGTATTAATTTTTGTATAATTGCAGTATCAACGCCATCTAGCGGAGATGAGTTGCAGCAGAAGAGACAAATCGCACCTCAACTAATAACAATAGTCAGTTATTGTAATGTTATTGTTGATATGTCCCAGGGCCTTAAGACATTTTAGGCCATCACTTTTCGTTCATTTCTTCTCGGTAATTAAACTAACGCACGATTCCCTTTCCCCGATATTTTTCGAGTAATCGTTTCTTCATGTTTTTTTTCATTTAGATAGTCATCTTCATTATCGTCCTCATCAGTAGGGACTTATGACTACACGGTTTTTGGATCAATAGGAACAATCACAACAACCACAACCATCGCCAGATTTTTCTTTTCAAAGGCGGCTGAACAATATTTCTACGCCAACATTGCTCGTTGTTCATGAACTTCGCAATAATAACTTCAGTTTGTGAATTTATTGACATAGTATGGGCTTTTGGGCTTATGCCGTGTCAAGAAAATAACGTGAAATTCTTTACGTTTCGCAGAGAACTGTGCTCTGCGTCATCAGAAAAAATTCTCGACTGGCCACGAGAAAGGCTTCTTAAACAATGAGCTTTTGAATTTAGACGTTGTAATAGAAGTGGAAATGGTTCATTCTTTCGTCAGCAGATGCCTCCCCGGACGCGGTACAGTGCCAGCGTTCGAAGCAGAAGCGACGGAATCATCAGAATCAGTCTAAGAGGGTCACATAACATGTGTACGTAACATATGACAATGACTGGTGTATGACATTGACACAAGCCTGGAATGAAACATTTGGCGACGAGGAACGTACGAATTTGGAAAACACCGAGACGAAATAACAATAGTGAAGGGACAGAGAAGGGAACTACCTACGTATATCCTTAATGGCTGGCAACCAGGTATTACTTAGTTGATAGCCAGTGTCCCTGTTGAAATTGATAGGATTTCTACGTATTTCCTCAGCTTCCCGTATAATCCTGGACCTGTAGTGTCTAATGTGGGTAAGCTCGAGCATCATAGAACATGACATCATGACCCGACGATAGAACGTGCTCAGCTATTGCTGATTTGTCTGGCTGGTTTAGACGAATATTACGTTCATATTCCTTGATACGGGTACCAATGGACCGGCATGTTTGGCTGATGTGTACCTTACCGCAAGTACTGGGAATTTCGTATATCCCAGGATGTAAAAGTGGGGACAATTTATCCTTGGTTTTACCCAGACTGTGAGCAATTTTATTGGCGGTGCCAAACACGGTTTTTATATTGTTTTTGCGGAGGACCTTGGAAATTCGATCTGTGGTGTTGTGAATGTAAGGCAAGTAGGCAGTTCCCTTCACTTCTTCCTTCTGTGAGCTTTGCTTGCTCGTTTCTCTGGGATGCAGGGCTCTATGAATCTGCAAATAGCTGTAACCATTACCCTTGAACGTGACTTTGAGCGTGTCCATCTCCACCTGGATATTTGAAGGCTCACAAATTCGTCTCGCCCTCTTGGCGAATGTCGTGAGAATGGCTTGTTTCGTGCTAGATGGTGGTGAGAATCTGCATGAAGATAGCGATTTGTGTGGGTAGGATTACGATAGGCGGTATGTCTTAAGCAGCCGTCCGGTTTATTTCTTACTAGAACATCCAAGAAAGAAAGGCATCCGTCCGACTGCATCTCCGTAGCGAATTTAATTGAAGGATGTTGCTGATTCAGGTGGTTGAGAAATAGAAGTTTCTCAGGACCTTCTGCCCAGACCACAAATGAATCATCAACATACCTCCACCATATCATAGGTTTGACGGGCACTGAAGCAATAGCCTCCTCCTCAAAATGCTCCATAAAGAATTAGCCACTGCGGGGGCGAAAGTGGACTTCCCATAGCCACTGCATCCGTCTGTTCGTAAAAATTCCCACCCCACGAGAAATAGCTGGAAGTCATGCAGTGGTAAAGTAGCTTAGTAATGTCCGCAGGGAACAGGCGTTCAATGAGAAACATGACCGAATCAATGGGAACTTTTGTGAACAAAGACTCCACATCGAAACTCAACAAATATGCATTAGGTTAAAGGGCTATGGTGGACAGCTTTTTGACGAAATACCGAGAATACCTGACGTATGATTCAATACATCCTATGTGTGACTGAAGCAATTTGCTTAGGTATTTAGCCAAAGCATACCTAGGAGAACCTACCGCACCAACAATAGGTCTGAGGGAAACATATTTTTTATTGATCTTAGGCAGTCCATATAATCTAGATGGCACTGCACCCCCCGGGGACAGGTGTTTAGCCTCCTCGTTTGGAATTGAAGATTGCCTGAAGATCTTCACGGTGGCGTTGGACACCCGAGTGGTGGGGTCACGTAACAGGCTCTGACAATATAGCCGAGATCTTATTCTTATACTCGTCAGTGTCCATAACCACTGTCGCATTACCCTTATCAGCTGAGATAATGGTCAGTTCATCTCTGTTATTATTGTTTGCTTAGTGTCAGAGATAACATATTGAAATTCGGTTTTCTGTAATAGTTGTTATTTTTACTTATTAGATAGAACTAATATTTCGGGAAATACTTGGAAGTCTGTGCAAAACACAATAATAGTTATTATCTCCATTATTGTCCCGCGTACGATAAAAAAAGCCTGACAAAAGACCGCAATTATTTTGTATAACTTCTATTATCTCCAGTTTTTGGATGTAGTTAATATTAACGGAAAAATTTAACAGTTTCTGGCTTTGAGCACTTAATATGCTAAGCTGTTGTATTAATGAACTTGACCATATTCGGTTCTTATTAGATCAGTATTGACTTGTAATATTCATTAAACCTGTGAAAACTGAGCAAGTGACTGTGAAGTTTCTGTCACGTAGCTATCAGCTTGTATTCGGGAGATCGTGGGTTCGAATCCCACAGTCGGTAACCCTAAAGATGGTTTTCCGTGGTTTCCCAATTTCACACCAAGCAAATTCTGCAAATGCCTGGAGGAGAATTGGGACCCCCCGAGTCTGAATGAACCCCGTTCCAGCCCTCGTACCACTTTTCAAGTTTCGTGGCAGGTTTGGGAATCGAACCCTAGAACCCGGGCCTCCGGGGGTGGCAGCTAATCACGCTAACTACTACACCACAGAGGCGGACATCTCTGCTTTATATGCAGAATTTTACGAATCTTGGTCTAGTATTAAAGTGCGGCCCGCGATTATGAACTATGCCTATTATTTCATAATGGTGTCTCAGTTCTATTTGCAGAATTTTACGAAAATTGGCCTATTATTAAAGTGAGGCCCTCGATCTTGACTAAGGTTTCCAGTGTGGCCCACGATCCCTTACAAATTGGACGGAGCTATTGGGGGTACGAAAATGTACGCCGTGTTGCGTGGTTGTCTATAGTCTAGGCGCCACTCCACAAACACGACTGTGGTAGTCGGCTAATCTTCATAATCAACTCCCGTCCTTGGCGGATTATTTTGTGTACAATTACAGCAGCAGTGCTATCTACTGTAGAAGAAGTGTTTAGCAGCAGATGAGAGAGAACACACTTCAGTTAAGAATAGTCATTGTGATGTTGGTATTAGCTATTTTTTTGCTATTGGCTTTACGTCGCAACGACACAGATATGTCTTATGGCGACGATAAGACAGGAAAGGGCTAGACTGGGAAGGAAGCGGCCGTGGCCTTAATTAAGGTACAGCCCCAGCATTTGCCTGGTGTGAAAATGGGAAACCACGGAAGACCATCTTCAGGGCTGCCGATAGTGGGGTTCGAACCTACTATCTCCCGAATACTGGATACTGGCCGCACTTAAGCGACTGCAGCTATCGAGCTCGGTGTTGGTATTTGAGAAGAAGTGATAGATATTATAAAGAAAATTAAGCAATGCATTATTATAATATTTCTAAGTAGAACGGTGTGGAGGATTAAAACGTATCTCCTAGGTGTCTTGCTCATATATCCACAACTGTCATTGTTCGAAAAATTACCAGTAACAATAACAAAAGTCATCGGAAAAATTTCCAAATAATAATAATAATAATAATAATAATAATAATAATAATAATAATAATAATAATAATAATAATAATAATAATAGTAATCATTGAGGACAACGTCGCTTTCAGAAAATGGCCCAACTCAACTGAGGCATGAAATGGACTGAACAGAGAAGGGAGACTCACCATAAACGAAAGAAGATATATTGGGAAAAGTTAAAGGCCATGCAAGAAAACAGCTGAATTAACATGGTCCATAGCTGGCCGAGTGGAAATCAATTAATTAATAATAATGATAATTTTAAGAAATTTGGCTTTCGTTAATATATTTTAGTTTGCATGTATTCCACAATCTTGAAGAAAATGATCAGGCGGTACCTCATTTCAAACAATGAGGCACTTTCCCAAATTTTCTATACTAATCAATTAGAGACTCCACTCTCCTAAAGCTGACTTCCTCTATAAATGAGGTAAACTTCCCTCCCCGGAATGTAGCTGCGGTGCCCCTAAGCAAACAGTTCGTCATATAGTGGAACAGTGCCCCCTCAGTGCTTATCAGGGTAGCCCAAAAGACTTTCTTGAACCAAATCCTTCTTGTATACACTATTTGCAGAGCTTGATGGTGAAATTTTAACATACGTAGTGTATTGTATATTTAATTTGTGATTAATGTCATCCGCTAAGTAAATAATAACTAACTTACGTGTCAATCAGTCCAGAAGATTTGGCTTGGTATTTCCACAAGCAGACAGACAATCAGACAAACAGGTAAATATAATGACAGCTCATACGAGATAATAACGAAATATTGGCCAAATCTTTGAAATATTAAGACATAAAAATAATTTTATTTATATGTTGGTGACGGTTTTTTATATCTTGCAAGATAAAGTAAAATCTAAGTTACAGTATTTGTTTTTATATTTAAGATTTCGATAAACAGAATGCTGTCTCGTCAGATCCTGGACGTCCGTAACTGCAGAAGTACATTCGTTGACTCATTCATTGATGTATACCGCAGTTGACCTAGACTGACTATCCTCTCGATAGCAGGAATATTCGCAACTTATTAACCTTATAAGAAAAACAATGGATGAACTTGTTTGCTTATTCAGAATGTGATTTTCATTTTAAATTTAAATCAAGTTTCTACCAACGAATGCGAATAGTGACGAAACGAGATAGATATATATCTATATATATAAAAGCAAGTCGGGCTGGAGCGATGTATATATAAATATTTAAAAATGAAAAAAGACGTGAATTAATGAGGCACTTCCAGAAATCTCAGAAATTTGAAACTTGGTACGGAGGAAACTGATGCCCCCATGATCCCTAGAAAAATCGGAAATTCTCAAAATTCCCTGAAGGGGGCACGCTGGGGGGGCTCAAATTTTGGGCTCAGCATAAGAACACAGTCGTATAGTATATCCAAAACGATAACCTATAGGTTTCGTGGGCTTAAAAATTTTCGAGAATTTCCTCATTTTTATCCCCTATCCCCCCAAATCAAAATGGCGGCACAACCTGCCAGACGAAGTAGACAATTGAAATTTGGTGAAATTATAGCTTTTGGTCCCTAACCGACGGGAAAATTCCAAGATGTTCAAATTTTTCACTTTTTACCCCCCAAGGATATCGGAATATGAAGGCAATTTTAATGACTGTGCAGACATTCCTTTTGAGCTATTTTTTGGCTAAACGGTAAGTCGTATCACAAAACGGATGGCACAATGTCGCTTCAATTCGGAGTGATCTACAACTTTGGTCCAGTGACATTTTGTCGTATCTCTCTCCCATATACGTTAAATTTGGCCGTATTTCTGGATTGTTCGTAAATTTGGTGATTTTTACAAGTATATTTCATTGTTTGACACACTTATAGAATGATAGGATCATCACCTTGTGTGCGCACATTGGCACGATTAAGGGACATATGTGTACCAAATTTCATGATTCTAGCTTATACATAAGTAGGCAAAAAGTAATGTAAAATGTTAAAAATGCACCCAAATTTCACCCTATTCAAAATTTGATCTCAATTTACCCCCTTAATGTGGGAGATACGAGGAAATGGTTTATAAACAAACATGTAGAGCGATTAATGAGGCGTCTGATGGTGCAAACCGTTTCTTAATATCATAAACCGTTTAGGAGATATGAATCTCGAAGTGGAAGTCTGCAGTTTTCAACGTGCTCATGCTTATCTGTCATCTATATATATAAAAGCAAGTCGGGCTGGAGCGATGTATATATAAATATTTAAAAATGAAAAAAGACGTGAATTAATGAGGCACTTCCAGAAATCTCAGAAATTTGAAACTTGGTACGGAGGAAACTGATGCCCCCAGGATCCCTAGAAAAATCGGAAATTCTCAAAATTCCCTGAAGGGGGCACGCTGGGGGGGCTCAAATTTTGGGCTCAGCATAAGAACACAGTCGAATAGTATATCCAAAACGATAACCTGTAGGTTTCGTGAGCTTAAAAATTTTCGAGAATTTCCTCATTTTTATCCCCTATCCCCCCAAATCAAAATGGCGGCACAACTTGCCAAACGAAGTAGACAATTGAAATTTGGTGAAATTATAGCTTTTGGTCCCTAACCGACGGGAAAATTCCAAGATGTTCAAATTTTTCACTTTTTACCCCCCAAGGATATCGGAATATGGAGGCAATTTTAATGACTGTGCAGACATTCCTTTTGAGCTATTTTTTGGCTAAACGGTAAGTCGTATCACAAAACGGATGGCACAATGTCGCTTCAATTCGGAGTGATCTACAACTTTGGTCCAGTGACATTTTGTCGTATCTCTCTCCCATATACGTTAAATTTGGCCGTATTTCTGGATTGTTCGTAAATTTGGTGATTTTTACAAGTATATTTCATTGTTTGACACACTTATAAGAATGATAGGATCATCACGTTGTGTGCGCACATTGGCACGATTAAGGGACATATGTGTACCAAATTTCATGATTCTACCTTATACATAAGTAGGCAAAAAGTAATGTAAAATGTTAAAAATGCACCCAAATTTCACCCTATTCAAAATTTGATCTCAATTTACCCCCTTAATGTGGGAGATACGAGGAAATGGTTTATAAACAAACATGTAGAGCGATTAATGAGGCGTCTGATGGTGCAAACCGTTTCTTAATATCATAAACCGTTTAGGAGATATGAATCTCGAAGTGGAAGTCTGCACTTTTCAACGTGCTCATGCTTATCTGTCATCTATATATATAAAAGCAAGTCGGGCTGGAGCGATGTATATATAAATATTTAAAAATGAAAAAAGACGTGAATTAATGAGGCACTTCCAGAAATCTCAGAAATTTGAAACTTGGTACGGAGGAAACTGATACCCCCAGGATCCCTAGAAAAATCGGAAATTCTCAAAATTCCCTGAAGGGGGCACGCTGGGGGGGCTCAAATTTTGGGCTCAGCATAAGAACACAGTCGAATAGTATATCCAAAACGATAACCTGTAGGTTTCGTGAGCTTAAAAATTTTCGAGAATTTCCTCATTTTTATCCCCTATCCCCCCAAATCAAAATGGCGGCACAACTTGCCAAACGAAGTAGACAATTGAAATTTGGTGAAATTATAGCTTTTGGTCCCTAACCGACGGGAAAATTCCAAGATGTTCAAATTTTTCACTTTTTACCCCCCAAAGATATCGGAATATGGAGGCAATTTTAATGACTGTGCAGACATTCCTTTTGAGCTATTTTGTGGCTAAACGGTAAGTCGTATCACAAAACGGATGGCACAATGTCGCTTCAATTCGGAGTGATCTACAACTTTGGTCCTGTGACATTTTGTCGTATCTCTCTCCCTTATACGTTAAATTTGGCCGTATTTCTGGATTTGTCGTAAATTTGGTGATTTTTACAAGTATATTTCATTGTTTGACACACTTATGAGAATGATAGGATCATCACGTTGTGTGCGCACATTGGCACGATTAAGGGACATATGTGTACCAAATTTCATGATTCTACCTTATACATAAGTAGGCAAAAAGTAATGTAAAATGTTAAAAATGCACCCAAATTTCACCCTATTCAAAATTTGATCTCAATTTACCCCCTTAATGTGGGAGATACGAGGAAATGGTTTATAAACAAACATGTAGAGCGATTAATGAGGCGTCTGATGGTGCAAACCGTTTCTTAATATCATAAACCGTTTAGGAGATATGAATCTCGAAGTGGAAGTCTGCACTTTTCAACGTGCTCATGCTTATCTGTCATCTATATATATAAAAGCAAGTCGGGCTGGAGCGATGTATATATAAATATTTAAAAATGAAAAAAGACGTGAATTAATGAGGCACTTCCAGAAATCTCAGAAATTTGAAACTTGGTACGGAGGAAACTGATGCCCCCAGGATCCCTAGAAAAATCGGAAATTCTCAAAATTCCCTGAAGGGGGCACGCTGGGGGGGCTCAAATTTTGGGCTCAGCATAAGAACACAGTCGAATAGTATATCCAAAACGATAACCTGTAGGTTTCGTGAGCTTAAAAATTTTCGAGAATTTCCTCATTTTTATCCCCTATCCCCCCAAATCAAAATGGCGGCACAACTTGCCAAACGAAGTAGACAATTGAAATTTGGTGAAATTATAGCTTTTGGTCCCTAACCGACGGGAAAATTCCAAGATGTTCAAATTTTTCACTTTTTACCCCCCAAGGATATCGGAATATGGAGGCAATTTTAATGACTGTGCAGACATTCCTTTTGAGCTATTTTTTGGCTAAACGGTAAGTCGTATCACAAAACGGATGGCACAATGTCCCTTCAATTCGGAGTGATCTACAACTTTGGTCCAGTGACATTTTGTCGTATCTCTCTCCCATATACGTTAAATTTGGCCGTATTTCTGGATTGTTCGTAAATTTGGTGATTTTTACAAGTATATTTCATTGTTTGACACACTTATAAGAATGATAGGATCATCACGTTGTGTGCGCACATTGGCACGATTAAGGGACATATGTGTACCAAATTTCATGATTCTACCTTATACATAAGTAGGCAAAAAGTAATGTAAAATGTTAAAAATGCACCCAAATTTCACCCTATTCAAAATTTGATCTCAATTTACCCCCTTAATGTGGGAGATATGAGGAAATGGTTTATAAACAAACATGTAGAGCGATTAATGAGGCGTCTGATGGTGCAAACCGTTTCTTAATATCATAAACCGTTTAGGAGATATGAATCTCGAAGTGGAAGTCTGCACTTTTCAACGTGCTCATGCTTATCTGTCATCTATCTATATATATAAAAGCAAGTCGGGCTGGAGCGATGTATATATAAATATTTAAAAATGAAAAAAGACGTGAATTAATGAGGCACTTCCAGAAATCTCAGAAATTTGAAACTTGGTACGGAGGAAACTGATGCCCCCATGATCCCTAGAAAAATCGGAAATTCTCAAAATTCCCTGAAGGGGGCACGCTGGGGGGGCTCAAATTTTGGGCTCAGCATAAGAACACAGTCGTATAGTATATCCAAAACGATAACCTATAGGTTTCGTGGGCTTAAAAATTTTCGAGAATTTCCTCATTTTTATCCCTTATCCCCCCAAATCAAAATGGCGGCACAACCTGCCAGACGAAGTAGACAATTGAAATTTGGTGAAATTATAGCTTTTGGTCCCTAACCGACGGGAAAATTCCAAGATGTTCAAATTTTTCACTTTTTACCCCCCAAGGATATCGGAATATGAAGGCAATTTTAATGACTGTGCAGACATTCCTTTTGAGCTATTTTTTGGCTAAACGGTAAGTCGTATCACAAAACGGATGGCACAATGTCGCTTCAATTCGGAGTGATCTACAACTTTGGTCCAGTGACATTTTGTCGTATCTCTCTCCCATATACGTTAAATTTGGCCGTATTTCTGGATTGTTCGTAAATTTGGTGATTTTTACAAGTATATTTCATTATTTGACACACTTATAAGAATGATAGGATCATCACCTTGTGTGCGCACATTGGCACGATTAAGGGACATATGTGTACCAAATTTCATGATTCTACCTTATACATAAGTAGGCAAAAAGTAATGTAAAATGTTAAAAATGCACCCAAATTTCACCCTATTCAAAATTTGATCTCAATTTACCCCCTTAATGTGGGAGATACGAGGAAATGGTTTATAAACAAACATGTAGAGCGATTAATGAGGCGTCTGATGGTGCAAACCGTTTCTTAATATCATAAACCGTTTAGGAGATATGAATCTCGAAGTGGAAGTCTGCACTTTTCAACGTGCTCATGCTTATCTGTCATCTATATATATAAAAGCAAGTCGGGCTGGAGCGATGTATATATAAATATTTAAAAATGAAAAAAGACGTGAATTAATGAGGCACTTCCAGAAATCTCAGAAATTTGAAACTTGGTACGGAGGAAACTGATACCCCCATGATCCCTAGAAAAATCGGAAATTCTCAAAATTCCCTGAAGGGGGCACGCTGGGGGGGCTCAAATTTTGGGCTCAGCATAAGAACACAGTCGAATAGTATATCCAAAACGATAACCTGTAGGTTTCGTGAGCTTAAAAATTTTCGAGAATTTCCTCATTTTTATCCCCTATCCCCCCAAATCAAAATGGCGGCACAACTTGCCAAACGAAGTAGACAATTGAAATTTGGTGAAATTATAGCTTTTGGTCCCTAACCGACGGGAAAATTCCAAGATGTTCAAATTTTTCACTTTTTACCCCCCAAAGATATCGGAATATGGAGGCAATTTTAATGACTGTGCAGACATTCCTTTTGAGCTATTTTGTGGCTAAACGGTAAGTCGTATCACAAAACGGATGGCACAATGTCCCTTCAATTCGGAGTGATCTACAACTTTGGTCCTGTGACATTTTGTCGTATCTCTCTCCCTTATACGTTAAATTTGGCCGTATTTCTGGATTTGTCGTAAATTTGGTGATTTTTACAAGTATATTTCATTGTTTGACACACTTATGAGAATGATAGGATCATCACGTTGTGTGCGCACATTGGCACGATTAAGGGACATATGTGTACAAAATTTCATGATTCTAGCTTATACATAAGTAGGCAAAAAGTAATGTAAAATGTTAAAAATGCACCCAAATTTCACCCTATTCAACATTTGATCTCAATTTACCCCCTTAATATGGGAGATATGAGGAAATGGTTTAGAAACAAACATGTAGAGCGATAAATGAGGCGTCTGATGGTGCAAACCGTTTCTTAATATCATAAACCGTTTAGGAGATATGAATCTCGAAGTGGAAGTCTGCAGTTTTCAACGTGCTCATGCTTATCTGTCATCTATATATATAAAAGCAAGTCGGGCTGGAGCGATGTATATATAAATATTTAAAAATGAAAAAAGACGTGAATTAATGAGGCACTTCCAGAAATCTCAGAAATTTGAAACTTGGTACGGAGGAAACTGATGCCCCCAGGATCCCTAGAAAAATCGGAAATTCTCAAAATTCCCTGAAGGGGGCACGCTGGGGGGCTCAAATTTTGGGCTCAGCATAAGAACACAGTCGAATAGTATATCCAAAACGATAACCTGTAGGTTTCGTGAGCTTAAAAATTTTCGAGAATTTCCTCATTTTTATCCCCTATCCCCCCAAATCAAAATGGCGGCACAACTTGCCAAACGAAGTAGACAATTGAAATTTGGTGAAATTATAGCTTTTGGTCCCTAACCGACGGGAAAATTCCAAGATGTTCAAATTTTTCACTTTTTACCCCCCAAGGATATCGGAATATGGAGGCAATTTTAATGACTGTGCAGACATTCCTTTTGAGCTATTTTTTGGCTAAACGGTAAGTCGTATCACAAAACGGATGGCACAATGTCGCTTCAATTCGGAGTGATCTACAACTTTGGTCCAGTGACATTTTGTCGTATCTCTCTCCCATATACGTTAAATTTGGCCGTATTTCTGGATTGTTCGTAAATTTGGTGATTTTTACAAGTATATTTCATTGTTTGACACACTTATAAGAATGATAGGATCATCACGTTGTGTGCGCACATTGGCACGATTAAGGGACATATGTGTACCAAATTTCATGATTCTACCTTATACATAAGTAGGCAAAAAGTAATGTAAAATGTTAAAAATGCACCCAAATTTCACCCTATTCAAAATTTGATCTCAATTTACCCCCTTAATGTGGGAGATACGAGGAAATGGTTTATAAACAAACATGTAGAGCGATTAATGAGGCGTCTGATGGTGCAAACCGTTTCTTAATATCATAAACCGTTTAGGAGATATGAATCTCGAAGTGGAAGTCTGCACTTTTCAACGTGCTCATGCTTATCTGTCATCTATATATATAAAAGCAAGTCGGGCTGGAGCGATGTATATATAAATATTTAAAAATGAAAAAAGACGTGAATTAATGAGGCACATCCAGAAATCTCAGAAATTTGGAACTTGGTACGGAGGAAACTGATGCCCCCAAGATCCCTAGAAAAATCGGAAATTCTCAAAATTCCCTGAAGGGGGCACGCTGGGGGGGCTCAAATTTTGGGCTCAGCATAAGAACACAGTCGTATAGTATATCCAAAACGATAACCTATAGGTTTCGTGGGCTTAAAAATTTTCGAGAATTTCCTCATTTTTATCCCCTATCCCCCCAAATCAAAATGGCGGCACAACCTGCCAGACGAAGTAGACAATTGAAATTTGGTGAAATTATAGCTTTTGGTCCCTAACCGACGGGAAAATTCCAAGATGTTCAAATTTTTCACTTTTTACCCCCCAAGGATATCGGAATATGAAGGCAATTTTAATGACTGTGCAGACATTCCTTTTGAGCTATTTTTTGGCTAAACGGTAAGTCGTATCACAAAACGGATGGCACAATGTCGCTTCAATTCGGAGTGATCTACAACTTTGGTCCAGTGACATTTTGTCGTATCTCTCTCCCATATACGTTAAATTTGGCCGTATTTCTGGATTGTTCGTAAATTTGGTGATTTTTACAAGTATATTTCATTGTTTGACACACTTATAAGAATGATAGGATCATCACCTTGTGTGCGCACATTGGCACGATTAAGGGACATATGTGTACCAAATTTCATGATTCTACCTTATACATAAGTAGGCAAAAAGTAATGTAAAATGTTAAAAATGCACCCAAATTTCACCCTATTCAAAATTTGATCTCAATTTACCCCCTTAATGTGGGAGATACGAGGAAATGGTTTATAAACAAACATGTAGAGCGATTAATGAGGCGTCTGATGGTGCAAACCGTTTCTTAATATCATAAACCGTTTAGGAGATATGAATCTCCAAGTGGAAGTCTGCACTTTTCAACGTGCTCATGCTTATCTGTCATCTATATATATAAAAGCAAGTCGGGCTGGAGCGATGTATATATAAATATTTAAAAATGAAAAAAGACGTGAATTAATGAGGCACTTCCAGAAATCTCAGAAATTTGAAACTTGGTACGGAGGAAACTGATACCCCCATGATCCCTAGAAAAATCGGAAATTCTCAAAATTCCCTGAAGGGGGCACGCTGGGGGGGCTCAAATTTTGGGCTCAGCATAAGAACACAGTCGAATAGTATATCCAAAACGATAACCTGTAGGTTTCGTGAGCTTAAAAATTTTCGAGAATTTCCTCATTTTTATCCCCTATCCCCCCAAATCAAAATGGCGGCACAACTTGCCAAACGAAGTAGACAATTGAAATTTGGTGAAATTATAGCTTTTGGTCCCTAACCGACGGGAAAATTCCAAGATGTTCAAATTTTTCACTTTTTACCCACCAAAGATATCGGAATATGGAGGCAATTTTAATGACTGTGCAGACATTCCTTTTGAGCTATTTTGTGGCTAAACGGTAAGTCGTATCACAAAACGGATGGCACAATGTCCCTTCAATTCGGAGTGATCTACAACTTTGGTCCTGTGACATTTTGTCGTATCTCTCTCCCTTATACGTTAAATTTGGCCGTATTTCTGGATTTGTCGTAAATTTGGTGATTTTTACAAGTATATTTCATTGTTTGACACACTTATGAGAATGATAGAATCATCACGTTGTGTGCGCACATTGGCACGATTAAGGGACATATGTGTACCAAATTTCATGATTCTAGCTTATACATAAGTAGGCAAAAAGTAATGTAAAATGTTAAAAATGCACCCAAATTTCACCCCATTCAACATTTGATCTCAATTTACCCCCTTAATATGGGAGATACGAGGATATGGTTTAGAAACAAACATGTAGAACGATAAATGAGGCGTCTGATGGTGCAAACCGTTTCTTAATATCATAAACCGTTCAGGAGATATGAATCTCGAAGTGGAAGTCTGCACTTTTCAACGTGCTCATGCTTACCTGTCATCTTCTATATATATAAAAGCAAGTCGGGCCTGAGCGATGTATATATAAATATTTAAAAATGAAAAAAGACGTGAATTAATGAGGCACTTCCAGAAATCTCAGAAATTTGAAACTTGGAACGGAGGAAACTGATGCCCCCAGGATCCCTAGAAAAATCGGAAATTCTCAAAATTCCCTGAAGGGGACACGCTGGGGGGGGCTCAAATTTTGGGCTCAGCATAAGAACACAGTCGAATAGTATATCCAAAACGATAACCTGTAGGTTTCGTGAGCTGAAAAATTTTCGAGAATTTCCTCATTTTTATCCCCTATCCCCCCAAATCAAAATGGCGGCACAACTTGCCAAACGAAGTAGACAATTGAAATTTGTTGAAATTATAGCTTTTGGTCCCTAACCGACGGGAAAATTAGAAGATGTTCAAATTTTTCACTTTTTACCCCCCAAAGATATCGAAATATGGAGGCAATTTTAATGACTGTGCAGACATTCCTTTTGAGCTATTTTTTGGCTAAACGGTAAGTCGTATCACAAAACGGATGGCACAATGTCGCTTCAATTCGGAGTGATCTACACATTTGGTCCAGTGACATTTTGTCGTATCTCTCACCCTTATACGTTAAATTTGGCCGTATTTCTGGATTGTTCGTAAATTTGGTGATTTTTACAAGTATATTTCATTGTTTGACACACTTATAAGAATGATAGGATCATCACGTTGTGTGCGCACATTGGCACGATTAAGGGACATATGTGTACCAAATTTCATGATTCTAGCTTATACATAAGTAGGCAAAAAGTAATGTAAAATGTTAAAAATGCACCCAAATTTCACCCTATTCAAAATTTGATCTCTATTTTCCCCTCAATGTGGGAGATACGAGGAAATGGTTTATAAACAAACATGTAGAGCGATTAATGAGGCGTCTGATGGTGCAAACCGTTTCTTAATATCATAAACCGTTTAGGAGATATGAATCTCGAAGTGGAAGTCTGCACTTTTCAACGTGCTCATGCTTATCTGTCATCTATCTATATATATAAAAGCAAGTCGGGCTGGAGCGATGTATATATAAATATTTAAAAATGAAAAAAGACGTGAATTAATGAGGCACTTCCAGAAATCTCAGAAATTTGAAACTTGGTACGAGGGAAACTGATGACCCCAGGATCCCTAGAAAAATCGGAAATTCTCAAAATTCCCTGAAGGGGGCACGCTGGGGGGGCTCAAATGTTGGGCTCAGGATAAGAACACAGTCGTATAATATATCCAAAACGATAACCTATAGGTTTCGTGGGCTTAAAAATTTTCGGGAATTTCCTCATTTTTATCCCCCATCCTCCCAAATCAAGATGGCGGCACAACCTGCGAGACGAGGTAGACAATTGAAATTTGGTGAAATTATAGCTTTTGGTCCCTAACCGACGGGAAAATTCCAAGATGTTAAAATTTTTCACTTTTTACCCCCAAAGATATCGAAATATGGAGGCAATTTTAATGACTGTGCAGACATTCCTTTTGAGCTATTTTTTGGCTAAACGGTAAGTCGTATCACAAAACGGATGGCACAATGTCGCTTCAATTCGGAGTGATCTACAACTTTGGTCCTGTGACATTTTGTCGTATCTCTCTCCCTTATACGTTAAATTCGGCCGTATTTCTGGATTGTTCGTAAATTTGGTGATTTTTACAAGTATATTATATTGTTTGACACACTTATAACAATGATAGGATCATCACGTTGTGTGCGCACATTGGCACGATTAATGGACATATGTGTACCAAATTTCATGATTCTAGCTTAAACTTAAGTAGGCAAAATGTAATGTAAAATGTTAAAAATGCACCCAAATTTCACCCTATTCAAAATTTGAACTCAATTTACCCCCTTAATATGGGAGATGCGAGGATATGGTTTAGAAACAAACATGTAGAGCGATAAATGAGGCGTCTGATGGCGCAAACTGTTTCTTAATATCATAAACCGTTTAGGAGATATGAATCTCGAAGTGGAAGTCTGCACTTTTCAACGTGCTCATGCTTATCCGTCATCTATATAAATAAAATCGTAACGACTGTGTGTCTCTACATTGATTATTTTGGCGAAATTTCCGTACAATTATCCGTTTCGGGTGTGATAATGACCATCTGCATCATTTTTAGCTGTGGTGTCTGTTTGTCTGTTTGTTTGTCTGTCCTTCTATAACTTGAAAACTACTGGATATATTTCCACCAAATTTCATATTTAGAATCCACCTGTCCTTGGGTAGGTTTTAGCGCAAAAAATAAAATCGTAACGACCGTGTGTCTGTACATTGATTATTTTGGCGATATTTCCGTACAGTTATCCGTTTCAGGTGTAATAATGTCCATCTGCATCATTTTTAGCTTTGGTGTCTGTTGGCTGTTTGTTTGTTTGTCTGTTTGTCTGTTTGTCTGTCCTTCTATAACTTGAAAACTACTAAATATATATTTCCACCAAACTTCATATTTAAAATCCACCTGTCCTTGGGTAGGTTTTAGCGCAAATATCATTTCTAATTCCCTGAACTGAGTGTGGATTTTTACGAAACCGAAACCGTGATTTTGCACTCCCTCAAAGTATACACAACCGAACTTAATTGAAA
Organism: Anabrus simplex; assembly: GCF_040414725.1. NCBI lineage: Eukaryota > Metazoa > Arthropoda > Insecta > Orthoptera > Tettigoniidae > Anabrus > Anabrus simplex. The sequence continues at coordinate 183,491,237 of NC_090267.1, forward strand.
TCAACCTGCCTTAATGAAAATTAATTTCTAAACCTTTTTTTTCTCATGTGCATCATTTCGATAACAGGATTTAGTAAGGGAGATATCATTAACGGACCGTTTTTCGGTACAAATCCCAGCGGACTTAACGCAAGAGCGGGTGCGTGTAAAGCGTACTTCTTACAACTTGAAAACTAACAAGATATTTGAACCTAACTTTATATATAGCATCCATCTGTCCGAGGGTAGGTATCCTTGGAGTCTGTTAGTTAATTAGTTAGTTAGTTAGTTAGTTAGTTTGTTTGTTTGTTTGTTTGTTTGTCTGTCTGTTTGTCTTTCTCTAACTTGAAAACTACTGGATATATTTCCACCAAACTTCATATTTAGAATCCACCTGTCTTTTGGGGAGGTTTTAGGGCAAATATTGTTTCTAAATCCCTGAACTAATTGGGGGTTTATACGAAACCGAAACCGTGATTTTGCACTCCCTCAAAATACACACAACCAAACTTAATGCAAATCTACCTGCCTTAATGGAAATTAATTTCTAAACCTTTTCTTCTCATGTGCATCATTTCAATCACTTACAGGAAAGATAGTATGATCAAACTCTACACGAACATTGGCCCACCCAGTACCCATATGTGAGCCAAATGCTATGTCACATAATTATCCGAAAAGTAATGCAATGTAAGATATTCTTACACAAATTTCAACCTATTCAACGTTTCTGATTCAATCTGACCCATGAATAGATTAGATGCGAGAAAATATCATAGGACCAGCCATTTAGATCGCTAAATACTGCCCCTTACGGTACAATCCTTTGTCGATATGACGTACCGTTTAGCAGCAGTTAATCTGTAAATGAAGGTCTGCAATATTGTAAACATTCATATACTTTCGTATGTCCATCTGTATATATTCACTGATGTCGATTTGTAGCGATCGAGAAAGGATGTGTCTGCTATTGTAATCAGTACTCCTGCACCGACTTTGACTGCTGGCAGTAGGAATGGGGTCCTTCTCCAACTCCTGTGTAACTGGCATTAGTAAGGAGGGCCTACCATTTTAATGAATAATTCACTTTTCGATTTGTCTTGCAGAAGGCAAGGGATCATGCAGTTTTGTTCGAAAGTCCCCTACTCTATTGTGTTTGGCTCTAGGCCAGGGTGCCCGCCATTATAAACAAATGTTCCAATCTAAAATTTGACTAGCATTAGGCATAGTGGCCTGCTATTTTCATGGAAACTCACTAATTCTGTGTGACTGGCAGTAAGCTGGCTAGCAGCAGTAAAAAGGGACTGTCATTATAATGATAACTGCACAACTCAATTTTGATTGGTGGTAGGGAAGCTGCCTGGTATTGTAATACAAACTCCTCAACTGCAACCTGTCTGAAAGTAGGAAATGGGTCTGCCATTGTAACTAAAACTCCCCAAATCGATTGTGACCACGCAGTAGGCATTGGGGCCTGCAATTATAATGTAAACTTGCCAACTCGATTGTGAATGGCAGTAGGCAAGTGAGCTGCCGTTATCATCACAACTCCGCAACCCTCACTTTACATTGGAAACAACGTATGTGGACCTCCCCATGCTATTTCTCGGATAAGGCTAAGAGACATGCAATTTTAAAAGAATCTCATTTGCTGCACGCACAGTATTTACATCGATATCCGTATACAATGTAGAATACCGTAGCGAAGCACGGGTACATTTGCTAGTATATATATAAAAGCAAAGTCACCTCCGTACAGGCCATGAAGGCCCTTGAAAAAGTGGAAGGTAAATGCTTTCACCATTGTTAACCTCGGCACGTGATGGGGTAGAGTGGTTAGCTCTACGCCTGGCCGCCTTTTCCCCCAGTTATTAACCTGGTACTCATTTTTGGTGTATGCTGAGTGAACCTCAGGGCCATCTGCACCTCCGGAAGTGGAAATATCGTTTCTTAAATTTTACGACTTCCTGACGGGGATTCGAACCCACGTCCTTCCGGGCGAACCGAGCACGCCTTTACCGCCTCGGTCAGGCAGCCCCTCGAAACGATATCAACAACAAACAATAAAAACAATTACCAACAACGTTTAAACACGTTTAAACACGTTTAAACAATAAAACCTCTCATTTCACTATGTCAGTTCATATTTCTGATGCCTATAACTTAATGCAAATAAGCTAAAAGGAATATTAAATTTAACAGGAAAAAGGTACGAAGGTCAACTGAGTCAATACGTAGATCACAATTAAAGCTGGTAAACACACCAAATCACTTAATCTATTTTACATCATCATCATCATCATCTGTTTACCCTCCAGGTTCGGTTTTTCCCTCGGACTTAGCGAGGGATCCCACCTCTACCGCCTCAAGGGCAGTGTCCTGGAGCTTCAGACTCTCGGTCGGGGGATACAACTGGGGAGTATGACCAGTACCTCGCCCAGGCGGCCTCACCTGCTATGCTGAACAGGGGCCTTGTGGAGGGATGGGAAGATTGGAAGGGATAGGCAAGGAAGAGGGAAGGAAGCGGCCGTGGCCTTAAGTTAGGTACCATCCCGGCATTCGCCTGGAGGAGAAGTGGGAAACCACGGAAAACCACTTCCAGGATGGCTGAGGTGGGAATCGAACCCACCTCTACTCAGTTGACCTCCCGAGGCTGAGTGGACCCCGTTCCAGCCCTCGTACCACTTTTCAAATTTCGTGGCAGAGCCGGGAATCGAACCCGGACCTCCGGGGGTGGCAGCTAATCACGCTAACCACTACACCACAGAGGCGGACAATCTATTTTACTTGGATGGAAATTCTCTCTTGAGACTTGAAAGGAAATGAAAATTAGAAAATTCAACAAATGACCCCATACGACTATCACCAGTGAATGAAGTGGAAAAATGTCACGTGACCGAGCGAGTTGGGTACATGATCTGTTTCACGCAGCTATACACGGAAGATAGTGAGTTCGAACCCTCTTCCCACTTCCTTCCCAATCCTAGCGCTTTTCTATCCCATCATCGACCTGTCTGTGTCGGTACGATGTAAGACAAAGAGCAAAATAAACACTACGTATGTTAGTGCGAAAATGTCAAAAGCGAAAAGAAAACAAAAACAAAATACTGAGGTAAGGAGTCTTGGTTGTAAACGCACGGTATGAACGATTTAATTGAAATTTTGTGAATATTCTCGTGAAATTGACTGCTCTTAACGATAAAATTTTCATAGTGAAATTGTAATTAGATTTTAACTTCCAAATTTCAATTATCTTACCGTGGTTAGGTCTGTATCTGGATCTCGTGCTCTTAGGTCGAATTCTGACTCAGGATACGTGCTTGCCGTCGCTAGACACCCCGTGAGGAGAGAGAACCAGAGAAGTGCGATTAGCGACGACATGGTTAGAATCTCGATAACTTCTGCTGGAACGTCAGGTTTTATATACATGAAGGTTCAAAGTGATAAGGTAAGATCTGATTTATCTGGACTTTAAAAAAGTATACAATCGTTGATTATGATGGATTAAGAGAGAACCATTTGTCTTCTTACTTGATTCGCTGATAAGACAGATTAAGCATGAAGTATTTCCATAAGTGTTGGGTGAATTACAGTCAATGTTGTTTTCATGTATTTTGTTAAATGATATGGTTGTTTATTAAAATCAGTTAATTAGCTCGTGACATGAAGATAAATTGGCGAGGAGATGCAGGCCAACTCTGCAGTACATTGTGTTCAAAAGTGAATTGTCTTTGTTATGGCCTTCGTGATGAAAATCGTAAACAACGCTGTGAAATCTTCAAGGCGAATTCCTATTATGAAGATGATCAAATTGAATTACATGATTCAATAGAAAATAACCATGAGTTGAAATTTCGCTCGACATTTTCAAACTATGACTTCATCAACTAATAATAATAATAATAATAATAATAATAATAATAATAATAATAATAATAATAATAATAATAATAACTAGTGGACCCGTACTGCTCCACAATATTCCTTACAAACAGGTCAGATAACTCATCTTGATATACATATCGTAGTCATACTGTTTTAGCCGGCCCCGTGGTGTAGGGATAGCGTGCCTGCCTCTTACCCGGAGGCCCCGGGTTCGATTCCCGGTCAGGTCAGGGATTTTTACCTAGACCTGAGGGCTGGTTCGAGGTCCACTCAGCCTACGTGATTAGAATTGAAGAGCTATCTGACGGTGAGATGGCGGTCCCGGTCTAGAAAGCCAAGAATAACGGCCGAGAGGATTCGTCGTGCTGACCACACGACACCTCGTAATCTGCAGGCCTTCGGGCTGAGCAGCGGTCGCTTGGTAGGCCAAGGCCCTTCAAGGGCTGTAGTGCGATGGGGTTTGGTTTTTGGTCAAACTGTTTTGCCTGCCCTTTTCAATAGTTTTATGCATATTAATACCGGTAATATGGTTTAAACACTTCTTTCCATACAATATTCTATGTGCTTCGACAATTCTGCCGTATCTGGATTCTTAACATTTCCAAACGAGCTTGCCCGAGATAGTGTAACATCCAATTGGCCGTGGCTGAATACTGGTTCAGGTAAGTAAATTACCAACATTTTCAAGAGTTTGTCCCTGCGTTTTATTAGTAGTCAGACATAAGGCTAGTCGACTTGATACCTTCCCGTCTGTAAGGTACGTAGATTGCTTTATGTCAGCTGCATATCAGTTATTAGGAACGTCTCGCCACCTGTTGAGTACATTCAGAAGCTTGGGAAGGTCAGGGAATCACAGAGTATCTAGCAGAGAATAGTAATCTTCCATGATCAGAGGAAGTGCATACTGTAAGGCTTCATAGGTGGTAATCAAACATGGCTGCATGCACTGACATTACTGAGGATGAAAATCGCATATTAACAGAATATTAATGAAAGTTTTAATCGCTTAGCAACGTGCTAAGTACAGAATCTATTGCGAGGTAGGTTAAAACTTCGTCTGCAATTATTGGAGTGATTACTTAATGATTTGATTTTATGATTAGTCAAAGTTGGTTCAACTTAGAGCTCTTAATTAAACGGCAGGTAATTCCAGAGAGAATAAAACAAAAATGAAGCAAATAGGTACAGTAGAACCGACGTACGGGTTGGCCAACGCTGTTTTCAGCGAAAGCTTTTAATGTATAGATAATAATAATAATAATAATAATAATAATAATAATAATAATAATAATAATAATAATAGTAATAATAGAGCAGTGGTGATTCAGAAACATGGCTTCAACATTTTTCTGCTGAGTCAGCACCCGAGGTCATTGACCCCATGACGTCATGACTACGTGACCGTGACGTCACATTGTTTGTAACCAAAGCCACGTGCTTGGTCATGTGCTTTTCGACAGCTGCTATCTTGACAGGTCACAACCACGTGGGCGCGGATTTTAAACAAGTAAACGTCGCTAACCTCATTGCTACCGTCTTAAGGGCGCCAAACCTCACTGCTGCCACATTAAGCACGTGGTGGGGCGCAATTTAAAATCCACGTGCTTTTGGCAGCTGTCAAGAAGACAGGTCCTAACAACGTGGGCGCGGAATTTTATCAAGCGAACGTCGCTAATCTCACTCCTGCCTTCTTAAGCACGTAGTGGCGCGCAATTTAAAATCCACGTGCTTTTGACATCTGTCAAGATGACGGGTCCTAACCACATGCATTGCCATTTTGACAGCTGCCATCTTGACAGTCCTAACCACGTGGGCGCGGAATTTAAACAAGTAAACGTCGCTAACCTCAATGCTGCAATCTTGACAGGTCCTATCCTCACTGCTACCATCTTAACCACGTAGGAGCGCGGAATTTAAATTATCTTGACGGGACCTAGCTACGCTGCGAAATTTTTGAAAAACTGAACGATCGCTAACGGGACATAGCCAGGGGGGCCTAACCTTAGAGTTTTAAGGCAAGCTGGCCTTCTCGACATGACCCTTCCCCGACAAGATTTTGGAGAGAGGATTATAGTTTTAAAGCAAGCTGCCCTTCTCGACATGGTCCCTTACCAACACTATTTTGGAGAGAGGATTATAGTTTTAAAGCAAGCTGCCCTTCTCGACATGACCATACCCCGACACTATTTCGGAGAGAGGAATGCAGTTTTAAAGGAAGCTGTGCTTCTCGACATGACCTTTCCCTGACATCATCTTGGAAGGGGAAGTGAACGATCCCTATAACCTCACTGCTATCATCTTGACAGGACTTAGCCACGTGCAGACGCGGAATTTTTGAAAAATGAAACGATCCTAACCGAACATAGCCAGGGGGCAGTTTTACAGGCAGATGACTCTCATGCGGTAGATAGCCCTCCTATCTACACCGTCGCTAAGACTTTACGTCCCCATCCGACAAGACAAAACATGGTGATTATCTGTAAAGGTTCAATCCTGTTACTGAAGATATAGAACATACTGTTGTTATCTTGAATAGACAGCATACATTTCCTGTAGTATTCTGAACAGAAAAAATTACCTTGATTGTATGTTAGAAGGAGGATGCGCGGCATCTTGTTGATTGATGAGATTTTATAACCTAATCATAATATAGTTTTTATATAAATAGAAGGAAAAGGGAGGGGAATAGAAGTGTGATTAGTATACAGTTGTACTTCCTCTTAAAACAATAATCACTACCACCATGCAGATAAAGTGGTTTTACGCCTTTAGTTACTACCTAACAGGGGATACCATGAAAAATCTTTGTCCTACCTATAATTCTACATCGTATTGTGTTAAGGAGATATATTTGCGGGATTCGAACACTGACACATGCAACAGAAAAATCTGTATTACACATATAGATTCGAACTTTGATCTCTTACTGATTTAGTAACCGTAGAATGGTTTGGTTAGAGGGCTGTGTAGTCGATTTCTACAGGGCGTTGCCGCCTGAGCTACGGAGTCTTTTAGTTACAGTTACTACTTAGCAGGGGATACCATGAAATATCTTTGTCCTACCTATAATTCTGCATCGTATTGTGTTAAGGAGATGGATTTGCGGGATTCGAACACTGACACATGCAACAAAATATCTGTATTACACATATAGATTCGAACTTCGATCTCTTACTGATTCAGTCACCGTAAAAAGGCTTGTTTGGAGGGCTGTGTAGTCGATTCCTACAGGGCGCTCCCGCCTGAGCTACGGAGGCTTTTAGGTACTACTTATCAGGGGATACCATGAACAATATTTGTCCTACCTATAATTCTACATCGTATTGTTTTAAGGAGATGGATTTGCGGGATTCGAACACTGACACACGCAACAAAAATAATCTGTATTACACATATACATTCGAAATTTGATCTCTTACTGATTTAGTCACCGTAGAATGGTTTGGTTGGAGGGCTGTGTAGTCGATTCCTACAGGGCATTGTCGCCTGAGCTACGGAGGCTCTCTCAGTAATATTTCACTTAAGATAACAGCAAGTTAGCGCACAGCTGTAAGCCTCCATCCGGGAGATTGTCAAGCTGCGGGGATTGTAAATATGTGCTGTGTCTACAGAAATTTGATCTTTTGCTTCCTGTTGAAAAGTGCAGAGAGACCCAGTGGACTGCTATTTCTACGACTGATTCACACATAGAATATAATAAAAGAAACTGAATTTAAAACATATATTATTTCTTCTCGCCCGGAGACTGTGTATGTTTTAAAACATAGCAGGTTCGATCCTGACTCAGTCTAGTGGTATTTAAAGGTGCTTACATACGTCAGCCTTATGTCGATAAAGGTACTCCTGCGGGGAGTAAATTTATATCCGCTATCTACGCTCTAGCGGGAGTTGCACCAGCATTTGCCAAGAGGGGAAGACTAATCATAAAAATTCACAACCTGGCCAGGGAATCGAACTCCTGACTATAAACAATCCGTAGAAGCAGGTTAAAAAACTCTAACCTGGCCGGGAATCGTTTACCGAGCGATCTAGGTAATAATCTCATCCCCTACACTACAGTACATACTCGATGCATCATTTAAAAATCGTATCTAATTAATGAAGAGAGAGAAGATTTAATACAATATGTATAAGGTGACGAGAATCTAATTGTGATGGGAGACTGGAATGCAGTGGTAGGCCAAGGAAGAGAAGGTAATACAGTAGGAGAATTCGGATTGGGACAAAGGAATGAAAGAGTAAGTCGGCTGGTTGAACTCTGCACTGATCATAAATTAGTCTTTGCCAATACTTGATTCAGACACCACAAACGACGGCTTTATACGTGGACGAGACCTGGAGACACTGGAAGGTATCAAATAGACTTCATTATGATTAGGCAGAGATTCAGAAACCAGGTGTTGGATTGCAGAACTTTCCCAGGAGCAGACGTGGACTCTGATCACAATTTGTTGGTCATGAAATGCCAGCTGAAGCTGAAGAAATTGAAAAAAGGAAAGAATGCAAAAATATGGGATCTAGATAAGTTGAAAGAAAAGAGTGCGAGGGACTGTTTCAAGGAACATGTTGCAAAAGGGCTAAATGAAATGGCTGAAGGAAGCACAATAGAGGAAGAGTGGATAGTCATGAAAAATGATTTTAGTAGGTCTGCTGAAGAAATGTTAGGATGGAAGAAAAGATCAACTAAGAATCAGTGGATAACTCAGGAGATACTAGACCTGATTGATGAACAACGAAAATACAAAAATGCTAGAAATGAAGAGGGCAGAAAAGAATACAGGCGATTAAAGAATGAAGTGGATAGAAAGTGCAAGGTAGCTAAGGAAGACTGGCTGAGGGAGAAGTGCAAGGATGTCGAAAGTTGTTGATCCTAAGAAAGGTAGATGCTGCATACAGGAAAATCAAGGAACCCTTTGGAGAATGGAAATCTAGGTGTATGAATATAAAGAGGTCAGATGGAAAGCCACTTCTAGGGAAGGAAGACAAAGCAGAAAGATGGTAGTAACATATCCAACAGTTGTATCAAGGTGAAGATGCAGGTAATTTGGTTCTGGAACAAGAAGAGGCTGTTGCTGATGAAAAGGGAGACCCAAGTTTGAAGTCAGAGTTTGACAGAGCTGTGAGCGAGCTAAATAGGAACAAGGCACATGGAATTGATGACATTCCCTCTGAATTACTGACTGCCTTGGGAGAAAGCAGCATGGCAAGGTTATTCCATTTAGTGCGTAAGATGTATGAGACAGGAGACTTCCCATCCGATGTTCGGCAGAATGTTGTTATACCTATTCCCAAATAAGCCGGCGCTGACAGGTGTGAAAACAATCGTATCATTAGTTTAGTATCTCATGCCCGCAAAATTTTAACACGTTTTACTTATAGAAGAATGGAGAAACAAAATAAAGCTCAGTTGAGACAAGATAAATTATCTACAATCTGTATAAAAATCAGTCTACAGTGATAAGAATCGAGGGCTTTGAAAAAGAAGCAGCAATCCAGAAAAGAGTGAGGCAAGGCTGCAGTTTGTCCCCCCTCCTTTTCAATGTTTACATAGAACAGGCAGTAAAGGCAATCAAAGAGGAATTTGGAAAGGGGATCACAATCCAAGGAGAGGAAATCAAAACCTTGAGATTTACCGATGATATTGTTATTTTATCTGAGACAGCAGAAGATCTCGAGAAGCTGCTGAATGGTATGGACGAAGTCTTGGGTAAGGATTACAAGATGAAAATAAATAAGTCCAAAACAAAAGTAATGGAGTGCAGTCGAACGAAGCCAGGTGATGCAGGAAATATTAAATCAGGAAATTAAGTGTTAAAGGAAGTAGATGAATATTGTTACTTGGGTAGTGAAATAACTAATGATGGCAGAAGTAAGGAGGACATAAAATGCAGACTAGCACAAGCAAGGAAGAGCTTTCTTAAGAGAAGACATTTGCTTACTTCAAACATTGATATCGGAATTAGAAAAATGTTTTTGAAGATTTTCGTGTGGAGCGTGGCATTGTATGGAAGTGAAACATGGACGATAACTAGCTCAGAAAGAAGGAGAATAGAAGCTTTTGAAATGTGGTGTTACAGAAGAAAGCTGAAGGTGAGATGGATAGATCGAATCACAAATGAAGGGATATTGAATCGAATTGGCGAGAAGAGATTGGTTTGGCTAAATTTGACGAGAATAAGTGATAGAATGATAGTGAACCATTCTGTTCATTGGAGCAATTGTATTAATTTGAGGATTGGATATTGGAATCATACTAGGCCACCCACGAAGCCGATGTCTTACAGTATATGTCATAAAGGGGTCCAGAAGAAGCGTTCTTATGTGAAGTGAGCGCGAGCGTCATTATGAGAAATCTCCAGAACTCATTAAAAGAAGTTATGTCCCAAGCCAAGCCTCTTGATGGAGATTGGGGACGCTTTCCAGTTCCCGGCTAAACTTATTCTAGGAGGGAAGAATGAAATAAATTAATATCTTTGGTTACAGAAGAGTTGCATTGGATTTGAGACAAGAATTGCAACCTGTATTATTTCTGCTTTATTTTGATAGGCATTAGGGCTGCATTAATTAATGCATTCGCTAATTTGAGCTCATGATATAATTAATGCGGGAAATTTTCCCGGGCACGCTAAGATTACACGCAGCCAAGCGGCTTGATGACGCTACCCGGAATTATAAATTAAGGCCGCGAGGGCATATCAGAGTCATTCTTGGACCGAGAGGCTGCGGGAACGAATCGTCATACTGAGTGTTGGTGCTGAGAACAACGCTTTGTCTTCAAGCTACACCGACTACCTGTACTGCTATTTCTGCAAAGATGTAAGTAATCAACTTGAATATTCAGAGGAATTGAAAATTTTACCTGTGAGATTATGCTATGGGGAGATGAGGTACTGCTTATAAGAGACTAATGAACTAGTAGCTCCATATTTCAGTGAGGTCAAGGGATTGCGGACGAAATGCTAGAATTATTATTGGCTCAGGTTAGGAATTCTAAAACTATATGTTGTCCATGTGATAGGGTGATAGAACAGTGACTGAGAGTAGTGAAGAAACTATTGTGTACCAGGTTAAAACTCTGAACGAGACTTGGTCAGTGTGACGTGTGAGACACGCTAACAGTGAAGACAGGCATCGAGTTTGGACAGTCTGTAATATATGAATTTATTTTCAGTTACCCCAGCATCAAGTCAGAACGAGTGTTTGACAGCATCATTGCAAAGAAGCCACAACCAGGAGCTGAAGCCAACACAACAACGGTCATCGATCCAGGAACGTTGGGAGCACCTGACCAGCACAACATCGAAGAGGACACCTTCCGACTACAGAGGGAGCTGTACGAAGACGCCACACAAGCAAGAATGTCTCCAAGTGGTCAACAGTCTCTGATGACAGCTCTGCAGTCTATCAGAATGTGGTAGATCCAGTGGTCCACAGGGATGGCCGCTCCGCTATGTTCTCTAAATTAAGGTCAGAGCTTTCCAATTCTGTTTCAAGCATGTCATTTAAATTTAGATAGTAATATGGGGGCCGTCAGTCAACTGATTTGTGGTAATAGGAGAAGTTCCCTTGTAATATAGAGCTAGGCCTCAAACTCGAACCCCGTACTTTAAGGTAGATGTTATTTGTAAAGTCCTTGTTAGCGAAGTTATGGTTCATTGTAATTGCGTTATTTTAAAGTACGTGTTTTTGTAAGGGTCTGATTGAACTCATTTGGGCATAGGAGGTTAGTCTACAGATAGGTACTTTTATTAGATCACATTCAGGCATTTGTTTCTGCAGACGTAGAAGTGTATAGTTATGACCAAATCGTGACCAAGTCGTGACCAGGAATTCACCCAGATTCACTGATAGAGTGAGCGAGTCCAAATATTTAAGAGATTTGAGCCCATAAGAGGCAGAAGTAAAATTTGCAGTTGGTATGAGAGAGCCCAACCATTGAGAGTTTATTGAATATATTTTGGAAATGCCTAGTATGGCAATGTGACGATCGCTTAATGATTAGTGTTTGTAGCACCAGGATTTAGCCCATGAGAGGCATTAGTAAGATGAGCGAGATTGCTGAAGGTATGGAGACGAGGGCAGATAGCCCAGGTATATTTAAATGATGGCTTTAGCAGCTGACTACGTGAAGTGTTCTTTGGAAAGGCAAGACTTTAGCCTGTCTCCCCGTTGGAGCTCATAAATTAGGGGACTGCCGCAAGTGGAGGGGTGAGAATGGAGGTCATTGAGCTTGACGTCACAGGCTGGTGTGTTGGTCGTCTGCAGTATTTCAAGTATGCTAGGAGGGGAAGAAACGACCTTCTTGTTTTGAAAGCAGAGAGAGAGATTTGTTTTATGTCCTATTTGTTTTACGTAATATTTTAACACTGGCCCGTTTTATACTGACACCCTTGTATGTGTTGATTGGATTCTTTCATATTGTTTGCATAGGTATCTTGGACACCTTACCTGTCATAGGACTAGGGTTCGTGACCAAGTCAGGTCATTGTAAATTTTGTGGTGATTTTGTTGGCACCGGGGTTCGACGGCGCGAGGCATTGTAAATTTTTATGGGAATCATTGTTTTTGTGTAATTAAGCAGATATCCATCTTTCAAAACTTCGTTACTTACACCATTGTAACATGCTTGTTGCAGCTCACGTGTTTTCGTGAAGGCAGTGAACTGATAGTCATCGGCTCAGCGTCATTTTCCCATCTCATATTGAAATGATCTTTTATTTGTAAATAATTCAATTTTATGTAATAAATCCCTATTTGTTAAACTTTGAATGCAGCGGTGTTTTCTGTTAGATATTTTATTTTAATTTTTTAATTTAGTTGAATTCTTACCTGAGTAGGCACATGTCCTAGTGTTTTATCTTTATGTTGCCCCGTTATACCCATGTTATCCCTGAGAAGAGCGCTCTCCCGGCTGATTGAAGAGGACAGTGTTCAGGTAAGACTATGTGCACCAGCTCACGTCTGTGAGAGTTCGTTCACTACTGTACTCTGGGTTCGAGACCGGCCTTCGCCTGGACGGAACTTTATAGTGCAGTAGGGCACAATAGGACACATCTTAAGACACCCAGGACTTCTTCAGTTGGTTTTTGAAGGAAGTGTAGGTGGTAAGAACGGTAGGGGTAGACCAAGGTATGAATATGACAAGCAGATTAGGGCAGATGTAGGATGCAGTAGTTACGTAGAAATGCTATTTGTTTTACGTCGCACCGACACAGATAGGTTTTATGGCGACGATAGGATAGGAAAGGCCTAGGAATGGGAAGGAGGCGGCCGTGGCCTTAATTAAGGTACAGCCTGGTGTGAAAATTTGCCTGGTGTGAAAATGGGAAACCACGGAAAACTATCTTTAGGGCTGCCGAAAGTGGGGTTCGAACCCACTATCTCCCGGATGCAAGCTCACACCTGCGCGCTCCTAACCGCACGGCCAACTCGCCCGGTACGTAGAAATGAGAAGGTTAGCACAGGATGAGGTGGCATGGAGAGCTGCATCAAACCAGTCTATGGACTGATGGCTCAAACAACAACAACAACAACAACAACAACAACAACAACAATATCTAATTCATTTATAATTTACTTCATCTAAGAGAATGTTATATAGTTCACGAACTGCATGACTTCACGCATGTAGCGGAGGTAATTCAAGGACATCGTACGTGGAAATGCTGAGTCGACATCCGGTGCAGACAGACTTGTTCCTTTACCGCGAGCAGACCAGCAGCACTTACTCGAGATTACATTTTAAAGCATGAATATTTTTTCTACATGTAAGTACAGTATATACGTATATAAAAGTGTGAATGAAGTGTATGTCTTTACTACATTAGAAGATAGTCTTACGTAATGCGTGTGTTGTGATTTCTACACGGTTTGTGATGTGTCACGGTATCGCCGGTCTGTCGTAAGAGGTAAATAAAAGTCGGCCCTATAGGCTCTGAACTTGAGAGTACTCACGGTATCGCCTGCCTGTCATAAGAGGTGACTAAAAGGGGGCTTATAGGCTTGCAGCCTTGGTCTACTAAGCGACCGCTGTTCAGCGCAATAAGAGAGAACAATATTGTCATGTGCTGTAATATACAATTCTAGGGGCTATCCATGTGGTCTTATCTGGGGAGCACTTGCCTGTTGTAAGAGGCAACTAAAAGGGTCATCTCCTTCCCTGTTGAAAGAGTCAACTAAAAGTGACATCTATAGGCTCTTAACTTGAAAGTACACACACAGTATCGCCTGCCTGTCGTAAGAGGTGACGAAAAGGGGGACCGTATAGGTTCTCAACTTGAGAGTACTCACGGTGTCGTAAGAGGTGACTAAGAGGGGGTCCTATAGGCTTGCGGCCTTGGTCTACTAAGCGACCCCGTTCAGCGCAATAAGAGAGAACAATATTGTCAAGTGTTGTAACATACGAGTCTTGCATACGTACATTCTGAGTGTGTTTAATAAAAATTCTGAGAAGCAGGATGCTAACCTACTTACACATGGTCCCAGTGATAATCTTTCTCTTCTACCGTGTTAGGAACCACCGATGGAATGCATAGTCCTAGCTGCTTGAGCAGAGGGAGTTCCATGACTCGACATACGTTTGAGATTCCCGCTTCTCTTCCACCTCGTCTCCCAGTGCTACTTATTTGACCACTCAGCCGATGCCCATGAATCGCGAACTAGGACGTGGCTACGGTAATCCACTCCATAAATCACACTTAGTCCGTATGCCATGATTTTTTTCAAACTGAATGAACTTCGGTGGGTCAGATTAGGCCATGTCGCAGTACCGGGTTTCACCCTCTCCTTTCCCACATCGTATCATTAACTCCTCTGATGCTCTTGACATCAGCAAAGGCATCCGGTCGTAAAACATCGATACGAAAATCCATCTTACTTCATACTCGACCCCTCAGGGAAACTGGACAAGGATTGGACACACTGCGCCATTTGTGGATCAAGCTAGCCTTTTGACTGAATACTTAGAGCAAAGAAATCAAAGTCCAAGTGTTATTGTGACTGCCTTCCGGAATCAGAGAGACATTCTCTACTAGCCGGATAGTGTCGTTAACCGCATTCATCAGAGTATATCACATGGTATCGTTAAATTCACCAATATTTGGTCCATGCCCTGCAGATGACTCCATGGACTGCGAATTCAACTTTAATGACTTACTTCCTCTTAATGCATAGCTTGTTAATCCAGTTCTGACTTCATACTTAAAACTATCGTTTCATGGGTCGACGAATGTCTCTTCTTCGAACAGGATTTAAGGTCAACCTTCGGCATTCTAATAGACTTCATCCTTAGAACGTCGTCTCTACTGTAGGGAAAGGATGTATGCGACGCGAGGTGCCGTCTCCAATGGACAAAAATAGAAGCATCCAGTGTGTCGGAAATGTTCAAATCTTATTAACGAGACATCCCGCACAAAGAGTAAAGCGAGACGGACACCCAAATACTTCTCCGCGGATGCGGTGACATCCCTCGTCAAAGTGTGTTGGCGAAACAGAGAAAATAGTTAATAGTGGTTCGGTTTCGGCCACTTCTTGCAAGAGAGTTGGCAGTGTATTTGATGATTCTTGCTTTTAATTTGTGAAATGGGGTAAGTATTCTATATTTGAACAGGTGGTTGTTGTTCAGACGCATTGTTGTAAAACTGGACCGCCCTGAAGGAAACCTCAGATGACAATATACTGCATGTGATGCATTCATTTCCCAAAATGATAGTGAATTAAAGCAGGTGATAAGGGTGGTGATATTTAACTTTTATTTAAGATGTTCGTGCAGCAATTTGCATTATGTCGTCCTTTATTTTCTTCATATTTTTCAGAATTTTTGCAAGGACATGGTTATTAGAATCCCTTGACAGCTCTAGTGCAGTCTGCACGTTTCAGCAGATCCATTTTCAATTGAATGATTGTTCATTAAACGTAGAATGCGAATTGCAGGATCACGTTCACGAACTTAAACATACGTGGCAAAACTGTCACAGCAAGTGAGCATATTGTGTGGATAGTCTTGAGCCCAATTCTCCCAATGACTAAGAAAACACTCAAGTAAGTGAAGGTGGCGTCCGTTAGATTTGTATAAAAATAAGTATTTTTGTTCTCGCACTTTGTGTTTGCACTCCAGACATTCATGTAGAAAAATTAAGATTTTTAAAAAAGATCTTCGACCCATGAAAGTTTCTGTTACGAATGAAAGCTGCCAATTAAGCACGTCTCATTAATAAAATTTGACTTACGCTAATTTTGATTTTTGGCCCGAAACGCCATTAACGCACAGCTCTGTGCGACGGCTGCGAGTTTTGACGTAGGGGTTCATACGTGTTGGAGGTAATGCCGAAAATAAAATGTGCAGTTAGCATGGGTATAGAATCTTATTGTTGACACTTCATTCGTTTTCCACCAGTGGGGCAGTAGAACGTCAGCGTACTGGCCTTCGGTTCAGAGGGTCCCGGGTTCGATTCCCGGCCGGGTCTGGGATTTTAACCTTAATTGGTTAATTCCAATGGCACAGGGGCTGGGTGTATGTGTTGTCTTCGTCATCATTTCATCCTCATCACGACGCGCAGGTCGCCTACAGGAGTCAAATAGAAGGACCTGCACCTGGCAAGCCGAACCCGTCCTGGAATAACCCGGCACTAAAAGCCATACGACATTTCAGTGGGAAGTAGATGTGCTCGACTGGAGCTCCATTTATGTGGAACTCGCCTCATGAATATCGGCCGCCTTAACTGTCAAATACTGCGGACAATGTTTGTCACGAGATGGAGGTGTTTTGAGATTTTTCGCTAACATAAAACAATGATTCGTCGCACAAAATTTCTTTTCTATTCTGAGAACTCTATATGTTTACAGGTTTGTACGTAATAAACCAAATCCATGGCGCAACAGCCCCGAAGGGCCATAGCATACCAAGCGACCGCTGCTCAGCCCTAAGGCCTGCAGATTATGGGGTGTCGTGTGGTGAGAACGACGAATCCTCTCGGCCGTTATTCTCTGCTTCCTAGACCGGGATTACTACAACATGGCAATTGAAGTTGTTTAAGACAAATCCAGTTTTAAAAAATGTGAAAAATTGGCAAAAGTAACAACACTCTCTTCTGAAGTATGGTTTCGAAACTATAGACGCATTCTATGCCTTTCCTGGCAGGACCTAGTGTTTAAAGTGCACTATGTCTTCTGGTATGGGCTAGAGCAATTTTGTTACTTTCATTGACCTGTCTCTGTCTTATCCTTGGCTTTGACAATATGAAAGTGACTGAGGTATGAGCGATGCTAGTAATGCCATTCCTTCTGCAGCCAGTCCCTGCTATGAATGGTATGAAAATGTTCCTCATAGGGTAGGTTGGTGCATGCATTTCAGTGGGCTTGGCAGACTGATATGTAATAGCAACTTCTGGCTCGGTGAGGAAAGCAACGGGAAACTACATCACTCCTCATTTCCCTAGTACACCTCTTCAGTGATGCCTAGGCCATCTATGACTGCTGATGGCAGAGCTGTTGAGGATCCAGCCAGCCTTAGGGCTGAAGACTGAACGTACATACACAGATGCATTCTATATATTATGTGAACTACGGCAGATCGTCGCATTGTCGCTGTTAGAACGACTGGCCACTCCCACCGTATATCACATTATCTGAGATAAGATTATTGATGATACCGTATCTGTTAAATAAGTTTGAGCTTCCATTTCAAGTGCACACCCACTTAAGACGTAATGTGATCGATAACATTGGTAGCTATCATTCTAGATGCATGTGAGCCTGCTCAACACAATAGATAATTACGTATGTGTGGGAAGTGCGCTTTAGTAAACAGTGACATTTATTTCCATTGATAAGAAAGATTGAAATCACAAGATGATTGACGGAGAATAAATGATAGTATTAAGTTGTCAAAACAAAGTTAATGTAGAAGAGGTAGCTGAACTTTGTGTATAATCACTGAACTGTAGATTTAGCATAGTAATGTCGTCTGTCTTTACCAAGGTTATAATCAACTCGGGAAATAAACATGTGAATCGGTCAGTACAGAGAGTAACTAAGTCCAGTTTAGTCATAATTTTTCACTTCTGTATACACTGCCTGACAAAAAAATGAAGCACCTAGAAGGGAAGGGGGAAACGAAATGAATATCCACGTGCTGAGAGGGTATGCGCTGTTATTTCAGTGACTACAAAGTCGAGTCAAATGTACAAAGAACTTCGAAGTACGAGTCCACTTATCAGTAAGATGTTTCACCCGCTCTGGCCTGGATGCATGCACTGATTTGGTTGGGAAAGGTGTCATAAAACTGTTGAATCCTCTCCTGAGGTATGCCGGCATACAGCTGTTGTAACTGGTCCTTGATATCCTGGATATTGCCACTGGGACGGAGTTGACGTCCGAGCTGGTCTCACACATGTTCTATCGGGGACAGTTCTGGGAATGTTGCTGGCTACGAGAATACCTCAGAATTACGCAGACAATTGCGGTGTGTGGTCTAGCATTGGCCCGTTAAAAAAGGCATCACGAGACTGACGCATGAGAGATAACACATGAGGACGCAGGATATCCGTGACGTACTGTTGTGCCTTCAGAGTTCCCTCAGTAACTACCACCTGTGACCTATATTTATACCTGATGACTCTCCACACCATGACGCCAGAAGTAACACCGCTGTGCCTCTCCTAAACATTGGAAGAATGCGACCTCTCCCTAAGTCGCCGCCATACTCGCAGACGTTGGTCACCCGGGGTAATGTAGAACCGCGATTCAACGTTGAACGCAGTGCGACGCCATTCGTCCCGTCACAGCACCACTCCAAACGCAGCCGCTTGCGTTGTGGTGTTAATGGCAGCCTAGGCATGGGGCGGTAATTCTCTAGTTCTGCTCCTGCTAGTCTCCGACTATTGATGCGGGATGACACAGAATGTTGCAGGGAGGCCATTACTTGTCCTCGGATGGCAGGTGCAGATGTGAACGGGTTACGATCTGCCTGGTGCACAATACGGTGATTCTCCATGTTGGTGGTTAGACGTGGTCGACCTGAACCTTGACGACGAGTATGCCTGCCCTCACGCTCCCATGCAATCCAACATAGGGCTACTATCACATCGTGATACCGGACAAATCTGAATATTGCACACGATTCGACCAGCCGTAGTCGGCCAATTGGAGACCCACAATGAGGACACTTTCAGACTCTGCCAGGTGCTGATAACGTTGTTTCACACGAGTAGGTGGCATCCACGTGTCCCTCAGAATGTGACGCATTTCATCCCATTTATACACCCTACCTGGCCTAGCAACAACACTAATGCACTCTAGTGGTCGTTCTACTTGTCACAGATAATTACAATTCTAATCATTTACATACCGGCCAATGTTGTGTACGTGTACAAAGTCATATTGACATCCTACTATTTCTTCTGGGTGCTTCATTTTTTTTGTCACACACTGTACTATACTGCCCTGTTCTTAATGCAGGAAACACGAGGAAACTTCATTATGTTTAGTTGACAGAGAGCTCTGATACTTGCAGGCATTTATTTCTAACCAGTAAATGTAAAGTGTGAGTTGCGGAGTTGTGATGATAATGGCAGGCTCACTTGCCTACTGCCATTCACAATCGAATTGGGAAGGTTACATTATAATCGCAGGCCCCATTGCCTACTGAGCGTTCACAATCAATCTGGGGAGTTTTCGTTACAATGGCAGGTCCCTTTCCTAGTTCCAGACAGATTACAGTTGAGGATTTATTATTATAATCGCAGGAAACTTACCTACTGAGAGTCATAATTGAGTTGTGCTGTTATCATTACAATGACAGGCCCGTTTTTCTACTGTCAGCCAGCCTACTGCCAGTGACCCCGAACTGGTGAGTTTCCATTAAAATACCAGGCCACTGTACCTAATGTCAGTCATATTTTAAATGGGTACATTTTTTTATAATGGCGGGCACCCTTGTCTACAGCCAAACACAATCGGGTAGGGGAGTTTTGAACAAAATTGCATCCTCCCCTGCCTTCTGCAAGTCAAATCGAGAAGGGAAATTCATTACAATGGTATGAGCTCGTTAAAATGCCAGTTATACAGGAGTTGGAGAAGGACCCCGTTCATATTTCCAGTTAAAGTCGGTGTGGGGAGTACTGATTACAATAGCAGACACACCCTTCCTCGATTGCTACAAATGGACATCAATGAATATAGAGAGATCGACTTACGAAAGTTTATGCAGGTTGACAATGTTGCAGATCTTGATTTACAGACTAACTGCTGCTAAACGGTACGTCATGTCGACAAACGGATTTGTACCATACGACGCCGTATTTAGCGGTCTATATGGCTGGTCCTATGATATTGAGTAAGGAACGTTCAATAAGGTGAAATTTGGGTAAGATTGTCTCACAGTGCATTACTTTTCGGATAATTATGTGACAGCAACAAACGTAGCATTTGGCTCACATATGGCTACAGGGTGGACCAATGTTCGTGTAGAATTTGGCGAATCTATCTTTCGTATAAGTGATTCAAAGTATGAATTATGCGTGCAAAAATTCCAAAAGTTACTTAACCTATAATCGGGAAATAGAGACAAATCTAGCGTATAAGGGATAGAGATACGACAAAACGTCATAGGAACAAAGTTGTAGATCACTAAAGATTGAACCGAGATTGTGCCATCCGTTTCAAGATACTACTTACCGTTTAGCCACGAAATACCTCGAAACGGAGGTCTGCACCATCATTAAAATTGCCTCTGTATTTCGATATTCTTTGGGGACAAAGACGAAACATTTAATGATCTTCGAAGTTTTACGTCAGTTACAGGACAAATTGGATAATTTTGCCAAATTTCAAATTTCTAGTTCTGGCGGACTGTGCCACAATCTTGATTTTGGGGGAGGGGGTAAAAATTAGGACTTACAGGAAACTACAGCTAAAAATATGCAGATATTTATTATTATCCCTTAATCGCTTAGCTGTATAAAAATTTCGCCAAAATAGTCAGTGTACAGACACACGGTTGTTACGATTTAATTTATATAGATAAGGAATCTGCTCTACGTACACCACCTTTTGGGCTATGTCCGCTGGACTTAGCCTGCAAAACCGACCGTTCATGACATCTCCCTTATTAATCCTCCTACTGAAAAAATTCAAACGAGAAAATAGTTTTAGAAATGGATTTACATCAAGGTTGGTCGATTTCCAGTCAAGTTGGTCTGGTATATATTGTGGGAGCGTAAAATCACTGTTTCGATTGTCTATAAACCACCAGTCCATTTCGGGAATTTGACATGGTATGAACCTAAAAACTTACCTTTCGGCAGGTGGATGCTAAATTTGAAGTTTGATTGAAATATTTTCAGTAGTTTTCAAGCAGTAGTTATCAAGTTACAAACAAACAAACAAACAAACAAACAAACAAACAAACAAACAAACAAACAAACAAACAAACAAACAAACAAACAAACAAACAAACAAACAAACAAACAAACAAACAAACAAACAAACAAACAAACAAACAAACAAACAAACAAACAAACAAACAAACAAACAAACAAACAAACAAACAAACAAACAAACAAACAAACAAACAAACAAACAAACAAACAAACAAACAAACAAACAAACAAACAAACAAACAAACAAACAAACAAACAAACAAACAAACAAACAAACAAACAAACAAACAAACAAACAAACAAACAAACAAACAAACAAACAAACAAACAAACAAACAAACAAACAAACAAACAAACAAACAAACAAACAAACAAACAAACAAACAAACAAACAAACAAACAAACAAACAAACAAACAAACAAACAAACAAACAAACAAACAAACAAACAAACAAACAAACAAACAAACAAACAAACAAACAAACAAACAAACAAACAAACAAACAAACAAACAAACAAACAAACAAACAAACAAACAAACAAACAAACAAACAAACAAACAAACAAACAAACAAACAAACAAACAAACAAACAAACAAACAAACAAACAAACAAACAAACAAACAAACAAACAAACAAACAAACAAACAAACAAACAAACAAACAAACAAACAAACAAACAAACAAACAAACAAACAAACAAACAAACAAACAAACAAACAAACAAACAAACAAACAAACAAACAAACAAACAAACAAACAAACAAACAAACAAACAAACAAACAAACAAACAAACAAACAAACAAACAAACAAACAAACAAACAAACAAACAAACAAACAAACAAACAAACAAACAAACAAACAAACAAACAAACAAACAAACAAACAAACAAACAAACAAACAAACAAACAAACAAACAAACAAACAAACAAACAAACAAACAAACAAACAAACAAACAAACAAACAAACAAACAAACAAACAAACAAACAAACAAACAAACAAACAAACAAACAAACAAACAAACAAACAAACAAACAAACAAACAAACAAACAAACAAACAAACAAACAAACAAACAAACAAACAAACAAACAAACAAACAAACAAACAAACAAACAAACAAACAAACAAACAAACAAACAAACAAACAAACAAACAAACAAACAAACAAACAAACAAACAAACAAACAAACAAACAAACAAACAAACAAACAAACAAACAAACAAACAAACAAACAAACAAACAAACAAACAAACAAACAAACAAACAAACAAACAAACAAACAAACAAACAAACAAACAAACAAACAAACAAACAAACAAACAAACAAACAAACAAACAAACAAACAAACAAACAAACAAACAAACAAACAAACAAACAAACAAACAAACAAACAAACAAACAAACAAACAAACAAACAAACAAACAAACAAACAAACAAACAAACAAACAAACAAACAAACAAACAAACAAACAAACAAACAAACAAACAAACAAACAAACAAACAAACAAACAAACAAACAAACAAACAAACAAACAAACAAACAAACAAACAAACAAACAAACAAACAAACAAACAAACAAACAAACAAACAAACAAACAAACAAACAAACAAACAAACAAACAAACAAACAAACAAACAAACAAACAAACAAACAAACAAACAAACAAACAAACAAACAAACAAACAAACAAACAAACAAACAAACAAACAAACAAACAAACAAACAAACAAACAAACAAACAAACAAACAAACAAACTAAAAAGTGTGCAGATGATCATTTTTACACCTGAAATGGATAACAGTACGGAAATTTCGCCAAACTAGTCAATGTACAGACACACGGTCGTTACGATTTTATTTATATAGAAGATAAGGAATCTGCTCTATGTACAACCCCTTTTGGACAATGTCCGCTAGACTTAGCCTGCAAAACTGACCGTTCATGACATCTCCCTTATTATTTCCTCCTATGGAAGGAATACACATGAGAAAAAAAATTAGAAATAGATTTCTATGAAGCTTGAACGAGTTCCAGTCATGTTGGTCTTGTATATATTGTAGGAGAGTAAAATCACTGTTTCGGTTCCCTATAAATCCCCAGTACACTCCGGGAATTTCACATGGTATTGACCTGAAAACCTACCTTTGTACAGTTGGATGCTAAATATGAAGTTTGGTTGAAATATCTCCAGTAGTTTCCAAGTTATAAGGAATACACTTTACACCCACCCGCTTTTGAGTTAGTTAAGTTCGCACCGTACCGTCCGTTAACTCTCCTATCGAAAAAATGCACATGAGAACAAGTTTTATAAATAGACTTACATCAAGACTGGTAGACTTCCAGTCGGGTTGGTGTTGTGTATATTTTGGGAGTGTAAATTCACTGTTTCGGTTCGCTATAAACCGCCAGTCCATTCCAGGAATTTGACATGTCATGGACCTAAGAACCTACCTTTTTGATAGGGGTGTGCTGAATGAATATGAATTTTGGTTGAAATATCTCCAGTAGTTTTCAAGTTCTAAGAAATACGCTTTACACGCACCCGCTCTTGAGTTAAGTCCGATGGGACTTGACTGAAAAACGGTCCGTTAATGATATCTCCCTTATTGATCCTCGTATCGAAATGATGCACATGAGATAAAAGGTTCAGAAATATATTTCCATAAAGGCAGGTGGATTTCCATTAAGTATGGTTGTGTATATTTTGTGGGAGTGCAAAATCACGGTTTCGGTTTCGTATAAACCCCCAGTCAAGTCAGGGATTTAGAAACATTATTGGCCTTAAAACATACCCAAGGACTGGTGGATTCTAAATATGAAGCTTGGTATAAATATATAGCGTAGTTTTCAATTTATAACAATTCAGACAAACAAACACACGGACACCAAAGCTAAAAAGAATATGCAGATTTTTATTAATGCACCTGAAACGGACAACTGAATGAAAATTTCGCCAAAATATTCAATGTACAGACACATGGTCGTTAGGATTTTATTTACATAGATGCGAACTTTGTACCTCTGCTTGATTAATGTTGAGGTATTGATAAGCTGATGTGTGGTGCTCATTGGTATGCGAGTTGCAGTTGCCAAGTTCAGTGTTATCAGTCTATAAACAGAACACATTTGTAATTCACGTACTATTTGATTAAGGGATTTATTGGCGAATACGTGTTAAGCGATGTAATACCGCATTTGCAAATTTTAGAAATAAAGTTACTGAATTATTGTTTGAAGACGTCTAACGAGTGGAAAATAAATTATGTCTGTTTCTTTCAAAATACTTTTATGATGGTCATCGAACCCTAAATACTATTTCTAAAGACGAGTTACACAAGATCTTAACAGAGGGAGGTACTTGATGTAGACTGCTAGAGGAAGACAGAAGGGGTGGACAGTCACTCAAAGAAGAATGAGGTCATGGTATTATGTTCTTCGCAGGTACACTTTTATCAGAAACAATTGAACCTATAGATACCATATTTGTTGTGTGTAACCAAAGAATTTTCATCGACATGGAAGGTGAATTATAATCTGGTAATTATTTTAAATTAACTCTGATTAAATATTAAATGAGAGAAAGATACATTACCATGCACTCATTCCTTTTCTGAGCTACCATACTTCACCAGAAATATAGTTTTTCCTTCCCCTAAAAAGTAAGAAAATGTGACTTAGTTGCTGTCTGCACCGATTGATAATTTTTCTCATGTTTCAAGCATACGACACCGTGATTATATCTATTTGAGCATTTATCATGATTAGGCTCACTTATCTACTAAATTTATACTGTGTGTTCCAAAACTGCACTGTAGAAATGCAGGGTGGTATTCCTCTGGAGCAGAAGAGGTTGTATAAACATGGGCTCAAAATTTCTCAATTTTTGAAAACGTGTTCGACAAGATATTAACAGAGGGAGGTATTAGATACAGACGAAACAATACCATATGCAAGGTATTTTGTTGATAAGGAAGCCATACTTTCCAGCGTCGACTCAGTTAAATGCAATTGAAAGCTTTTCAGTCTGTCGAACACACGAGTTTACACACAATATCACACTATAACACACCTATACAATCACATTATTTTTATTTTTATTTCTTGTTTAGTAGTGCGTATTTTTTACAGGTATGTTAGAGTGTAATATTGTGTCTGGACGTATGTATTCGTCACAATCGTTAAGTTACAAATGCAAGGTATTGTTTAAGCTCCTCGAAGGTACACTTAAGTATCATAAACAGGAATATTATTCGCTAGAATTTTCTGTAATGAAGCAGTCTGTTCTTTACAGACAAGGAAGTGTTCTAAATGTTCACTCTCTGCCATACTGCTCATCGTCTCATTGAGTTACGAACACACTCAAAAATGTTTGATGTTGTACGTATCGTTTAACAAGTCTGCGCAATAAATTACTTCAGCTTCCATCCTCCACAGCAGTACACTAATGAATTTAATTTCACTCACACAAGGAATCCCTGAGGGTTTACGTCAAGTGAGCATGGAGGTCAAGCTATTGGTCTCTCTGTACCTAACAAATACTCATGATGACGTGCATTAAGGTGCTCACGGACACAAAGTTAGATAGTGCCGTGCCATTCAATTATGGCTAGAATATCATTCCAAACTACGATACTTGAGAGTCTAATAACCCAGATATTATGAAATGTTGGACCCATTCTCTTCACCAAACATGAGAAATCCAACGTTGCAATTTTTGCGCAGAATTTTTGAAACACCTTGGATAGATTATTCAAATCAGTGCTTCGCAAACTATTCCAGCGGATACCTTTCTTTGTAAGCTCTGCAAATATCATGCCATTCTTGCCTTCGTTACAAATATTTCCTCAGAAATACTCATATTTTTGAGTAATGTAGTCTAAATGAGAAGATTTCGTCACAATCGTACAATAATTTTATCAAGAACTGGGATGTGTGACTTGAAGAAGAATGTAAGTTGAAAGACGTACAAATACAAGCCGCTGCTTGAAATCTAAAGTGCTGGACTGAATGGATGTTTGAATATGAATCTAAATAAAATGAATTAATAAGTCCTATCGACTGTAATTTACCTGGGGAAATTAAAAGCAATAACTTGTATTTAAGAAGACATTCAGAGATAAAACCGGAAGAGATATGTTGGGGAAATGACATTACGAAGTTAGGAAGTTACCCAAACAAACCCTACGGCACTGGTTCATAACTGATCATAAATTCAAATACACGGGAAGAACTCTTTTCACTCTTAGCTACCATTCTTGTTTTGTTTTTAATTACCGAGGCAGGATAAATGCAGCGAGTGCCAAGTCTGTAAAAAATAAAAGAACACGCTCACAAGTTTTAATGCCGACTGTATATTAATTTCTCTCTTGATTACAGTAGGTCAGGTCGTTTCAGGTAAGTTACTTAGAACAGTATGTAATTTATTGCAGTAACGGGTAAGAATGCAAACGAGTATAAAATATCCGTTCGCCCACATGACAGTTTTGCAGTGAGATTTTTCATAGATATTTGGGGGACAACCAGTCATAACTCGTACCGTTTATACAACTCTTTGCTACGGGATTCAGTGCCACTCAGCCAGAAGCACTGTACGACCGGACTCCCACCTCTCTTGGCACACTGGTCTGCAGTGCACGAAGCCAAGGGATGCTCACCAGCAAGGACGACGTTTGATATAGAGCTGCGTCTCTCGGTGAATTTACCTTTTGATCATCCTGCCCGACCGACCAGTACTACCTGGATCCGGCAAGGAAATTAGACAATATACACGCTGCTGTGCGAAAGAGATTGCGACCGAATAAAGGCGCGATACGACCAACGAATGAACGCTACCGGATATCATGTAAACGATCTGGTATGACTGTATAGCCTCATTCGTTAGAGAGGCTTGTCTTCCTGGCTCCAGAAGGTGTTAGAAGACCCTTACTGTGTTTTGAAAAGAGTAAATAAAGCTGTATACCGCATACAACGTAACCCAAGATGCGAGGTTAAGGTGGTACATCTGGAACGATTAACACTTTACCGGAGAACAGAAATGAACAGTTCTCCAAGGCAATGCGACTGTCATTTCTGCTGTAGCCCCCTTGGACATTTCCGGAAACGATGAGTGAGTCAGTTCGGGTACCGTTGACGGCCTCTCCCTTTATTGCTCATTGCGTCCGGTGTCAGCGTGGATTTTCTGGAAGGTGAAACTAGGATGTTCGGAATTTGGCCCCCACCCAAAGATTCTGGGACCTCGTCAGCAGAGATATAAAAGCAGGCTGACCACGTACAGGTTGTAGTCGTTATTTAGTGGTGAGTGTTCAGGAAGTGCCGTCGTGTTTGAGTGTTAGAAGTCGTTGGAGTTAAGAGTTTTCGTTGAGTTGGTGCTGTGTTACTGCCTTGTGATTTGCATTAACTAGTTCAGTGTGTGGAGGAGTCACATGAGTTGATTGTGGAAATTATTGGTCCTGTCTGCAGTCGAACCAAGTGTACATTAATCGTGCTTTGTGATAGACAACAGACCTGTGTGCAAACCTATTTGCGTGGAGGTGCTGAGTGAGAAGACGGTTGCCAGCGAAGCCAAGTGTCAATCTAGATTAGGGAGGGATCGCCCGCTGGAGGCTGGAGGCTGGAGACTTGCTTCGGGAACAAGAAGTGACTTTTGTAAATAGCCAATAATTAGTGATGTGTTGTCATTCATTGTCGAGTATAATAGTGTGTGTATGTGTGTGTGTGCTGACTGGGTCAACCTGGTTTAAATGCGATCAATAAAACCGTGTTTTATCCGGAAAAATATTTTTGACTCTAAATAACTCCTTGGCTAGGCCATAGGATAATCGTTGGGATAACACCATCTTGAGCACAAAGAGAGCTTTCTAATAGTAAATTACTGCCCACGAGAGAATTGATATTCAAACAGGCAAATTACCAACTCTTCGAAACGTTGGTGCAATATTTTGCTAAGTTTGTAGTCACGTATTCACGAACTATATTGGTATTTGATATAATTACATATATGTTTGAAGCCTGTCTATGCAAGAACGAAGCGCGATTGTAATACTTTTAATTCGTCTATATGTTCACTCTCTTTCACAGTCCGAAATATAATGATTGCTCGTAATCGAATGCACAGAACATGGCATTCCCGCGGAGAGCTTGTGTCATCATGCTAAATTTATCGTTTTGTCATTTAGCTTTTGCTTGAGTTTCCTAACAATATTATAATATCGAATATATAACGTATGCTCAGCCAGAAACGGCTTTTATAGACAGGCTAATTTTCGTAACCTCAAATTTCCATGTTTGCTGCGGTGTGAACGTTGTTACGGCAAACATAATCTAATTTGCAGTTCATGTGTCATCTTATTGCATTTTACCGTGTATCTTCTTTTTAGGTGTTTTGTCCGAAGACAGGTTTCTGGTACCTCTCCATATTGCCTGTTCATTTAAGTGAGGTAGCCGTGCCAGTACTTGTTTTCCATTATTTGACTGATGTATGTGAGTCATGGTCTTCCTCTGTAATTCTTCCAGTGTCGTATACAGAAGACCTTCATGCCTTAATATATGCAGGGGCACTTACAGACTCATGGGCAACGGTTCTTCTTGAACTGAACTCCAAGAGATGGCACTACAGAAGGTCAGTGTTCATTCGTCCATCATTCCTTGGTATCGTGAAGTAATGTGTAAAATAATTGAAAATGCAAAGGTAATTAAGTAAAATATTGTGATGTATTGGCAGAAACAGGTTCCAAGAAGGATATTCCAGGAATAATTAATGAACAAGGGGAGTGTGTTTGTGAGGATCTTCAAAAGGCAGAAGTATTCAGTCAGCAGTATGTAAGAATTGTTGGTTACAAGGATAATGTCGAGATAGAGGAGGAGACTAAGGCCAAAGAAGTAATAAAATTTACATATGATAACAATGACATTTACAATAAGATACAAAAGTTGAAAACTAGAAAAACGGCTGGAATTGATCAGATTTCTGGAGATATACTAAAGACAAGGGGTTGGGATATAGTACCATATCTGAAGTACTTATTTGATTTTTGTTTGGTCGGAGGAGCTATACCAGACGAATGGAGAGTTGCTATTGTAGCCCCTGTGTATAAAGGAAAGGGTGATAGACATAAAGCTGAAAATTACAGGCCAGTAAGTTTGACATGCATTGTATGTAAGCTTTGGGAAGGCATTCTTTCTAATTATAATAGACATGTTTGTGAAATTAATAACTGGTTCGATAGAAGGCAATTCGGTTTTAGGAAAGGTTATTCCACTGAAGCTCAACTTGTAGGATTTCAGCAAGATATAGCAGATATCTTGGATTTTGGAGGTCAAATGGACTGTATCGCGATTGACCTGTCTAAAGCATTTGATAGAGTCGATCATGGGAGACTACTGGATAAAATGAGTGCAATTGGACTAGACAAAAGAGTGACTGAATCGGTTGCTATATTTCTAGAAAATAGAACTCAGAGAATTAGAGTAGGTGAAGCTTTATCTGACCCTGTAATAATTAAGAGGGGAATTCCTCAAGGCAGTATTATTGGACCTTTATGTTTTCTTATATATATAAATGATACGAGTAAAGGAGTGGAATCGGAGGTAAGGCTTTTTGCGGATGATGTTTTTCTCTATAGAGTGATATATAGGTTACAAGATTGTGAGCAACTGCAACGTGACCTCGAAAATGTTGTGAGATGGACAGCAGGCAATGGTATGTTGATAAACGGGGCTAAAAGTCAGGTTGTGAGTTTCACAAATAGTAAAAGTCCTCTAAGTTTGAATTACTGCAGTGATGGGGTGAAAGTTCCTTTTGGGGATCATTGTAAGTACCTAGGTGTTAATATAAGAAAATACCTTCATTGGGGAAATCACATAAATGGGATTGTAAATAAAGGGCACAGATCTCTGCACATGGTTATGAGGGTGTTTAGGGGTTGTAGTAAGGATGTAAAGGAGAGTGCATATAAGTCTCTGGTAAGAACCCAACTAGAGTATGGTTCCAGTGTATGGGACCCTCACCAGGATTACCTGATTCAAGAACTGGAAAAAATCCAAAGAAAAGCAGCTCGATTTGTTCTGGGTGATTTCCGACAAAAGAGTAGCGTTACAAAAATGTTGCAAAGTTTGGGTTGGGAAGAAATGAGAGAAAGAAAAAGAGCTGCTCGACTAAGTGGTATGTTCCGAGCTGTCAGCGGAGAGATGGCGTGGAATGACATTAGTAGACGAATAAGTTTGGGTGGCGTTTATAAAAGTAGGAAAGATCACAATATGAAGATAAAGTTGGAATTCAAGAGGACAAACTGGGGCAAATATTCATTTATAGGAAGGGGAGTTAGGGATTGGAATAACTTACCAAGGGAGACGTTCAATAAATTTCCAATTTCTTTGAAATCATTTAGGAAAAGGCTAAGAAAGCAACAGATAGGGAATCTGCCACCTGGGCGACTGCCCTAAATGCAGATCAATGTTGATTGATTGATTGATTGATTGATTACTGTAGTATTTGAACCATAGGTGAGCAATGAGTCAGCCCCACTCCTTGGGCGCTGTAAAAGCTGAGAGAAGCTGACTTCTAGTAGTTTGTACTGCAAAGACTAGATGGCGATGTGTGGAGTCAAGACGCAAGAAAAGCAACACCATTGTATCCAGCTGAGTATATTATATTTACGCAATGAAGTCGTATAGTTCATTTGTCGTTCATTGTTTATGCTGTATTCCTAAACAAGCTTTTATATCTGCCTACAGTATTTCCATGACTAAAGTCAGTAGCGTAGGCAGGATCGGCCGATGGGGTGGGGTTATACTCGTAGTTTGATGGGAGAACAGAGTGAAAGTGCCTGTGCATGTGTGGTGTGCACATGCAGGATTTGTCATTATAAGGACACTGATACGAGTGAATTATTTTGATATTCAGATTGCAGTATACTACAAAATCTTACATTGAAATACCGAACACCGAGCTCGATAGCTGCAGTCGCTTAAGTGGGGCCAGTATCTAGTATTCGGGAGATAGTAGGTTCGAATCCCACTGTCGGCAGCCCTGAAGATGTTTTTCCGTGGTTTCCCATTTTCACACCAGGCAAATGCTGGAGATGTACCTTAATTAAGGCCACGGCCGCTTCCTTCCCAGTCCTAGCCCTTTCCTGTCCCATCGTCTCCATAAGACATATCTGTGTCGGTGCGACGTAAAGCCAATAGTAAAAAAAAATACCGAACAAGAACAGTACGATTAAGGCCAACAGTTATACAGCGAATGGTACGTTCAGTTTACAATCTAAAACCCAACCTTCGAGGCTTCTTAGAAAATATTTAGTTTATTGTCAATTTCTGTTTATTTCATTTTTGCCTCCGTGCCTGAAAAAGGTTGTAGTCAAAGGAGTCATTAGTAATCATATGTCAATGTAATTTGTTCTGTTTCCAACTAAAAACCTAATGAAAGGATTATAATTAAACTTATTTATTTAGCACATGGCGTTTGTATACACACAATAACTTATTTTGTTTTATCATCATAGTATAATGCACTGACTCGAACGAGATATTAGA
The DNA here is from genome assembly GCF_040414725.1 of Anabrus simplex. Lineage (NCBI taxonomy): Eukaryota > Metazoa > Arthropoda > Insecta > Orthoptera > Tettigoniidae > Anabrus > Anabrus simplex. The sequence continues at coordinate 183,523,026 of NC_090267.1, forward strand.
CACAATTAAACTGTTAAAAGTTTAAATCTCTTCCGATATGCGTTCCTGCCCTACATATAGAAGTGAGCAGTGCAAGCACCTTCCAGGTTGTATCTTCCGTCCAAGCACATATGCTTCTCGGTTACTGGATTGAGTTGGAGCGCTGCTCATTGAGCCGATTTGTTCCCCGTATTTTATTTAAACCGTTGTAAGTACCTGTATAAAAATCAACTACCGTTTGTTCCTCCATTTATCGATTCGTTCCGAACCACATCGTGTTTGTTGGCTTCGGAGTTTGTTTATCTAGTAGTTCGATGTCTACCCATATGGCTCAGTCTACAGTACCGTATGAACTACGAGAAAACCATCGATATTTGTCTACTTAAAACAAATAAAATTTCGGCAGGATTGTACGTCGAACTGCAACCTGACGTCTTGAGTCTACCGCTTTCACCATCTGCATCTACGTCACCGTGTAGGTCACCGGAAACTTACTACGAAGTAGAACAGGCGAAATAAGCTAGGCGAAAAGCAAGGGCTGAAACTCCCAGTCCAGAGAGTGGTCCCAAGATTAAATTTTACTGGTTCAACGTATACTTCACCTACCTCAGTTTTAGAACTATCAGAAACTCCAGCAGCTTTAGGGATTGAGCCACCCCGGAGCAATAATATGGCTGCTTTCCAGCTATCTAGCCCACCTGTTGTGTCAGCTCTGTACATGCCAGTCAACGTGCGGACCTACGCCGAAACACCCTTAAATTCGGCCGTTCCTCCCAGCATCAAACAACGCAGCGTCATAGCAACGATATCTGACTCCACACTACCAGCTGAATTTCTTCCTGATGAAACTAACGAATATCGACCCGTCTAATGCCATCAATAAAATGATCTATCAACTCATACCACGGTTCACTCGTGATGTTCATAACTGTCAGCTAGACATTCCACGAACTAGGAACGTTTTCAACCTGAAAACCAAGGAACCGTTCTAAACCATTTCACGACTAATATTGGAGCACATCAAATGGGGCCCCATGTTCGGGCTACCAACACCACAAGCCAGCAAGGAGGCCGGAGCCGACCCCACGCGCAGCGCCCATCCTGTCAGTGGTGCCTTACGGCGTGGCGTCGACAAGAACTATTCCGACGACGAGTTGGCAGCCCAATTGCAAATGGAAGGTCACCAAATTTACCAGCTGGTTCGTCTCACGAAGGCCCGAGGAACAACTTCCCTCGTTCGCATCCTGTCGCGAGACGTGGTATACTGGACACACTGCTACGGGATGGTGCCATGTTATACACTCGGCGTCAATGGGTGGAAGCTTCGAAATCTCCACCTCAGAGGATTCACTGTGACCGATGTCAGCGTTTTGATCATTCACTTGGTGCCGCTTGTATTCAGTCCACGGTACGCGTCATTGGTACTAGTCAGGAGCGTACCTCTAATGCCTACCCACCCCAGGTGTGTTTACTGTAACCAGAACCATCCCGCCTTTAGTTATGTATGTATGGCTAAACACACTCCCAGTCCAATCTCCGATTCCTCCTCTTGCACCGCTTCCCAAATTAATTTCCTAACTACGGTGTTGCAGAACGTCTTACCTTTCCACCGCCCCCACATTTTTTCCCAAATCCATCTGACAGCTTGATTGGTCCTCAGTATATTAGGAGACAAATCATGAAGGCATCGTCTCGCATCACCACTCTCCAGCGGCAGCCCGGTGTCTATCAGCGGATTATAGGATTTACTACGTCTACTGTAGTCGAAGTTGCCAAATTGTCTACTGAACACGACATGAAGAAAGGGTAAGGGCGGAAGAGAGTGTGGAATAAAATGGTTTGACAACTGGGGCCGTCATGATTTCTCCCCAAGTGTACCCTTGTAGGTGAGGCGTGATCTGGGAATAAAATGCACTTAACACTTTTCCCGTAAGTACAATAAATTTATCGCATTGACATAATTAAAATATATTATGCCAACATAAAATCTATAAATGCCATTCGTCAACTACTAGAAAAGTCCCTCTCCCAGTATGCCCCAGATATATTCGTTATTAACGAGAATTTCCTGACACTTAAACGAAATACACAATTTCATTCGTCTAATTTATTTCGCTGCAACTGCCCTAATCAAGCTCGGAATGGCGTAGCCTTATGTGTCAGAAGGGACCTCACAGTAATACTACACAACTACCATCTTATTCGAGAAATCTTAACTCCAAATAAATCAATGCGGGAACCATAGCAACAATTTGCGTATTTTCCAAGAAACCAGTGCCATAAAATTTAATTAAATTTATAGGTTATAAATTCTCCGGTTATATTCACGAAGCAGATATTAACATAAATTTATATAATCAAAATCAAACACTTGAAATCTTGAATTTATACGCGCACTTCAGGAACATGTGACATCCCTTACCTTTGCACATCCTACACATACAGCAAAAATTATTTGTCCCTGATATTCTTATCATTTTTCCTTCCGTAGTCAGTTCTCCTACCATTCAAGAGTTCGTCTATTTAAGAAATGATCACTTCCCCGAACTCATCACTCTTCTCGGATTCCTTCCTTATCAAAGACAACCTCTCCCCAGCCCACTCCCACCAGACGATTTTATTATTCTAATGGGACTAAGTATAGACATGCGATCACATAATTACTTCATGAATCACTCACTCGACATCGATACCTACCCTCTTTTCCCTAATAACCAAAATAGAGTAAATTATTGTCGCTGCTGCAACCTTCACATACCCCGTCATTCGCATCACCCAGCTAAACCCCTGGTTGTCTCTAAAGCATTAAGATCACTTCAGCAGGCACACGACTTCTAATCGAGCGGGCTAGCCGTGCGGTTAGGGGCACGCAGCTGTGACGTTATATTCGGGAGATAATGGGTTCGAAACCGACTGTCAGCAGCCCTGAAGACGGTTTCCCGTGGTTTCCAAATTTCTCACCAGGTAAATGCTGGAGATGACTTAATTAAGGCCACGGCCGCTTTATTCCCCTTTCCTTTCATATCGTCGCCATAAGACCTATCTGTGTCGGTGCGACGCAAAGAATATTGTAGAACACGACCACTTCTAATACTACGCATATGCCCGCACTAATGATCCTATCACTCTACAACACCAAACCAAACCAAACCAAACCAAACCAAACCAAACCAAACCAAACCAAACCAAACCAAACCAAACCAAACCAAACCCTATGGCGCAACAGCTTTGAAGGGCCTCAGACTACCAAGCGATCACTGCTTAGCACGAAAGCCTGCAGATCCCAAGGCGTAACGTGGTCAGCACGACGAATCCTCTTGGCCGTTATTCTTGGCTTTGTAGACCAACGCCGCTATCTCGCTGTCAGATAGCTCCTCAAATGTAATCGCATAGTCTGAGTGTACCTCGAACCAGCCTTCAGAACCTAGTCAAATCCCTGATCTGGCAGGGAATCGAAGCCGGGGCATCCGGGTAAGAGGGCGACACGTTACCCCTAAACAGCTGGGCCGGTCACACTACAACACCGACAACCGACTGGTCCGTTCATGTATAGAAGCAGTCAAACATAAACTATGGACTGGCAACAAGCTAGCCGATCACAACGAGCTGAAATCATTTTGGACAACCTTTAAAAGATTTATCAAGACTAGTAAACATCTCTCTACTTGCTCCATCCTACATCCCCCTTCAGTCATTCATTCACTCACTTTAAAAGATAAAGCTGACCAATTTGCAAAGTATTACACAAGAGTTATCTCTCCACCCCAAGCCCCTAATTTTGTACATCCTGAAAAGTCCAACTACGCTTATCCTGATCTCTCGTAACTTCAGCCTTCATTTTTATACTTTCCTAAATTAGTTTATTCCCATCCATTAAACGCCCGTGTAACATCCATAAAAATTACTCAATTTTTGAAACATATGTTAAGAACCTCTCGTGATTTCGATCAAATATCCTACCGCCACATCCAAGAAGTCCCCCCGCCCCACCTAACAAATTATTTTCGATCTCTCTATACTTTCATATTATACACTGGCACTTATCCCGCATATTGAGTTTGGTTATATCCTGCTTTTCCTAAAACCAAATAAACTTTTACCTGGCTTCCGATATTGTCACCTCATTAGCCTTCTTTCCGTCCTCTCCAAAATCCTGGAAGGAATTCTTAGTAGGAGGATGCCCTCTTACCTCAGTTTCTTAGGACTCCTATCAACATCCCAAATAGGTTTGCTTACCCACCACGCCACTCAAGACAAGCTCTTCCATATTTCAGCCTCCCTTAACTCTTACCTAAGACCTAGCAGAGCCCCTGCCCTACTTTGCCTGAATGTTAACAGGGCCTTCGACTCTGTTTCTTAAGCAAATTTCGACAACTTCCCCTTCCCATCCCAAATGAAATATGAGTGAGCACACTCACAAGGGAACATCGGCAATGGGTAAATTGCCGATCGCGATGAAACTTGGAAAACACATTGAGTACACGTAAAAATGATGTCGGCATCCATTTTGGGTGCCAACATTCATTAGGGCGTTAACCACGGGGCCTAAAAGTTGCGACATTTCAAGTTCCGCGCGATTAGCGATGAATACCTGCTGGCCAATGCTAAGTTGGCACACTGCGTATCTGGAGACACGCCCCAGCACCTCCTTCCCTCTCCGCTCCAATTGGTTTGCCACCGCATGTTCCCCTTCTCCCCACGCTTGCCGGCTGCTTAGCTATTCAACGGGACCGACTGCTTCTTTTCGTACTGTAATTATTGAAATCCTTTAAATTACGTTCCGTTTCACACATAATGATAATAAATAACCTACACTAATGTACCCATATTTTATTCAAAAGTTATATTTTCATTCCTGCTAATTCTGGTGAGTTGTCACATTCGTGGGTACAACTCCGAGTTAAGTATCACGGAAACGTGGGATGGGGTACCACGTCCTACCTACGCTAAAATTATTATTTACTTCTAAAACGCCTTAAAGCTGTCGATAGTGTCCTTTAGAGTGGACATACATATGGAATTAATTCAATTAAATCACCCACCACTAAATAAATCTCCCACCTTTAAACAACGTTAAATACCTTTTCATGTAAAGAAATTACGAGCCCGGGTAGAGGATCTCAATGAATGTAATGGGATTCGGTACCTCGGGATATCAAAACCTGGTTATAGGTTCAGATCTTCTTTTTATGACCCCTTACCTCCACCATTTTGTGTACTCTACCAGTTGTGTCATAACGAAACGACATCGCGGACGACAACAACAATTATAAACTCCGAGTTTGAAACTACTGGTATTTTCTGTATTGCGTACTCTGGTATAAGGAATAGGCCTATAGGTAGAATGTTTTTATTTGTGCTTGTACTGAACGATTTATTTATGTTTTGCAGTGACAGGCACAACACATTTCAATTGCAGCAATGATTGTCGAATATAAATTAATTTAATGCATAGACAACTTCGATAAGAGTATGACATGGAATGTAGTAAAGTTTGACGTAATAAGAAAAGCCTTGAAACATAAAAAAGATGTGCATTTATATATGCAGTGGATATACAGTAATCACAGGAAGACCTGTAGTCTTACTGTACCGGTACTTTTGCGTTATAGCTGACGAAGGTCTACATATTCAACAAGTACCGATATTAAAGTATCACACTACAGTCTTCTGGGTATAATGGCAGTTACATACGTAAAAAGTTAAATGGGTATTGTATGAACTGGTACAACAAAACACAATTACAAGGCAACACAATAAATGACTCCGTAACAATTACATCGGGCAAACTCCCCGTCAATAACTGATAGTAAACAAAAACAATCTTTGGTCTATTCGAAACATTAAAAATAGTGAAAAGAAAACCGAAACAAATCACAATTAACAACAGGCACCGTACTTTTTTTGCTAATTGCTTTACGTCGCACGGCGACGATGGGATAGGAAAGGAAGGAAGGAAGCGGCCGTGGCCTTAATTAAGGTACAACCCCAGCATTTGCCTGGTGTGAAAATGGGAAACCACGGAAAACCATCTCAGGGCTGCCGACAGTGCGATTCGAACCCACTATCCCCCGGATGCGAGCTCACAGCCGCGCGCCTTTAACCTCATGGCCAACTCGCCCGGTGCAAACGTTTTCATAAACATTTCAGAAAACGTAAACTGACTAATACAACGTGGAAATTACAAAGGAGAGATATGAGGAAGGTTGATAGAGTACGCAAAGAGTAGCACCGGTTCTCTTCGACAGCTAAGCGGTCGACAAGCGCGGGGTGAAGGGGAACGTGCGGTGGCGAACCAACTTGAGCGGTGAGGGGAGGAGGTGCAGAAGCGTGTATCCAGATACGCAGTGTGCCAGCTTAGCATTGGCCAGCAGGTATTCATCGCTGATCGCGCGGAATTTGAAATGTCGCAACTTTTAGGCCCCGTGGTTAACGCCCTAATGAATGTTGGCACCCAAAATTGATGCCGACATCATTTTTACGTGTACTCAATGTGTTTTCCAAGTTTCTTCGCGATCGGCGATTTATCCATTGCCGATATTTCGTTGTCAGAGGATATTATTGTCCTGAATACTTCGACAAATGAACGACAATCGTTAGTGAATTATCTTCGAGGCTTGTAGACTGTGCACGAATTGGGTTAAAAACGTCGGCCTTGAAAGTCGAAGTTGACATTCAATAAACTGATGTTATTTGTCAGATAACATATGTAAATGGTTATTAAAACTATAGGTAAAGGAAGTGTTCCTAGAAATCCTGGATGGACGGTAGAGTGCTGGCCTTCTGAGTTGAAGTTGGCGGTTTCGATCCTAGCTCAGTCCAATGGCAATTGAAGGTGCTTACATAAGTCAGCTTCGTACCGGCATAATTACTGGCTTGTGAAGGAACACATGCGGGACAAATTTCCGGCACCTCGGCGCCTCAGGAAATCATAACAGGTGTTAGTGGGGCGCAAAACCAATGACAAACATTTTATCATCATCATCATCATCATCATCATCATCATCATGTTCCTCGAGCAAAATATGGGAAGGTTCTGAGAAAAACAGGGATTCAAATGTTTAAAATATGTATTTTTTATTATCAAAATTTGTCAGTAGAACAATTAATATCGTCCCATGAAACGAATTATGATGTCATAGAGAAGTGGTTTGGCATCGATGGCCCACAGGAAGTCTAGATGATTGAACTTGTCGTGGGCAACTCGAAACTTGCCGATCGTGTTGGGCAACTCGTGACTCAAGGTATCTGTATCCTGGAACATAACAGAGTAATACATCCATTTAGAAACTGTGAAACTGAATGCTGGAAGGGAAATCAAGAGAAACCACGTAACAGCGACTAGAATGTCGCGTGGGGATACTTCTGATTCGGAAATTCTGCAGTCGTTTTCTCTGCCAAGTGATAAACGTTTTTTAGAAACTGGAGTGAAATAAATGAATAAATAAATAAATAAATAAATAAATAAATAAATAAATAAATAAATAAATAAATAAATAAATAAAATAAATAAATAAATAAACAAATAAATAAATAAATAAATAAATAAATGCGAAAGCTTAAAGCACTGTGCCACAAAAATAGTTTCTATTAGAACTATTTAGTGATTTTAAACACTTAATTTTAGACGAGAAATATTTGTAATTATGGTTAACAAGTACCAGAAGAATAAATGTTTTGACAAATTCCTATCACAACAGTCCACCACAGTACCAGTGGCATTATACCTCAAAAGTTTTGTTTTGATATTGGAGGATCATTTCTCGCCCGACTCGTTGGCTGAATGTTCAGCATACTGGCCTTCGGTTTAGAGGGTCCCGTTTCGATTCCCGGACGGGTCGGGGATTTTAATCGCTTCTGATTAATTCTTCTGGCTCGGGGACTGGATGTTTGTGTCCGTCTCATAACACCCATCTTCATATTCACATATCACACTACATTACCAACCACCACAGATACACGCAATAGTGATTAAATCTCTCCATATAGGGTTGGTGTCAGGAAGGGCATCCGGACGTAAAACAGGGCCAAATCCCTATATGCGACGCAGTTCGCACCCGTGACCCCATAGATGTGGGAAACGCGGTAGGGAAAGAAGAATAAGAATAAGATTGGAGGATCATTTCTCCTCTACCAGGTTAGAAATCATGATTTTCCATCTAGGCGGGACTGTGCAGATCACCTGCACGTGATTGGTAATGCCTTAGAAAGACTTGCTAGTCCAACTGATGAACTCAAATGACATGCTCTGGACGAAACACGACATAAACACACAGGGACTAATAGCTGACTTGACTTTGACTTAATTCCTGTTGTTCCTTGTGGAACATAGGGCATCAACAAAGCATCTCCATCTGATCCTGTTGCCAGCCAACCTCTTCCCCTCTCTCCGGGTCTTGCCTTCTTCCATTGCCTCCATGTGTACAGATCTTCGCCACGTTTGTTTGGGCCTTCCTTTCCTCCTTTTACCCTGCGGGTTCCAATCCAGTGCCTCTCTCTCAATGGCTTCATTCCCTTTCTTCAACGTATGCCCTGTCCATTTGCATTTCCGCCGCTTTATCTGTATGGCCATCTCGGTTTCACCCGTCCCTCTCCATAGTTCATGATTGGAGATTACTTCTGGTCAGTAGATGTTTTCGTTAGACGGGACTAATAACCCAAAAGCTTCATTATATTTTACTTCATCACAATTACATCACATCAGGGTTGCTCAACTCAAACATTGGCGGGTGTCTAGAAACTTACGGTGTATGATTTAGTGAAATGTTTATTTCCTCACAATTGTTTGATTGTTAAGGCAAGTTACTTCATTTGAGCATAATTTTATTCCAGATATTCCGACTTAATTAACATCATGCCTAGTTTTTGGTATTCCCTCAAGTATTTTACCTATCACTTTCAAGGAATATTTGAGAAGTTCTGTGACAAATCCCACCCTCACGATATAGGGAATTCCTTCGGTTGGCAGTATATAAAGCAATGGAGAATATTTTTCTAACACGAGGGCTGATACATTAATAGCAGCAACACTTCAGTATATACGCCGAGAAACGATTCAACTGTCTCCTGCCTATACCGCACGTTAGGTCGTTACCAAACCCTCTCTCACAAAACATGCATGCTGCCATTCGTCGCTGCGCGCTTGTGACATGCTGCGAAGAAGAGCGTTGCCAGTGAGCTTGCTATCTAAACATAAGCAACCATAATATTAACTTTGTTACTGTTCATGTTTGGAACAAAACTTGCGATCAGCGTTGCTAAGAAGCAGCGACATTTCCTGCAGACTCATCCCATCATTTTGGAGAAGAATGCTCGGGTGCATGAGGCGTAACTGACGGCTGAGTTATGCTCATGTTGGGCCTGGTAAGTGCTCAACGATCCTCCATACTATCCGGACTTAATCACCTGTGATTTTGATTTGATTACAAAGATGAAGGTAGCGCTACGTGTCACCTGCTTCCTAACTGTTCCAGATATTCTTCGGGCGACTGCCTACTTTATTCACAGCATCCACAGAACAGTACTGTGACAGGTATACCATGGCTTCCTTATCGTCGACAACGAATTCTACACAATGCTGATGACTACATCGAAGGACTGTAGCACTTTCACGAAGCTATCCGTTTTGTATCAGAAAGTAGTTCCCGCTATTACAGTATCAACCCTCGCAATCATGACCATTATAATTTTAATATTAACGTAGTTCCGAGCTTTCACTTCGAATTACAACTTACCTGTTCATCAGCCAAAAGGTCGTTTACTCCGTAATGCAAGGCCACTGGTGCAGTAATTTTGTTTAGTTTATATTCTGGAGGGTGAATACTGCCGTAGCGCTTCATGTTGCCAAGAAGACCATAGTCGTACTTACGGAACTTCTCTGAAAAAGGAATAGAGATTACTGTAACATATTAAATAAGTCATTTTCATATTCTATATATCAATATGAAATTTTGAGATTTTACTTTGTTATATTAGGTGATACGCCAGCCCGTGGTGTAGGGGTAGCGTGCCTGCCTCTTACCAGGAGGCCCCGGGTTCGATTCCCGGGCAGGACAGGGATTTTTACCTGGACCTGATGGCTGGTTCGAGGTCCACTAAGCCTACGTGATTAGAATTGAGGAGCTATCTGAGGGTGAGATAGCGGCCCCGGTCTCGAAAGCCAAGAATAACGACCGAGATGAATCGTCGTGCTGACCACACGACACCTCGCAATCTGCAGGCCTTAGGGCTGAGCAGCGGTCGCTTGGTAGGCCAAGGCTCTTCATGGGCTGTAGTGCCATGGAGCCAGACTTATATTAGGTTATACAACGAAACACTTACGGAATACATTAATTTTGGTAAAACTTAATGTAACAGTAGTTTTTAGTTTGACTGATACGATGTCATGTTCTTATTCACATCTAACTGAATATGGACGTCACTTACATACGTTTTTGTACTGATTAAAAATGTTCTATATCATCACAGGAATAGAAAATCAACAATTGAATTGTTTTAAGTTTATATGGAAGCATAAATAATTAAACTCTTCCATAATATTTTAGTTTAATGATAATTTGTGAATAATAAATTTACTTTACTTACTAGAGTGAGTGGTTTGGCCATAGTGCAGGAATTCCTTGGTGGCTGCTCCAGCGGGAGTGTGGCCGAGGATAACCGGCAACGCCGTCTGGAATAGAAATCCTAACATGATATATATTGCTATTTTGTACGAACCTGGAATTGCGGAGAAATTTATTAAAGCTGTGAACACGGTCTTCGAGAAAGTTTAAGATAAAAATAAATAAATCCCAAACGGAATTAATGGGGTGACGTCGAACGAATATTAATGGATGAATATATCGTTACCTTAAAGTAGACTAAGAAACGATGACTCAAGTAATGAGAAGATAAAATTCGGACTAGCGCAAGCAAAGGAAGCCTTTGTTAAGGAAATAAATTAGCCAAAGCAAATTTGTCACAGGCATGTGTATTGGAAGGATAGTTTTGAAGACTACTGTGTGGACTTAATTAGGGCACAGCTGCAGCATTTGATTAGTGTGAAAATTGGAGATTGCCGTAAACCATCTGGAGGACTGTCGATAGTGGGGTTCGAACCCACTATCTACCAAATTCAAGCTCACAGCTACGTGAATCAAACCGCGTAACCAAATCTTTCGGTTATGACGGAAGTGTAGGGGATATGGACGCCAGTGTAGACAAAGGTATAGGTGTGACAAATGATTAAAGTAGAGGAAGGCTCTAGTAGATACGTAGTTCACGAGAGGTGCATCAAACCATTCTGAGGACTTTTGTAGCTTTCCGTACTATGTTTGGCATAAAACTATACGCGTTGCATAACCATTCTCATGGAACGGGATAATATCACTGGCCTCGGTTCCATTGCCTAGTGTACATGGGGTTGATAATCCCAATAATAACAATCACTACTACAACTAGTTCTGAGGTATTCAACGGGATACACTCAACCAAGTGAGTCAATAGATGAGTGTCTAATATGTAAGACACCCAAATTGGTCAAGAAAGCCTTGGAGTCATTACACAAGCAATGAATGTGTGAATGTTGAAATGAATGAACAGAATTTTCAGGTATTTCTTAGACTTTAACTAAGTAGGTGTTAATTACTATAAAATGGTTTAAGAGACCAGTACTTACTTTCAGTCATCTGATGATGAATAGTGTAAGATACCTCCTCAAGCTTCGCATATGCATCTTGTCTATTTACAACTTCTTTAGATTTCTTTTACTTACATTCATTTGATACAACTTCATAGTTTTTCTGTTTTTCTTCGCTTCCTCCATTTTCTTTCTAACAAATTAAGAAGAGTGGTAAAGTTCAGGTTCATTTTCAAATTTATGTCTTTCCGTCTAACTACTTCTCTCTGAAATTTCTCGTTTTTCATAGTCTTCTGATAAGTGTGCCACTTTCATAACATTATTGCATAAAATGACTTTCCTAATTTTTTTGTCTTTTAACTTTATTCTCATATACTTCCATCAACCACCAAATTATCCTTTTCATTTTCTTTTTTATACACTGGCAATGGGACATGCAATTGTTTTGAGCAATCTGACTGAGAAGTAGTTGTCTTGGCAGGACTTTAATGGACACTGTGGGACAAGGAATCGTTACTTGTTACACAAGTAGTCCATAATTACAGAATACATCTGGATTAAAGTAGTTTCTCTCGGTGGGTGGGGACGATAGAATACATCTATGGTATCCCGTGCTTTTTATAAGAGGGGACTAGAGTTTCTTAGACTGGGACTCTGAAAAAAATGAAATGACGTATGCCTTTTAGTGCCGGAAGTGTCCGAGGACATGTTCGGCTCGCCAGGTGCAGGTCTTTTGATTTGACTCCCGTAGGCAACCTACGCGTCATGGTGAGGATGAAATGGTGATGAAGATGACACATACACCCAGGCCCCGTGCCAGAGAAATTAACCAATTAAGGTTAAAATTCCCGACCCTGCCGGGAATCGAACCCGGGACTGCTGTGACCAAAGGCCAGCACGCTAACCATTTAGCCATGGAGCCGGACTGGGACTCTGCATTTATGATACGGATGACCTAGCTGAACACGGCATTGCTTCCACTTACTTGAGCCTGGCTCATCAGATTCATCTTTTTTATCCGACTTCCGCTAGTAAACTCACATTCCTCTCCGTCCTCAACAGCGAAGACTAGGGAGTCCTTTAATGTTCATGCCCTTCGTGACCCTTCTCTTTCTTTTGCCGATACCTTCACTCATTTAAGGATAGGACTTCTCTCCTTTACCTCCTGATTAATGTTAATAAAGGGAGGTTGCCTGGCTGTGTTGCCTCTTTAAAAATTACAATGGGATACGGGGGAACTATCAAGCTGGATTTTCGTGACCATGTTATGCGATACAAGATGCGATGACGGACTCTTTAGATAGCCAAATCTGTCTGGTCACCTTGAAGCATGGATGGCTAATTATGTGGAACAAGCATGCGCGAACTGTACCACGTTGTATCATTCCGTAAAAGTCCGCGCCTCTGCTCATATTAAGTTGACGTTTGAGAATTGATTGCACACATTGATAGCTCTTTCTAATGATATAACATTTTCAAAAAATTTGATAGCTTTCGAAATTACGTACACAACAAGTCTTGCCTAAGTGTCCTAACTTTACAGCAATGCTAAAGTTATGTCGAGTGTAATATTCTCTATTAAACGATACGCATATCAAGAGTCGGAATTACCGGGCGAGTTGGCCGTGCGGTTAAGAGCGCGCGGCTGTGAGCTTGCATGCGGGAGATAATGGGTTCGAATCCCACTGTCAGCAGCCCTGAAAATGGTTTTCCGTGGTTTCCCATTTTCACACCAGGCAAATGCTGGGGCTGTACCTTAATTAAGGCCACGGCCGCTTCCTTCCAACTCCTAGGCCTTTCCTATCCCATCGTCTCCATAAGACCTATCTGTGTCGGTGTGACGTAAAGCCACTAGCAAAAGAAAAAGAGTCGGAATTTACATTCAAAAGTCGATAAGAACAGATCAAAAAAGTTATCGTACTTTCAACCCTCTCATAACTTAGTCTGTAAGAGCCGTAGGGCAACTGGTGTAGTACTGTCCTCTCGGATTTGGAGGCTTTCTTACGGTATTCCACATGTGGGAATGGAATTGATATTTAGATGATCAAATCGCCTCTTAAAAATGTCCAAATTAATATCAGACAATTTTCTTCCCGTTTTATTCTTTTGGAGATTCAAATAATTTTATCATGTAAATATAAGGCATCAAATTATATAACTTTAGCCACCTTAACCACTTTCGAAACTATTATGGTTTCGGAGTTATTAATCGCAAACCACACCATATACATCAAAATAGTAGCTTTTTAAGCCTCCCGCCCACACACACACATTTTTCACTCCGCGTATTCATCCGATGCCCACCTGTCGTCATGTGTTCTCTCACGTCCCGTATTTAAAAATCAAGCGATACATCGACCATTCGAATCGGATCTTTAGTTACGAAGTCATAAATCCGAATGTGAGCACATGACTTCGTTACACTGAGGTTCGAATAAGTAGCCTGATTTCACAGACGTTGTAACACCGACAGTAATCACCACCACCAGATTAGATATACGCAGGTGAGTTTGAATGTGCTTTCTGGTACTTTTCTGGCAGTCCTGAAGATGATTTTCCCACTCGTTATTTCCCACTCCTAGCCCTTTAGTATCCCATCGTCGCCATATTTAATTGCAAAATAAAAAAGTAAACAAATAAAATAAAAAAATCAATTGGCCAAGCTATGAGGTATAATCAGTCTGATGTGCATGCAATTGAAGTGTAGAACAATTTCCTCCACTGTTTCAAGACTAAATGAATGATTATACGAATCACATCAGTTATTGCGAGCTTAAATTGTTGTTTCTAACATAAAATATTGTTCACCAACTTACAATTTGTAAGCTACTAGCACGTAATGGCGATACCTTTGTTTCCTCACGGAAGGTTGGCTGCACTGTGTTTACAGCTGAGGTTAGAATGCAATCTTACTAAAGTGAATAGCTAGCATACTCCATCTCTAACAGTTGTGCTATGGGGTTTGCATAAACATTAGGGGCTCGACGTAGTAAAACGTTTAGATGCCGTCTTACTCCCGCTAATTTACCGATGTGCTGGCTAGACGCCACATTCTACTGGTCAAATTAGTTTGCATTTTTACCTATTACTGTCTAAACATCCAGGCTCTAGTTATCACGCACCATTGGTAAACTGAATAAACCTTTACCATATTGGCGAGACAGACCCCTTCGGAGCATACAGCTCAGGAATTCATTCAGTCATATACACAGCGGCAATTCCTGGAGATGTAGGTGATTATATAATTATATATGATTAAAAGCAATGGAAACTCCCACAGTTTACAACCCTTGTAATACTTCTTGGACCTAGTAGAGAGAACATTGGTTTACTTTATTAAATGGTTATGTCCTAGAATAATTTAAATCTTTTTTGTTACAATTTGTTTTACGTCGTACCGACACAGATAGGTCATATGGCTACGAAATTTAAATCATTCAGTTCGTATTTTTACAAAATACGGAATACACATAACTAAAAATAGTACAGCTCAACAACTCCCTCCGTGAACCAGAGGTCGTGTGTCGGCCTCCGGATCCTATGAACAGTGGCTTAAATCCGGCAGACGTAGTTGGGATTTTTGAAGGGCGGAAAACAGTCCATTGGTCACTTCATCTTGTACGATGTCGGCATGTAAGGGACCTCTGGTTACACATTTGCTGTTTATCCGAGGAAATTAATTAACAACCAGATCGCCCAACAGTTCCGGTTTACTCTCCCATCCGGTAGAATAAAATGGAACGTCGAAATTAAAGCGCAGGTATCATGAATGGCTTGAAATTGAAATTGTTATTGTTACTACAGTTCAGTGTGTGATAATGCGTCCGAACTCCAGTGAGTGATCTTCCAAATCGCATTCTGATAGACTTAGTAAAATCCAGAAAATGATTATACTGCGTTACTATTTGCAGAAAGGATGGTATACTTGGCATCAATAACAATTTGGGTATCCAAGCTTCTCAATGTTTGCTCTGAAAATTTGTCATACCTTATTCAGTTGATCTGAATCGAACCCTGCGATGAGAAACAGGATATTAGAGCAGATATCCTGAGTGATTGCCGTATCTCTGCAAAGCAGCTGACCGAGTGATTCCAACAGTTCCGTCTTGGGCATAAACTCATTTACTCCCAAGAGGTTGAGGAGAACCTGAAACATGAAAGTCGTAACCGTAATCATGAATCGGTGCCATTTGTCTAGATACTGTATATGCATTTCGGTTGTCCTGTATACAAACCATCATTAATCCTTATGAACTATGACCAATTTAAACTAAAAAGAGAATGTAAAATTATTTATAATTTAAAGCTTAGTCAATAACTCATAATTCTCCAAATTACGGCTATTCGTTTGAACATATTAGGTATAGAATTACCATACGAAAATATAAGAATCGCTCACATCATGCTAATAGCATTGCTCCACTCATTATTATTAAATTTTGTTTCTTAGTTATTCAACTCATTTCCCTTGATTTAGTAGTTTGACTAGAAATATTTATGTAATCTACCTCGATTGTGTTACATAAATTAAAAGTGGATAATGTAAAGGTGACTGTCATTCACAGAAATACTAAAATGTGAGTAAATTAATGTTGATATTCCTCATGTGTTCATATTTTGGTCGATGAAGTGAAACATTTAGTGTTTTAAGTTGTATTAGCAAGAGCGTTTCTGTCTAATGACTTGTTGGTCAGTTTACTCATACAAACCTCTCATCACCTCCAAATCATTAAGATAAATGACCTAACATTTTCTGTTAATAAAATAACATACCCATTTTCAAAATTGAAATATAAACTCTAAGAGATAAAAGCTGATACAATAAAATTGTACGGAACAAGTAAAATTGCGATATCTTCACAATTTTCTTACATTGTCCACGGTTATCTGTTTAAAGTTTACCCGGCCAGATGTACGTACAGGCGACCCAACAGCATCAATTTATATTTTAGCATCATGTCTTTGTGTGTAGCACTAGGCTGGACCATAGGAGGATGCGCGAAGCATAAATTCATAAAAAACTCCACTCATGAAAGAGTGAGCCAGCATGAGTTTGCAAGAAAGGGATAGAGAGAGTATGCCATTTTGTTTTAAATTTTAAGTTTCTTTAAATCGCACCGACACAGCTACATTTTATGACGACGATGGGATAGGAAAGGGCTAGGAATGGGAATGAAGAAGCTGTGGCCTTAATGGAAGTACAGCCCCAGCACTTGTCTGGTATGAAAATGGGAAACCAGGGAAACCATCTTCAGGGTTTCCGGCAGTGGGGTTCGAACCCATTATCTCCCGAATACAAGCTCACAGCTGCACACCTCTAACCACACGGCCAACTCGCTCGGTAGAGAGAGTATGAACTCGAACTCAGACCATGTGATTTCGCCGCAGAAGAGTAAACTATAGGGAACCAACACCCTGAGTTAATTTTTATAGGCCTGCCAGTTTCGATTTTAACGCTACAGGTCACTCATGGATCTGGGCATTAATTAAAGAAATAAAAGTCATACAGTGCATCGGTGTGATTTATGAACAAATTTTACCAGGAGACCTGTATTAATTATCTCCGATTTGGGCAAACTACGCAGTAGGAACGTCTTAGGTGTAAGGAAATTTTCACTCCAATATTTGTCTGCCAGATGTTAGCTCGGAGAATTCCTTGATTCTCTCTCGAGAGAAAGAGGCGCGCAGGCAATCACAGCGAGTTACATGATCGATTTTTCTACGGATAACTATAAGAAATTACTTGGTGCGCTTTCTGCCTGATGTTGTTTTTTGATATAGGGAAGGGCAGTGTTCATTTAAAAGACAGTTTTCCACAGCCCGCCAACGGCCGTAGCCGTGTTGAAACACCGGATCCCGTGAGATCTCCGAAGTTAAGCGACATTGGGCGTGGTCAGGAGTTGGATGGGTTGGCACGCGCTGTTGGTGGGGGTAAGGGAATGGAGGAGCGGAAAGGAACTGGCCACCCTACCGCACGTAAACTCTGGCTCAGGAACACCACTGCGGAGGTTCGGACCTGCCTTCGGGCAGAATAACCCTTACCTTACCTTCACAACCCAAGGCTGACATTACCTGACGTGGTGCGGAGCATTTTCTTTGTATATTTTATACACTATGGGAAATCACAGGGAGATGAGTGTTACTAAAATACGCTAAGCCGCGAGTGTTAAATGTACACCATTTTATTAACTTTCACTAGCGAAAGAATGATATATATTTTCACGAGTAGAGACAAAGATAATTATAAATGTTAAATAGCGAGCATCGTGTAAGGTGTTTCTGTATGGATTATTTCAGTAACTGTGACTGTGTGCAACAGGGAGTCCAAGACCACGAGGTCAGGATGGTGAAGATAATGGTAGCTATGGACAGCTATCTACAGGACCCAGGACGAGGGGTATGGAGAACATAACTCCAAGGATGGGCATGTGGACATTTGAGCTGCTTCAAAAGAGGAGAAGTACCCTGTTAACTAATATTAATAGTATGGAGGCGCACTTTATTAATCTATATAAGTAGTGTACATAACTTTAAATATAAAAGGAGCTGAGGCCTACTTGTTGTATGTTTAGTCCTCAGCCCGAAGGCTGGTTGGATCCTCAACAGCTCCACCATCAGCTGTCATAGATGGCCTAAGCATCACTGAAGAGGTGTACTAGGGAAATGAGGAGTGAGGTAGTTTCCCGTTGCTTTTCTCACCGAGCCAGAAGTTGCTATTACATATCGGTCTGCCAAACCCTCTGAAATGCATGCACCAACCGACCCTATGAGCAATATTTTCACACCATTCATAGCAGGGACTGGCTGCAGAAGGAATGGCATTACTAGCAACACTCATACCTCAGTCACTTTCATTTTGTCAAAGCCAAGGATAAAGCTGAGACAGATCAATGAAAGTAAAATTCTCCAGGCCTACTTATATATCATTTTTGTATAAGATTTGAGGGCGATAACCAGTAAGTAGATCTTTTAATGTTTGTTTGATATTTTGTATTTTTACTTCATTTATTAAATTAGTTTATTCACTGGGTAATTTTTATTTTACGTAAAGCTGCACCATTTAATTTGAAAACTGTTAGATTGTGTGATTTCACGGCGCGCACTCACCCTCTCGTCTTTTCGCTTTACTTTTATCAGCAGCCAAGTGCAAACAATATACAACTGACTCCGCTGCAATTTGAGGAGAGTACACCCTCTCCACGTGTGAGTCCATTTTATTTTGAATGCAAAACTCCTTTGATTGGCAAATAACATGAATAGATTAAACGAAATCGGAAATACACTCGATCATCTATCACGACATGAATGTTTACTGAAAATATTGCACTAATAAAATATCAATCAATGAATATTCAAGATAAACTTATATTATAATTGAGCGGTCCGCCTATTCAATACAATATATAATTTATTAATATCTAGGACATGTTTCGTCCCCTAAGGGACATCATCAGCCAATAACAAATTAACATTAACATATCAGTAATAAATATTAAAATTAGAAAGACACATTAAAATGTTTGAAAATTTAAAATAAGATCTTCAAATTTTGTTAAAATTGTAAGTCATAAGACAGGTAAAACAGTCAAATTGTCCATATTTATCTTGTTGATGTTCTTGGAAAATACCAGTTTTGCTTATAAAATCTTAAAATATCATTTGTTGTAAAAAGCACACTTGATTTGTATTCCTTGGTGAAAGATTTGTTAAAACTTAATAAGCATTCCTTGGATGGTATACTAAAATTTAAGTGCTTCAGAATTTAAAGTCAGATCGGGATCGTGATGGTAAAGTTCTGTGTGGTAATGGATATATAACTTTATTCCTTATTATTGGCCCTGATGTGCGGAGAAGGACTCACTTCTACTGAGGTAAGTATTACTTGAAATGAAGCTGTTAAAGCTGATCACTTCTGATAAAATATAACAGAGACCGCTTTAACTTTCACTCAGTCACAGCCTTCCAGATTGTTAACATTCTCCAGGTTTTCACTTTACAAAGGAAAATTTAATGTGTCCTATTCAATACGTAACACATGTGTGTGTCAGTACGGAATGATTCTAATATCTTGTAATTCTCCAGGTTGTTATAACAAATTTTAGGGACATGTCTTGGAAACATACTGTTCTTTAGGCAACCGTTTTTCACGATACCTATACGCAAGTCAATTATCCCATATATATTCCAACAATAAAATAGTAATATTCATCATAAATAAATTTTCCTTTGAATTTGTACTTACGCAGACATGTATTATTTTTAGCGTTAATATTGCTGGCATGTTTTTTTGTTCATTGGCGGATCCTTTATGACTTTGGAAAAACTACAGAGAAAGTCTTTCTGAGGTTTTAAAAAGTCAGGTGGAGTTTGAGTGTCTGCCATTATAATGAAAACCGCCAAACTCGATTCTGGCTGGCAGTAGGCAAGGAGTCCTGCCATCACAATGAAATCTGCCGATGCAAGAAACGACGTGTGGTGACTTCCCCTCGTTTTTCTTGGATAACGCTAAGAGCTTGAAATTTAATAAAATCTTATTCACAACGTGTACACTACTTCACCCAGAATACTGCGTTACAATGCAAAATTCCACAGTGAAGCAGGTGTAAGTTATATCAGCTAGTTACATTATAAGATAGTTTTAAAAATAAGCACAGTCTTAAAACGCAGTAATATAAAATACACCATTCTGTAACAGCACATCACTAAAAAATAATATTGTGTTTGATAAATAGAAATAACTCAAAAATACAACACGAATACATCGAAATCCATCCCCACTTCGTAAACATTGACGAGTTGCCTGGGCTGTACCAAATGCAGTCCCAAGCTGCCCTATATTCACAAAACTTGCCCCTTCTTCACCCAGTTCTCATACAGCAGCTTGGTGGCAAACATGTGGGGGAGTGGGCACAATCCGCCATGCAGAGCTTGGAAATACTACATTCCAGCGATTTTTAAATAGGTTTGGGTATAGGCCTATACCTAAGGTACCCAGGTGTGTAATATATTAGTATATAACATAATATATTTCATAAAATTACTTTCCGGTATCTTAGAAAATGAATATCATTTTCTTAAAGACAGAAAAGTTCATGTATGGTTGTAATGTTTCTAAAAATTTTGAGAAAGGGCTCCAGATATTTGTATTTGGAGAGTTAAAAAAGTCACTGATAAACGAGAACTCAAAATTTCATCTCAAACTCTTTACGTCATTTGTCAATGGACAGTCTCATATGCCCTCACCTATTATCCCTGTCTAGAGTTTCTTCATTACTTAAATATAAATAATCTAGTACAATTTAGAAACTTATTGAAACTCCCTTACATTGTCCAAATATTAAAAAATAACAATAAGTAAATTGTTCATAATACTTACTCCAAGGCCGTCTGTGAAATTAGCGATTAGCTTGACGAAGATGTTTTGCATATGGTTCATGTGCGCCACAGGAGCCATACTGAACATAGCACGAATCTTGTCATTGTATTCCGGTCGCTCTGAAGCCATCACATAGAACATCGTAGTTCCCATTGAGTGACCGGCGTAGAACAGTTTTTCCTGCTTTGTCGTCTCCAGAATGTGGTCGATAACGGCCGGCAGGTCGTAAATTCCCATCTCGTGCCAGCTGTGAAGAAAGAGTACAGTAGATGCATTCTTATTTTCAGAACAGACTTAAAAATCGTAATTCCGCAGATCGGCAGAATTTATTTATTGCATAACCCATATGACCAAGAAATTTACGTCCCTACCACATTTCTCAATACTATAATGTAATAAATGAAATATTTATGTTAATATTTAAGTTTAGATTTATATCGATGTACCTTCAATCATATTTAAAAAAATACTCTAGTGTATATTTTAACTCTTGAAGGTAACATATCAAAAGTAACAAATGGATTGATATTTACTGAAGCATAGCAATGACGACCAAAATAAGTCGTGATTTAATTTCCAACTTATTTAAAATCATTTAAGAAAATATTAGGAGAACTACTAATAGAGAAACTGCGACTTGGGTGACAGCTATAAATGCAGATAGATGGTGGTTGGATGATAGATTGAAACAGTTTAAAATAAGAAATTTGAAACATAAGAAGTATATTCAGTACGAAAATGCCGACAAATTCTATACCGACTTACAATATGAAGAAGAGGGTTAACCCCTTCCAAACCAAGTTATAACCTGCCCCAGAATTTAAAAACGAAAATTTTAGGGAGTATATATGGCAAGTAAAGAAGGGTAGTAAGTGAAGAACATGGCATTACCATGAGTTGTTCAAACTAAGCAATGAATCAAATATAATGAAAGTAATCTAACTTCAAAGATTCGAATGTCTGAGACATGTTGTCATAAGTAAGACAAAGGTATACTGCGTTTCATAGAGTGCTTCTAAAACTATGAGGTCCACAGTGAAGACGTAGGCTAAACTAGGTTGGTTTGATTCACTGGAGGAAAATTGAAACTGGTGGGCATCAGGAAATAGTGAATAAGGCCCATGTCTTGGAGAGCATTTTTGAAAGAGGTGAAGTTTCAGAATGGACCGGAGAGCAAGAAGAAGAGTGGAAGTGATTAATTTTTAATGTCGTATTTGTAGTGGAACATAATATGTATTTTATATTCCAGTCGAAGCATTTGGTCTTCTAAGTATAGGTTATGAACGCTTGAAATTACAAGTTATTCTAAAGTAATAGACAAGTCTTATGGCGGCGATGAGGCAAGAAACGGCTATGAGTGGGAGGGGAACGGCCGTGGCCTTAATTAAGGCACAACCCCAGCATGTGCCTGGTGTGAAAATGTGAAAACACGGAAAACCATCTTCAGGGTTGCTAACAGTGGGGTTCGAACCCACTCTCTTCCGAATAATGGATACTGGCCGCACTTAAACGACTGCAGCTATCCAGCTCGGTGGCCCACCGTGTTGTATATTTTCCCTTAGTTTCTAGTCAGTTGAGAGAAACATTTATTGGAAATAATCCGTCCTCCATAGATGAGAATTCGGAATACTCTATTTGAACTACAGACATTATTTATAAAAGATTCGTACGTAAAACAACTAAAATATTTCGTTACATCCTGAGAAACAGAAATATGATGAAACAATCTTAATGATGCTTATAACACAGATGAAAATGCATTATCCGCAGTGAGCCCTTACAACCTGTGCCATGATGATTTTGGTTGCATATAATTTAAAATGAAATTGTTTCCATTGATGCATTCACGGCCCGAACTTATAGACGTGATATAGGCTTTTAGGCTTATGCCGTACGTTTCGCAGAGAACTTGCTCTGCGTCATCAGAAGAAAATCTCCACTGTTAACGGGAAAGGCTTAGGATGCCTTTTTCGTGAACAGTCGAGATTTTCTATATCATGTCTCTAAAACGGAATTGTTCAAGAATACTTCCGGCGCGTTTGTACAGGGTAATTTTTCAAAATACAAGGCCTCTGACAAACCATTCATGAAGTGAAAGGTGGTGCTTCTCAGACAGCTGTGTCAGGTGTGGATGAATAATGGCCTGCTTTCCTCGATCAACTGTCTCTGTCTGATTCAGATCTCTTTTCAAACTTATTGTGAGAACTGAAACAACTGCTTTATTTTCTGTTTCATTGGTTTTTGTATAACTTTGATTCATTTCTCATCTGACATTCCATCTTCCCTCCCACATTAATTTGTAACATCGCTTTTTGTGCTAATGAAAATCCCGTGTTGTTATGGAAATAACGACGACTCTTTGAGAGATTACTGGGCTTCCCAATTCCATGATGATCACCACACTGGCTAGCGATCTGCAAGTGTGTGTCAATTCTAGGTTTTTTTATATATATATTCTATTATCATTTATCATTAAATTAAATGATTAAAAGCAACCTAAAATCTTCTTACCTGAAATCCCAATACTCTCCTTGAGTAATGTCATCACGATGCTTCTTGGAGTAGACATTACCACGAGCATTACCGAGCCAAACATCATAGCCAGCGTCAGCAAGGAGGTAGCCTAAGAAAGATAATTTATGGCAAGATGATAAGCAGTGTAAGATTATCTACAGAATTGTAAAAAGAGCACCAATAGAACTACATTATTCAGATTCTAAGATCCATTATATAAAAAATAAATAACGTCTTGTCTGTACCTTATGAAAATGATAATTTTATTTGACTGTAAGATCTTTCAATTTTATATAAGATTCTTGATAATAGCGATCCAATTTCTGTCTGTTTGTCTTCTATCTGACTATATGCACTGTATGTATAAATGGATACATGTATGTATGTATGTATGTATGTATGTATGTATGAAATTATTACATGTGATGAAAGTCATTTTTGGTCCGTATTGTTTAGTTCTAGTTAAAAATAGGATTTAATCCAATTGTTCAATACACAATGTTAACAGACTTTAAAATTAATACATAATTATCTAAAATGTAGAGATATTTCGGCCTTTTGGGATATCATCAGTACATACACAACTTTTAGAACATTAAAATATACAGATATAAAAGCACTTGTGTGAGAAAATATAATTATCTAAAGACCGGGCGAGTTGGCCGTGCGTTTTGGGGCGCGCAGCTGTGAGTTTGCATCCAGGAGATTGTGAGTTCGAACCCCACTGCCGGCAGCCCTGAAGATGGTTTTCCGTGGTTTACCATTTTCACACCAGCCAAATGCTGTAGCTTCATTAAGGCCATGGCCGTTTCCTTCCCAATTCTAAGCCTTCCCTGTCTCATTGTCGCCATAAGACCTATCTGTGTCGGTGTGACGTAAAAATTGTAAAATAATTTTCTAAAGAGAAAATATACGTTTCTAAAAAGAATTTCTCACACAGGTGTTTTTATATTGTTATATTTGAATGTTCATAAAGATTTGTACGTACTAATGACGGCCCAAAGGCCGAATCATATCTACATTTTAGATAATTATGTATTAATTTTATTGTTTACATTGTGTATTGAACAAAGTGGATGAAGTCCTATGCTAGCTGACGATACTCACCAAATCCATGCTCAGGTCCCATGACAACCCAGTCAGCAGAGCTGCACAGCAGACCATGCTGTAGGAGGACTGGTGGTCTGTTCTCACTGGCAGGGGATTTCTTGCCGTACGGGATACGGTGAAGAGTAAGAATATATCCATCAGCTGTTGTCACTTCATGTTCCTCAATTGGGTAGCCATACTTAGCCACCAATTGGGGCTGAAAAATACGTAAGAAATGATGTGCTAGAGAAGATACAATTGTTTTCAAAATGTAATGACGTTTTAATGAAATACTTTAACTGATTCATTAATATTTTGTGCATGTTTATATCCAAAGAGTTCTCTAGTTGAGTGTAGAGTGGTGACCACTTTTTTTTTTTTTTTGCTATTGGCTTTTCATCGCACCGACACAGATATGTCTTATGGCGACGATGGGACAGGAAAGGGCTAGGACTGGAAAGGAAGCGGCCGTGGCCTTAATTAAGGTCCAGCCCCAGCATTTTTCTGGTGTGAAAATGGGAAACCACGGAAAACCTTCTTCAGGGCTGCCGACAGTGGGGTTCGAACCTACTATCTCCCGAATACTAGACCACTTTAAAATGTCTTCTTTATTTTATATTTTGTTTCATACGGTGATAATTCATAAAAGTATGAGACATGCAAATATTAAACAGCACACATAAAAGAATGTCAATTAAATTTCTCAACCAGAAAGAACATCATAGAACAAGAACTAAATAAGACAGTTAATATACCAGTACTAACATCTCTCACGTTTCTGCCATAGTTATCAGTAGTTAACATGTTATGTAATATAATAGGCACTATCCTCCCGATTATCACACATATATTCAATTACTGTCTCAGAAATGGAACTTTCCCTGCACTCTGGAAACAAGCTAATGTCATCCCAGTGCCCAAGATAAACGATCCTAAACTGACCTCTGACTATCGCCCAGTTTCTATTCTTCCAGCGCTTTCTAAGGCTTTGGAAAGACTGGTGTACGAGCAAGTATTGAAATATTTAAATAACTATTCTCTCCTTGACTCATTACAATCGGGCTTTAAGAAAGGGTACAGCACTGCCACGGCTCTCCTTAAAGTGACAGAAGACATCAGACTAGCTATGGAACAACGACAACTTACAGTACTAACGCTACTGGATTTCAGTGGTGCATTTGATACAATAGACGTACAGCTACTAATTAAGAAAATGGAATCTTACTTGTTTGACCCTTTAGTACTGAAGTTTTTTACGTCATATTTGAAAGATCGGAGGCAGCGGGTGATAACTCGCGAAAGAAATTCAGAATGGCGTACAAGGAAAGTTGGCACGCCACAAGGTAGTATTTTAGGACCGTTGCTTTTTACATTGTATATCAATGACATTTCATCTTCTCTAAAAACGTGTAATTATCACCTATATGCTAATGATCTCCAAATTTACTACCATTGCAGCTTAAGCGAATTACCAAACGCAGTAAAATGCATAAATGATGACATGAATAAACTCAGTGAATATGCTCTCGCAAACAGACTTCTCATAAATCCATCAAAATCGCAAGCTATCATTGTCGGTTCCCAGAAGCTCCTACACAAGATCAATGATTCGATCATTCCTCCTCTACAAATAAATAATAGCACAATTCCGTACAGTAAAACAGTGAGAAATCTTGGTGTGACTATGACTGAAACTCTAAATGGGACAGAACATATCAGAAACATAAGTCATAAGGTGTTTGCTACTCTACACCCACTGAAATTAAACAAAGATATTATACCACTAAACATGCGGCAAAGATTAACACAGACCCTAATTCTTCCTATCCTTGACTACTGTGATGTTATCTTGGTAGACGCTACTAAAGAACAAACTAGGAAACTGCAGCGTATTATGAATTGTTGCCTTAGATTCATTTTTAACCTAAGGTATGATGTGCATATTACTCCTTATTATCAGGCACTGCACTGGTTAAAACCTGATAAGAGACGTGAATATCATATACTTGTCTTAATACACAAACTCCTGCATAGTAACTCCCCCCGGTATATTTAATCTAAACTTCACTTCCTCTCTTCCGTCCATAATCGTAACACTCGCTCGGGCTCCACTTTAGCTATTCCTCTTCACCACTCTTCTGTGTATAATAAATCTTTCATTGTAACCGGATCCAGGCTTTGGAATTCCCTGCCAGTAAGTGTCAGGAGCATTGACTCCTTCCTCAAATTTAAAATATCTTGCCGAGACTTCCTGTTGAGAGATACCGATTGAAGTGTGTATTGGTGTGTATTGTGTGCGTGTGATTGGTAATTGTAAAATTAAAAATTGTTTCTGTTAGTTTTATATAATATAAACGTAAGGGTAGTTGTAAGTGTATGTGCAAGTGTCTGTGTGAGATAGAAAAGAGGACTGAAGTAACGAGCTAATAAGCTAATAAGCTGCATATTGTGTGGATGTGTAACTTAAGCTTAATTTAGGAAATAGTATAAGTAGTGTAATTAGTATAATCAGTAATAGGTAACCTTAATATTATTTATTGTATTGTGGTTAAGTGTAAGAGAGGTCCGTGTGCCCTAACTTCGCCACATGAAAGAAGCCATAATAAATAAATAAATAAAAAATAAAAATTATCCGACCCCGTTTGAAACAGAGGATAATGAGAATAGATAATTTGTCAGCTCCGTTTGCGCCACCTCATTACACAGAAGACATGGTGAAGAAAGGAATTAACAAGAAACTTGCATGAACATGTTTAAAATTATTTTCTGGTATGAACTGAATCATCAAGCTGAATGCAGGTTGAATTATTGAGAATCCATAACTGTTAGGTTCTTCAGCATGTCGAAACTAATTCCGGATAAAATAAAATTTAAAATGTACTTAAAAATATTTAATAACAGATTATAAATTAAAAAGACACAGTTTTTTTTTGCTAGTTGCTTTACGTCGCACCGACACAGATAGGTCTTATGGCGACGAACACAGTTTTATTAACATTAGGATGACAGGTTTCGTTCGTGAAAGAACATCATCAGATTGTACCAAATCACACTTTAAGTTCTTACTAATTTATTTACTTCTTGATTTTTTATTTATTGATTTATTTCTCTTAATCCTTACTTTTATCAGTTGGTGCGTATTATTAAGACCTCTTAAACCATTGTTGTAAAAATCGTGTGTAGATTCTAACAATAATATTGTTGAAATGTTATAAGTGATATTAATTAAATTCTCCCCCATTTACTTTCCCTCTCCCTCTCCTGCAAGTCCTTAGATTGTGTGTAGACATGAAGGTAAGGCATATTTTAGGGCAAAGATTTCATAAATGAAGCTGAAAGCTCTCCTGCCATCTATTGAGAATGCTAGAAAAATTTTCCAAAGATATTACAATCCCCGAGAAGGTATAGGGTGATCGTATTAATGAACATTGCAGATAAACGAGAAAATTCATCGGGGGTGCCACTGAAGAGGATATGAAATCTGGAAATCAGTCAATGTACTGCATAATTAAAGAAATACTAAAACTCTTTATTTTTCACGTACTGTTGATTTTCTGTAAAATGTGAAGACTCATTTTAAATCATCCGTTCTTTCTTTTAAAAATGTTCAGTATATGCTTTAGCTTACTTTTCAATTTCTGTTTTTCAAGTATCGATTTTCCTACACCTGTAGGGTCCTGGGTGCGAAATGTGTCGCAGATGTGGATTTGATCCTGTTTTATGGCCGAATGCTCTTCTTGACACTAACCCTATGTGGAGGTATTTATTCACTATTGCGTGTTTCTATGGTACTGTACGTTCACAGTGTGGTGTGCTACCTGAATATGAAGAGGAGAGCAGAGTACTCGAGCTATAAGAATTAATCAGACGTGATTAAAATCCCCGACCCGGCCGGGAAACGAACCCGGGTACATCTGAACCGAAGGTCTCAACGCTGACCATTCAGCCAAATGATCGGACCTCAAGTTTACTTTTGAAAACGGAGTAAATTAATGTTTCCTCTGGGGGTAGGGTTCTGCCGTGAAAGACTAGCTCCCTTTCAGCTCGGCGATCTGTCTGCCGATTGACAACACCGCGATCTGCCTTCAATGCCTCACATGGTACCAAGGTAGTCACGTGACGCCATTCTCGTCATTATTCGTGTAAACTTGTGGCTGTTCGTTGGGTAGCTGGCGAGAAATGCATGAACCCCATTGGAGGTTGTAGTCGTATTCTTTTTTGATATTTGAATAATTGGTCTACTGTGAAAATAACACTGATCAACAAAAAAATGACCCTCGGCAGATATCTTGGTATCCAATAAGCGTTCTAAGACAACTGAAACATGGTGATTCCAAATATGCAACCGTTTACACATGTACGGTATCAAGGGAAACAACTCACAGACAGAAGTTTCACTAGAACACTGGTTGCTGCATGGAGTCCTAATGAACATGACTTTAGCTAAGATTGGCTCAAATGCATCACATGGCACATATTAGATTTGTTTGTTACATAGCCACACACGTAGCTATACAGATCTGGTGAAATTTTGCAACCGCTGGACGCCATAATATTCACTTTCACAGACAATAAAAAGGAATCAAATGGAAATATTCGGCTTTGTTTGATAAATAATGTAAACAATGAAAACAATTTTCAATGAACGCTGTTCCATGAAAAATAAAACGTTATCAACGTCTTCAAAACCTGACGTAATTGTGAAAAACGTCTTTCAGATTTGAAATCAGCATAAAAAAGAGCACTATAAACAACAGTCCGCCTGTGTGGTGTAGTGGTTAGTGTGATTAGCTGCCACCCCAGAGGCGCGGGTTCGATTCCCGGCTCTGCCACGAAATTTGAAAAGTGGTACGAGGGCTGGAACGGGGTCCACTCAGCCTTGGAAGGTCAACTGAGTAGAGGTTGGTTCGATTCCCACCTTAGCCATCCTGGAAGTAGTTTTCCGTGGTTTCCCACTTCCCCTCCGGGCAAATGCCGGGATGGTACCTAAATTAAGGCCACGGACGCTACCTTCCTTCTTCCTTGTCTATCCCTTCCAATCTTCCCATCGCCCCGCAAGGCCCCTGTTCAGCATAGCAGGTGAGGCCGCTTGGGCGAGGTACTTGCCATCCTCCCCAGTTGTATCCCCCGACCCATAGTCTGCAGCTCCAGGACACTGCCCTTGAGGCAGTAGAGGTGGGATCCCTTGCTGAGTCCGAGGGAAAAACGGACCCTGGAGGATAAACTGATAAGGAGAGAGAGAAAGAAAGAGAAACAATAAACATCGCGTTAGGAATCTACCAATTGTAAATCAGTGTAATCTGTTTAAAGATCAACAATTACTTTACGCTAACTGTACGGCTCCTTGACTAAACGGTCAGTGCAGTCATCTTCCTTTCAGAGGGCTCCGGGTTCGATTCCCGACAGGGGTGGCGATTTCTACTGAGAATGGTTGATCCCCATTGCTCAGGGATTGGGCGTTTCTTTCGCCTTAATACTCATTTCTTCATGTACACACAACACACTACCAACTGCCGTAGTAACACATAATAGTGATTATATACGTCCACATCGCGTTGGGGTCAGGAAGGACATCCAGAAGTAAAACTGGCCCAAACCGACGTGGGCAGCTAACCTTGAGAAATTGGCAAGAAACCAGGAAGATTATTATTATTATTATTATTATTATTATTATTATTATTTTATTGGGCTATTTTTATTATTTCGTAATTACTACAAGAAGTATTAGTTCCATGTTATTACTAACACTGGTTTAGTGTAACAGAAGGCTCCTTAGCCTTAACTTCACCTAACAAAAGAAAGTATATAAAATAATATCCTGTAAAATTTTTTACATGTGTAGTGGAGTAGTAGTAATAATAACAACGAAGTGCCTAATTCAAACCCGAACGTAGGCGACCAAGTCATTGCTCCCAGCTTGCGGTAGGGTGACCGGATCCTTTCCTCTCCGCCTGCAGCTAACGGTACTTGGGTACTCCTGCAAATGGTGACCACATCCAATGTTGCTCAACTTAAGAGATCTCACCGAACTCAGTGTTCCAATATGGCTACACCGTTGACAGTAATAGTAGATTGTGTGTGAGTAGTCATGAATGTG
The DNA here is from genome assembly GCF_040414725.1 of Anabrus simplex. Classification (NCBI taxonomy): domain Eukaryota; kingdom Metazoa; phylum Arthropoda; class Insecta; order Orthoptera; family Tettigoniidae; genus Anabrus; species Anabrus simplex. The sequence goes on from NC_090267.1 coordinate 183,553,698, forward strand.
AAGCCGCTCTGGCACAACGAAGACATGTTGAAAAAATCCAGGCTCATAGCAACATGTGGAAAGAAGAAATACAAATGGTTATACACCCGATGAAATCTACAAGTGACTCGCTGCACGTAACTTATGATGATTTCGTAATATATGTGTACATCGTGCGAATGTGTTGCAATAGGTTTCACTGAACGGAGAGTTGGTATTTTTGACGAAGCTTAAAGTGGGAGTTTTAAGGTCTACTTTCCAAAGTTACGCTAGGATTTGGGCCACCGAAAGGACGGTGTTTGGTGGCCTAAGCTCGACATTTTGTTTCAATGGTGCAGCATTGAGACAAATGCCTCATTGTTGGTGGAAAATAATGGCATACAGAGTTTTCAGGTATATACAGAGAAATTACAATTTGACGACAAAAGGAAACAAATTAAATGATCCTCATGTATAAATTGCAACTTCAGAAAATATTCACACAAAGGGTGAGCGCATGTTCAAAGAATGGTCGTTAAGAACATCCTTAATAAAATTACGAAATGAACGCTGAAAATAACTGGTAGGCTGATGGGTTCTTAAGGATGTGAAGCGATGTAAAGTAATGGATTGGAAGATACTTGCCAATAACTGGGAATTCTGGAGGACGACATTCGGCTACATTCACGCGTTAAGGTTTCCACTGCACGGCAAATCAACACCCTTCCAGCAGTTTATTGAGTTAATCCAGACCTTCCACTTATCAAAAAATAGGCTGGAACGGCTCTTTTGCTGGAGGGCGACCTTGTGTTAGCCAGCGCAACCACTGAGTCTAGTGGTAAATGAGATCCACGCTGCGGCAGATCACCGTTCTCTCAAGGTCAGCCTGTCAAACAGTGTCGAATAGCACAGAGCACGAAGATTTGCGCCCTTCTTGAATGATGGTGCTATGCAACCGAAAACGAATTTGAAGTTCATACAGAGAAAATGATAAGTACAAGAAATGCCTTTGTTGTGACAGGAGACTTTAGAAATTTACAGGGGTCGCAATACTCGTCCAAACATGGAAAATATGCAAATATAACTGTAATCTTTGTCTTCATGCAAACAATAAGTAATAAGCATTGCTTATTTAGATGAATCCGAACAATTTTCCCCATTTGTTTTCTTTTCTTTGATGTCGTCGGCAAAGTATCCACGGAACAGGTAATCGTGTTTGAACAAGCTTCACTAGGTCCACAGATGTGACTGCCGGATACAAGTTATACTAGTAACTATCAAAGCAAACAAATTTATCCGGAAATTCACTGTGACGGTAAAAGTACCATATTTTCGTGTGAAAGCTTCTTTACGGTGAGCGGAGACCTACTCTAGACTGCAGGTTCTAAAGAAGTGTCATGTACTTACCGTGGTAAGATGGATGTCAGGATCAAGGTTCCTGACCTCAATCTCGGTAGCCAAGCCACCAGTCAGGAGACAGATCGCTACGAATCCAAGGAACAGAAGTGTCTTGCTGGCTGCCATGATGAACGAACAGTTCCTGCTGCCGCGAGCTGTGAATTTTATACACATCGCTATCACGATATGACACTTGGGCATGAGATAAAGAAAATAATTCACATATTAATTGATGATGAGATAAGATGTGCGTAGTCAGGATTTCACAGATGACCTTGTTTATAATGATCGATTCTACTAATGGTGATGTTCACGCCATTTCAGACTGACGTAGACAATTATTGCCGAGTAGGCCTATTGCCCCAGACGACGGTGCCTAGCTTACCACAAGGATTTACTTCCTGTTACACACAGGTTGTTGCAATTCTCAACTTATATCTGAAATTTTACCCATTAAAACACTCATCCTATTTTGAAGACTGTGCCTTAATATGCGCAAATATAGTTAAATTAACTGCTAAGCTTTACGAAGCACTGAACAGCATCGTAGTTAGAGTCAACACTAATGATAGAATAGCACTAATAGGCGACTTCAATGCGAAAGTTGGAAATAGAACTGAAGGATACGAGGAAGTGAATATGTGTAGAAAATATCGACTCTAATAGGATTAGCAGTTACGAATACACTCTTCAGGCATAAGGCTATTTAACGCTACACATAGGAGGGTAGGGACACCTGATTCATATTAGTTCATATCGAAAACGACTTTGATTCATAAAATCTATTAGGAATGTGCGGGTATTCCAGGGGTTTTTCGATGATACAGAACACCCTCTGAACTCTACCGAATTAAGTATCTCTAGACCTAGGATAGGGAAAGATAAATCCGTCTGTAGACGTATAAGTGCGGAGAAACTCCAGAACGAGGTAATTAGACAGAAGTACATGTGTATGATTAGTGAAAAATTCCAAACAATATTCAATAAGCAGGTTCAAGAAATAGAATTAGTAGCATTCAGGGATGCTCTAGTAGAAACACCAAGGAAATATTTATGAACAACTGTTTTTAAGGATAGGAAATAGAACATCTTCGTGGAATGATGAAGTGAGAACAGCTTGTAAACATAGAAAAGGCGTATCAGGAATGACTCCAAAAAGGACTGGTGCAGAGATGAGATTGTACGTAGATGAAGGAAACTGAACATCATAAGTAATTGCTGAGTAAAGAAGAAGTCATAGGAGATTCCTCTAGTAAAATGGAAAGGCTTGGGGGAAACGTTTTGGGTACAGTTTAAAAAGTTTCAGAAAGGCAGGGAAAAATTAATAGTGTTTGGGTGAATCATTTTAACTCGTAGTAGTTGTCAAGGAATTACTGGACATGTGGAAGGAATATTTTGAAAAGCGTCTCAACACGAAATGAAATCTTTCTAATGACGTAGCGATCACCCAAGCTCATGGGGAGGAGGACAATGATATTAGTGAAATTACGCTTGAGGTAGTTGAAAGGATGTTAAAGAAGTACCATTGTCACAAAGCAGCAACAATAGATAAAATTAGATATGAAACGGTGGAATATAGTGTACCGAGCTCGATAGCTGCAGTCGCTTTAGTGCGGCCAGTATCCAGTATTCGGGAGATAGTAGGTTCGAACCCCACTGTCGGCAGCCCTGAAAATGGTTTTCCGTGTTTTCCCATTTTCACACCAGGCAAATGCTGGAGCTGTACCTTAATCAAGGCCACGGCCGCTTCCTTCCCACTCCTAGCCCTTCCTTGTCCCATCATCGCCATAAGACCTATCTGTGTCGATGCGACGTAAAGCAACTAGCAAAAAGAAATATAGTGTGAAGGCAGGGTTGAAGTGGCTTCACAGAGTAATACGTTTAGCAAGAAATATTAGTAAAGAACCTTCTGATTGGACGAAAGCCATGGCGATTTAGAAGTGCGATCAATTGTTAAGAGTAAGTTGAGTGGAAACCAGTGGGGTTTCAGACCACATAGGGTCTGTCAAGATCAGATTTCCAATATGCATCAAGTAATTGAAAAATGTTACGAAAGGAATAGGTAGTTATGTTTCGTTTATCTAGAGATGGCATGCGACAGAGTATCGGGGAAAAGATGTAAGCCGTACTGAGAGATTGTGTGATTATGGGTAGATTCTTAAAGAAATCAAAGGCATTTATGATGACAATTTGTAGCAGTGAGAATTGATGGTGGAGTAAGTTTTTGGTTCACACAGGGGTTAGAAAAGGCTGTAATCTTTCACCTTTGTTGTTCACAGTTGACTTGGTTCATCTGCTGAAAGGTATAACGTGGCAGGAAGGGATTCAGCTGGGTGAAAATATAGTAAGCGGTTCGTCCTATGCCGATGGCTTCGTCTAAAAACCAGAATGTGTTAAAAGCTTGAAATTTAATATGTTGGAACTTGAAAATAGGTGCAGTGAGTATGATATGAAAATTAGCCTTTCCGAGACTAAAGAGATGTCAGTAGATAAGAAACCTAAGAGAAATGAACGTCAGGTTTTGAATACAATACTGGAACAGGTAGGGGCTTCCTGGCCGAGGCGGTAAAGGCGAGCTCGGTTCGCCCGTCAGGAAGTCGTAACATTTATGAAAAGAGATTTCCACTTCCGGAGGTGCACATGGCTCTGAGGTTCACTCATCCTACACCAGAAATGAGTACGAGGTTAATTCCTGGGTGCAAAGTCGGCCGGGCGTAGAGCTAACCACTCTACCCCATCAAGTGCCGAGGTTACGGATAGTGGAAGCCTTTACCTTGCACCCCTCCCAGGGCCTACATGGCCTATACGGAGTTGACTTTGCTTTTACTGGAACAGGTAGATTTCAAGTATTAGATTGTGTATTCTCCAAATATGTCGATATACAGTTGGAAGTGAAATTGAATGAAGGTACAGATTTATTTTCATACAAATGACTGTTTCAATCACGCCTTCTATCTAACATCAGAAAGATACGACTTCATGAACTACAGTACTACTCAGTAGACACGGCCCCTGCTAAAGCTCAACCAACACAGCCTGGCAATGTTGCGACGGAGTTCGTCGACAGGGAATAGGCATAAGGTGGAATGGAGGATTTCATGCCATATATGGCACATGAAGTATCAATAATATCATCTACGACAGAAGTCTCCTGTCTGTCGATCATGTAGACGGGATACCTGATAGCAGATCTCTGAAGGAACCTCTGGGAAGTCTCAGAAGTTACCCTGGCTGATCGTCCCGAGGAAAGCAGGAGCTATGAAGACATCAGTTTGTAAATTAATAACTAAGTCGAACAAAAAAAGTTATTTTGTCTAGTACTTTTACTAATAATAATCACAATATTCAACACAACTGAATGTTTCCTATAAAATATCCTGCTACATCTTTCAAAGTTTCAGCAGCTCTAATTGAGGTGATTTTTTCACAAGAATAATTTATAGTTTGTTCTTTTAAGTTATCATTTAGATTCATAGAAACAATTATATAAACAAAATAGCCTGTGCTTCATAGTTAAAATAGAAACGACCTCAAGCAAACATTCTAATACTCATAGAAAATGGTACCAATTTTCACACTAAATAAAATATGTAAGAATTGCTCAATTGAACATAGACAGAGTTAGTAAGACTGAAAATAACTTCTAGGACTGCGATGAGGTGGAATTTCTGTACAGTTTAGTAGTAACAACTCAGAACGTGGTCAGTTTGGGACAGTCGTCCACTAAGAAGAGGAAAAGCTTAAAGTAACATTCAGGCTTAAAGTTTACATCCAAACGAATGCAGCGTGGTATAATGCAAAGGAGGCGCTTTGACCGAAAAGAAAAAAGAAAAAAAAACCGGTAACGATGTGTTTCTCTTCTTGATCTGCACGGTAACGCAAGTCAGCCGGCTGCCAATGTTACTATGGACAGTCGGCGCTCTTTTCGCTACGGTCTTCTGGATCACTCGTCTTCCAGCCAAATCTTTCCCCTTGCGGCAGTCACGTCTTTGGTCAGTTGAAGAAAGTGTAAGCGTTTTACCACCGATGAAATGGTTCTTTATGTTGTACAAGAGTAGTTCAACCAGCAACCAGCGCTCTCCATTGTGGAGGCTATGAAGGAACTTGTTCAGCTTTGGGACAGGTGCTTGAATAGTGTGGGCGATTATCTCCAGACTCCCTCAAACTTTCAACAGTATGCTGTCCTTCTGATAGAGTGAATGTTTCACATATAGCGAAAGTTTCCATACACTGATTTGTGTTTCAATTAAACAGTTATTAAATACGCCCCTTCTTGCAGTCTAGCCTCATATTTGAGGATGACCCATATCAAAATTATTTTTATTTTCGAATTTGTATCGTGATATGTTTCACAAAATATTATATATATTGTAAAATAAGTTTGCCTTTAATGGGTTAATATCAGAATTTGAACAGGGATGAATGATCGCACTGCATGAAGACGCAATTACCTGTATAACTGAATATTAAGAGTTAAATGAAATAGTTTGACGTCGGTTATATCGGCAAACCACCAAACGTCTTGTGATGAAATATTGTATACTACAATTCAGCACGAAATATTCTACCGAGTCTGTTTATTTTATGTCTTTTCTGTCCGAGCCAAGAATGTCCCTTCAGGTAATTCCTTTGTTTGCCGTGGCAAGTGGGCGGCAGAATGGCCGATGGACGAAGAAGGTAGAAAATCACTTCTGAAAACGGCTGCTTTAAGTCTCCGCCATTTACCCCCATACTGTTTTGTAGTTGACTGATGCATTTAAATGTAATGGCCTTTCCCCATGCTAGGGTAAATGTGAATTTCGTGCATTCTTTGTAATGCCACGTAGAACTAACTTTGATACTATACTTCAGTTGTATTTGTCGGATGTCACGAGAATGTTCGAGTGTATTTCATTGGCAGTCCTCTGCACCATCTTATTCGCTGCGAATTGGTTTTCTAAAATGATGGGTGCAGGGAAAGAAGAGGCTCATCAATATCTTATTCACTTTTCAGTAGATGCATTTTAAACTTCAAAACTTTGTAGAACCTGTCCTTTTATCGATTTTAAATTCCATACATTCACAGTTCATAGTACATTCATAAAAATGTGTAACTTATTTTCATTATGGAATTTTAACATGCAATTAGGCAAGAAAAATTTAAATATTTTGTAACTACGTACTTGTGTGTGTGTGGGGGGGGGAATAGGGGGCTCATTGTACTGAACTATTATCTTAAGTCTTCATATTATTGCTTATTTTCATTATCATTAGAATAGTAACAGTATATATATATATAAACTGTGAACACTTTTCAAGCCTCTGACAAGCAGAAAATCATATTTTACAATAGTTATAGTAATTTACCAATTACTTAAGTAACTATTACGTCCATCATATCTCGTAACACAGGCTGCAGTTCATCATGTTTGAGGAATTTTTGAGAAATGAGCCCTTGCATCATCACCACAGAACTGTTGTAGTCTTAGAACTTCTCGGCAGATATGGACAAAGCTCCTAGGAAGGAAGTGTATTAGATTTCATTGTGCTATGTTGGAGTGCAGGTGAGAATTACTCCAGGAAGGTAATGATACATTCGCCTTCATAATCTTTCTCTGGCAGGTCAACTGGACCATCAGGATAATTTGAAGCATCGTGTCTCTTCCATTTCGCTGCTATGGAGACGTATTCCCAAGCTCGGTTATAAGTTGTCCGGAAGCTCTAAAATGGTCGTCTCTGAATCCTGATCTCTGTTGCTGGCTGGAGCAGAAATTGTGATTTCTTTGCATACCTGTCATCTAAGAAGTTATTCCAATTCCTAAAATTGTGTGGTCAACTGTTACAACGTCTGACTGTGAGGGCTTCTGACAAAAGATTTTGACACCCCTGTGGGTGGGGGACGCAAACGAAGAATACACCCACGGTATCACTTGCCTGTCGTAAGAGGCGACTAAAAGAGGCGACCAAGGGATGATTGTATTAGAACCATGAAACTACTTGTGATTAGTACAATCACGCGGGGCACAACATACGTCGCCTTTTCTTGCGAGTAGTACCACTAGGTTAGGTACACAATAGGTTTGTGATTAGTAGCAGCAGAGAGTGGTTCACTGTGGGTTTCCAGTATCCGTGATTAGTATCATTGTGAGAAACACTACGGGTCTGGGCGTTGCCTGTAATTAGTACCACTACATGAGCGACAGCGTGGTCTGCGGCACCTGTGATTAGTACCCACTATATGAGGAACTCCACAGGATTACCGGCGCCCGTGATTAGTACACCTAGGTGAGGAACACCATGGGTCTGCGTTACGTAGGCAACGTACAACTCTTGTAAGTAGTACCATAATGTGTGGAACACCGTGAGTCTACGCTAATTTTTTATTAGTACCGCAACATGACATATACCATGGTTCTCCTTTACTAGCGATAAATACCATTATGGTGGGCCGTTGACCTGGATTTTCGACTTCTTTCGACTACAAGCATCCTCGATTCAGGATTGTGCTTTAGAAGCAATCCCTTGGTTAGTAATACCATTGTTTATGATAGTTTTTGGGTCGGAACCACTGATTGTTTTAAATTCATATCCATTCATTCTTTATCACATTTTTTATTCTGGTCAGTGGATGATTTTGAACTTTTCATTTGTCATTACACTTCGTACCATTAGGGGCCGATGGCCTAGATGTTAGGCCCCTTTAAACAACAAGCATCATGATCATCATCATCATCAAAGGTTTTGATAATAGAGATCCAGTCACTAGGAACAATTGCCCGGGCTTTTGAATTCACCCAACCTATATTCTTATTGTTCTCAAGATAGGAATGGCCACTTACCAGGCAAGTTACGGTGATGGACTTCAGCTTTTTTTCCCTCAACGTTCTCCATGTTGAAGAAGAACCGAAATAAAGTGAAATTCTTCTGATGTACACAACACGACTCACAGAATAGTCAGGTGCTATACATAAGAATGCAAATGGTTATAGATGAAGAGATGAAACATTGCCACTTCTCTTTTTGCCTTCGTGTTTCAGCTACATACAAAAACACGTTCGGAAATGGACACTATATAGACGTTAAATCCAAACATAGTTAACTCTCCTGTAGTAGACATTATTTTTGGAGAGGTTAAGAACAGTCAAATGTTCACATGGACAAAGCAAATCGCCTCAAATTCACATTGTTTTTTGGATTTCTCCGTATCTCTTCTTTTCTTCAACGTATTCATCGTCCAATGTACGCATCTCTTCTGAGCTAGATTTTAGCTTCTTATCTGCTGATATACGTTTCTTTTTAGTAATGTAATCGTCGCATATGCTCCAGGTATCAGTAATGGGATAACTGTTATTATTATTATTATTATTATTATTATTATTATTATTATTATTATTATTATTATTTGTTTACGTCCCACCGGCACGAAGAGCTCTTATGGCGACGCTGGGACAAGAAAGGGGTAGGAGTGGGGAGGAAGCGGCAGCGGCCTCTATTAAGGTACAGCCTCGGCATTTGCCTGGTCTGAAAATGGGAAATCAAGGTAAACCATCTTCAGGGCTGCCGACGGTGGGATTCGAACAGACCATCTCCCGAATGCAAGCTCACAGCTGTGCGCCCTTAACCGCGCGGCCAACTCCCTCGGTGGTATCAATCCTGGGATAACAGAAGGCAATGTTGAAATTCCTACAGAATATGCTCCTGTAAGAGTCATAGCTTACTTTAATGTTTGGATGTTTTTCTTTGAACATTTGAAACACCTTCTTAAAATTTAGATCATCCAGCAGGTAAATTTTGAACGAATCATGTAAGCTGTTAGTGGCTTTGATGGCCATGGAAGAATTTATGTGCTGACATATATTATTTACAATGTCAACACTAAGTGTGATTTGCAAGAATTTTACAAGATACTGAATGTTTCCTTTCTTATACCATGAATAGCCGAAAAGGCTTAGCGGTCTACATTATGATCCTTCACACATTCCGTGTCATTTTCTCTAACTGGACCACAAACCCTGTACTTATATGTTGCACCATAATGTACAGCAGATTCACTAGGTGAAGGGGCCGATGACCTTCGATGGTAGGCCCCTTAAAACAACAAGCATCATCATCATCATCATCACTAGGTGAAGGCCTATTTACCGGTAGAACAGAAATTAATCCACCTGTTCATCGAGTGATTCAAGAATATCGAACAGTCGTAAGATATTGTATCTTGTTCCTTCCGGAACCGTCTGATACAATGGTGTGTGCAACTACAGTCATTCCTTATTTCACGGGACTGCTGTTTTAAATTTTCTATTAGTTGCAGAGAGTCTACCATACAATTTACATTTCTTTGTTTTCGGTTCCATAATGTCTTTTACTAGTGAGTACTTCATTTTACAGAAACATAGTTGAGTAACACAGTTGTACCTTGTTTCCTCACACACAAACAACACTGCTCAGCTAAACTCCTGCTGCTGGTACATTGAGCGCGTCAAGAATACAATGAGCTCCTTCTTCCCCTGCAGATATGTAGATGACCCTCTTCTTTCGCAGTATGCTGCTTTTCTTTCAGCTAATTTTTTTAAAGGGAGCTCTTTCTTTCACAGACTGAATTACCTAGTAGGAAGCTCAAGTGACCATTCATAGATCGAGTGACGATCGCCATTTTTCCAAAATATACAATAAGCCCCTTCTTTCCCTGTACCCTTCAAATTTATCCTTCTTCTAGATTTTAAACTTACACTTTCCTTCTCACCGGGCACAGCCTAGGTGTAACTGGGAAATTTTGCCCCAGTAGAATGTCACTGTCTTCTGTATGTTTATGGTATTTGAAATGATTCTTAGAATCCTTCCTCTCTTGTGGTTTATGGCCTTTTTATACATATATAGTACTAGAAAATGTACCCGTGCTTCGCTACGGTATTCTACATTGTATAGGTCCCCATACGTTTTTCCAACGTAAAGTGCGAGTTGTGGAGTTGTAATTATAACGGCATAGTCGCTCGCCTACTGACATTCTCAGTCCAATTGGGAAGTTTTCGTTATAATGGCAGGCCCCCTTGTCTACTGCCAGTCACAATCGATTTGGGGAGTTTTCGTTACAAAAGCAGGCACCTTCCCTACTGCCAATCGAAATTGAGTTGTGCTGTTACCATTACAATGCCAGACCACTTTTCCTAATGCCAGTAACATTTTAGATGGGTAAATTAGTTTATAATGGCTGGCACCCTTGCTTACTGCCCGACAAAATCGGGTAGGGGAGTTTTGAACAAAATTGCATGCTCCCTTGCCTTCTGCCAGTCAAATCGAGAAGGTAATTATTCATTACAATGGTAGGCCCACCTCAATAATGTCAGTTACACAGGAGTTGGAGGAAGACCCAAATCCTACTGTCAGTCAAAATCGATGTGAGGAGTATTAATTACAATAGCAGACGGCCCCCTACTGACAGTCACTATCGATTTGTAAAGTATTAATTATAATAACAGACATCCCGTTCCTAGATCGCTACTAATCGACTTCAATGTATATATATATATATATATATATATATATATATATCGACATACGACGAAAGTATATGCACGTTCAAAATATTTCAGACCTTAATTTACTGATTAACTACTACTTAACGGTACGTTATTTCGAGTAACGGATTGCACCATGTTTGATTCTTTGAAATTTTATGGTATCTCCGCTATTTATGGGTTACATTGAATTAGAAACATTGAATACGACGAAATTTAGGTACAGAATTCACTCAGTGCATCTCTCTTCGTATACTTATGTCACAGCTAAAATAATAAAATTTGGCACGCTTAAGGCCACTGAGTGGGCCAATGTTCGTGGCGAATTTTATGATTCTATACGATAATTGTGTCAAAAACGTGTAAAAAATGACCAAATTTACCTAAAATTGAGAAATGCAGCTGTATCTAACGCTAAGGGATCGTATACGAAAAAAAGTCACAGGACCATTGGTGTAGATCTCGTCATCGGTTGCAGGCTGAAAGCTCTAATTTTGCCAAATTTAAATTTTCTAGCTCGTCTGGCAGATTAATTTGGGGGAAAGGGAAACCCATGAAATCTATAGGTTGTCGTTTTGGATAAATATAACCGACTGCGTTCTTATGCTGGGCCCCAATTTGAAATCCCCAGTGTCGCCCTCCTCTGGAAATTTTGAAAATTTTCGAATTTTCTAGGGATGCTGAGGTTATCAGCTTCTCTGATACCAAGTTTAAGTTTCTAATATACCTAGACGTGCCTCATTAATTCACGTCTATTTTCATTTTTTACCTTTACCAGCAAATGTACCCGTGCTTCACTCCTGCATTCTACATTGTATACGAATTTCTCCGTAAATTACCGTAAAGGCAGTGAATAAGATTATAGTACATTTCAGGGTTGATTTCATCACTTCCATTAATAATGCTACCCAGATATGTAAGCTATTCTACATTCTCTAATCTTTCTACGTCTATGTTCACTTGGCTTCTCTTTTCCTCTTTTCCACAGTGCATGACTACAGTTTTATTTTTACTTATTACCATTCCAAGCTCCTTCATATTTTCATTCCAAATATCCAGTCTCCTTTGTACTTCCTTTTCTCCCTTTCCCCAAATCACCACATCATCTGCAAATACCACAGCATTCACTTCATCACTATTGATATTCTGTTTTACACGATTTATGATTTCATCTAAAAATATAATAAACAGAAATGGAGACAGTGCACTTCCTTGCTTGAGACTTCTTTTTGAATAAAATGTTTCAGAGTCACCACTCCCAACTTGTACACTGCTTTTACACTGATGATACAACACTTTTATCTTGTTTATTAATAATTTTGATACATTCCTTTTCAGTAGGCATTACCATACATGTTTTCTCTTAACTGTATCATAAGCTTTTTTCAAATCCAAAAATACGAATATGATTTCCTTGTTCTTTTCCAGATGTTTTTCCATCATCGTTCGCACTGTAAATATCAAGTCTATTGTTGATATATTCGGTCTAAAGCCATATTATTCTTCCTCTTACTGTGTTTCTATTATGCCCTCAGTCTTTTTTTCTATGACTTTCTATATTATTTTTAGCCCATGTGATAATATAGTTATACCTCTACAATTTTCACATTTCTTCCTATTTCCTTTCTTTGAAGAGTTATACAATGCTTCCTTGTTTCCAATCTTCACGTATCCTTTCATCCTTCCATATGGCACTGAGGGCTCTCTATAGCCACTGTAGTCCAATGCTTCCTGCTGCCTTAATCATATCAGCATTGAATTCGTCTTTTACACTTGCTTTACCTTTAGTCATTGCTTTCAGTGCCCTTTCATGTTCCAACCATGTTGTCGGGTTCTCTTCTTTTTCTCCGCCTATTATTTAGATTTTCTTATTTCCTTCTTTCTCCGAGCAGTCACCCTCATTATAAAGTTTTCAAAATACTTTGCAATCACCTTCTGATGACTCTTTACGTCATGTACTGTGGATCCAGCTTCTCTCTCTGATACCTTGATTTTTCTTGATTTATTCTTTTCGATCATAGTACTCTCTATAATGGTTTCTGATTTCCTCGACTATCTTGCTCAATTTTGTTGGTAAACTCTCCCCAACATTTCTCCTTTTCTTCCTCGATACTCCTCTTTGCTTGTAGTTTCAGCCTTTTGTATTCCACATGTAACCTCTCTATCTTATTCTCATCCCTCTGATACGTTTTTTGCTTTTCCTTGCCCATTTCTTTCTTCACCTTGTTCTTTTCTCTAATTTTTTTGTTTTGTCTGTCCACCACCGTGTCTCCTTTCCCTTAACCTTTGATTTTGTTTTCCCGCATACCTCAGTTGCTGCTTGCACAAACGTCTGTTTTAAATTGTCCCACTTTTCTTCTCAACTTCTTATTTCCATCTTAGGCATCTTAATTTTTTATACAATCTTGGAATGCCATTCTTTTGTCCTCCTCCTCCAGTTCCCCAATCCTGATTTTTTGTTTCTTCTTCAATACAATTTTAGAGATTTTTACTTGTTTTAATTCCACAATTAATAATCTATGATCACCTTCCATACTTACACTGGGGATTTTCGTATTCATGACGTATCTTTCCCATTCTCGGTCTGTTATTATAAAATCGGTGAGTGTTCGATACTGTCCATCCCAACTATATAGGCTGATCTTATGGTTATTCCTCTTCACAAACCATGTGATCTTTATTATCAGGTTATTTCTGATTCAAAAGTCCAACAGTCTCTCTTCATCTTCATTTCTATCGCCATACACATGTGGGCCCAGAACATTCCTATCAGTTCCCACATGAGCATTCAGAAGTCCCATTATCATGATCCCGTCTCCAACGATGTGTTTTCATTTCATTGAGGAACTCTTCTTTTTCTTTCACGCTACGTCCTGTCTATGGAGCATATGCCTGTACTATCTTCAATGGTTCCTTGTTTACATGTATGTGCATTATTATAATTGTTTCATTTACACACTCAACTTGAGCTATTGGTTCAAAATTCTGATTCACTACAAATCTCACTCCATTTCTTTTCTCTTTACTGTTCCAGTACAAAGTGTACGCCTTTCTTAGTTTATTCGTTCCTTTCCATTTCCATCTTACTTCACTTAATCCCACGATCAGTAGTAGTGTATTATAAGGGAAATAATGGTATAAGAGAAAATGGAAGAAAACTGTCCTGGTTTTCCTATAAAACTCCGTATATTCAGATATTTTTCAATAATACTCATATCGAAACCTTCTCCGGCATGAGTATACTCTAAATATGAAGTTCGGTTGAGATCTATCCAGCCGTTTCGCCTTGAGGGTGGAACAAACAGACAAAAAGACACGAAAAATAAAAAAAACCACTGATACGGTCTTGAGTTGACCTAAAACGGATAAATATAAGAAAAATTGGGAAAACAACGAAATTACAGACACTAGAGCCCCCTACAACTTTATTTATATAGATAAGCATGGACACATTTATAAGTGAAGATCTTTATTTGGAGAATTACTGTTTTGAAACTGTGCGACATATCGACAAACGGATTTCACTACCAGTCGCCTCTTTTAGTGTTCTACATGGTTTGTCCTTATACATTTTCTGGTATCTAAAATATTTATTGGTAAGATTAAGTTAGAATCAGTGAATAGTGTGAAATTTCGTACAGTTTTCACATTTTACTTTATACTTTGATACTCATGTGACAGCTTGAATCATAAAATTTGTCTAACATATGACCGCTGGTCGTGTAAATGTGCGTGCCGAATGTGATGATTCTATCTTTCCTATTACTTCCTACTTTTATTAATGCGCTGTGTTTGTACGACCTTACTTTATTTATCTAGTTATTTATTTATTTATTTATAGCAAAACTTTATCGAAGGAAGGGAGAGAAAATATATAGACCTTTATGTGTCTTGGTGTAATTTGTAGCAACCACGTCCAGATATGTGGCCTTTCACTTTTTTAATCCCGTCTGCTACAAATGTAATAATTTTTAGTAACACACTGAGAATGCAAGGAGTGTACTATATAGATCACTTTGAAAAGAATAGGTTCCTCCGGTTATAAAATTAATGTTAGAATAACGAGATAAGAATGGCAGATTCTTATGGACACAATATGTTTTTTTTTGCTACTTGCTTTACGTCGCACCGACACAGATAGGTCTTACGGCGACGATGGGACAAGGAAGGGCTAGGAGTGGGAAGGAAGCGGCCGTGGCCTTAATTAAGGTACAGCCCCAGCATTTGCCTGGTGTGAAAATGGGAAACCACGGAAAACCATTTTCAGGGCTGCCGATAGTGGGGTTCGAACCTACTATCTCCCGAATACTGGATACTGGCCGCAGTTAAACGACTGCAGCTATCGAGCTCGGTGACACAATATGTATTGCTCCTTAAGAATCAGTATCATGTAAGGACAACATTTTAATTTTATAACAGAAAGAAACCTATATAAAACTGTAAAAGTGGTCCTGAAGTGTTATGAGTTGGCCTCTTATAATGAAATAGCTCAACTAATTTGAAGGCAACAGAAAAACCATAACCGCTGGATCTGTTAGTCACATGATGCTGTTTATTAAACTACGGAATACTCAGGGGGAAGATCGGTCTGCTATGTAAAATTAGGCCGAGTATAACCGTCGCATAATGTTCCCTGATCTGCCGAAGTCGAACCGCGTCTAAGCCAGTTTATGCAGGTCCCTAGTGGGAAACTTAGAACTAAATGACACGTATCCCGAAGCCGACACTTTCGGTAATTTGAGAGCTGAATCACTGCCAATTACATAGGAACTTGAAGTGAATGCAGCAGTTAAATAGAATAACCTATTTTCTTATTCTCGTTCATCTTCTAGTTCTTCCCTGTTACTCATGATCAACACTAGACGTGAATTAACTCATTTTTATGGCCAGATGTCTTTCCTGGCGTGAAACCTATGAGAAGGGATGTATAAGTTATTGAGTGTACCTGTAGTTGTTAACGGGTGTGATGTACTGTGACAATGACGGACGAGATTGCGGGGGTTTCGGCGATAGGCAAAAACGTCGGCGGAGTGGCGACGGTGTGGGTGGGTCAGGGGCGAGCAAAACTATAGTTCCGGCGAATTATTGAGGCTGGCGTTAAGGATGCTGTAATAAGAAGCTGGAAGCTTATTAACAATGTACCAGGCACTGATGTTGATCTGGCAGTGGAAACTATGAGACTCTTTTCCCGGGCTAATCAACGAGCGAGCGCAGCTGGTGAACATCAGTCAGTCTTCAGCGAGTCAGTCGCAAGTGAACGTGTGCAGTTACGAACGGTCATAACTCCGTAACGAGTTATTTCAGCGAGGAGGCAACATGGAGTTCAACAAAATTTGTTGATTGTGAAGTGAACTGTTCTGGAACAACACTGCGGTATGGAGCCCGTATTCGACGCGCAACCAGGCTATGCATTCTAGTGTATGATAGTGTGTATTATGATCGTGAATAAATATTTTGTCGTATGGAAAATTCAAACACAAATAAGTTGTAAATAAGTATAAATTGCAGTTTAACCAATTTGGTGGATAGTAAAACACGCTACCTTACTGAGTAGTGATTTTAGTTTTAAGAAATCTGAATTAAGGTGAACACATGTCCCCGAGGAGTCATTACTAGACCCGGAATCGAACCTGAGGCCTCCTGAACAGAAAGCCACTACATTGGCAATTCAGCCAAGGAGCCGAACAAATAATATTACCTTAATATTTAAATATCATTACGTTATTTTCATTTACTTTTAACAATAAAATTAAGTGAGATTTAGTGATTTGTTTTATGATCGGCTGCTGTGGTCGTATATGAAACGAAATCGAATATTAACCCTTCATTTATGAGGTCGTATATTTGAGATGTATACTGTAGGCTGAAGTAACAGAGACATGAATGGATTATTCTTACATAGAGTCACACTAGGCATACGATTAACCGAAAATATGTGCATTTTTACGAGAGTTATTTGCTGAATGATACGAAGACAATTTCATTTTCGTTGTAAACGTGAATCACAAACGATGAGCTTCGAAGGGGCCAACATAAATTTTATAACATAATTAGTCAACTTCTCAACGGGCTGAGAGATCAATACTCAGCTCTGAACAGACACACAAGTTACGAGAGTAGCCGGGAGCCAACTGCATAAGGGCATGTATTTTAGCATGAGACCACACTTAACAAGTCGAGTGTTAAACTGTTACTAACACTACTACCTCTCTGGCAGCCTTGCAGGTATTGCTAAATGTAGCCGTAGATGCTAATAAAGCTGTGGATCTACAAATGAATGTGAAGAAGAAAAAATGGTTGGGTTACACCAAGAACCACTGTGGCGTTCCAGGTGTCCTTCAGATCGGCAGTTCGATGGTCGAGAAGAACACCGGCTCAAATATCTCAGAAAGCTTGTCAACGATGACTGGGTCCAATTACCAGGAAATACGATGTAGGAATAACACTCTTCTTGTTCTTCATCTCCGCTGTTGTGAATACAATGTTCTATTGTGTGGAGTTGAGCCCTAGTCATGAACAGGTACTATGTGCAAGAAGGTAGACGCTTGTGACACGTAGGCATTTTGAAAATCTCCTGTATTTCTAGTCACCGATATGGAAGTGCTGCGTCACATGAATAAGGAAGTGGAAATCCTCATGACCAATTAGAGAAAAAGTTTTGAATATTTTGTCCATGTCGTGCGTAATAAAGAGAACACCTTTTTACGTTTGGTTATCCAGGGTATCGGATGGCTACAGATGAAGTAATCAGCGACGTTCTTACAGGACATGGCACTTGAAGAAGGAAAAGCACTGTTGTTACGCTCTACGGAAACACCACATTTCGTCAATGATCGGCATATTCCTTTGAAATGTGCATGAACTAAAAAATATTAGTGGTCCGATGGCTAGACCACGTCACTAAGTAGGAGGTACTTCATTGTGCCGGTAATTCTTAACCTCGTAAAAAGGGAAGCTTGTTTTGATCGCATTTTTCGAAATGATGAATACATCCTGATACATATGAACATAGAAGGCAAGGTAGAGGGGAATTTGGACGTGGCTGGAGAGGATTATCCTAGACGCGTCTTTTGACAATAGTTCGAAATCGACGTTATAGCATACCTGATATGGGAAATACAATTTGAATGGCAGACTATTTACAATACTGGATTCTTATGCACAAGCTTTCAAGTTAGAATTCGAACAGCTCAATGGTGGTGAAGTTTTGAGGCTAGGAAATTCTTAACTCAAAATGTTGACCTTGTCAACCCTCTCCAGCAAATTTTTGTTTCTCCGAGGTTTTATCCCTCTTGGAGGTACGAATTTGAACCACTTTCATTTCCAGGGACACGAACTTGCATTAAGTAGCATTACGTAATATAAGTAGTACATAGTATGGAGTGATTACTTTGGAAACTCAATCCGTGGGCCTGTGCTAACTAAGCAGCCATGTATTGGGGTAAAAAGAATGAAGTAAAAACAGAGTCATGTGAGGTCAGAAGGTCTTAAGAGCAAGTCGATACAGGCAATCTACATAGTCACGTTCCAATGTTTGGAAACAGTAAGCAAAGGGGGTAGTTTGAAGTGTCCTATAATTTAACAGTAATGGACCACCCCAATCAAGTATTACGAGACGGAGAGTCATGTTTATGATGACACGTATTAGAAAAGAGGGCGTTAGGTTATGAAGATAAGTGTTAAGAGGCGAGTAGTCATATTTATGAAAATGGGAATTGCTACGTGTACAAGAGTGGCAGTTGTGATACATGGGGGAAAGTGATAGAGCCAATAGAGAGGCAGAAAGGCCTCAACTGACAGGGGGGGATACTCTCATATTAATTGCTAGTTTTTTAAAATACGAATGCAAGTGAAGGAACAAGCGTCTTAATGAATTGGTCTTCGACTTGGGCAGAGTTGCCTTCCACTCACGTCTGGGAATCGCGATCGTTAACCGAAGAGATGTCGCTACTTAGAATATCTCTTAGTGGATCAAGTTTGGAGGGTGTTGCTAACGCTCGGTATTCATAATTCATACTTTGATTTTCGACGTAAGCCCTAGTTCTTCCGGGTTTATTGTAGTTGGCGACTTAAAGCTTGAGGAATCTATGTGAGACTCCACGATACTCTGGTTTTATATCGCTTTAGCATTTCAGTGATACTCTAATGTTTTGGGGTCCACTTGCATTTATTTCGAGTAGCCGTTCTGAGTAAGACTAGTTCTAGTATGTCACACTAAGTTATCGACTTCAATTGTACGTGTATATTCTTTGTACATCATCTGATTAATATACGCACATATATAGGAACCAACTTACCTAACGCCAATAAATTACCATCTTCAATTCCTTTCGTTTTTGTACTGCTGTTAGCCATCAGGTGATTCTACTCACAGCTCGGCGTTTCATCTGTTGGCGGAGATGTGACAGGAAATGAAAAAATAGTGTCAGTTATACTGGGTTGGTCATGAGTTTGACGTCCATCCAGGGTTGTTTTAGCTTTTAGCGTTGGTGGTTTCCTAAGCGGATGTCTATCCTAGTAGACTGAGGGACGGTCAGAATGAGAAAGAAAAAGAATTCCAGCGGCTGTCTATCCTAGTAGACTGAGTGGTGGTCGGCAGAAGAAGGAAGAAGTCCGTAATCAGATAGAGAGCAGATCCAAGAAGGCGCAAGGACAGGTCCACGGAGTAGCAGAGGGATTCATGGGAGTTTAAGGAAGGAAGACGCAATCGACCTGGCGGATCTGTACGTCGTCAGCTCACCATCAACAAGCAGTCGAAGACCAAATATTGTAAAGTAAGCCAAACTCGAAGTCAGTATGTCTCATTCTAAATTGGGAAGTGCAAGTGATAGTTCAGATAGCAATTATATTAATATCAATCAAGCGTTCGAGTTAATCGGAGATCCATTTGAAGTAGGCTGAAATAATTCTGTGCAAATGTAGATTCAGCAATAGAATTTGTTCACCCAAATGAACGTCCACTCTTTTTTAAATATGTTCTTACCTGAATAACGGACGAAGTTAGAAGCAAGTTATAAGTTAGACAGGCTGTTACGAGCTGGCTAAAAGCGAAGGAAGCTTTGTTTGAAAATTATGAAGAGAATAGGACTATTGATCATTACGCATGCAAAATTTTTAAAACACAGCAAAATAAATATGAATCTGTAATAGCTTGGGGTTGAGAATGGATGCAATTGTAAGTGAACTTACGGAAATTGCCACGGCAAGAGTCGAAGCGGGGGCAAAAGTACATGGATCAAATTTAATAGGAGAGTTAGGGATATTATGTTTTGTACTAGGATTAATTGGTAAAAGTATTCAAACCATTGTCCGTAGTAGGAATATTACGAAGGATTTTGGTTTAGCAGTTGGGGTAGCGGCCCAAGAAGAGTCGAGTAAAGAAAAACACGGCGAATCACTTAGGAGAGATAAATATTGTAGTAATTGCAACAAGAAGGGACATTCGGCATCCGCATGTTTTCTTAAGATGCGATCAAAAGAAGTTAAGGCAATAACGAATTACAATTGTAATAAGGAAGGCACTATTCACGAGAGTGAAGAGTAATCGTTTGTCAAAGTTTTAAGAGAACAAGGCATGCAGAGAAAATTTACTACAACAATTTACTAATTAAAAGTGTAAAGGTTACGAGAACAAGCAGCGGAAAACTAGAAGGATGGAAGGCCGGTTATAGGTCCTAAAAGTGCTCTCATTGGCCAAGTGTGATAACAATGAAGGAATAGTTTTACTGTCTATAAATTATGCACGCATACGTTTTCGATTTTTAATTGATATAGGCTCAGAAATAAGTGTAATAAAGAATCAGTGCGTGAAAAAATAACGATAGATACAAGTGATAGATTAAAATTTCTAGGAGTTAGCAAAGGAACACTACGCACGCATAGAACCGCGAAAGTAACTTTGGGAACATTTCAATGCAAATTGCATTTAGTACATTACAAATTTCGAGTGTCACAAGACGGATTACTAGGACGAGATTTAGTGGTAGATTCTGTAATTAATTTCACGGAGGAATTCATAGAAGTAACTAGTGATAGACATCAAATAGGAGCTAAAATAATAACCTTACTTCCAAGAACAGAAACTATTGTAGTAGTTGATGTGAAAGGAAAGTTTACTGAAGGAATAACTGAGAAACAAAACTGGAGACAGGCGTGATAATCGCAAGCTGTATAACGCAAGTTAGAAATAACAAGGAGATAGTTTCAGTGCTTAACACCACGGAGGAAACAGTTTAAATTCCTTGCACAGAAATACAAATGTATGATATAGGATAAGACGAAATTGTGCACGAAATGAAAGTAGAACGAAGTGACACACAGAAATTTATTCAATCGAGAGAGTAATAGAACTAATGAGGGCAGGTCATATGCTGATTAGTGATAGAGAAAGTATGTTTGAAATATGTTCATTCTTAAATGAGAGGTTTTATTTAGATAGAAAATTAAACAAGGTAACGTTCGGTAGTGTGTACCTCTGTACCCGATACCATCTCTTACGTAGTTAAGTGACTCAATAGGGAAAGTGAAATATTTCTCAACAATTAATTTAGCCAGTGGCTATTATAAACTTGGAGTAGAGAAAAAGACATTGAACAGACTGCGTTTTCGGTATTAGATCGGTCGATATGAACCAAATTAAGACATTATTAAATTTTCAACCCAGCATAATTTCGTCATTGAATTACGTTTATGTTCAAAATTCCGATCTAGTACTGAACATATTATTTATTTATTTATTTATTTATTTATGTAATCTAATTAGCATAAACATTTAGTTCCATTTACTCCGCTAATACGTTTTCATTAATCTCATGAACGTCATTGCCTACGCTACGTTAAACGCCGATTAAGAGAAAATAAATGGATTTCTTTGGCTCCACATGAGGTAAATATAACAGTAGTATGTCAGGAGTTGCACACAAGTTAATACTAACTATGTTTAATAGATGTACGGCCTTTGGGCCTAAATAAATAATTCAATATTCAAATGTAATTAAAACGAATAGTACCTGATCTATTGTTACAGCGTAACTGTTAAGATCATTTAGGAATGAACACTAAATTGAATCAATTTCACGATGAATGTAAGATACCGTTGGTAAATGTGCTTCACCATGCAGAGAATGGGGAAGCTGTAAAATTAATACTTGAACAGGGGGATGAATTCAAACAAAATCATAAATTGGATAAGTTGACTTTCTTGTCCTATATAGGTGGAGTGACATATTGTGAATTCTTTGTTGTGTTGATTTCTGAAACAGATAAGGAGGTGTTTATCGTGCAACATTATTTTCGATCATATGGAGCGGGGCGTCAGAATCAGCAGAATTTCCTTTACATTAAAGAACAGTACGAGGAACTATCTAATAAGGAGACACCAAATAAAAGAACAATGTTATCCGCCATTGACAAGACTCAGCATGAGATTCACTCCTATGTCGACGAAATGGAACAACAGGATGCCCAAGAAACTTTATCACAAACGAAAATCATGGACGACTTCTCCAGCAGGCGTTACTGTCACCAAAGCGTAGTCTACAACGAACATCGCTGAAACTCGGTTTGAGTGATAGCACTGTTCGAAGGATGTTTAAAGAGCTGGGTGGATTTGTATACCGCATTCAAGTTTCGTTGTTGTCGCGCCAGAAACTTACCTCTCTAACGCCAATAGATGCAGCAAGATGGAGCTACATACCACACCGCGGAGGAGTCACTTTGCTTCCTGTAACGACACTTAGGCGATCGCCTTATTACTCGCGGAACTCCATTCCTGCTTCCCGGATCTCACGGTCCCAAACGCCTACATACGGGGCATGTTAGAAGGATCATTTTAATACAGATGGCCGTATCATTCGTTCTGTGGAATTATGTTTGGTTTTATTCTATCCCTTATTGTGTCTACTTTCCTCCAAAATACGTTTTCTGTAAGCCTTTACACGTTCATTGGTGATATATTGGACATTTTTAAGGACGCAATAATTCTTCAGTTTGCAATCACAGAACCTCCAATATTTGTTTTTTTTTTAAGTCGCATTTCAATTTTGCTTCTGTTATCTGATATATCTTGTTGAGGCCCATCCAATTACACCTCTTTTGTCTCTGTGCACCTTCTACAGTACACTCCAAGCTGCACTGTGCGATAACTGATTTCCGAACAAACAAAAAAAAGAAACTAACTGGGTGGCAGTGGTGATGTTTTGTGCATTACATCTTCTAACGTGGCTACGTCTTGTATATTCATCGTTCTGCTTTAATATACAGGACATCTCCATTTTTGTTGCACTATTTTTTAGCTATAATCACTTTTGCGACACATTTTTCGCTAAGACCCTCCTGTAACTATGGGCTGGGAAAACATAAGGGTAAGGGGACGGGCTGCTCGACTATGTGGTATGTTTCGTTCTGTCAGCGAAGATATGGCGTGGAATGACATTTAGGCAAATAAGCTTGAGCGGAGCTTTTAAAATTAGGAAAGATCATAATATGAAAATAAAGTTGGATTTTTGCTATTTTTTGCTAGAGGCTTTACGTCGCACCGACACAGATAGGTCTTATGGCGACGATGGGATAGGAAAGGCCTAGGAGTTGGAAGAAAGCGGCCGTGGCCTTAATTAAGGTACAGCCCCAGCATTTGCCTGGTGTGAAAATGGGAAACCACGGAAAACCATTTTCAGGGCTGCCGATAGTGGGATTCGAACCTACTATCTCCCGGATGCAAGCTCAACAGCCGCGCGCCTCTACGCGCACGGCCAACTCGCCCGGTAAGTTGGATTTCCGGAGGACAAATTTGGGCAAGTATTCACTTATACGACGAGGAGTAACGGAGTGGAATACATTATAAAAGGGAAATGCTGGGCACATTTCCAAGTTATTTGAAAAGGTTTAGGAAAAGGTTTAGGTAAACGATCGGTTGGGAATCTGCCACCTGGGTGGTAGCCCTAAATGCAGATCATTGATTGATTTCAAATCCATTGACGTTTCACGTCAAAAATAATACGAATAGAGTTTTGTAACCAGCCTAAATTATTTGAATGTTAACATTTACATTCGATTTTAAAGTATCTCCTGTTTGGTTTTAGGCTCATTGAACTCTATGGTCTATTTGTTCTGTATGTTTAATATTCAAGCTTCTAGTTTTATATTATTATTGATGTAGTGATCATAGTTAGGAGACTTCCTGCTTTACGAACCATTCCACAATCTGATATCTTCATTTACACCTCCGGACGATGAGCGAAGCCTCTCAAATGAGTAGTGAAAAAAATCATTATATTATTTCATAAAGAATTGCAATTCCTCTGGCTCGAGGCCTGGGTGCATGGTGATTCGCCTTAATACCTATCTCTACTTACAAAACACACACAACACACTACCACAGAAACACGCAGTAGTGAATACGTTCCCCCACATTTGGCGTTAAAAAGGGAGCTGACTGTATAATCTGGCTTTTTCCACATATAGTACCACCCTGAAGTGATTTAATAAGGTCAGAGTGAAGAAAAAGTCTGATATAATTGTGATCATAATTTTGATTTCATTTGTAGGCCCGAAATAATAATCACACATAGCAACTTACTTTACTTGATCAGGTAACCCAGGTGTTATTTATGTGGTAATACTTCAAAGAATTGCAGTTAGCTAACTCGATAAGAAACTTGAAAAGAAGAACTTGATGATAGTCACGAGACAATGAAGTAGCTACAAATTAACATCAGTGCCGATTCCTAATCTTTCTCATCACATCCTCGAAGTCGTAAAACAAACACTTGAATGCTCAAGTTCAAGAAGATTCATTCCCCTTTGAGATAAACAAATTACTAAAGGCTCGTTGACTCTCACATTCTTCCCACTTATCATATTAATGATTATTGATCACCGAGATAGTAGCAGTGGATACGAACACAATGTGTAGTAACTGCTTGCGCGACGCTGGGGAGAGGTATATGTAAATTGTCCCAAATCATCCGCTGTAAAACCTCAAATTGGGCCGATGACCTAGATGTTAGGACCCTTTGACCAACAATCATTATCATCATCACCATCACCACCACCACCACCACCACCACCACCACCACCACCATCATCATCATCATCATCATCATCATCATCATCATCATCATCATCATCATCATCAAGACCTCAAATTTCTGTTAACGCACGGTAATCTGAGAATATGAGAAAAAGTTCCAGCGTTCGAGAACAGGAGAATCTTTTGAAAAGTGGAAAAATAATGATACCAAGCATATTCCTGTCGAATTTAAAATAACCTCGATATAAAGTGTTACCTTTTTCATACATAAAACGTACGCATTTTTGCTCATATGTTTATCTACTCATACAGCACACAAATGATTGCCAGACTATCGGAGAAAAGTTTCTTTACATCGGCCTGTTTGCCCCTGGTGGTTGGGGGTGGAAGAATACGTACACGGTATCCTCTTCCTGCCGTAAAAGGCGACTAAAAGGAGACCCCACGGCTTTCATCTTGAGCCTGTCATAGCTTTCACTTACTTGAGTCGTGGCCCTTGCCTTCATTTTTCCTATGTGACTTCTCATGGTCAACTCTCGTTTTCTTCCGACCGGTACGGTATTAGTTTTTTTAAACTATTTTGCTTTACGTCACACGGGCATAGATAGATCTTACGGTGACGATGAGATAGGAAAGGGCTAGGAGTGAAAAGAAAGTGGTCACGGCCTTAATTAAGGTACAGCCCCAGCATTTACGTGGTGTCAAAATGGGAAACCCACGGAAAACCATCTTCAGGGCTGCCGACAGTGGGGTTTGAACCCACTATCTCCCGGATGCAAACTCACAGCTGCGCGCTCCTAATCACACAGCCAGGTATTAGTTCTGCGAGGAATAGGGAGTCTTTCATTTTCACGCCCGTCGGGGCCCTTACCTCTCCCTTGCTTAGCCATTCATTCTTCGAAGGATCTGAGCGCTTCCTTTTCCTCTTCTTATTAGAGTTATTAAAGGGTGGTTTCCCAGTTCTACCGCACTCACAACACCATTAGCTTGCTTTCAGATATATTGTTCTGTACGCGAGTGAATGCTGGGTGATTAAGGATGCCATACGAACTAACAGACATGAAAATAGCATTAACGATTGCTGGTACAAACAGGTAGGAAGAATGACAGTAAAGTTCTCTAAATGATCAGATAGAAAAAATCCAAAGTTCTAGCCCCTTTCAGGCAAGCAACTTATTGTTGAACACATCGTAGAGATATGAGATATGAGGTACAGTAATAAAATAAAGTATGGGAAGTATTCCTAAAAATTATGATCCTTTCCTTAATCATTGTTTTCCGGTCGATTATATTAGCAGTTTGCCTTATTCTACCACTACGAGCGCTAATATGAGTCAATGCATTGTTTCACTTAAGCACCACTACGAGCGCTAATACGAGTCAATGCATTGTTTCACTTAAGGACCACTACGAGCGCTAATATGAGTCAATGCATTGTTTCACTTAAGGACCACTACGAGCGCTAATATGAGTCAATGCATTGTTTCACTTAAGCACCACTACGAGCGCTAATACGAGTCAATGCATTGTTTCACTTAAGCACCACTACGAGCGCTAATATGAGTCAATGCATTGTTTCACTTAAGCACCACTACGAGCGCTAATACGAGTCAATGCATTGTTTCACTTAAGCACCACTACGAGCGCTAATACGAGTCAATGCATTGTTTCACTTAAGCACCACTACGAGCGCTAACGTGAGTCAATGCATTGTTTCACTTAAGCACCACTACGAGCGCTAATACGAGTCAATGCATTGTTTCACTTAAGCACCACTACGAGCGCTAATATGAGTCAATGCATTGTTTCACTTAAGCACCACTACGAGCGCTAATACGAGTCAATGCATTGTTTCACTTAAGCACCACTACGAGCGCTAATACGAGTCAATGCATTGTTTCACTTAAGCACCACTACGAGCGCTAATACGAGTCAATGCATTGTTTCACTTAAGCACCACTACGAGCGCTAATTTGAGTCAATGTATTGTTTCACTTAAGCACCACTACGAGCGCTAATATGAGTCAATGCATTGTTTCACTTAAGCACCACTACAAGTGCTAACGTGAGTCAATGCATTGTTTCACTTAAGCACCACTACGAGCGCTAATACGAGTCAATGCATTGTTTCACTTAAGCACCACTACGAGCGCTAATATGAGTCAATGCATTGTTTCACTTAAGCACCACTACGAGCGCTAATACGAGTCAATGCATTGTTTCACTTAAGCACCACTACGAGCGCTAATACGAGTCAATGCATTGTTTCACTTAAGCACCACTACGAGCGCTAATTTGAGTCAATGTATTGTTTCACTTAAGCACCACTACGAGCGCTAATATGAGTCAATGCATTGTTTCACTTAAGCACCACTACAAGTGCTAACGTGAGTCAATGCATTGTTTCACTTAAGCACCACTACGAGCGCTAATACGAGTCAATGCATTGTTTCACTTAAGCACCACTACGAGCGCTAATATGAGTCAATGCATTGTTTCACTTAAGCACCACTACGAGCGCTAATACGAGTCAATGCATTGTTTCACTTAAGCACCACTACGAGCGCTAATACGAGTCAATGCATTGTTTCACTTAAGCACCACTACGAGCGCTAATACGAGTCAATGCATTGTTTCACTTAAGCACCACTACGAGCGCTAATTTGAGTCAATATATTGTTTCACTTAAGCACCACTACGAGTGCTAATGTGAGTCAAAGCATTGTTTCTTAAGCACCACTACGAGTGCTAATGTGAGTCAATGCATCGCTTCACTTAAGCACGACTACGAGTGCTAATGTGAGTCAATGCATTGTTTCACTTAAGGACCACTACGGGTGCTAACGTGAGTCAAAGCATTGTTTCACTTAAGCACCACTACGAGTGCTAACGTGAGTCAAAGCATTGTTTCTTAAGCACCACTACGAGTGCTAATGTGAGTCAAAGCATTGTTTCTTAAGCACCACTACGAGTGCTAATGTGAGTCAAAGCATTGTTTCTTAAGCACCACTACGAGTGCTAACGTGAGTCAATGCATCGCTTCACTTAAGCACGACTACGAGTGCTAATGTGAGTCAATGCATTGTTTCACTTAAGCACCACCACGGGTGCTAACGTGAGTCAAAGCATTGTTTCACTTAAGCACCACTACGAGTGCTAACGTGAGTCAAAGCGTTGTTTCACTTAAGCACCACTACGAGTGCTAACGTGAGTCAAAGCATTGTTTCACTTAAGCACCACTACGAGTGCTAACGTGAGTCAATGCATTGTTTCACTTAAGCACCACTACGAGTGCTAATGTGAGTCAAAGTATTGTTTCACTTAAGCACCACTGCGAGTGCTAACGTGAGTCAATGCATTGCTTCACTTAAGCACCACTACGAGCGCTAATGTGAGTCAATGCAGAGTTTCACTTAAGCACCAATACGATTGCAAATGTGAGTCAAAGCAGAGTTTCACTTAAGCACCACTACGAGCGCTAATATGAGTCAATGCGTTGTTTCACTTAAGCACCACTACGAGCGCTAATATGAGTCAATGCGTTGTTTCACTTAAGCACCACTACGAGCGCTAATGTGAGTCAATGCATTGTTTCTACTTAAGCACCACTACGAGCGCTAATGTGAGTCAATGCACAGTTTCATTTAAGCTCTTATAACTACATTCGGTGTGGACATTTTTCAAAAATAAGAAATGCCTGAGGGTATTGAACATAGGAACACATTGCGGATACAATTTTGAAAATGAGTTAATTTGGTTAGGATTCGAATCAAAAAGAAAACGATAAAGATGCAAGTCCGTTTTTCCGGAACTGTATTTAGGCTGGAAGAGATTTTCGAAATTTATTTTTTTAGTTTGATAGAGCTATCCAAAAAACAATTTGAAACCTTTCTGGGTCTTTTAGGTCTTAAACGTACTCGTTGTTTAGCTCCACACCTCGTATAATTAAAATCTAATCATCGTAACCATGGCCAACCTCTACTTCTCAAGACCCGGTACATTATTCTCCCATGCACCCCGTCCTTTTAATGCCGGGAGTGTCCGAGGACATGTTCGGCTCGCTAGGTGACGGTCTTTCGATTTGACTCCCGTAGGCAACCTGCGCGTCATGATGAGGATTAAATGATGAAGACGACACATACACCCAGACCCCGTGCCAGATAAATTAATCAATTGTGGTAAAAATTGCCGACCCTGTCAGGAATCGAACCCGGGACCCCTCTGACCAAAGGCCAGCATTCTAACCATTTAGCCATGGAGCCGAACACCTTTAGATATAATGCTTGTTTCGGGTATCCACTGGGTTTGTATCTACATGAGAGGATTATATTTTGATAATAACTGAAAGTAAGACATTAAATATTAAACGCACTCATTTCTTTTGAGTGTTCATGCATATATATACACTGACTGACAGAGCAAATGCAACACCAAGAAGGAGTGGTCAGAACTTTATGCCAATTGCAGGGTAGACTGACGTCACTGAGGTATGCTCATGATGTGAAATGCGCCGCTGTGCTGCGCACGTAGCGAACGATAAATGGGACACGGCGTTGGCGAATGGCCCACTTCGTACCGTGATTTCTCAGCCGACAGTCATTGTAGAACGTGTTGTCGTGTGCCACAGGACACGTGTATAGCTAAGAATGCCAGGCCGCCGTCAACGGAGGCATTTCCAGCAGACAGACGACTTTACGAGGGGTATGGTGATCGGGCTGAGAAGGGCAGGTTGGTCGCTTTGTCAAATCGCAGCCGATACCCATAGGGATGTGTCCACGGTGCAGCGCCTGTGGTGAAGATGGTTGGCGCAGGGACATGTGGCACGTGCGAGGGGTCCAGGCGCAGCCCGAGTGACGTCAGCACGCGAGGATCGGCGCATCCGCCGCCAAGCGGTGGCAGCCCCGCACGCCACGTCAACCGCCATTCTTCAGCATGTGCAAGACACCCTGGCTGTTCCAATATCGACCAGAACAATTTCCCGTCGATTGGTTGAAGGAGGCCTGCACTCCCGGCGTCCGCTCAGAAGACTACCATTGACTCCACAGCATAGACGTGCACGCCTGTCATGGTGCCGGGCTAGAGCGACTTGGATGAGGGAATGGCGGAACGTCGTGTTCTCCGATGAGTCACGCTTCTGTTCTGTCAGTGATAGTCACCGCAGACGAGTGTGGCGTCGGCGTGGAGAAAGGTCAAATCCTTCAGTAACTGTGGAGCGCCCTACCGCTAGACAACGCGGCATCATGGTTTGGGGCGCTATTGCGTATGATTCCACGTCACCTCTAGTGCGTATTCAAGGCACGTTAAATGCCCACCGCTACGTGCAGCATGTGCTGCGGCCGGTGGCACTCCCGTACCTTCAGGGGCTGCCCAATGCTCTGTTTCAGCAGGATAATGCCCGCCCACACACTGCTCGCATCTCCCAACAGGCTCTACGAGGTGTATAGATGCTTCCGTGGCCAGCGTACTCTCCGGATCTCTCACCAATCGAACACGTGTGGGATCTCATTGGACGCCGTTTGCAAACTCTGCCCCAGCCTCGTACGGACGACCAACTGTGGCAAATGGTTGACAGAGAATGGAGAACCATCCCTCAGGACACCATCCGCACTCTTATTGACTCTGTACCTCGACGTGTTTCTGCGTGCATCGCCGCTCGCGGTGGTCCTACATCCTACTGAGTCGATGCCGTGCGCATTGTGTAACATGCATATCGGTTTGAAATAAACATCAATTATTCTTCCGTGCCGACTCTGTTTTTTCCCCAACTTTCATCCCTTTCGAACCACTCCTCCTTGGTGTTGCATTTGCTCTGTCAGTCAGTGTATATATATATATGTATATGCTCCGAATTATGTGTTATTTCAGTAGGTCTATATAACAAACTCGTTAATTTCAGAGTATTTCTGCTCTGATTGTCAGATGTCTGAGAAAATAGAACTCCTGAACGACTTGTGGCCGAGATTTAATTAATTTTGTCGGCCAAGCACCGAATGTTTAAGAGATTTTTACATCTCGATATTGTACGTCATTGAGTACTTTTAGAAACGCGAAATTAATCCACGAGCTCGTTTAGTTCCGGCTTGTACAGTACATCCGTAAGCGAGCTGCTCCGCCTCTGAACACAGTGAAAATGTTTATGCTGTCTCGACTTTTAGCCGGCTCCGCTGTCTGTGTTGCATGCCTGCCTGTTGCCAGAAGGCCTTGAGTTCGATTCCCAGAGAGGCCACGGTGTTGACCTGAATCTGGTTGGTTGTAAATGCACTTATCTTACGCGAGGACAATTAAAGAACTCTCTGATGGCGAAATAGATAGTGTCCTTGGTCTAGAAAGCCAACAATAAACGGCTGAGAGGACTCGTCGCGTTGAACATCCGTCAGTCACCTCGTAATCTCCAGGCCTTCGGGCTGAGTAGCGGTCACTTGGTAGACCTAGGCCCATCAGTTCTGCTATGCCATGGAGTTTGTTTATCTAAGGTGTAAGTCCTCATGCTTGGAACATTGTCTCGGTGAATGTTAATCATTTCAGATGTGCTGATAAGTCTTTGTTTGTCAAGTTGAATTGACGTAAACATCAACAGATTGATCGATGGTAACTGACGAAGGAAGTGTTTGGGCACGTGACAACCCATGAAATAGCGGACTGGCGCGATGGAAATTAACATTTATGAATATAAGTCGTATTTTAACTTTCCATTTCCACTATTTCCGGTCGTAAATCAAGGAGCATAACATGCTTTTATTAAGAAATATGCATTTCTTTTTGCTATTTATTTACAAATTTTTAATGATTATAAAATATCACTGAAATATCACTAAAATAACACTGATGATGGACCTTAGTGTCCGAAAACCGGTTATATTTAAAAAAAGAGTGTGCTGATACGACTGTATATGATAAATAATAATACGTATAATAATAATAATAATAATAATAATAATAATAATAATAATAATAATAATAATAAAAACTATTTCTTTACGTCACACCTACACAGACAGGTCTTATGGTAGCTATGAGATAGGACTAGGAGGGGAGTGACCTTGGCCTTAATTAAGGTAGAGCCCCAGAATTTTTTTGTTGTGGTCCATAAAATGGTATCTGATCGCCTTCGAACCTCTAATTTTCGTTCTTGATTAATGAAAAACATACTTGGCAAATGCTTTCGCTTCGGTCCGTCTTGCGACGATCCAAGAATTTCACCTCTAACGTCGCAATACGAATGCCCCCGTCTGTCCCTGTTAATCATTACCTCGGGTTCCGAAAACCAACAAAATAGAACCGAGGTCCTATTCCATTATTCCATGCACACAGTATTCAGGCGCAGCCGGCCTGCTTTAAGCACTCTAATTTGTTCAAAGTAAACGAGCCGGCTCACCTCGATACTCGGTGAAGAGCACCGCGGTAGGATTTCATCTGGGTCCGCCTACGGCGCGCAGGAACCGCATGCGGATAACCACGGCGGCCGCGCGCTTTCGACTCGCCACCACCGGCAGGACGTCCCACGAACCATGCCAGTTAGACACCGACGAGCGATGAACCGACAGCGTGGGACACGAATCCAACTACGAGCTTTTTAACCGCAACAACTTTAATATACGCTATTGGAGCTGGAATTACCGCGGCTGCTGGTACCAGACTTGCCCTCCAATGGATACTCGTTAAAGGATTTAAAGTGTACTCATTCCGATCACGGGGCCTCGTCAGTACCTCCCTGTGCCGGGAGTGGGCAATTTGCGCGCCTGCTGCCTTCCTTGGATGTGGTAGCCGTTTCTCAGGCTCCCTCTCCGGAATCGAACCCTGATTCCCCGTTACCCGTTACAACCATGGTAGGCGCAGAACCTACCATCGACAGTTGATAAGGCAGACATTTGAAAGATACGTCGCCGGTACGAGGAGCGTGCGATCAGCCCAAAGTTATTCAGAGTCACCAAGGCAAACGGACCGGACGAGCCGACCGATTAATGTATTTCTGTTATCGTCCAACAAACATCAGTGGGACATCATTTGAGTTAAGTGGGCATTTATAAAGCCGCTGACGTATCAGCGGGCGATATGCTAGTATGCACTTTGATATGAGCGATCTTGAAGTTCCCCCTACCCCTTCTTTCGCTAGTAATAATATTTTTAAATTTCGTGTTTTTTGTGCAATTGGCTTAACGTCGCACGGACACAGATAAGTCTTACGGCGACGATGGGATAGGAAAGGCCTGTGAGTGAGAAGGAAACGGCCTTGGTCTTAATTAAGGTACAGACCCAGCATTTGCCTGGTGTGAAAATGGGAAACCGCGGAATAACATTTTTAGGGCTGTCGACAGTGCGGCTCGAGCCCACTATCTCCCGGATGCAAGCTCACAGCTCTGTGCCCCAAACCGCACGGCCAACTTACCCGGTGTGAGGTTATTTTTAGCCTCGTGCAGGCCTGATATGACAGACCCTTAGATGAGGGTGGGCAGCGTTTGACACACGTAGGAAACTGGGGTCCGATACACAAGTTGACTATCTCCAGTTCGGGTCTTAGAATTTTATAACCTAAAGGGCGAATTCTACCATGTCCAAGAAAAGGAACTTAGATGCGAAAATTATGATGTTCGCAATTTGCAATTATTAAATGTAAATATTTGCCAAGCGCTATGGCTCTTTTGCCATGGTAGCTATGTTTATGTCAGCCCTGATGAAACTATGACGTTACGAGCCAACACCTGACATTTAAATTTACATAGAAACACGAACTATGCACAGCATGAGTTACAGGAGAAAATGATGACTTCACATCACATGATGCACACTGATGATATAAATTCACCATATAAATCACAATGAACCATTAAAATACTGTAAATTAAAAACAATGGAGGAAAACATCAGAGATCGCTTCGATAGCGTTTGAACGTCCGATTATTATGGAGCAATTAACGAACGCGGGTGCATGTTTAGGAATCAGAAACGCATGTAGGAACGATATGAAACGATATGTGAAGCAGAGATGAGGAGAAATCCTTTCTTTATGTTTGCCAGGGACCTACCGACCCACCCGGTCCGGCTCCATGGCTTTGGCCACAGGGGTCTCGGGTTCGATTCCCAGCAGGGTCGGGAATTTTAACCGTAATTGGTTAATTTCGCTGGTACGGGGGCTGGGTGCATGTGTCGTCTTCATCATCATTATTTCATCCTCATCACAACGCGCAGGTCACCTACGGGAGTCAAATCATAAGACCTTTATCTGGCGAGCCGAACACTGAAAAATTAAAACGGAGACTACATTAAATTGCAAGTTCATGCAGTAGCAAGAATAGGAAGTAGTGTGTTCAAATGGTACTCACAGAAGGTTATTTTGGTATCCATTGCACGTACTGCCGGCATAGCCCACCAAGCCAGCCAGCATTAATTTGAAAGCACTCGACGTTAATCTCATCGCACTTTGATACGCAATTAAACACCTAAAACGCACATAAATTCATCTTGAATGTACGAATAATTCCTTAATTATTTAACTACATAATATCGCACAAAGTGCATATATACGAGCCATTAAGTAAATAAATATGAAAACTTGAATTGACAGTAATGGCACAACTATCACGACCACGTGGTAATTGCTGCAGGTAACCGCTCCTCCATCTTCGAACTACTCATGCGCAGGAGAAGTTCCAACCTAACGAACGTAATCACTTGGCGATTCCCTTCAACCCCTAACGCTAATACTTACCTATTTATTGACGAATACATTTGTACTTAAACATTTCACAATGTTTATTCGGCATGGTTATGCATTTTAAATAAATAATCCATTACGAGCCACGGATCTGTGTATGTTTAGATGAACGCAAGCTCATAAGGACCGCGGGTGTTACGCCCACATTCTTCCGCGAGGAAGGGTTGACGGCCCTGGCTTACGTCACATTCTCGCAGGTGTACCACATGTGCTGTCTATAGAGGTACAGGGGGTGGTGTGACGTCACGATCAGTTTTCTTGTCCACGGTGAAATGTTTAATAGTTAAAATAGTTGCGCATGCGCAGTAGCGAGAATTCGGACTTAGTTTTCGGATATTAATTCTCTGTCCCTCTCTAACACCCTATGACGTCAGGAATGACGTCATCAGCCCACAGGCACGAAGTAAACATAGTCGTCATGTGCTCTCCTAGTCATATATAGTGTGCGAATATATGAATACATCTAACAGCATTTGACGGCACCTACACGTGAACTGGCGATGGTCGGTTCCTGTACCGAAACCGGAAACTGTTTGTAAATAAGATGAAGGATAGTGCAAGTGTGGTTTGTAAGTTGGAGGAATGTTGGGGATGGAACAAGTACCCAGTATCCGAGCCAAGTGAATTAATCTTTCAAGATTAAGATTCCTAGACGCGGCCGGGAAACGGACCCGGGGCCTCGAGATGCTGAACACTCAGCTATGGAGCCAGGCAGCCATACTGACTGGATAAAACGACAGCCTGTCTGAGTCACAAAAACTTACTGCGATAGGGTTTGTATATCAATTCGAGCTGAGCAACGGGCTGGAAGGGCGAAGCTTTGAAGTCTTACTCAAATATGTAGAATCGATAATAAACGAGACTGGGAAACTGCGGATGTCAAATACTCGTACGTCTTACAAGTACAAGTAAATTCTAAAGAAAGAAAGATTTTTTTCTTTTGTCGATAGTAGGTAAGGGTTATACTGCCCGAAGGCAGGTCCGAACCCCCGCAGAGGTGTTCCTGAGCCGGAGTTTACGTGCGGTAGGGTGGCCAGTTCCTTTCCGCTCCTCCATTCCCTTACCCCCCACCAACAGCGCGTGGCAACCCATCCAACTCCTGACCACGCCCAATGTTGCTTAACTTCGGAGATCTCACGGGATCCGGTGTTTCAACACGGCTACGGCCGTTGGCGTGTCGATAGTAAGCCTAGTTAAATTTCACTCATTGGCATACTGGCCGTGAAAGCCCCAGAAGAAGAGGAAAGGATTTCACGTATATGTAACCTCGTCATTGAGTGAGTAACTGTATGCTCGCCTATAGTTCGCCCCAAGAATTACTTTTTATTTCCCGTGTAGGGCGAGCGCCTTAATACGTGGAAGTCTCCTGTGTAACTTCTAGAACTCCTAATAGGCAATGGATACCTATGTCCGTCCGAGTGAACACATATTTGAATATCCCCTCTTCTAAAACCTAGTATAAGATATTTAGACAACTTTTGAGCAACACTCAGTGCTGCCAATACTGTGTACAATGTAATACACCTTTTGTAGATTTTACTTATTCACCACTCTAATACTTCTAGTGACTTCAGTGACTAAGGAGATACTGAGTACCGTGCATTTAATTGCTAAGTGTTATGACGAGTTTACTATTTACCCTTTCAGTAACAGCCTATTTCAATATCAACCTATGACCATTGTTTCACTCCTCTGATGTGTACTTTCCCACTAATAATTTCTTCTTCTATGTGTGTCGTAGACAGTGCACTGCATCAATAAGAAAGTAAATAGATGGAATTAAGCGGGTTTGAGAATATAAAATGTGTCCCGCGATTTTTGAGAAGTTCAAACGTAATAATTCCCTGAAGTGAGCGAGAATTTAGTCTCACAGCTATGACAAACTACACCAATGAGCTGTAGATCGCAGTGTGAATCGCTAGTGGAGTGCCGGCCTTCCAATCCCAAGATCGCAGATTTTTGAAAAGCCAGAAAATTTATCCATTTGGCTCTCCAGCTCATACGATGTCTGTTTGTGACATCTTTGGTGACATCTTTGGTGTTTGCCCGACAAAATTAATAAGGACCTTAGTCACCCAATGGAGATCTGTTCTACTCTTCCATCTGGTAGAGTATAAGAGCACGACTAAATTGACGTGCCGTAAAATTAAAATGCCTACACATGGTAGCATAGGCCAGATTTTTTTTACATCGTTATGCCCTACTCAGGAGCACGGTTAAAGTTGCTTAGCTGATGCGTTGGCCTTCTTTTCCTCCCGAAATCTCTTCATCCTCTCGCTGAGCTTCTTCCTTCGTTCTTCTGTCCAAGTTATAGTAGCTCTGGTGTTGGGTTTGTCTTCAAAGTGGTGATTGTCAATTTTGGTTCTGAATTTACATCTGTCCTGTACAATGTCTTCTGAGATGTTGATTAACTGGAGATCTGTTTCAATTTCACGAAGCCAGCTGTTCTTGGTTTTAGACGAAAGGGCCAGGTTGAAAATTCTTTTAGTTAGCCTGTTAGTGTTCATTCTGATAATGTGTCCATAAAATTTCAATGTCTTTTCCGAAAAGTGTGAGAATTTTTTTCAGAATGACAATATATCTCCTGGGATGATATTTTTTCTCTCCATATTCCATCTATACAAACTGGGCCAAAAATTTTTCGTAAAATTTTCCTTTCTTGTTTCTCAATGTCTCTGGTTAAAGATCCACCACCAATGATTAAGGTTTCTGAGGTATATAACGCTTCAGGTTTGATTACTGTATTATAGTGTCTAAGTTTTGCATTCTGAGATACTGATTTTTTATTATACCTGTTCCAAGTGATCCCGTATGCTTTCTGTAATTTTGAAATTCTTTCTTTATTTGGTTCGCGGTTTAAACCAGAGGGCTGAATAATTTCTCCCAAATATTTAAATTGGTTCACTTGAACAATTTTGCCAAATTTAGTTACCATAGGTTGTCCATCTAAGTACGGTATCGTGAGGCTCCTTCCATGTACTGAGTTTTCTCATATGAAATTTGAAGCATAGGCGACATTATTATTATTATTATTATTATTATTATTATTATTATTATTGTGAGGTGTAACTTCTGTATACCTTGTCCAGTAGACACAATTCAGTAGTGTAAGTGAGCAGAAGCAGGTGAGGGTTATAAACTTACCTGTGTGACAAGTTTATATCTCGGACAACCTCGAACTACTGCAGCTGATGCTTAGCAACCAAGGGCGTTACCTGGATATGGTTGTCATTGTAACTGCAGGGTGAACTAATTTAAAAAAAGTCCTTCCATGCTTATTGACGCTGAAATGAGTTAACTGGCCACTCTGTCAAGGCCTTCCTATGAAGTAAGCAGGAGATACACTTTATTGTAGTTAAACCTTGCAATGGCCACGCCGGGTTGAGAATCCGCAAATAAATACGAGGCGTGTCCGGAAAGTAAAGATACAAAGGCTAATATGCATTCTCATAATGTTTGGCTGACACAGCATGCCGTCTGCCTCTTAACTCCATCCACATATTCACTTGTTCTTTTAAGTCATCTTCGTCGTTGAATCGTTGTCGGGCAAGGTGTTTCTTGGGATAGAAGAAGAAATGAATATCGTTGTGCACAAGATCACAAATGCTGACCGCTCATGTGATCGCCAAGAATATCACTCCTACGTCCGGAAAACTCTTAACACAACTGCATCTATTCGCGTTGTTTCCGTAAGCATCAAGAATTTGCCAATCAGTTTCCGCTGGGTGCTCAAGTTTTTGCAATTAAAAATCGTATGACGGAGCACACCTCACTCTAGATCTGCGGGCCCATTTCCTACATGCGTCACTCGAAGAACAAGACTCGGTGTACCACTATAGGATGAACCTGAGGGGAAAGTCAAAGTATCATGGTCAAAGCAAGTGAAGCTACAGTACGCATTAAAATTTTACCCGCTAGTAAACGTAAATTTATACGTTACTAGCTGTACTCGCGGCTCCACCCGCATTGAAGTCAGAATTATATATGTGCATTGCTCGTAACAATAGTAAGAGGTCCAAAATTAATTTCCCTGCGATCAACCCGTCTTGTTACTCCCCTGGCTGCTATAACGATAGGCTTATGCTAGGACGTAACCAGGAAATATTACTTTTCGAGAACCTGTACTTCTAACAGATCAGGCAGTGTATCTCTTCCTTCCATCTCAAACTTTCTCTGACGAAGTTAAAAAATATTATTAATAGATCCGAATAACGATTTCCTTCTAATCCACCCCTGTGTGCTGTGCTGGCAAATGAGCGTCCTGATCTGTATACTGTAAATGTTCCCATAACATGTAAAAGTGCAATTTTATGGCAAACTGTGGAGGCACGAATGGGTGGATCTCGCGGCCGCCGAGGCAGTGGAAATGCGAAGCGATAGAATATTCGCAGTGGCGTCAAAGGAATTTCTTTTTTGCTAGGGGCTTTACGTCGCACCGACACAGATAGGTCTTATGGCGACGATGGGATAGGAAAGGCCTAGGAGTTGGAAGGAAGCGGCCGTGGCCTTAATTAAGGTACAGCCCCAGCATTTGCCTGGTGTGAAAATGGGAAACCACGGAAAACCATTTTCAGGGCTGCCTATAGTGGGATTCGAACCTACTATCTCCCGGATGCAAGCTCACAGCCGCGCGCCTCTACGCGCACGGCCAACTCGCCCGGTCCGTCAAAGGATTCGTAAGGGAAAATACTGCGGTACATTCTCAGTTATTGAAAAATCCACGAATGAAATTGAGTGAAGAGAGTAAATTTACAAGTCGAGGCATTTCAGTGCAAATGGGACGGGAGACATAAGCGACGAATAGCAAACGATGGAGCCCAAACTTACCAATGCTGCGAGGTGAAAATTATACAGACAGCGAGAGTAACTCCAGTGTGTCGACTACGACTGAATGTATTTCAAGCTACAACACGATACGATAGACTTTAAAGTACTATTCCAGGGACTGTCGGATTTTGAGAGATATTGGAAGTACGCAAGTGAGCACTTTCACAGAACGTTTGAGACGGATCCGTTAACATCTCATCCCGAGAAACGTATTCACGCATAAAACAAAGGGTTCTCTCTGGAATACAACCTACTCCGTCTTTTGTTCTGTCAGAGTATGCATAGCGAACTGTCTTGTTGTTGGGATTCTCAAAAGGTAGTTCTCTAGCTTCGCGCTTGACAATTTCACGGATTCTTGACGGAATGTTATACAAGTTACTCATGGCATCTCGGTCTCATTCATGATTATAGGAAAAGTGACAGAGGAACTCACTCTGTGGAATGCAGTTGTCTGGGATGATTGCAGTACAGAATGAATATCGCCGACAATCTCTAAAAAGTAAAATATAACAATAATCATTTCCTTTGCTGATCACTTCAATAATTTCAAACATCGATTTTTGAATTATTTTACCCTCTTATTTATGGGAGTTAATTAAGTATAGTGAAGAAAACAGTTCAGAATAGCACAAAACCTCCAATTAAAACTTGATAAAAACTAATTTAGTAGAAAGAGCAAAGGTTCTGTAACACAAATGATCACGCGGTTCTGTAAGTCCTTATATGTTATTTATTTCAGCACCGCTACGCTAATTGAATTGGGATGAAAGGAAAATACATAATAACTACTTTCAAAAAGCAACTGAAATAATCTGATTCCTAAGCTCTGCGGTATTTAAGGGAAAGAGAAATATAATCTCCTATGGCTGTGTGTGAGTTTGCGTGCGACTACTACAGGGTTAAAATTCACTTACATGTGAACAAAGTAGTTGAAAATGTAAAATATAGACTTTATAGTGTCTTTTGTTGGTTTTGCTGCATGGAGGTAATATCGACGTCGTGACATTACAACGGAGAACACAATTTTATTTAGAATGCATCTCACTGGGTTGTGCCTATTCAGTTCGAAAGATTGAAATATTTTTAGGAAAATCTTCCCTACCATTGTATACTGAGTGCGACTAGTGCGTACAAATATTTTTGTGAAATGCATTGATTTAAATTCAAAGTTGTGATATTCTCTCGGCGAAAAGATCATTGTTTCACGGGGCAAATTCTTGAAGTGGAATCAAAATTAGAAATATCATGCCACGGTTCTGTCCGTTGGCAGTACTGTTACTAAGGTTCTGAAATATCATATAGGTAGCAGCACCTGCAGAAAATCAAACGCCATCAAAGAACCAACGTAAAAATTGCCGCCCCACGTCAGATATACACTAAAGGAGAACAACGATCATTTATTCGGTTTTTGAGTACTGTATTTGTGAATCCTATTGAAATTCATCATTATGGTGATACATATTTGTCACAACAGTAACAGTTGCGACCATCAAGACCTGCATTTTGAGTACGTAATATATCCGCGATATTCACCAGTTCTCGCCCCCTTACGATTACCACATTTCTGGGCCGTTCATGTTACATTTTCAGATGAAGATGAAGGATCAAGGTGGTGCACGAGGGGCTGCGTAGACGATCAAAGATTGTTTTTCCTTTTAGAAAAATCCGTACACTTTCGTAAGTGCTGGAGAACTTGCATTGAACGTAACGAAGGCTTCATAGGAAAATGATGGAGTTGTGAACCAATTTCACTCAATAAAATAAACTGGGAAATGTATGTATTGATGTAAGGTAGGTATCAAAAGAATGTCGCATTCGTCATTTATAGGGATAAATACAGTACATATTCAATAACAGAAGACGGGAAGACAGGAAATCGACTTACAATATGATATCACTGCGGAAGTAGAGATAACACTATGACGATCAGAAGTGTGTCATTAGGTACAGTATCTTATCGTAAACAAGTGCTTTAGCATCCTTGACCCACAGGAAATCGAGGTGTGTGAAAAGCACACGCTCGACTCTAAATGTGCCGATGACCTTCTTCAGTTTTTTGGAGAGAAGTTTAACATCCTGTAGAACATACAGAGTAAGCTTAGTGAGAATTGGAAGAATAACAATACATGTTGTCTAGAAGTAAAAGAATGATCTTACTTGGGGATCAACTAGCCAGTCATTATCACTATAGTAAATTGCTACAGGGCAGTTAACATTGCCCAATTGGTAGGCAGGTGGCTCCAGCAGAAGATATTCATAAGTATTGCCTAATATTCCGTAGTCAAATTGTCTGAACTTACCTGCAAGGAAACAATCTTTATGTTAGCCAATATTCTATTCTCAAATATTGCATATTGATGCGTATGAAAATAAGGATGACATAACTTAAGATTTACCGAGCAAATGACTGTGAGGTTTGGGTCACGTTGCTACTAGCTTACGTTCGGGAGATAATGGGTTCGAACCCCACTGTCGGAAGCCTTGAAGATGGTTTTCCGTGGTTTCCCATTTTTACACCAGGCAAATATTGGGGCTGTACTTTAATTGAGGTCACGAACGCTTCCGTTTCCTGTCCCATCATCGCCATAAGACCTATCTGTGTCGGTGCGACGTAAACCAAATTGTAAAACAAACTTAAGATTTACAACGTCTCCGCCGTACCCAGCTCATCTCCTGAGGAACAGAGCGCACCTTCCACCACCCACTGGTTCCGGAAGATGGATAAACCACAACCGACTAGACCTACTATGAAAGAGTGAATGTGGCGTATCGAACTTACTCATTAGAGCTCATGATTTCATCTGCATAGATTATCCAAAATGGTTATAACTTTACATTACATCTGTAAATTCCTACTTGTATGTCTCTCAATCCGAAGGCTGGTTGGATCCTCATCACTTCGAACATCAGCACACATAGAACGCCCGGATATAACTTATTGCTTATTTACCGTGTGCTGCTTGCTTGA
Source organism: Anabrus simplex (assembly GCF_040414725.1). NCBI lineage: Eukaryota > Metazoa > Arthropoda > Insecta > Orthoptera > Tettigoniidae > Anabrus > Anabrus simplex. Next base: position 183,596,084 of record NC_090267.1, read on the forward strand.
TCAGTGTGGGAAAGGTACAAACAACAAAGGAAGGAAGGAAAAAAGGTCGCCATAAAACCTGTCTGTGACGGTGTGACGTTAACGAATAGAAACATAGAATGAGGAAGGTGAGAGAGAAGTAGACAAAGTGTGGTAAGAGTGGCACATTACCCCCAACCTCGTTTCAATGGTTTTGTACAACATGCATATAAAGGACATCAACGATAAAATTGTAAAATGAGTAACAATTCAAGAGGTTTTTTTCAGCAATAATCATTATATCCGAGTGTCCGACTCGTTGGCTGAATGGTCAGCGTACTGGCCTTCGGATCAGAGGGACGCCGGTTCGATTCCCGGCAGGGACGGGGATTTTAATCGCTTCTGATTAATTCTTCTGGCTCAGGGACTGGGTTGTATGTCCGTCCCAACACTCTCCTCCTCACATTCAGACAACATACAACACTACCAACCACCACAGAAACACGCAATAGTGATTACATCCCTCCATAAAGGGTGGGCGTCAGGAAGGGCATCCGGCCGTAAAACAGGGCCAAATCCACATGTGCGACGCAGTTCGCACCCGCTACCCCACAGGTGTCGGAAAAAGTGGTAGGAAAAGAAGAATGAAAATAATTATATTCGAATCCGCTCAAGATCTAGAAAAGCTGTTGAATATTATGGGCAGAAAAAGGAAGAAAACAAGCATCAGTAAAATTAAATAAATAAATAAATAAATAAATAAATAAATAAATAAATAAATAAATAAATAAGACAAGGTAACAAAATATAGTGAAAGTGACGTAATGGGGAAAATTAACTCAAGGAAATGTCTGGATAATGTTACTCTGTTTGTAAATTAGTCAATGATAACAGAAGAAAGGTGGACGTACAATGTACAGTAGCCGAAGGAAGAAGAATAGGACTTGTTTTTTCTCAAAAATTTGTATAGATAGTCGTATGAAAAGAAAGATTCTGAAGAAGTTTGTGTGGAATGTGGTAATGTATGGATACGAAATATGGACAGCAAATGGAGACAAAAGAAGGAAAGAGAATGGAAGACTTTGAATAATATAGTTTAGCATAACTGATAGTGAGTTGGGCAGAATGGATAAAAATGAATACATACTGAATCAGGTCGGGAGAAGAGACTAAATCCTAAAATTTGAGAAGGAATATATTGTAATGGTATATCTTGAGACGTCAAGAATTCCCTATTTGACTTTCGAGGATAGACGGAGGCTAGGAATCACGCGGAATGCCAAGATATAAATGGGACAAACAAGAGTAGAGGAGATGTAGGCTGCAGTACGTACGTAGGATGAACAATGTAGTTCCGGATAGGGTGAAATGGAAAGCCGCCATCAAATAGTTTACAGATACAGTCATGTTCAACTGCAGGGAGAAATGTATAAAACGCTGTTTTCAGATTATACACTGTGCAATAATGCAAGTAATATCCTTCTTACTGGCAACAGAACTTCTCCGTCCACTTGGACGCAATTGTTCCATACCGTACTGAAAGGATTCTCTCTTGTTTTATTGGAGAATAGTTCCAGCTGATGACGTAGTTCTTCTGTGGGAAATCGTTCCTCTGCAAGTTCATAAACAATCCGTGATGGTGTAAATTTGGTCACATTAAGTAATCTCAAGTAGGTTGCTTTAAACCACTCTGCGCTTTTGAGAGAGTCTTTATGGAGATTATTACGAATTACTTATAGACCAAATGTTATAAAGCGTTTATTTTAAATTTCAACAGTTGTATTTTGGAAACAAAAGAGAATTCATTTACTGTATATCGCGCATTGATTTAGTCTATTTAATCATTTTCCCTTTTACATATGCAGTGCAGAAAAACCAGTTCCCTGTGTACAGAAAGGGCTGTTATCTCTAGGCTTCTCCTACTTCCCGCCGCCCTCGAATACATAATACGAGTGATACTGTTTTTTGAACATTAATTCTGAATTATGTTTCATTGGTCCACACTTTGAGGCAGTCGAGTGATGGCTGCAGTTCGTCTCTTGGTGTAGAGGTTAATAGGTTACTGCTATGTCACCTGCGTATATACATAACTCTCTATTCTCTCTGTACTAACGATATGATCTATGTCCATTGTAACCACTTTTAACAGAAGAGGGGATATCGGGTCACCCTGTAGTACCCCATTTGTTTGTTATATTAGTTCTGATACGGTGACACTCTCTTTTGGTCTTATATGTATAATGTACTGGTAGTCTTCGTCTTTGGCGGCAATTTGCATTGTATAAACAAGAAAAATAATAATAAGTAAGAAATGCTAGGTTGTTGTTCTGCAGCATGCCTTGTGGTATCTGGGAATTCTAGTGATACTTTCCTATCATTGTTCCCAGTTTGAGTATTATAAGTCATCGGCCAACGAGATCAAAGGCTCTGCTGAAATTCACCAAAGGAGTATACAGTTTTCCTTTCGGGTGTCTTAAAAGAGCGTCTGCTATAACTTCTTGTTGGCACTCTATGGCTTGTATCATAAATCTTCGACGTTTGAACCCAAATTATAGATAAGTCATCATAGGATCCACGATATTTGTCAAGCGTTTGGTCAAAGTATTGGGAAGGGATCTAGTACGAGGCATATCATGCAGATGGATGAGTGTTATAACTAACAATATACATTGTCTTTTCACTTTACCGCAGTACAAACGTTGCAACCCATTAAAATATCTAATGGCACTCCCTACGTCAGGGACACTCTGGATGACATCAAACAATCTTCCAACCACACAATCAGCAAACAAAGATTTCTTCACCAATGTGTGGTCAGTAGTAACAATGGACTATAGTTTTGGCGTGGTTTTTGGTAACTAGCGTGAGTCAGTTTTTTCGATATCATTTTCAAACTAATTTCATGAAATTTCAAGGCAGTTCTGTTAACCAAGACACAGACCATTTTTCTTGCAGGCCTATGCGATACTTATTTCATATAGACCCTACTGTACACACATCACACTATTATAGCGCCAGATACGTGGATGGAGCTGGTGAACAAATATTGGAAAAAACTAGCTCTAAAATTGAAGCGAAAGTAATTTTAACTGATCACATATTGTTACTCGAAATACATGTAGGGCCAATTTTCTCACCTGACATAATAATTTGGCTGTAGTGCGTCATCACCTTGGTGGAAGTCCCGGCTGGTACCTGGTTAAGGATTTTCGGTATCATCGACTGCGAAAGGACAATATTATAAGTGCAAAAGGTGTATTTATTAAATCTCTGAATAAAAGTAACATACAGTATATTCTTAAATTGGTTTGAACGAACTGTTATCTGCTGGGATAAGCATAGTTCTGAATGTAATAATCAATTGTGAGGAACACATGGCGAATATGTGCTGTCTTATTGCCTGCTCAGTAGTGCAGCAGCTGTGCTGAACAGGTTGCCGTTTTAAATCCACAGTGAATGGATCTTTTTTCGACTTAGTTTAATAATATTAGTGCAGACAATAAATTGCTTGTGATTACGAAGTCCAGTTCCTAGGCTGAATAGTCAGTGTTGAAGTTTTCGGTTCAAAGAGTCACGAGGTATATTATAGCGGCTGGATCTGAGATTTTAACCAAAAGCAAATCCATCTATATACAGGCCTTGGCGAGAATTGGAAGATAAAGGCTTCCACTATAGGTAACCTCGGCTCTAGGTGGGATAGAGTGTTCAGCTCTGTGCCCGGCAGCCTTTGCCCCCAGAAATTAGTCTGGCACCCGTACTTAGTGAAGGCTGAGTGAACCATAAGATTTTGTGCTTCTCCAGAAGAGGAAATCTTGTTCATTGAAGTTTTGGTAAGTATACTTCAATGAACAAGATTTCCTCTTCTAGATAAGCACAAAGTCTTATGGTTCACTCAGCCTGCTACCTGACAGAGGCGGTAAAGGCGCGCTCGGTTCGCCCGGAAGGACGTGGGTTCGAATCCCCGCCAGGAAGTAGTAAAATTTAAGAAACGAGATTTCCACTTCCGGAGGTGCATATGGCCCTGAGGTGCACTCAGTCTACACCAAAAATTAGTACCAGGTTAATTCCTGGGGGCAAAGGCGGCCGGGCGCAGAGTTAATCACTCTACTCCATGAAGTGCCGAGGTTATGGATAGTGGAAGCCTTTACCTTTCACCCATCCAAGGGCCTTCATGGTCCGTACGGAGATGACGTTGCTTTGCTTTGAAGTTTTGACTTTCTGACGGGAAATATAACCCACGTACTTCCGGGTCAACCAAGTAAATCTTTTTCCCTCTGCTAGGTGGATTATGAGATTTTGACCACGTCTGATTAATTCCTCCGAGTAGGGGACGAGGTATTCGAGTCTCTCCCAACACAGTCATCTTCATATCCATACACACAACAACCGCTATCTGTTTGAATATTTTGGCCTTGAGTAGCCAATTGGACTGCTCTGACGTCGATGACTTAATAAGTACGCATCCATCACGCAGCTTTCGCATCTCGTCGACTTCGCCAGCAGCAATTTCTTCCACGGCATTGCTTATTAAAGAGGACTTTCCTCAAGGAAACTCTTTTCATCGACCCAGGATTTCCAGGATACGAAGATAGATTTCGTCACTTATGTAGTCAGTAGGAACTTACTTTTCTAGAGTTTTGTGGAAAATTCCTATTCAAGGGTCCCCGAGTAGCTAGAGAAATAAATAGCCAACCTTCGGTAGAGCCTCGCATGCCGAGGGAAGACTGCACACTCCAGAAGTCACCCAGTATCTGGAGGTGCGCCGCTAGCGACTTCTCTCCCAGTAGCCATGCATCACCTCTCCTCGACCCGAAACTTGTGTCTGGGGGAAGATAAAACCTCCACACACACGCACTCATTCAGGAATCGAACATGCTACCCTGAGGCAGAGAGGTTGTCTGGACTCTCAGACACATGAAAATTAAGGAGATTAAAATATGAAAGAATGAAGAAAAAAGAGCACAGACACCTCTGAAGCAATTCGGGCGACAACTTGCTAGTCTGGCCCTACTCCGAGGCCAATCCAGCATAAGTAACCCTAGTATACCCCTCGGGATCAACGAGCACACACCTTCGTCACTGCTGTCCTGGTGTCTCTAGATGGGGTGAGTGCACGAACCTTGGTTGCCCTCAAGAAATCATCTCGTAATTGTTGAGCAGTCTAAGTTGATATCCTCCGCACTATTACGCGGATATACCTGTCTTGACATGGGGTTTTAACTCTCGGTTGACCTTCCCTCGGTCTGTCAATTAATCAATTGCCTCACGGTACATTTTTCACGTTTCTGACACTGCACTTTGAGTAGCCCCGACGATGTGCGATACTGCTGCTCGTTTATGTCCACCCTCGAGTAATGCCACAATTCTGGCTCGATCAAAGTGGGAAATATGCATTTGACATGAAACGTAACACTACCTGAAGACGTACCGCACTGAATACATCACTATCAGTCTTCACATGAAAAGGCATAGTTCACTCCAGGCTCAGAACAGACCTAGGCAGCGACATCTGCTGCATCGTAAACAAGCAATTGAATTGCTTGTGTTTATGCAGTGCTCTCCAGTACTTACAAGAGATCTATGCACGTCCTACGGTATAACGTGCCTAGTCAAACAATATTCCTTCGATAGATGCAGAGTGGGTCTCGGATAATAAGTGGCCACTTCTGATCCGTGGTCCAACAGTTCTGCACTCTGACCGGTCAACCGAGTAGAAGAGGGATAGCCAAGGCTCTACCGTGGCTCTACGTCTCTGCATTCGGGAGACGGGACAGGGCTGGACCTCACGGCTGCCCCCAACCGTCGGCTGTCCTGAGAATGGTTATCCGTGGTTTTCCGTTCTCCTGAATAAGGCGAATGCCAGGTCAGTTCCTAGTTTAGGCCACGACCGCCAACCCCCTCACCTTCTACGAGCATCTCCTTCACCGCAACATATATCCCGGCCTGGGAGACGGCGTCACCATCTAAGAGGCCCGCCTCCCCCTTCAGAGGGGGAATGAAAACATTTTAGTAGCAGTAGTACGCAATATTCCACACCCAGTAAGGTAGGCTCCGGCTTACCAGCGGTTAGTTTTCGCCAGCCTTGCAGTTCTACACTCGGGAGATAGGAGGGGTGGTCCCCACAGTCGGCTGTCCTCAGAATGGCTTTCCGTGATTTCCTTCCGGCACTGAGGCGAATGCCGGGTAGTTCCTATTATAGGCCACGGTCGCACCCATCACACATTCTCCCCACATGAAATTACCGATACTAATCTTCCTAGCATGAGCGACGGAGTTACCGTATAGGAAATCCGCCATACGCTGTCCTGGTACAGTTAACCCACTCTCCGAGCGAGTTGGCCGTGCGGTTAGGGTCACGCAGCATCCAGTTCGAGCCCCACTGTAGGCAGCCCTGGTTTTCGGTGGTTTCCCATTTTTACACCAGGTAAATGCTGGGGTTGTACCTTAATTCAGGCCACGACCACTTCCTTCCCGCTCCTTGACCTTTCCTATCGCATCGTCGCCATAAGACCTGTCTGTGTCGGCGTGACGTAAAGCAAGTTGTAAAGAAATATATATTCGAAACTTTTTTGAGGCATATAATTCACCCAGCGTTGCCAACGGTACGATCTCGATCGTACATGTACGATAATTCCATGCTATGTACTATCGTGCGAACCAGCACCCGCCCATTGTGCGAGAAAATATCGTAGTTAAAGAGCGTCCAAAGATCTTTGATTTTTTTTTTTTTTGCTAGTGGCTTTACGTCGCAACGACAAAGATAGGTCTTATGGCTACGATGGGATAGGAAAGGCCTAGGAGTTGGAAGGAAGCGGCCGTGGCCTTAATTAAGGTACAGCCCCAACATTTGCCTGGTGTAAAAATGGGAAACCACGGAAAACCATATTCAGGGCTGCCGACAGTGGGATTCAAACCCACTATCTCCCGGATGCAAGCTCACACCCGCGCGCCTCTATCCGCACGGCCAACTCGCCCGGTGATCTTTAATTTAAGCCGTAATTTGTTCCTATATGTTTCCAACTTCAAAAGTTTCACATTCCTTCAAATTTGCGATGACGTCACACCTATAAATATTAATTAGGAAAAAAAAAATATTTTTAGTTAAATCGCGACACCAATATTGTGAAGAACGTTCGTTCTGTCGAGATCGGACATACATCAAGGAAGGTATAAGCTTTTGTGCGAGGAGAGGTGGGTGGTTGTGGCTATGGATGCATGATTTATATGACATTATTAAACAAGTTACAAAAAAGGAGAAAAGCTGCTATGCCTGACTATCGTTGCGTTCCAATGTGCCAAAGGAACATCAGCCGTACCATATTCATACCACCAGCGCGAATCACAGAAAGAACATTAATTAAAGCGAGACCCGCAGTATCAAGGCATGCTCGACCTTTCCTATTGAAATACTGCATTGGATCGTACTGAACGCTTCACAGAAGCTGAAAAACGTCTCAATACTTAACCACAGAGTGGTGTATAATTTGAAACTGAAAGAAGGTCTTGAAACTCGAAAAGATCTGAAGGAAAACTTCTTTCAGACTGATTAGTACTAATCACTGTTACTAAAAAACTACCAATGTATTTGATTTACGCATGGTTCTAACCTAAAGAAAAAGAAATACAATTCAGACATGTTTCAAAAAGCCTATCTGCGCTAATAGAATTCAATACTGAACAAAATCAATAAAAGAAGGCTGCTATATTTTATACTTCACATGTAATCAACTCTTGCTTTTTTCTGGTTTTTTTTTTGCCGTCTCTTTTTCTTCAATGATATTTTCAAATTAGCGACTGTATCGCATCTACAATATGCCCGTTATCTTTCACAGCATCAGTAGAAGATGACAAAAATTTCTATGAAGAGAAATTAAAGTTTCGGGTTATATCCCCGAATTCTTAACGCTCCATATAAATAACATCTGAGACTAATTAGAAAGCGTATACCGGCTATCACATACACGCTGCCTGGAGGACAAGGTTAGCGTAAGACAAGTGACTGTCGAAATTAGTACTGCCTTCTGAATACTACGAGTGCTTTGAGAGGAATAATAGCGAGAAAAACAAGCGTCAATAAACAGCGGTATTGGAAGCACGCAATAGCAATGGCGCACAGGTTTTATAACAATTCCACGGTAAAAGATTTACCATGGTTTAGTAAAGACTGATATGATGATGTTGCTTGTGGTTTAAAGGGGCCTAACATCGAGGTCATCTGGCCCAAGACTGATATTTACGGAGCTTGGTGCACTCGTGCATCAGACTTAAAACTTCAACTACAGGACATGCACGAAGCATGTGCTGAAATTTTAGGCCAAATATTGTTCACGTTTACTGCGGTGAGTGGCTCAGATAGAGGAATGCCAGTCTTGTGGTGTTAAGTTAGTGTGTTTGATCCCACGTGAGTCCGGCGGTATTTTAAGACACTGAAATACGCCAGCCTCGCTCGGTAGATTTACGAGGGGGGAACAAACATAAACGCGATTTAATTTTTTATTTGAATTTATTCAAAAACACAAGGCAATTAACACGTATTAACACGTAAAAGAATTCATGTGGAACAAAATTCTGGCCCCTCGGCGTCCCTTTAAACCATGAAGGTATTAGGACGGACGCAGGAACATTATTATCATCAGCGCAACTCTACAGCCTATTTCAGTAATTCGACCGGGTCAGAAATGAATCGAATGAAGCCTCCGTCTAGCGGCTAGGATAGGAACTGTGCCGGCTGCCGAAGCCTGTCGCACTCTTCTGGGGCAATGATTAATGACTGACAAATGAAATGATATTGGAGAGTGTTGCTGGAATGAAAGATGTCAGAGAAAACCGGAGTACCCGGAGAAAATCCTGTCCCGCCTCCTCTTTGTCCAGCACAAATCTCACATAGAGTGACCGGGATATGAATCACATAACCCAGTAGTGAGAGGCTGAAGAGTTGCGTGACAAGAGATGAAATGCTATGATAGCGATCCATCAGAGCAACTTTACAACACCCGTGTGGATTGTACTCTTACCATTGAATTATCTACATGTTTTATTTATATTCTTGTACCATGAGACCATAGCCTTCCTTGTCTGGCTCCATGGCCAAATGGTTAGCGTGCTGGCCTTTGGCCACAGGGGTCCCGGGTTCGATACCCGGCAGGGTCGGGAATTTTAACCATCATTGCTTAATTTCGCTGGCACGGGGGATGAGTGTATGTGTTGTCTTCATCATCATTTCATCCTCATCAGAACGCGCAGGTTGTCTACGGGCGTCAATTCAAAAAACCTGTATCTGGCGAGCCGAACATGTCCTTGCACATTCCCGGTACTAAAAGCCATACGCCATTTCATTTTTATAGCTTTCCTTACTCAACATGCGAGATATCTTGTCTGGTACTGGTACTGCCAGATTTGTATTACAAGCAAGTGCGACTGAGGAGTAATAGATTTCGTGTGAGTTCCGAAGTTCTGAAAACTCCTGAAAACTCTTCATGTTGCTTTGATATTACTTGAAAACCCTATCAGTCTTCGGTCTAGTGCATTTAACAACATGGGATTGTGTAACATTAAAATTGTGCCGCATATCTTAACTATTACCTGTAAGTTTCTCCACTTAAGAGCAACAAAACAACCCATGGTGCAACAGAACATTATGACCACGGGCTGTTAGACGTCTACCGCCCACCATATGGCCTTCAGACAGGCGGTTAATGTAACGACGCAGTCAGCCATATTGCTCGGCTTTCTTGACCAGGTCTACTACCTCTCGTATCAACAGCTCCTCAGTTAGTGTTAAGAGGTTGAGAAAACCCCGTTATAACCCTCATTCCAGAATTAAAATCACTGAGCTGGGCAGGTAACAGAGACCTCTACACTACGTGCTTGGCGTTTCGCTGTAATGAAACCTTAAACCAATCTAAAATCAGATTAAACGAGAATATACGCTACGTTACTTGTAGACAGAGTCCTCTCCTCCTTTACGTACTAAGGTAGTGTTCACCAGAAGTTACGAGAGAGAGTCAACTGCAAAAGGTAGGGAATGACGTCCAGAAATATTTCGAAGCTCCCCAGTAATGCGTCGGCCCATTCAGTTCACGATATATTTGTATTTGTCCAAACATTTGGGAAGGATATTATGCCCCGTCCTCCATACTCACTGAACTTGGCACCGAATAACTTGTTCGTGTTTTCGAACATGAATAATTCGCTTCGTCGATGTTTCCGACGATCAAAACTAGGTTACTGAAGCGGACACGTAGTTCGAAGTTCAAAGAGTAGATAGCACTCGGCAAGCACAGTAGGAGATCCGTGCCCACCTACTCTCTCCACACTATTTCCCTCTGTTGAGTCATGAATGCACAAATTGAAAAGGTACAATTATAGTATTAACTAAGATTATTAATTTATTGTATTATTTTGTTTTAATAGATGCCAGTAGCTTCGCGTAACAGTTGTCAATCACAGGAAGCACATACACCAATTAAGATAATTTAATTTGCTTGAGGTATAACTAATACATAATTTGTTTACCTACTGTATTCATCTCCTGAGAATCGAACCCTGCTATAAGAAACAGTGTATTGTTACAAATATCTTCATTCAGAGCTTGATCCAAATAGAATTTCAAGTCAATACTGCTCCGCAGCTCGGGACTCATCTGAAAGCGGTTTGGGCCAATCAGGTTGAGTAGGGCTGGCACCTGTAAATAATAATAATAATAATAATAATAATAATAATAATAATAATAATAATAATAATAATAATAATAATAATAATCTGGTAGGAGGACAAATTCCGTCCCCGCACCTAGTTTCTTCTCCCTAGAGATTTCCAGTTTGCTCGGTTGGTAGCTAATGTTTAGCCGCGCGCACACGCGTAGCCCCATCGCGTTGTCTTGTGAGAGTTGGTTGTGTGAACCACGTTTAGTTTCCGTGTACGAGGAGGATTCATTTTTCATGCTGAGCGAAGTTAGTGCAGCATTCAAATTAAGAGCATGTCATTCCTGGATTGAGCACTGATGTATGTATGAAATACTGGACTGCTTTTCAAACGTGTGGTGTAATTTCTGGTGTGTAATCGCTACAGTAGATGGTTGGCGTGAGTTACTGTAGCGGCCGTTATAATAAAACAGGCAATGTTTGTAATTCAGTTTCCCTTCATTTTATTTGTTATTTATTAAGTTTATTATTATTGTCAATTGGGAAAACGCAAGCTGTGGGATAAGGAGGCTATGAAAGAGGCTATGAAGTCAGTGAGGGACAAGATAATGGGTTACAAACGTGCAAGAAACGCGTTTAACGTCCCACGAGCAACGCTGAAAGACTATATTCAAAAGAATACCAAAGAAAACATTTTTCATAAATGGCCTTCAAGTAATTAATTATAGGAAAAGTGTTTGGTGAGGTTAAAAATTAAAAATGCATTAACATTAATTCTACTTTTCATGAATTTGGTGGGGGACGAAATTACGAACACATTTTCTGTAGTTTAATTTTTGTAGTGTTTATGTTTATGTCAAATCTTGACTACCTTACGTTATAACAGTTTCATTGTAACTTACTCAGTAATATATATAGACCTAACAATTTCTAGCCTAGTCCATAATATTGCTGAATTTCTACAAGTCCAATTCTGCTAAGGGAGGGAATATGGGCTCCCCTACATTAATAACAATATCACATAATCTATCGAGTATGATAAACAACCCCTTACAATGTTTGAGGATATGCAACCTAGGTGGTAATGTTAGTTTTTGGGATCTAGATTGCTCTGCTTGCTACCTGTATGTCAGAAACGTGGAACGAATCTTCCCTCAGAGGAAGAGCAACGAAACTCAATCCTTGCACCAATCGGAATGGATCATTACATAAACATACTATTTATTGCTTGCTGTTATAAAGCATGTACCTATAATGCGCCCAATTTAATACGTTGTGTGAAATGATCTGTTGTAGTAGAATGCTAATTGAACGCTGTAAGCCGTAAGTCAGTGATTTAAATTCAGTGAAGGAGTTCCTCCCAGGAACATTGTAGGGGGCATATTTTCAGATCGCGTGTTTTGACGAAACAACGTTGTACAACATCTTCTGTTGTGGGAACATTTATGTATGCAAACGTTTTAGGTTGGTAAGCGTGTGATCGTGAAGTAAGCGTCGATGTTTCTCGCCCGCTCGAAACAAAATCTTCCGAAATGTATAACACATGTGAGTAAATTTCCACGGGAGATGAAAAGCGAATAAATAAATAAGAAAATAGGGCAATCGACTTTTCCAAACGGTAAAATAATAATAATGTCCTACGAGATGCGGAGAAATCCTAAAAATCTTTGGTAAACGTCCTAAACCAGCAAGCCTCTGGCCTAGAGTGACAAATGCAACAACCTTGTAAGAACTATTTTTTATCTCCACTGCTGAAGTACATTTACTACTAAGGTTCATGTAATTACAACTAAGATCATAAAAATTGTTATTTGTAGCATTTCGTAGTTACCTATTTGTTTAGGTAATGCAGTACGTACCTATATACTATTATTACACAGATTTTGTATTCATTATAAGGTGTGAAAATTGTAACCGTACAACTAGGTTACAGATTCCATTCAGTATTTATTATTATTATTATTATTATTATTATTATTATTATTATCATTATTAACCCGATTCATTAGATTTTATATATTCTGTTTCTCATCATTTAGACTGTAATAATTAGGTATCGCGTATATTATTGTATTTAATCATAGGTTAAGTGAATATGTTTGTAATTATTCTGTATTGTAGTAAGTGAGATTTGTTGGTTTCATATTGTCATGCTGTGGCTTGTAACTTTGGCTAGATGAGCTGGCATAGTATTTTGCAATCGAGGCTATGTTTAACTGGGAATGTTGTGTACAAGGAGATTTCCCAGTGACGCATTCGGCATAGTCATTTTCGGACCGCTTGGGTACGCTTAGACAACACTTGACTGATGACATCAGTGCGTGGACACGTGATTGCGACCAAGTGTCAGTATTCGCCAGCTACTGTATGTGGAAGTGGAAGGGATGAACAGGAGTAGGGAGAGGAGTCGTCATCGCGAGGTTATATAAAGTCAAGGCGACGGTGGGGAGAGGTATTCTGTTCTTACTCAGTTCATAAGCAGTTGATATCGTGCAGATCATATGTTACAGTCAGAGGTATCAAATGGAAGAAGTGGTCTTAGTGTGATGGTAAGGGCTAAGAGTTGTGTTTTCAAGAGGTCCGGTAATAATCGAGGAGGTCTACAAGTGGTGCTTGTATCCGAGCAGAGACGGGTACTATGCTGATAAAGAAACATCATCTTCTTGTGAGGATGGACTTCACAAGATGTTTCAATAATATTTTCCAATTATTTAAAATATATTGAGTGGACGTAATTACATTGGAGCTCCCTACACGCGTACATGGTATGTAGGCCAACTCCTTGTTATATAAGAAGATTACAACAGACGGCTCCCGACTTCAGCTCACAGGTTTTCCCAAGAATTTCAAGTTCAACAGCGGTGTATGCAGACAACAGGTAATTAAAGCATCAGACATGTTATGCATTCATAACATGAAGAAGATAGCAATCAGCGGCGATATCACATCTCACTTCAAGTTCATGCCAATAGTTTTTTTTGTTTAGATTAAATTTTCCTTTTCTTTGTACCGCAAATCTCACGATATATTTCTTTTGTTAAATTAAAAGACGTAAATGATTGTCCATTGTGACGTAAATTTAGTCATAAACTCAGTTTTATTTTTAATTATAATAAGTGATTCCAGTTCCATGTACAATCCTCAATTGTGGAAATGCAACAGTAATTTAATATTGTCCTGATCCATATCCCTGTATATTGCCAGATATGTGAGTTTATCACCTCACGCCTTGAGATAATTGATATAAGAGGTATGCTCTACCGAATTTTGTTGTTTTTCTTAAAAAAGCAACTGGCGCTCAAACAAATGTTATTTATATTATGTGGAAGATATGAAGGTATAAGAGTAGTGGTCAGAGTAGCCACAAAATGTGCCACTCAAACTGTATCTGAAGTGTTTTAATTCTTATCATTCAACTGTTCAGAGATTGAAAAAATGCAATTATCTACACAAATTAATAAATTACCTCTGTTTCGATTGTTACAGTCACACGTTTTATAGAATTGTTTTTGACAGTCATGCAGTAACCACCAAAAACTTACAATGTTGTTACTCTGTACCATAATTATTTTCAGTGCCCAGACAAGGCATTCTAGCAAAGCAAGGTCATCTCCGTACAAGCTATGAGGCCCCTTGGAGGGGTGGAAGGTAAAGACTTCCACTATCCTTAACCTCAGCACTTGTTAGTGGAGTAGTTAGCTCTACGCCCGGACGCCTTTGCCCCTAGGACTTAACCTGGTACTCATTTCTGGTGTAGGCCGAGTGAACCTCAAGGCCACGTACACCGCCGGAAGTGAAAATATCACTTCTTAAATGGTTTGACTTGCTGACGGGGAATCGAACTCGCGTCCTTCTTGGTGAACCAAGCACGCCTTTACCACCTAGGCCGTTATTCTTGGACATCTAGACCGGGAACGCTGTCTCACCGTGTGATAGCTCCTGAATTGTAATCACGGAGTCTGAGTGGACTTCGAACCAGTCCCCAGATCCAGGTAAAAATCCCTAACCTTGCCGGATTTGAATCCGGAGCGTCGGGGTAGTAGGTAGGAACGCTACCCATTCACCGCGAGCCGGCGTATGTACTGGAGTGAAAGGAAGTGTACATAAAACTGCGTCGGTTTCCTTATGAAAATCTGCAGTGTCAATGCCTCAGAATATGGAAAGAGGCTAAACATATTTATAAAGCTTTGTTTCTATCGCATTAAACGTTTGAAATCCAGCTCAATCATTGGAACAGCCGATATGTCTTACCACAGCTAGTCGTAGAAGAATAGGTGTGGAGTAGAGTGCAAAGTACGGATTCTGCAAAAAGTTCTGCGGGTTGAGTCTTACTCTTACCAATGATCTACTGTGCAGGTTATTTAGTGTTATTGTACTTGTGGTCATTTTGATTTGGACAATGTTAAAAATTTAGTTTATTTCAAGACCTCTGTACCATGAATATGTATATGGATAAGTTGTGCTTCGGAGAGGGAGGCTGACACAGCTGTGTCGTGTTCATTTACCTTCTCCCCTAACGTTTTAGTTGTGGGCTAAATTCATGTCCTATAATTCTAATTTTCTTAAAACCACCTTTCCTTACTTTTACTTGTCATTTCATGTTTTATTTAATTCATATATTCCCCGAGCCTAGCGCTCAATATCTTGCTTTAACCTTAGGGCATGAAAAGATCCTTGTATGTGCTGCTCTCTCTACGGAGAGTTCGTACTGCAATGCTCCGCCCCCTAACCAATAAGAGCTCTCGATGTTGTGAGCTCTTTCTTCCTCATCTAGCGGCCGAGGAAAAAGAGTGGCCAAGTGGCCGGAAGAAAGGAGCGGTGGTTAGTGTTAAATGTCTGCATATTTAACTTTTGACACCGATATAAACTGGCAGGAACGAAGTACATAAGAGGCCAGATATGCAAAAAAATGTCTAAAGTCCAAATTACGTGTACATAGGTCTTGTTCACCAAGTTGTCAGCAGGTGTTAGGCCATATAGAGACGGCACAGATGTTCGGTGCTCCACCACTCCGTTGCGAAGACAGACTCATTTTTGAGATATGGAAACCGAGAATATAAAGCACGATGGAAAAGTGTAGATGTTTAAGATAAGAGAAAGCCAGCATGTTCTAGAAATGACGGCGTCATGATCACATGTCCGTAGGTATAGCACAGGCACACACAGCATATGTGGAGAAAGCCGCAGGTTATCGAGAGTGAAGACGTCACAGTCACATGTGCAGCGGAGTAGTTGACAGCAGGCGAGCACAACAATAGATAGTGAAACGCCGCAGCAGAGCGGTCGAACAGAATTGCGGCGCCAGAAGGTAGGGAGTAAGACAGTAGCATGCAGTAGGGAGATCGCAACAAAGACCAACAGGAATGGATAACTGAGAAAGCCAAGAAGATGACACTTTGCTGACATGGGCATGTACGTAGGGTAGCAGATAACAGGGAAACCAAGAGAAATGATGGAAGCTCGACCGAAAGGAAGACGAGGAAGAGGACGCTCAAGGTTGGAGTGGGAGTAATTTGCAGAGAGATTGACACTAGATAAGGAAGAACATTACTAGAGACGCATCACCTCGCTCAGGAGAGGAAAGCATGCATAAGGTTTCTGAATGACTCCGACGTCTAACAGCCTAAGGAATTTCGAGGATGAAGAACACTTATTTCAAAAGGAATTATTATACGTTGGAAAGCACGTACCCCACTGGATTTGCGTAATTTGAGAGCGATATGTTGGTGGATGAAACATGGACATTTCCATTTAAAAAAAAGTTGCTATCAATTACTCTGTTGACAATAAATGAAGAGAAAAAGAAGATAATTGATTAATTAGCCCTTCAATGCAATTTAAGAATGTGTAAAGAGAATGGAAGTATATTTAATGGACCTAGAGATATAATAGATGGACGCTATTATTGACCCACCTTGTAAAATGAAAATGATGTGATTTAGAAAAGATTACATGTTTCTTGGACATTATTCTCTAGGAGTGAGAGTAGGGGCATTGTCGTAATGTTGAACTGGAGACCTCCCTGTGGGTGGATGACGTATCACATTCACGGTATCTCCTGCTTGTCGTGAAAGACAATTAAATATATAATCTCCATTGGCTATGGCCCTGGGTTTGTGAACATGGTTTCCTAACTGAGTCTTTCATTGCTTCTACTTACAATGAGTGGCCAAAGGTCACGGGAAGACACTGAATGTGATGGCAGCAGTAGGGCGAGGCTTCGACTCTACAAGGTTTTGGAATCGTTCTGGAGGGATCTCAACCAACACATCTCGCACTGCTACCCTCAATCGGTTTTGTATAGTTGGTGCGAGGTTCTTGGAGCGTACACGAGCATCGACAGCATACCATAAACGCTCTATTGGGTTAAGATCGGGGGACCTGTAGGGCAATCCATTGTTGTAACTTCACTGGAGTGCTCTTTCAACCACCTGCGTGCCACTACAGAGCGGCGACGTGGCGCATTGTCCTGTTGAAGCATGGCATATCCATCAGGATACACTAGGGACAGAGAAAGATGCAGATAGTCTGCAAAAATGTCCACATAACGTGCACATGTCAGTGCTCCCTGCAGCCGGACAATGGGGCCTATTTGCGACCACGAGAATGCCGTCCAGACCAGAACTAAGCCACCTCCCGCCTGGACACAACCTTGTTGACACGCAGGATCCATAGCTTCAAGGGATATACGCCACACTCACGCCCCCATCAGCTCGATACAACTGGAACCGGGACTCATCGGACCATACCACACGCCGCCACTGTTCCATGGTCCATTGTCGATGTTTGCGGGCCCATGCACGCCGTTGAGCTCTGTGTCGAGGTGTCAGTAAAGGGACACGAGATGGTCGTTGGCTGGTGAAGCCTATGCGGTGCAGTTGCCTCCTTACAGTCCTGGTAGAAATGGGTTCCGGACTCGCATATTTCAACTGGGCGGTGATCTGACTCACAGTAGCCCGTCGCGGGCCCAGTACGTTTCTGCGGAGGCGATGTGATGTTCGTTTGTTAAACACCTGTAGTCTTACCGTACGGTTGATTAGGCAGGTGGTAGCATTCTCTCTGCGATATTGAAGATCCACCCTCGACACTGTTGACCTCGGAAACCCGAATTCGTGTGTAATCTCCGCAATGCTATGACCCACGCACGCACCGTGCGCCGATGATCATTTCACGTTCAGAATCGGTTAACTCGCGAAGTGTTGCCATCTTCGCGACACTGATGTCTGTGACAGACTGCTCAGCTACGCCCTCAGCTAGCAGTAACACTCAGGGGTTACACACGGCACGTTTTCTAATTGGACACATCTTCCCGTGACTTTTGGCTACACAGTGTACTTGTATCACACTGTTCACTTTCATCTTTTCTATCTCCCTTGGCTAAATCTTCTTTTCTTCCGACCCCGACGGTATTGTGTCTGCGAGGCCTATGGTGCGTTTATTTTCATGCCCTTAATGGCGCTTTCCTTTCCTTTGTCAATGCCTTCATTCTGCGAAGGGTCGCAACTCCTCTAACGTTGGCTTTGATTAAGAGAGTTTTGTTGTTCAGTTGTACTTCTTCTTATAACAGTAATTACTTCCATTAACTTGAACCGGATGAAGAAAGTTTTAGTTGAGAGAAAAATTTCGGGAAGGAAGTTTCAACCGCATATTTCCATCTCTCTCCCTTTCTGTCTCTTTCTCTCTCCATGCGACCATACACTGTATACAGATTACTAGAGGAAATTTCGAACTTACCTGTATGACACCGTTGTAGGCTATGGCAAACATCTGTGCCAATGGGCTCCGTACATTGTACAAGAATGCCAAGGGTGCCAAGCTAAACATGGCACGGATCTTTCTGATGTATTCCGGACGCTCCGATGCCATAACATAGAAAGTGGTGGTGCCCATATAACGACCAATGTAGAAGAAAGAAGGCTTGCCGGTTGTGTTCAAAATATAGTCAATAGTAGCCGGCAGATCGAACACTTCCATCTCATGCCAGCTGAAAAAAAAAAAAAAAAAAAAAAAACTTTTCACTTTCTCGGTTAACCAATAGTGCGTTGCCGGGTTAATTAACGGAACTAATGAAGTACACTTAACGCATCCCCTTTTCTCTGAGCTACATGTGGCTCACAAAACGTGGCACTGGGATGTCTTACTACGTTTGTGAACTACATGTGGCTCATTGGACACTTACAACTCCTATAGCTAATTTCCACGGACCGAGCTCGATAGCTGCAGTCGCTTAAGTGCGGCCAGTATCCAGTAATCGGGAGATAGTGGGTTCGAGCCCCACTGTCGGCAGCCCTGAAGATGGTTTTCCGTGGTTTCCCATTTTCACACCAGGCAAATGCCGGGGCTGTACCTTAATTAAGGCAACGGCTGTTTCCTTCCAATTCCTAGGCCTTTCCTATCCCATCGTCGCCGTAAGACATATCTGTGTCGGTGCGACGTAAAGCAAATAGCAAAAAAAAAAAAAAAAAAAAAAATAATAATAATAATAATTCACGGAACTCGCTAGGGTAGCACAGTTTATAGCGAGGACTTGCTTGGACGCTAATAAACTACAAAAAAAAAAAAAAGAAGGGCATACGAAAATTGATTTTAAATCTTAGGTAATTTGCAAATTTAAAAATTTGAAAAACACAATGAAGTACATACATTACATCTGCTGTGTGTTACATATGTTTCGTTCGGAAGCAAGACAGGCAATAGGCCTATGCATTTTTGCACATGATACATTCAGCGTCAGTTCAATTTACTTTTCTAGCCTACCGGGCGAGTTGGCCGTGCGCGTAGAGGCGCGCGGCTGTGAGCTTGCATCCGGGAGATAGTAGGTTCGAATCCCACTATCGGCAGCCCTGAAGATGGTTTTCCGTGGTTTCCCATTTTCACACCAGGCAAATGCTGGGGCTGCACCTTAATTAAGGCCACGGCCGTTTCCTTCCAACTCCTAGGCCTTTCCTATCCCATCGTCGCCATAAGACCTATCTGTGTCGGTGCGACGTAAAGCCCCTAGCAAAAAAAAAAAAAACAACTTTTCTAGCCCGCCATCGGTATCGTTGTTAGGTAGCCCCTAACAAAAGCATTCCTTATTAAGAAAAGTTTTTTGGTTTAAGACTCAAACTTTTCAAACTTCAGGTATTCTCAAATGAGTGAATGAGTCACATGTTTTGCTTCGTTAAGCGATGATTCACGCACTCGTGTCACGTGGAGGAGTGGGGGAAGTGCGTTCTGTCTGGAGTGTTAGTCCGCGCCTCGCTATGATACCGGTCGCGTCACAGGCAGTGTTAGGCGCATTCTAGCCTCGATACCTTTGGCGTCACAGCTTTTGCGCATTCCGTGCTGGTGTAATGTTTTAGTGAAAAGTGTCACTGTGAAATTATAATGGCTAATAGGCCTAGTGAATCTCTTATTTTGAGCTGGATTGAAGAAGAGGACGATGTATTTACTGATGATGACGAACAAGGCTTTGCATCTGACTGTCTAAGTGATGCTCCCACTGAACATTCCTCGCATCAAACTGATACAGAATAATCCATTGATTCGGAAAGTGATATTGATACAGAACTAACTGACACCCAAATTCTTCAGCCTATACCCTCCACATCTTCAACGCAGTCACCTGGGATTTTTGCACCCGAAAGAACCACAGTGCAGCCCTCAAGACAACGGAAAAACTTGAAACGTCCATCCGCTACAGCCATAGCGCAACCCTCGGGACTTCCGTACATTGGAAAGGATAAATACACGAAATAGTACGTACACAAACAAACAAATAAAAAAGGAAAAACTATAAGCCAAAATATAGTTAGTAAATTATCAGGTGTCAAGGGTAATGCCAAAAATTGTAAAACAGTTGTAGATCGTTGGAAAGTATTTTTTCCTAATGAAACAATCAGTGACATTACTTCATTCACAAATATCCAGCTTTCTGAAATGGCGAATTCTTATAAGAATGGTGAAAAGGACTGTCCACAAACTAATTTTGATGAACTATTATCCCTTTCTGGTGTTTTATATACTGTATGTTAGGTGTGAAGAAAGGCAATCATCTAAACACATCAGAAATGTGGGAAACTAATGATACAGCTCCCGAGTTTTTCAGAGGAGTCATGAGTGAAAAAAGATTTCACCAGTTGTACAGAGCTATTCGGTTTGATGACAAACGTACTCGAAATGCTTGTACGATAATTGACAATCTGGCCCCTATTAGACAAATTTTTGATAGTTTCGTCAGTAGTTGCATTTCAAGCTATACACCTGGGGAATACGTAATTATTGATGAAATGCTTGAAGGTTTCCGAGGAAGATGTGAATTCCGTCAGTGTATTAGTAACAAAGCAGACAAATATGGAATAAAAATCTATTCCTTGGTTGATGCCAGGACCTTTCTTACTGTAAATATGGAAATTTATCCCGGTAAACAACTAGCTAGAAGTCCTTACGCTACAGATAATTCTGCATCCGCTGTTGTAAAGAGGCTAATTCAACCAATTGACCATTCAGGGAGGAACATCACTATGGACAATTACTATACATCTGTTCCACTTGCCAATGACCTTTTCACTCACCATAGAATGACAATAATTGGCACAGTAAGAAAAAACAAACCTCAATTGCCACCAGACTTTTTGAATGTTAAAAACATACCTGTTGGAAGTAGTATATTTGCATTCGGCAAAGAACCTAATAGCACGCTATTAGTTTCATACGTTCCCAAGAAAAATAAAAATGTTCTTATGCTGTCCACTTTACATAATGATGATACCATCGACCCAGCGACCGGAGATGTCAACAAGCCGGAGGTCATTACATTTTACAACTTTACGAAAGGAGGAGTTGATGTTGTTGACAGGAAGAAAAGAGACTACAGCGTGAAGAGGGTAAACAACAGATGGCCTTTAGCAGTCTTCTGTGGTCTTTTGGATCTGGCTACTGTCATTGCCAAGATTATTTATTTCTCTAATACAGGAGATTCGATTCCACGAAGAAAATACATCACAAATCTTGCCCTGGAAATCGTAAAGCCACATCTGTTGAGACGTGCTTCCGACGATGTCCTGCCAATTAGTCTCATAAATTCCATCAAAAATATCCTTGGACAAGAACTTCCCGTCAGAAATGCGACACCAGCAGCCCCAGGTAATTATTGCTAAAAGTTTTCACTTCTCCATTTTTACAAGTATCTAATTGAACACTTTGTAAAACTTGTTTATAATAATTACCAAAAAAGAGCTATGGTATTTACTGTATATATTTTCAGACGTTCCCGGGCGGAAACCAAGATGTGCCTACTGCCCAGTCCGAAAAAAACAATTTAAGTCAGCTCACTGTGATACGTGCAAACGCTCAATATGCAAAGAGCATACTGGACTAACAAAAGTAGTATGCAGTGAATGTTTTTCGCAAGAAGTTGAAAGAAATGAGTGAACAGGACAATGATACAAAATAATGAGGTTTACAAATCATGATAACATTTGTTTTGTACTGTAATGTGTATTTGTAATGCCAAGGATTTTTGTTACTTTGATAATATTTAGTAATAGTTATGTAGATTTATATAAATGATTAACATAAAACCAGTCTGATAAAACAAAATTATAATTACCTTCTAAAAGAACGAAAGCAGTGTACGAGTCGAAATTGTAGTAACAAATATTTAGGTAATAAGCAATTGTGGATATATATACAAATATGTAAGTATATATACTAAATAACTAAATACTAGTATAATTTATTCAAACTGCCGAGAAGAGCCCGTATAAGAACTAAAATCATATACCAAGCCGATGTTAGGGAGCCCCTATACACGCCACCTCTCGCGTAACTGAGGACAACGGTACCGATGGCGGGCTAGCGGCATTTTCCCGACTTTCAAAATATTTTCTTAGGTTGTCATAGCACCAGGGTCAACGTTTTCTCGCAGTTTTACAGTCTTCTTTCCGGTCCTTTTTAGTCAGAAAATTCTGTGTTCTAATAGATGTAGATGGTCTTGGAGACGATGTACCTGCTGCAGGTTGATTGCATAGTTGCAGGACTTCTCTTATTATTTCTTGATGAGCCTGCAGTACGTGCAATCTTGATTTCCTCCTTGTGGTTGGATATAAGTGTTGATATATAATATCGCACTTGTTACCGATGCACGTATCACGACATCAAGTGCCACTTTTTTATACCATGTTAGGGACTTCCTCTTCGGATGATAATAACTTGAAAGCTGATCAGACTCATCTATACCTTTATTACAGCCATTGTAGTCTAGCACAGCCCTTGGTTTAGGTTTTGGCTGATAACCGTGTGACATGTGCATCTCTGCCCCATGGCAAGTTTAAATCATAACAACATCTCGCTTATCCTTTCATTTCAAGACATTTATATTTTCTTTTTGACTTGCAGTTACTTCACCTTTTATAGCCTATGGGAGGTCTGCTCTATTCATGCGCAGAGTGCCACACAAATCTGTCTTTCGCTATAGTAGATATTTATATAATCCAGCACTATTGCAGAAGTTATCACACACTATAATCTGTCCAGGTTCCAGCAATCGATTGAATACAAGAACTACTACACTTCCTGGTTTGTCCAAATTGTCAATTACAGGGTCACGTCCTATGTAGATACTATAGTTCCATACATATCCATCTTTTGTGTACAGTTTGTAGATCTTGAGACCATATTTGTAGGATTTTTATGAGTTATATTGGTGGAAACATCATAGATTCATCAATCACAATGCACTCTCCAGGTGTCAATAGGCTCTTCCATTTGTTGAAAACAATGTCTTGTAGTGGCTGATTTTAATGTTGAAAACTGCACAATGAGTGTATCTACACCTTGTAACACAGCTCTATACGGAGATTTTTGGCAGCAAATATGTCTATAACAGAATTATGGAACACCTGATTCCTCCTACAGATTTTCAGGAGATTTTCCTTAATTGAAATTTATGAAAATTTTAATTGTCTTTCTTGTGTTTGCGTACTTTTTAAACAAGTCTGTATCCACTTCATTGCCGGGAAAGATGGTTCGACAGGAGCCATAGTAGCAGGAATAGTCAAAATTAAAGAACAGAGTTACGTTACTTCAGGTAATGCCGCAACATTTAATCCTGAACATGCTAAATATTTATAAAGTTCTACTATGCAGGGCGTCTTAAATTTTGTTGATGGGTAGAAGGCCGACAATTCGGTTTTGAGTACCAGGGCGTTGAAGTAGCTGCCACATGATTTAACTTCAGACTCGAATCGCTGAGCAGGAAAAGAGTCCATGTACTTTTCAATCAAGTCAAAATCCAAAAGAGAAATACATTCCAGCTTATTCAGTTAGGACAAAACGGTACGTTATGTGTCGAACCGTTGTATCAAGTACTTCACAATGCAGTCTCCAGTTTGTCAATTTTCACATCATCAATTCTCTGCCTTTTAACTCTAACTTCATTTTCATTTGACAAAACTGGTGAATGTTCGTCTGTGCACTGTTTCTGAAACAAATCAAATTTGTCACATTTGTCATTCAGAAATTTCTTGAATTAATCGACTTTGGCAGCACAATATCTTATGCCGTTAATTTTGGTTTGCAACATGTTGAACACGATTTTTGCTTGATATAATACAGATGATAATAAATGTAAAAGAAAAGTATATTCAAAATCTTGTAGAGTAGCAAAGAAACCTCTCGAAAAGGTTCTTATTTCACCGTCCAATTCTTCGGTGTTGCTTATGACTGAATTAAAGGATGTCTTCGGATATTTCTTTTTACTTCTGATATTACTTCACCAAAACGATCTAGTAAAAAATGAAATGTCGTATGGCTTTTACTGTCGGGATATCCCAGGACGGGTTCGGCTCGCCAGGTGCAGGTCTTTCTATTTGACACCTGTAGGTGACCTGCGCGTCGTGATGAGGATGAAATGATGATGACAACACATACACACAGCCCCCGTGCCATGGGAATTAACCAATTAAGGTTAAAATCCCCGACCCGGCCGGGAATCGAACCGGGGACCCTCTGAACCGAAGGCCAGTACGCTGACCGTTCAGCAAACGAGTCGGACAACGATCTAGTGGGTTGGAGCAACTGATGGCAAATGCTTAGTAGTAAACACCTGAAACGTAGCTTTTCTCTTTGAAGATTTCGAGAAAAAAGTTGCGAACCCAGATATGGCTTCAAAGAATACTTTGTATTCCTTAGTGCCAGTGCAACATTATTTTCAGTGGATTAACAAAGGACACCCATATATTTCGTCAATAATCTTTCATTTTTAACTATTTAAAATGGAATTCAAAGAACAATTGTATGTTTTAAATTACACTGAAAAAATTACACATTTCTACAACAAAACCATCAAAGCTGATCTGATGAGTCTATTTTTATGTGACGAAACTGGTATTAGTGGTGGTATTGATGGGCATACTGAACATGTTATTTAGGTTTCCTGCTTTACTGCCAGTCTTTCGGCCGACCCATTTCGTGTGTCAATTATGAAACTTCATGGCTATTCAGCTGCTGTGCAGATTAAGAGCTCGGTGGAGATAACTTATTTGCTGTCACGCCCTGCGCAGGTGAATGACATTGTCATTAAACCCTCACAGCTGTTAATCTAAAAAGCCATTAACAAAGCCATTTCACTGATGATACTGTTTCTTTCCTTTTAGTTTTACATACGATAATTATGGTATAGGAGCAGTCGTTTGTGGCGTAGGTTTATGCGTTTGTGTCTCCCAATCGGTCTACGGAGTAATACTGTAAAACTGAAAGGACAAAGTTTATAGAAAGAGTACATTCTCTGAAAGCGCTTTCTAGGAAGTTTTTGTAACATAATTATTAGGATACTTTCACATTATGATTTTTATAATAACTGCAAGTTACGCAGTTTAAATTTTGAGTTCAACATAGTGATAAATTAAAAAAACATTCAGTATATAACTGAATATTCTCGTTGTCGGTAAAGGTACTGGAATATATATTCTAATTGGAATTCGATCCAGTATCTAAAATCTTAAGATACGACATGTGCATAAAACATTTGATCTTAGGTATTTTTTAATTTTCAAACATAAGAAGATGGATCAAATATGAATAAACTTTTGAAAACCAAGCAATTGGCTGTGCGGTTTGAGTCACGTAGCCATAACCTTGCATTCGGGAGATAGAGAGTTCGAACCCCACTGTCGGCAGCCCTGAAGATGGTTTTATATGGTTTCTCATTTTCACACCAGGCAAATGCAGAGGCTGTCCCTTACTTAAGGCTACGGCCGCTTCCTTTCCACTCCTAGCCCTTTCCTATACCATCATCGCCAAGAACTCTATCTGTGCAAGTGCGACGTAAAGCAGACTGTAAATAAAAAATAAAAACAAATTTTAAAGCTGGTATGTTATGCATTCATGTTCATAAACGCAGCAACAGTGCACAATTATTACGAGTGCTTAGGACCGCTATACACTGCATGCTTGTTTCTACAGCTGCTCCTCTTATTATTACCACAATGAGTGAACAGGACCATGCATCTGTTACTCAACGCATAATTCTGTGGCTTGGTTCTAAAAGGGCCAATGTATTTTTTTTTATCGAAATTGATATATTAACTGATACAAACGCGTTTCATCCTGGCTTGCAACATGTTAAAATGGTCAATGTCTCTGTTAAGTACTAAACGAACAGTTAACGTTTAATTAAATAAGCCCTTGCCAATAATGTTAGACTACCAATAAAGATTAGAGACCTGGAAATTTTTAAAGAATACGATAGAAAAAATTAACGTTTAATAAGGTGACTTCCACAAAGAAAGTATAAAGTTATTTTAAGTTAGTTGTTAAAAAAAAAATAATTGGAAAACTATAAGCAAAACTTCAAATGCTCATAGCTCAAAAAAAGATGTTTTGACATTGGCCCTTTTAGAACCAAGCCACAGAATAATTCAAATGGTGACATTTGTTGCACATTCCGACATGTAATAAAGCATGGATACACTGTTAGACAGTCGAAACTAAGAGATGTACAGTGGTATGGAGTACTAGGCAAGAGAATAAACAGTAGGGCCTACCGGTGAAGGCCAAAATCCGTTTGTTAACAGGCGAGCTCATGACCATCCTTTGGGATGCTGCAGGTGTTCCGTACATCAACATTCTTCTTCAACGAGGAACGGACAATGCTGTGAACTATTGGACAATTTAGAGGGGCTTGCCGTTCCAAAAGACGCAAAATTCTGAACCGGAGATTCTAGCTTCTTCACTATATCACCAGAAGACACCTACTTTTACCAATGACCAAATTGGAAGATATACACTTTAGATCATTCACCAGATGTGTCACCGTGTGATTGCTATGTGATTGGATCCTTGATAAGTACTCAGTTAGAAATATATTTTCTAATGGCGAAGAGATACACGGATTTATGTACAACTGAATAATTCTTAATTAGAATGGAATCAAGAAATGCTAGTATGATAGAAGAAATGCGTAGATATAACAGCAATGTAAACTATGTAGAAAAATTATATTGTGCCTTTTTAAAAATATACAATGATGTAATGAAGGGTGTTTTAAATGTCTCCCTTTTTTCTGATCGACTTTTATATGTGATTATCTAGTTTTTATTTTGAAACTTGAACGAACTTCTAAACCTTGAAAAATCTTTTGGTGGAGAGATATTTCCCTGCATGATTCAATGCGACATTTGGTGTTACCAAACAGGATTAACAATTGAATCCCCAGTACTTGTGCATGCACTTTAGAGCAATTAAAGGTTTATGTGTAGTGTTTCAAGAGGTCATACTCAGTGGATTGAATATTCTCCAGAAGAGAGAGATAAGTAACTCTAGGTTTGTGATCCAAAATACCATCATATTTGATTTGTGATATGCTTGGATATAAAGTTTCGACACCCATGTTTAACGTCTCCTGCAAGTATCACAAGCCATTTCAGTGGATACATCATATTTATTCACCGAAAATTCCCAGTTTTTCTTTTCTGCTTGTGGTTTAGCGTCATGTGTATCTCAGGTAGGTTTCCGACAACGATAGGATGGGAGACCACGGGAAACTCTCTTCAGGGTTGCTCATTATGGAGATCAAATCCAGCATCTTCCGACTGCAAACCGACAGCTACACTTCCCATTCCACCCAGCCAATTCACTCGGTATTCTCAGTTTCATATCACATTCTACTAGGATCATCAATAATTTGCAATAAAATCGTACTTATGTGGTTAAAATACAGTTTTCGTATATAAGATCGTATGGCCTATCTCAGTTATCGTATCGATTCCTAACCTAGAGCTTAAGTGGTACAGGGGACCAATAATAGACGAAAGATATACCTTTCAAGGTATTGCTTTGTACTCTGAGAACCGTGTCGCAACATAACTTATTATGTGGGTGACCGAGGAAGAAGTCTAGTTTTGAATTCTTCTGTACCCCTTCTAACTCTATGTGAAACCGTATTTTTCGTTTAATTTTCAACATAGAATGTGATGATATTGTGTTGAAGGGACATTTCTTCCCTAAATAGAATATTTCCAACGTTTGCTTCTGATTCTCCAATTTTAAATGTTGGTTATACTGATTAGCAGACGATACACTGTTCAGAATTTGCAATGCTCTTTGGTGTACTCCGCTTGGGTTTCCTGTTATTGAAACTTCAAGGTATTCCCCTTGTTGGAAGTAATCCTGGTATTGCAAGGCTATTTTCAAACATGAAAGAGTACTGATCGTCCCAAAGAAGAACATATCAGTGTCAGCGTTCAATGTGAGTTACTTTTGCATGTAAACATGATCAACTCTTCCAAAAACAATCAGTTGCTCAAAAAATTCATAAAAGTGAAAATTATTGTCGAAAGATCGATATACAAATGTAATATAACAGTATATATAAAACAAGAGTTTTGTCTGTGCATTGCTCACAATTTAAAAAGAATGGTATTTCTGTAGCGGTCATGTCGACAGTAGCAAGAAAATGCACTTTTTATTTTCCCGCAATTTCTGTATGTATGTACGCGCATCACGAGAAATAGCTGAAGAGAATATAATGACAATCGGTATTTAAACTCTGGGAACAAGTCACTACAATTTAGGCTGTCAATAATGTTATTCAAGCTGACTGAAATAGTAGTTTCAAGGGAAGGCCTAAAATGTAATCTATATAAATAGAATCGTAACGACCGTGTGTCTGTTCATTGACTATTTTTGCGAAATTTTCGTACAGCTATCCGTTTAAAGGGTATTAATGACCATCTGCTTATTTTTTAGCTTTAGTTTCCCAAAAGTCGTAATTTTTACTCCACTCCCCCAAAAGCAAGATTGCGGCACAATCAGTCATACGAGGTAGAAAATTGAAATTCGACAAAATAATACGTTTAAGCCTGTAATCAGCGGAAAACTTCCAATATCTTTAAATATTTCACTATTTGTCCCAGAAGAATATCCAAATATGGAGGCATTTTAATGTCGGTACAGACCTTCGTTTCGAAGTATTTCTTGGCTAAACGGTAAGTCCTAGCACAAAACGGATGGCAAAACCTCAGTTCAATTTAGAGTAATCTACAACTTTGTCCTATGACTTTGTATCGTATCTCTATCCCTTATACGTTAGAATGTCTTTATTTCTTGATTGTACCTAAGTTATACAAATTTTAAACACATAATTCATGTTATGAATCACTTATAGGAAAGATAGAGTCATCAAATTCTAAACGGTAATTGGCCCACGCAGTAGTCATATGTGAACCGAATGCAATGTTTTTAGCTATCGCATAAATATTCGGAAAGTAATGCACAGTGAGACAATCCTACCCAAACATCACCCTATTCAACGCTTCGAAATCAATCTGACCCATGAATAGATGAGATACAAGAAAATATCATAGGACCAGCCATTTAGCCCGCTAAATACGGCGTCTTATGGTACAATCAGTTTGTCGACATGACGTGCCGTTTAGCAGCAGTTAATCTGTAATTTGGAGGTGCAATATTTTAAACATGCATATAATTTCGTATGTCGATCTACATATGTATTCATTGATATCAATTTGTATCGATCAATGAAGAGTGTGTCTGCTATTGCAGTCAGTACTCCCCACATCGACTGTGAGTGGCAGTAGGAATGAGGTCCTTGTTCAACTTCTGTGTAACTGATATTAGTAAGGAGGTCCTACCTTTGTAATGAATAGTTCTCTTCTCGATTTGACTTGAAGAAGACAAGGTAGCATATAATTTTATTCAAACGTCCACTACCCGATTATGTTTGGCTGTAGGCAATGGTGCCGTCCATTATGAACAAATGTACCCATCTAAAATGAGACTGGCATTAGGCATAGTGGTTTACTATTAATGGAAACTCACTAACTCGGAATGACTGGCAGTAGCCTAAGCTGGCTGGAATTACGAAGAGGGATCTGCCATTATGATAGCAGCTAAACCTATTAACCCCATGACACTACAGCTCTGAAGGGTCTTGGTCTACCAAGCGACCACTGCTCAGCCCGAAGGCGTGCAGAAAACGAGGTGTCGTGTGTGAGCACGACGAGTCCCCTCGTCCGTTGTTCTTGGCTTTCTAGACCGGGGCCACTTTCTCATAGTCAGATAGCTCTTCAATTCTAATCACGTAGGCTGTGTTATCTGGAGTAGGGAAGTTGCCTACCGTTATAATAAAAGCTCCTCACCTGTAATATGTCTATAAGTAGGAAAGGAGACCTGTCATTGTGACGAAAACTCTACAAATCGATTGTGGCCACACAGTAGGCAATGGCGCCTGTCATTTTAATGTCAACTTCCCAACTCGATTGTGAATGGCAGTAGGCAAGTGAGCTTGCCGTTATCGCAGTGGCGGTTTCTGGTATAGCGCAATGGAGCAATGAATCTCCAGTTTATATCAAATTTTATTCAACTACTTAATATTCATAACTCCCTTGTCAATCTCGAAGCTCTTGCTTAGCTCATCTATCCGTAATATACTCGTACTGGCTTTCAATTCATGTGAACTGCGCACGTTCCGTGGCTGGATACTTGTTTGGAATGAACCCCCTTGGAAGGAAATCTCTCCGTCCGTACCTGGGCGAAGGGAATGGCGAGTGCGGGGAGACATCGGCCGGTACGTAGACAAGACCAGGATATCGCAGAAACAGATATCCGTGGTTTACGCATGCGCAATATGACACTCTCTCTAGTCGTGTTGTCGGGGGTGTTGGGGCAAGGTCTGTCTAGACTGACTTTGTGTTGGGGTAAGTATGTGCCTGCCATCTGTTGCCCTTACAGGAATTCAACTACGTAGCAGAAAATAGTGCACATAATTAGCACTAGTGTTGAAGAGCATCATTACTGCCAGCAGTCACATTAAACTGCCAAATTCCAATTGATGTCTTTTCCCAAATACATCAATATTTACTAAACATCTGTTCATTTGCCTTCTTTGGAATAATTACTTTTTGAGAGAAAATTAACTTAAAAATCACCGAGGCAAAGAGTAGCGGGAATGTAATACCAAAAAGAAAAAAAAAGAAAAAAAAACAAAAACAAAAAACCGCTAATTGCCTAGCCACAGGAGTTCTTAAAATTAAGTTACCAACATTGCGAACATACATCCCTAAAGTTTACTCTGTTTTTCAAGTGTGATGCTAGTGTTTACAACAGTTTGCAATAGTTATCATAATTCGTGATATTATTGTACGCTGTGCAAGTGTGTGAGTGTTTTTCTGCACTGTTGTGCCGTTCAGAAACTTAATTTTTCGGATATAAAGAAGTTACAATATTTTCTCCGTGTGTATATTTTTGTGCACTGTAGTTGCGTCCATAATTTTTGTTCCCGGGAAAGGTAAGGAGCTACATAATGAGTTTGAACAGTGATATGATACTTAAGAAGACAAACTTTTCTTCTCTCTCTCTCTCTCTCTCTCTCTCTTGAGCGTAAACTTAAGATTAAGATTAAGGATACCGGACGCTCAATGCCTGATCTTGATATAACGAGGCATCCTAAAAGTAAAAGTAATGAAATCGTGCGTAAATTCAGAATGGATTTATACCGCATAAAAGAATCGAGTGAACCTGCGGGTGCGAAATTACTAACATGTTGATTAGTTTTCCTTTTTTATGATTCATGAGTGATGAAAGCGAAGGGACTTGGGCCAAAGTCGGAGAGGTAGATATAGGATATTTGTCCAAAAAAATATAATAAACACAGAAGTTCTAAATCTCATTTGCTTGCCCAGTTACAATTCGATTTCCTGGGAATACACGATAACCGTCAGAATTTGACTGTGCTTCCAAGCAGTCTGTGGAAAGAGACAACGACCAAGTACGGAAAATTCGTTATGTGCTGTGTAAAGTTATGTGGCGTGTTTGAGATGGCATTGCGTGGGCATGACGAAACAAGTGAATCATCGAATCCTTGCATATTTCGAGGCCTCGACAGTTTTAGTTCTGAAATTGACGTTGCATTAAGAGACCATCTGTCCAAAGCTACTGTTTTCAAAGGCACCTCGAAAGATATTCATAATGATTTGCTTTCGTGCATGTATGAAATCTGTCGTGAGAAAAAAAAAAGAAATCACCACAGCGCACTTCATTTCGGTAATCGCAGATGAGACCACCGATATATCAACTACAGCACAATTTGTTATCATTCTTCCCAACGGTAAGCCAGTTGAAAGATTCTGGGGTTTCCTCTACCCTCTAGTCATGACGCTAAGACAATAACAGAGTGTTTAAAATTTTCTTTGAGCGAAGTTGTGGATAATAGAGATAAGTTGATTTCACAAGGTTACGATGGAGCAAATGTAATGAGTGGTCACCATTCAGGGTGCAAGTTCTCATCAGGGAAGATTTTAGGCATGCACATTATGTGCACCGTTATGCCCATTCTCTGAACTTAGTCATGGCACAGGTGATAAGGGGAGGGGAGATATTGAGGGGGGATTTTCCTTCTGTTGAACCCCCAGTGACAAAAGTCACGCACCGCCACTGCGTTATCGTCATAACTTCGAAACTCACACTTTACATTGGAAACAACATATTGAACCCTTGGTAGTCCATAAAGGATACCTACCTTCCTTACCTATCAGTAATTGGCATGAAATCTGTTTCTTGGGTCTTAAACGGGTTCCTCGTCACTTGCTGAAGTAAATGTGGGTTTTTAGTTATTTAAATATACCTACCAAATGAAAGATCCATTCTAAGAAAATTGTGATTTATTTAAGAATTATTGAAGTTTAATATAAAAAAACATTATAACTCGAACGTTTCTTGTTCGATCAACATAATCAACCATAATTACAACGCAGAGGAGAGGTGTACTGGTTTGATAAGCTTTGACTTAACTGCCTGATGGGCATCCTTACTAGAAACCATTGTCACAAGTAAAGAGTGAAGAAAAGAAAGTCTGGAAATCCTTAAATTCGGCTTCCATGTGAGACTACATGTACCATCATAATGATTCGTGATAATCCAGCCATCGTAACACGAACTCTGGACTCTTGGTATAATTAAGGCAGTCCAATTGGTATATGCCACACAGTGGTTGTACGGCATGGACCCTTAATTGAATCGATGTGACCTGCGACTACGTCATGGACCAACATCTAACTTTCCAATTTACTTTAAAGACATTGTGGATGATGACCGCAAGGAAAATATTACTATAGTGGCTTATGGCCTTAATCTGAGTCACTGAGGTTGATGATCCCATGACAATCCAAATCTCTAAGCTGAAGGCTAAACAGAATTAAATTGAAGTAGTTGATCACCAAGGTTTCCACTTCAATAACCCCAGCACATTTAATGCTTAACCAATCAAAGTCATATAATACAACAACAACAACACGCACAATACTTTGTGGCAGTGAAATCCTTTGCATTCGGACATGACCCCTTAATCGTTACGTTAGCAATTGAACTTTCCCAGCAAAATAAACTAAGATTTCCAGAATACATTTTCAAGTTAGTCACTTGGCTTTAAGTTATTTCGCGAATACGGTTCCCACTGAGTTTACCAAATAAATTGAAATGATTTTTTTATAAATCTTAATGAACAACTAGTTCTGTCTCCGCGGACGAATGGTTTGTTTAACATGTCCCTACTCAAATTCTGACGTAGTTATATTATAATGTATGTCGTCGCAGTAGCTGGAAATAAAATACATTTTATTCCTTAATTTAACATTAGCAATTATTAACACTTGGATAACCCTAATTATTATGTACTCAAAATCTGCATAAGTAAAACTCGACGTAAAATAAGCCAACACTATGTCACCTCCCATCATGACATTTAAATAAGGCTTTGTGCATCCCTCAAAAGTAAATCAATAACTACCACCAATATTCTATTTAGGACACCATGGAAATGGTTAAATTCTTTCATTATAGTCTAGCTTCCGTCGCTCCAATTATACGTTCAAATCTCGGTTAAACGAGTTACTATTAACGAATGCGATCTAATAACATACACATTACTCAATGATACGAATTTCAGTTAGTTTCTTGCAAAATTACGTACTCCAATCTAAAGAATACAATCTAATTTTCAACACGTTAAAAGACAGCGTGGATACCATTACTCTCCAAGTGGCGATCCCCCTAGTCAGCTGTGTAGCCGAGCGAGCTCCCCTCTCTGTCATCGCTTGACAAGTTCCATATGTTCTATATTCACATTTTAATTGGTCTTAAAAGAATGATACAATCGATCTCGCTGATAAAATTACAAATACGACATTCCTGGCCCAAACAGATTATACACAGAGATTTTTCATAAAGATGTCATTTAATATTCATACATATCGCGAATCTACACTTTTACGTGGAATCCACCCAAATTCCATCTCTAAACATTATACAAATAAATCCCTCGGGTTGACGCAGAATCTCCCGGCATCAATTACAGGTTTCGAATTACCTGATTCACCAAAATCTTACCTCAACTCACAGTTTAACACGACTTAAACCACTTGCTTCACACACGTCAAAACTTGACGACATAAAAATGAAATACAACCCTTAGGATCCACAACGCATAACCACACAAAGTACTCTGATAACGAAACATCTCCGCATAACGTGACCTCGTATTTCTGGACTGAACTTCACAAAATGACCGACAAAATTTACTGTTATTTATTATCGGTTATACACAGTTTAAACGGACAAAAGAAATATCACTCTCTTCGTAAGAGATATTTATCGATCTTGCCTCGTAACTCTCCTTACTAAAATTTTACATCGCTCAACACGACAGCATGCCTACACTCGATGAAAAATGGGCAACCACGGATTTCTTACACAACTCTTTCGTCATAATTTCAAACAGAAAATTTTACATCAGATTAAAAATCTTAATTTGACACCATAAAATACAGAAAATAGGCACGCGGAAATTACCATTTACTTTAGACATTATATCGTTTCATAATCATCAAGATGACTATTTTACAACACTTCATAACCCTTCGTAAAAGTTCTTAAATTTATCCAAGCGTTAAAAAAAACAATGACCTTTCGTCATATTTCCTGACATTTCACAAAATAAATGGGTGACCAAACTGCGTCACAACTACCCCTTCAGAATAAATATAAGTGGTGACACCATGAAACAATTACATAGGTAGTGATAGTGACAGTTCACCTACCTTTAATTTACGCCAGCTTCCATGTCGTTAGTTCACCAGTAACTCTCCGGTGATTTATCTAGCCATTTTGACACTTCTAGCTTCACATTTAATTTATTCATTGTTGCTTTCCTGGAATAAATGCATAAAAAATAAATATCCTTCACTCGATATTTTCGCGGACCGAACACGACTGTTTGTACTGTCGACCGCACACGAAATACCTATTAATACACAATACACTGCAGAAAATGGAAATTGCAACACCCAGAAGGAGTAGTGCTACATTGCTGCAATTGAACGTGCAGGACGAATGTTCGGTTGTGATTCGTTGATTACACTTTCAGGTCCATCTGACTGCAAGTTTGGACAACAATCAATACAGGATGTACCCACCACGAGCTGCAATACATTGATGAATTCGTCGAGGCATGGAGTCATTAAGGCCCTGGATCGCTTCCTGAGGAATTGTGGCTCATGCTTGCTGCACTGCACGGGTCAGTTGTTCCAGAGTTGTGGGTAGCTGAGGACGATTGGCCAGTTGTAGACCCATCATGTCCCACACATGCTCAATAGGACTGAGGTCCGGGGATCTGGCGGGCCATTCTAAGGTTGTGATGTCGTGGAGAGCTTCTCTGGAGATGCGTTCAGTGTGAACCCGGGCATTGTCTTGCTGAAACATCCCATTAGCAATGTTCGCCATCATAGGGACAACCACTGGATTGAGTACCCTATCAACGTACTGTCGAGCAGTCATAGTGCCCACAACAAGCACTAATTGTGATATCACATTAAAGCCAATAGCTCCCCAGACCATAATGCTTGGTGTTGGCCCTGTGTGCCTCTTGACAATAAGTTGTAGGCGGCCCCTCACCCCGGTACGTCGGCGCACACGATTCCGGCGATCACTGTTGGCAAGACAGAAGCGCGATTCATCACTAAAGACGACCCTATGCAATTCGTCGACCCACGTCGATTTTTCTCGACACCAGGTCAGCCTTACACGTCGCTGTTGTAGGGTCAATGGAACACCTTCTGCAGGGACACGGGCTCGTAAGCCAGCTGCACGCAGGCGATTACCAACTGTTTGTTGTGTAAGGTGGGGTGCCACAGTTGCTCGAATTTGCGCTGCTGTCGCATGGCGTTCCATCCGGGCCATCCGAATGATGCGGCGATCCTCTCTCACAGTTGTCTGTCGCGCTGGGCCTGTGCCAGGTCTACGAGTGTGGTACCTTCATTTGACCACTGCTGCCATACACGTTGTATCGTAGATGCGTGTCGGCCAACACGTGCAGCGACAGTCCTTAGCGATAATCCAGCCTCACACAGCCCAATTAACCGAGCCGTCTCAAACGGCGACAGTTGTTGATAGCGTGTTCTTCTCTGTCGTCGAGGCATGTTTGACGGGGAACACTTCACTGCACAGACTGCAAGTCAACTACGCTACACCACAGTCCGTATACTGGAGTTGATTCCTCCGCGACCAATCACGTGGGGAGACCTGTAGCAACAATCTAATGGGTCTGAAACTTTGATCGCTTACATACAGTACCTACGTGGCGTCGTTCCATATCTTGGAAATCAACACACACGACCAATGTATTCATGGTGTTGCAATTTCCATTTTCTTAAGTGTATTATTTAAACTTCACTAATCCTATTGCGGCATAAATATGACCGCCTTTATATGCTATTAAGACTCTCTAATGAACAAAACTATCTCCATTTGGAGACAATACTCCGGCCACATCGACCAAAAATCTATGTTCTCTGCTGGACTTAGCCTGTTAATCGCCGACACATTACTCAACAGTATGACTTCCCTCTGGAGTTCAAATGATTCAATGCCGGGGGCTTCAAGATGGCGCGTCCTTTTTTTAATGGTCTCTATACCCTCTCTTAGGCATTTTTCTTTCCCGCCAAGAAAATTTACATATATTTTCCGACCTTGTGAAAATGTATTTAAAGCAGTTTTTACTGTAACCAAGTACTTGCTAAATTACTAGTGACATTGTTCATGAACATTTAAAATTATCTCGTAACAGATTGACTGGTTAAACGACCTCGTTTGATGGGCACTATATTCCGATGACGTGAAATAGATTGACCAGACCAGCGCGTCCTTTTGCGAATTTCCCTTGGAAACTGTTTAGCGATTTAAAGTTTGTATTACTAATGACCCAATTGTCTCACACGCAGTTATAGGACGTCTGTTATATAAGTTTTGCTGCTAATTCCTTTTAATAGATTTATTTATTTAACCAACACTTTGGGTGTATCCATCCACCCTCGACATGTGCGAGTGACGTCACGTCTCATAGCGTGAGAAAGAAAGTGGCAAACTTACCGCCTCGTGCCGCTTCTGCGAGATAAAAATAACTGAAGCTTCTCATTTCAATTTCATGGTGCCTCACGTGGTAACTTTAAGACTCTAATTTCTTGGGACACAAAGGTCATGGGTTCAGTATTTGGACCTGCCCATGCTGTTTCTTGGATAACGCTAAGAGACTTGCAATAGAAAATCTTATTCACTGCATGTACAGTAATTTACTTCGATATTCGTATACAGTGTAGAATACCGTAGCGAAGCACGTGTACGTTTGCAAGTACTCAAATATTTATGTTTTTAGTGATCGTATCGATAAATACAACATAACTAAAGCTATACAGAATTAATTTTCCGCTCATTATGTCATACATTTTTACAGTACCAGCTATGATAACACAGATATTCATGAATTTATATTTAAGTTCCTAAGTCAATACCAACGCCAAGCCACGAGAAAATAGGTAAAAAGAGTTTAATAAAAATCGCTATATAGAGTCGAGAAATAAGAAACTACAGTCTAAGCTAAAAGCAATTTTATCCACCCTAGATGAAATGATAGTAGAGGGGAAGGCGGCTGAAATTTAATTTTTAATTACCTACCCTATAGGTCCTATCGGAAAGTGCTACATAACAAACGTTATAGAGAATACAATTTCCGATAATTTACGTTTTATTCAGTTTTACCGTACCGACTATGATAAGAGCGGTATTTCGGAGTCGGAATACAACTAAATGTGAAGGCCTACAACATCGAAAGCTCATAAAATTGAACAATGATATTACATTGACCATTGTTTCTTGTGGTATTCTTTGTCTCTTATACTGCCATTCATCTCTGAAAGATGGGATTACTTCTGCATATCGAGTATAACAACCCGCCTGAATATTGGTGGGAAATAGCTGGAGAGTTAGATAACTTTCTTTTTTAGCATGTCATTTCTCTGGTTCGTGTATTTTCTGATACTTCTGGTACGTAACACACTGGTTCATTACAGTATTCCAGCTATTCGATCCCTACTCTAACGCGCGCTGATTGGAATTATCATTGTGCACACTAAACGGAATAATGACAGAGGAATTCTTATGACCTGGTCTAGAATTACAAATTCAGCCTATTCCAAATTATAGCAGCAGAATTAAGTAAATAACTAAAAATTAAATCCTGAAAAGAGCCGTTTCTTAAGAAAGGCTTCTTCCTCTTCACTTTTATTAAATTCTACATTCATTTCATTCCAAATTAGCAGCGA
Source organism: Anabrus simplex (assembly GCF_040414725.1). NCBI lineage: Eukaryota > Metazoa > Arthropoda > Insecta > Orthoptera > Tettigoniidae > Anabrus > Anabrus simplex. Next base: position 183,634,836 of record NC_090267.1, read on the forward strand.
AGAGGGGGTTTTTCCTCTGGTTTGGGGGAAAATTTTGCCTGCAAATCAAATAGTTTTCCCCCCATCAATGTAGTGAATTGAAATTTTCCGACTCATCGGGTATTCCTATTAAGCAGATGAGTAAAACGGCGTAGGTTTTTTCCCTGGGGCTCTACACTATTCCCCCCCCCCCCACTTCCAACCGCCCCTGTGAACTTAAATACTTTTCACGGCTCTCTGCGGCCTGGTCATTCAGGCTCTGGAACTTTGGACTGTTAGATCGGCAGTTTAGTACTGTTCAATCGCAATATTCCTAATGGCGTCATTGTAATGACCTATGTTGATTTCAGTTGGGGAAACCACTAAGACAATATTTCTGAGGTTGTAAACAAGGCAGGTGGAGAGTGAGTGTCTGCCATTATAATTAAATCTCACCAACTTGATTGTGACTGATCGTAGGCAAGAGGGTCTACCATTACAATAAAAATTCCCCAACCCAGTCTTCACGTAAAAAAAGACGTTAGGTGACTTCCCCGTCACATTTCTAGGGTAAAGTTAAGAGCTATGGAATTTTATACAATCTTACTCACAACGTGTACCTAACCCCAGAATTCTGTATACAATGTACTGTAGAATTCCGTAGCGAAGCACGGGTACATGAGCTAGTTGAATATAAAAGTAAGGAATACTGTATGTTAAATTAATGAAAAGTTTTAGACTACGTGGTAGTAATATTAAAACGTTTCTTTTTTTACAGATATTTAGCCTACGATATACTGTCTGTATAAAGTATCTGTTGGTTATACGAGTACATTAATAATTGGACGCAGGCGGCGTACAAGTTTTCATTTCAGAAATTGAGAAGTTTCCAGGCAAATCCGAACATGACAAAAAATAAATCATTTAAGTAAGCATTAGTTTTACTACAATAGTATCATTTTACCGGGCTCGATAGCTGCAGTCGCTTTAGTGTGACCAGTATCCAGTATTCGGTAGATAGTGGGTTCGAACCTCATTGTCGGCAGCCCCAAAGATCGTCTTCCGTCGTTTCCCATTTTCACTCCAGGCAAAGGCTGGGGATGTACCATAGTTAAGACCATGGACGCTTCCTTCCTTCCCATAGTCACCATAAGACCATCTGTGTTAGTGCGACGTAAAGCAACTTGTTAAAAGAAAGAAAGAACCATTTGGATCTGTTTCTGAACTAAAAAGGAAGTAAATATTCCTACCCTGCGTTTAGCTCACCAATCATAAACACGTTGCATGTCAAAGGGATACATCATTGCTTGAACGCTGTGTATACTCAAGTTGTCGGGCTGATATCACAGCAAAGAAATAGCTTACGTGAGCGAATAGCGTCTGATACGGCAAGAGCAGTGCCTGTTCTCACCCATTGGAAGTGCAAATTGAAGTATTATGGATATTTCAGGAAATAATTGTCTGATGTACAATTTAATTAAATATCTAAGGTCGGAATAGTATGAACGGTTTTTTAAGTGTCAGATATTACTCTAATTCTGTTCGAAATTTGGTGTAGATACCCCCCTCACCAGTAATGTCAACGAAAAACGCAGCACAGTGTTTGCTGAAAAATTATTTAAGAATAATAAAACTGAATGTGATTTCTACCGGTCTAGAAAACCAAGAATAACGGCCGAGAGGATTCGTCGTGCTGACCACACGACACCTCGTAATCTGCAGGCCTTCGGGCTGAGCAGTGGTCGCTTGGTAGGCCAAGGCCCTTCACGGGCTGTAGTGCCATGGGGTTTGGTTTGGTTTTTATGGATTTCTACAATTAATTAGATGTTATTTCCGTGTAACATCTTAGATAAATAACCATGTGTCCCGTTGTCTAACCTTGATTTTGACAGCCCAAAATCAAAGGGATCATAAGCCATAGTATAACATTTTGAGAATTAAACGTGTTTTAGAACGAAGTGTAGTTGCAAAACATTTCGTGGTTATGCTTCTAATCTCGAATGTTTCTAAAGACAGACACCAGAGCGCAGGAATTGTGGGCCAGCAATGACATGTGCTGTAGGTTAAGCTAAAGATACTCTAGTTGATTGAAAGGAAAATGGCTTCACCTTACCTCTCACAGCTCCACCTGACAGGGTGATGGAGTAGTTCAAGCTGGACCCTCTCTTGCTTGCACAGGAAAGGATATAGAATATCTCAAGGCCTGCTCGATTACTGCAACAGTCTAAAACGAAGACATGAACAAGAAGGTCGTAATTCATAAAGGGTACTTTATTTGTCGTGAACAGAGATCATATACAAACATTAACATACAATGTACTGGGATTCCTCTATTATCTAAACAACCGAGCGAGTTAGCCGTGCGGTTGAGGACATGCAGCTGTGAGCTTGCATTCAGGCGATAGTGAGTTCGAATTCCACTATCGGCGTCCCTAAGGATGGTTTTCTGTGGTTTCCCATTTTCACACCAGGCAAATGCTGGGGCTGGACCTTAATTAACGCCACGGCCGCTTCCTTCCCACTCCAAGCCTTTTCCTATCCCATCGCCGCCATAAGACCTATTTGTGTCGGTGTGACGCAAAGCCAATTGTAAAAAAATCTGAACAAATTGCATATCTGTTATGGTATCTTGCGGCAAAATCCTGGTTAGAGACCAAAGAAGATAAAAATTGAATTTAGGGAAGAGAACTACTATTTCGTCCGCCTCTGCGGTGAAGTGGTTAGTATGATTAGCTGCCACCCCCCGGAGGCCCGGGTTCTATTCTCGGCTCTGCCACGAAATTTGAAAATTGGTACGTGGGCTGGAACGGGGTCCACACAGCCTCAGTAGGTCAACTGAGTAGAGCTGGGTTCGATTCCCACCTCAGCGATCCTCGAAGTGGTTTTCCATGGTTTCTCACTTCTCTTACAGGCAAATGGCGGGATGGTACCTAACACGCAATAATTAGTACATTGGGTTAGTGTCAGAAAGGGCATCCGGCCGTAAAATTAGAATTAACGTACATATGCATACATACATTTATTGAACATAACAGGCGACTTCGCCCCTATACATGTTCACATGCAGAGTAAAATGAATAATAAATAATAATAATAATAATAATAATAATAATAATAATAATAATAATAATAATAATAATAATAATAATAATAATAATGATAATTGTACCGGGCGGTACACCTCCACGCCGCTAATTTAAAATGTGCGCCAATTGAAACTCCTCTGCTGGAGGAAGTCTGAACTTTATCGACGGTATTAATTTTCTACTTTCTCAGAAGATGTCACTACCTGGAAATTTTGGAGTTTTTGAACTGTGCCACTTTTGATGTATTTTTGTTTTACCGGTAGTAAGAAGTGTGAACTTTCTCTTCTAGAGGACACTACTGAAAAGCTACAATGGTGCACCCTAGTGCGACGTGAAAGAACTATTTTTTGGAGAAATTTTATTTCAAAAGTTTGTTTCTGGTTAAATTTCTTTCTGTTATTGTTTAAGTTGGCTGTATACCCCTCTCTTTCCCCTTGTTTTGTATTTAGCCAATCCCGAATTTCTTTTATTAATTTCTGACCAATCTGATGTATCTTCCCCCAACTTGAATATGTTGCTGTACCCTACCCAATAAAGTGATTGTGGGCGGGTGTTTTCTTCCCTAAAACGCCTCGAACTTTCCGCGAGAGTATATAAACTGCTGATTTTTGGGTCTCTGCGCCACTTCTGTTCCATCTTTCAGTGTGTAAAGTACATAGCAGGGGGCGGGAAGCGCCTCTTTCTTCGGCAGCGGTCAACAACAAGGTAATGGCCGATTAATAACTTCTTTCTTTGCTAGCTCAGCAGTTTAACTCTCGGGGCGGGTCCGAAGTTTTTCCATAATGTAACCTTCCTTAAAATGTAAAGACACTTGGTATCTATTCTATCTTTAAACTGCATATCGGGATAGAGAGTGCTTAACCCTCTCGAGCTCCCACTCATATTGTTTTGAGGTGAACTTATTTTTTTTCTCAACCTATTCTTCTTTAACGTAATGTAAATTGTTTCCTTCTTAAGTCACCTCTTTAGTATGGGATTAGCCCTTGTATTAACGGCCTAGTGCCAAATAGGTTTTAAACAAAGCGTATTAGGAGCGCAAGTTCGCCTCCCCTCAAATTGTTATTTTAGAGGTCATGTAATTAATATTTTCTCACTTAATAGACCTCAGTAGGTTGGGTATTTTACCCCTGTGTCTATGTCCAGAGGGGACAACTTGAAGGTGGAGTTTGGTGTGGCCTTTGAGAGGCTTAAAGTTTGAGAGCGAGCGGCTCTTTTTTGAAAATTGAGTGTTGTATGCCTCGAGGAGGCTTTTCTGTGTAATTTGGAGCAAGTGCTCCTGAGCATGAATGGGGTTTTCTGCCCCTCTGTTAATACTTATTTTGAAGTAAGGTTGGGCTGATTGCCCAAGCATTGTGAAGTCGGGGCGCGAAGCCCAAATCCAGTAAATATTGTAACTACATTTTGTTGACTTGCTACTCTGTACCTGCCATGATTGTTATTTCTTTATTTGGAAAAGAAAATATAACCTTGTTAATTTTACATGCACTATAATTTCGTAGCTTGAGACCCGTTCACACCCGCACCTTCTTTCACGCATAACTACCGCAAAACACGGTATAAGGATAATAAGGATAATAAGGATAATAAGGATAATAATAATAAGAATAATTAGCAGTCATTAGCTGTAGCAGTCACTCACTCAATGTTCATCCAGTGTCCTTATTATGCTCTGTACTTGCGTCACATTATTGTTCCTGACCTACACCTAATCAATAAATCAAACAACAACACTCAGCATTTCAGCACTTGCATTCCAGCTAACTTTAAAACAAACAGACCATGCAATCCTGTCTTATTACCCAACTCCACATAACTAAGTACTCGGTCCCTATATTCCCTAATCCATTAGAATTTTATCATACTATCCCCTTCCCTTATACACATAACTATTCCACCCCCCCCTATTACCCTGCCCACCCTCTAACTCACTCTCCTTCATTTTACTCTCGCAGGCCTTTTTTGTCTCACAAAAATACCTGTTCAATTCACCCCCTTTTTCCCATTGTTTAATAATCCATCTCAGGATTGCGTTCTCATCCCCTCTCCCCAATATTTCCCGATGCTCGGCACTCAATAATCCCTGTCTTAACCCCCTCGTTACCTCACAGTCTCTTAGCAAGTGAAAATCATCATTCACATCTCCACAAAGTACACACCTTGTCTTATCTCTCCCCTGTATCCACCCTGTATTCCTTTGCAAACCTAAAAGCCACCACATCATCCCATATCGTTTTGACCTATTGACGTATCTAATATTCAACCCTGCTATCTCCTCTATTTTCGTCAAAACAGTCAGCGAATTTCTTAGTCTGCTTTCCCCCAATAATTTCTGCCTATGGATATCTCTAATTCTCCTTTCCAGTATATTCATCCCTCTCACTTCTGTCTTCGACCAAATCTCCCCCCACAGGTGTCCTAATCCTATCCTCTCCAAATATCCCTTTATTTTTTCTAACCATCCACCCTTATACATGCTCTTACATTGCTGTGCATACGCTGCCCGTAATACCCTCCCACCTTCCTGTCTTTTTAAATTCATCCAGTATCTAACTATTCTTTTCACACCTTCTGATTCCAAATCCTCCCCACACATTAATTCCGCCCCTACATTTGCTGTACACCTCGGTAAGCCCATTACTAACTTAGCAAAACTACTAACAATCCTTCTTAGTTCCTCTCTTTTCTCATCCAGCCCCCAAATTTCTGAGCCGTATAATACCCTCCCAACGATTACCGACCTGAACACTAACCTCAGTTTTTTATAACTGATCCCCGGGTATTTGACTAGCAAATTTCTGACTGAGGCTAAGGCTGCCAATCCTCTATATTTCACCCTTTTGATCTGGTCACTCCAAGTTCCTTTATCATTAAAAATAACTCCTAGATATTCCAACTTCCTTACCTGTTCCAATCTTTCTCCCTGAATTACCCAATTACCTTCTATCTTTCTTCTTTTGTCCATCTGGACTACTAATATTTTAGACTTATTTCCATTAATTCTCAATCCCCATTTCCTCGCAAATAGCGTCACTGACTTTAAGGCCCTATTCATCGCCCCTGAAGTTAGCGTCATCAATAACACATCATCCGCAAATATCAGTCCTGGTACTTCTAAACCATTAATTACTGGCACAGCCCAATTTTCTGTCCCAAACCCCTCTAAAATATCGTTGATAAATAAAATAAACAGTATTGGCGATAACTTGCATCCTTGTTTTAAACCCACCTTGGACTCTAATGGTCCACTCAGTCTCCCTTCTCCCAATTTTACACAAAACCTGACAACCCTATATATTCCTTCCACTGCCCTCAACATCTTCTCCGAAATCCCTAGCCTGCCTAATTTCTCTAATAGGGCCTCTCTATTCACCTTGTCAAAAGCCTTCTCAAAATCTATTGCTGCTACATAAACCGTACTTCTAGCCATATTCTTATACTTTTCTAGAATAGTCTTTACTATCATTATATTATCTACTGTTCTTCTTTTTTTCCTAAATCCACCTTGGTCGAAGAGAGAGATCGTGTAGAGTAGTGCGTGCGGTGAATATGGTTGGCATCGAGCAATACCGGGCCGCTATTGGCAAATGGCAGGCGAAACGGAAGGAGAACAAGAATGGATTGGTGATAAGTAAGGACGGATTAAAAATGAGTGAAACGGTGCTGGTAGTGGCAGTGGTAGCGGTGCTACTGGTTATTGGGGGGTGGAATTAAACCCAGGCCCAAATACCAGTGGAAAATATAACACAGAGGATTTGGCCGCACTCAGGGTGGTTGTGAGTGAAGTCATGCAGGAGAAATGCCAGTGGGAGAAACTGCAGGAAATAAAGGACATGATGGAAGAGCAGAGGAAGGAGATAGGCAACATGAAGAAATGGCTGGAAACGAGGACGGAGGAATCAAGCAGAAGAGTTGACAATAATGAGAAAGAAATCGAGTTATTGAGAGGGGAAGTGAAATATTTGAAAGAGGAGAAGATGAGGATGAAGAAAGAAGGGGAGGAGTACAAGCAGGAGAGATGGAAGAAAGGCATATTTATATATGGAGTTGAGGAAGATGTGAGGGAGGACAAGTTGGAACTGATAGGCAAGGTGATCGAAGTTATACGTGATACAATAAAGATAGATTTCAGTAATGGTGACATAGACGATGTAGAGAGAATTGGTAAAACTAAAGGACGGAGGCCAATTAGGGTAAAATTTTTATCTACCCTAATGGCAGAAATTGTGGTAGGTAACAGTAAGAATTTACAGGGACAGAAAATAAGGGTGAAAAGAGAAATGGGGAGAGAAGGAAGTGAAAATATGAGGATCTTGAATAGGCACCTATGGAGAGCGAGGAACCAGGGGCTAAAGGCCCGAATAAGAGGTCTGAGGTTGGAGGTGACAAACGGGCGATGGGTTAGAGTACATTCAGTGACGAAGCTAAAGGAGATGGACGAAAACGAGAGGGTTGAGGGTGGTGAGATGACAAGGCAAGATGAGAAGAAGAAAGTAAAGAAGAGGAGAGACGTGGCAGGAGAGGAGAGCATCTCAGAAGAGAATGGGCAGTGCAGCCGGGAGGCAGAAGATCAAGATAGTGAAGTGGACGGTGAGAGTGAGCAGCAAGAAACTGGGAGAGTAAAGTGTAGTGTTGCAGTGAGCAAGAAAGGACAAGGGAAGGTGGATTCAGAAGCCCAAAATAGTGAGGGGGTGAGTGGGGGTGAGCAGCAATAATCGGTGAGAGCAGGGTGCAGTGGTGTAGTGAACAAGAAAAGACAAGAGGAGACAGATCGACAGGAAGGTAAAAAAATTGTGAGTAAAGTCAGAAGTAGGAGCTTAAAAGATATATGGGGAAAAGTACGTAAAGGGATGGAGGATACAGAGGACATGGAACGGTATAGGTTGGTTAAAGAAGGTGGAATGGAGACGAGGGATGAGAGGTCGATAACTACTAGAAGTAAGAATAGAGGGGGAGACCAAGAAGGGAGGGAGGGAAAGTTATAACTATATTGGAAAATAGGATGTGTGAATATTGAGGGACTAAGGAACAAATTAGGAAACAAGAAAGTTCGGGAAGTAATTGAAAGTTTTGATGTTGTGGCACTCTTGGAGACGTGGCTGGAAACAGGGAGGGAGATTTCATGGAAGGGGTTTGTGATAAAATATAAATATAGAAGAAAAGAGAGGAATAAGGGACGAGCACCAGGAGGGATGATAGTTCTAATTAGGGAAGAAATTAGTGAAAGAGTAGAGGATATAGAGACCGATATGATGGAATTAGTGTACATATGAAGCCTAACCTACTTACGTGATTAAGAGTTCCTGCGTTTATATAGAAGGCGAAGGCACGTAACGTCACGCAGCCTCTAAGATTACACAGCGACATTATTTTATATTTGTAAATATTGCTGTTTACCACCATTCGGAGAAGGGGAGATGACACTGGTGCCGGAATACAACTTGATTCCCTCCTCCAGTATTAGAAACTTTGTGTAAATAATATAACAACTGTACCCATTCATCTTATCGTATTTATCAGAATGAAGATACAGTTACACTGATGTCCATAATTCAGGAAACTTTGTAAAACATATGGTATTAAAGATTTTTCGAGCAATGAATATATTTTTACTAGTTTGAAATTGCTCCATAAACATTAAAAAAATCACTTATTCATTATTCAATGAAACAAGTTCATCTTAGTTTATACCAAGCCCCTTTTTTTAAAACCTAATAACTATAAAAATGCGTGTATTGTTCAACAAGTTTTTACGTGGCTTTTATTTTCCTTCATTTCATAGCAAGGCAATGCCAGATTTTTATAGGATTAGTTTAATTATCACTGGTCCAAAATTTATGATGACCGGGCGAGTTGGCCGTGCGCGTAGAGGCGCGTGGCCGTGAGCTTGCATCCGGGAAATAGTGGGTTCGAATCCCATTTCGGCAGCCCTGAAGATGGTTTTCCGTGGTTTTCCATTTTCACACCAGATAAATGCTGGGGATGTACCCTAATTAAGGCCACGGCTGCTTCCTTCCAACTCCTAGGTCTTTCCTATCCCATCGTCGCCATAAGACCTATATGTGTCGGTGCGACGTAAAGCCCCTAGCAAAACAAATATGATGTTTACACTATTTCACGCCATGTCACACTTCCTTTAGTCGATAAATTACTTTCTCAGACTGATTTAGCTTTTAGCTTAGTTTGGAATAATTTCCTTACAAGAGTTCCCGCAGAAACATCAATTTCATTGGATTTCTTGGGAGGATTCCTTGTGGTCACTTCTTGGTCAGTTCTTGGACCGGTTTTGTAGGATTTTCAAAATTTCATCAGAAATGCAGGCACTGCAGCTTCTTTATCCGTCCTTTTGAAAATCTTGTCGTACGCGTAGCCTTACTCATGAATGAATTACCCAGCTCCATTTAGAGGGTGACTAGCCCTTTCATACAGCCATTTCAAAAATATTTTATAGTTTCATTGGCCACTCACCAAAATGTCTGTGATTCAAATCCCGGCCAGTGCATGTCGGATTGTTGTTGTTGTTGTTTGAGTCATCAGTCCATAGACCGGTTTGATGCAGCTCTCCATGCCATCCTATATTGTGCTAAACTTTTCATCTCGATGTAACTACTGCATCCCACATCTGCTCTAATCTGCTTGTCATATTAAAACCTTGGTCTACCCCTACTATTGTTACCACCTACACTTCCTTCAAAAACCAACTGAACAAGTCCTGGGTGTCTTAAGATGTGTCCTATCATTCTATCTCTACTTCTTGTCAAATTTAGCCAAATCGATCTCCTCTCACCAATTTGATTATCTCTTCATTCGTGATTCGATCTATCCATCGCACCTTCAGTATTCTTCTATAACACCACATTTCAAAAGCTTCTATTCTCTTTCTTTCTGAGCTAGTTATCGTCCATGTTTCACTTCCATACAATGCCACGCTACACACGAAAGTCTTCAAAAATATCTTTCTAATTCCTATATGAATGTTTGAAGTGAGCAAATTTCTTTTCTTAAGAAAGCTCTTCCTTGCTTGTGCTAGTCTGAATATAACGTCGTCCTTACTTCTGCCATCGTTAGTTATTTTACTACCGAAGTAACAATATTCATCTACTTCCTTTAAGACTTCATTTCCTACTCTAATATTTCCTGCATCACCTGCCTTCGTTCGACTGCACTCCATTACCTTTGTTTTGGACTTATTTATTTTCATCTTGTACTCCTTACCCAAGACTTCGTCCATACCATTCAGCATCTTCTCGAGGTCCTCTGCAGTCTCAGATAAAATAACAATATCATCGGAAAATCTCAAGGTTTTGATTTCCTCTCCTTGGACTGTGATTCCCTTTCCAAATTCCTCTTTAATTTCCTTTACTGCCTGTTCTATATAAACATTGAAGAGGAGGGGGGACAAACTGCAGTCTTGCCTCACTCCTTTCTGTATTGCTGCTCCTTTTTCAAAGCCCTCGATTCTTATCACTGCAGACTGATTTTTATACAGATTGTGGATAATTCTTCGTTCTCGGTATCTGATCCCAATCACCTTCAGAATCTTAATTAGCTTGGTCCAATCAACATTATCAAATGCCTTTTCTAGATCTACGAATGTCATGTACGTGGGCTTGTCCTTCTTGATTCGATCCTCTAAGATCAGACGTAATGTCAGGATTGCTTCACGTGTTCCTACATTTCTTCTGAAGCCAAATTGATCTTCTCCCGACTCAGCATCGACTTGTTTTTCCTTTCTTCTGTAAATAATACGTGTTAAAATTTTGCAGGCATGAGATACTAAACTAATGGTGCGGTAGTTTTCACACCTGTCAGCACCGGCTTTCTTGGGAATAGGTGTAACTACATTCTTCCGAAAATCGGATGGGACTTCTCCTGTCTCATACATCTTGTATACTAAATGAAATAACCTTGCCATGCTGGTTTCTCCTAAGGCAGTCAGTAATTCAGAGGGAATGTCATCAATTCCAGGTGCCTTGTTCCTATTGAGATCACTTACAGCTCTGTCAAACTCTGACCTCAAAACTGGGTCTCCCATTTCATCAGCATTAATAGTCTCTTCATGTTCCAGAACCAAATTATCTACATCTTTACCTTGATACAACTGTTGGATATGCTCCTGCCATCTTTCTGCTTTGTCTTCTCTCGCTAGAAGTGGCTTTCCATCTGAGCTCTTAATATTCATACACCTAGATTTCCTTTCTCCAAAGGTTTCCTTGATTTTCCTGTATGCAGCATCTACCTTTCCCAGGACCATACAGCCTTCGACATCCTTGCACTTCTCCTTCAGCCATTCTTCCTTAGCTACCTTGCACTTTCTATCCACTTCATTCTTTAATCGCCTGTATTCTTTTCTGCCCTCTTCATTTCTAGCATTTTTGTATTTTCGTCGTTCATCAATCATGTCTAGTATCTCCTGAGTTATCCACTGATTCTTAGTTGATCTTTTCTCCCTTCCTAACATTTCTTCAGCAGCCCTACTGACTTCATTTTTCATGACTCTCCGCTCTTCCTCTATAGTGTTTCCTTCAGCCTTTTCATTTAGTCCTTGTCAACATGTTCCTTGAAACAATCCCTCACACTCTTTTCTTTCAACTTGTCTAGATCCCATATTTTTGCATTCTTTCCTTTCTTCAATTTCTTCAACTTCAGATGGCATTTCATGACCAACGAGTTGTGGTCAGATTCCACGTCTGCTCCTGGGAAAGTTTTGCAATCCAACACCTGGTTTCTGAATCTCTGCCTAATCATAATGAAGTCTATTTGATACCTTCCAGTGTCTCCAGGTCTCGTCCACGTATACAGCCGTCGTTTGTGATGTTTGAACCAAGTATTGGCAAGGACTAAATTATGATCAGTGCAGAATTCAACCAGCCGAGTTCCTCTTTCGTTCCTTGGTCCCAATCCGAATTCTCCTACTGTATTACCTTCTCTTCCTTGGCCTACCACTGCATTCCAGTCTCCCATCACAATTAGATTCTCGTCACCTTTTACATATTGTATTAAATCTTCTATCTCTTCACATATTCTTTCGATTTCCTCGTCATCCGCTGAACTAGTAGGCATATAGACCTGCACTATTGTGGTGGGCATTGGTTTGGTGTCTATCTTGACAACAATAATTCTTTCACTATGCTGGTCGTAGTAGCTTACCCGCTGCCCTATTTTCTTATTCATTATTAAACCAACTCCTGCATTTCCCTTGTTTTATTTCGTGTTGATAATTCGGTAGTCGTCTGACGAAAAATCCTATTCTTCCTGCCAACGTACTTCACTTATGCCAACTACATCTAACTTTAGCCTATCCATCTCGATTTTCAGATTCTCTAATCTACCACAACAATTCAAACTTCTAACATTCCACGCCCCGACTCGCAGAATGTCAGTATCCATCTTCCTGATGATCGCCCCTCTCGTGTAGTCCCCACCCGGAGATCCGAATGGGGGACTAGTTTACCTCCGGAATATTTTACCCGGGAGGAAGCCATCATCAGTACATCATTCATACAGAGAGAGCTGCATGTCCTCGGGAGTTAGTTACGGCTGTAGTTTCCCGTTGCTTTCAGCCGTGTAGCAGTATCAGCACAATGTTGAGTATTATTACAAGGCCGTATCAGTCAATCATCCAGACTGCCGCCCTTGCAACTTCCGAAAAGCTGCTACCCCACTTTCTATGAACCATTCGTTAGTCTGGTCTCTCAACAGATACCCATCTGATATGGTTGCACCTGCGGCTCGGCTATCTGCGTCATTGGGACACGCAAGCCTCCCCACCGCGGCAAGGTCACATGGTTCATAGAGGAGGGTTTATTTAAATGAAAAGTCCGGATTCCGCATAAAAGTGAAGGTCCTGTGGCTATTATCACAAAACTGTTGTGAAGAACTACACGTTTTCTTGCCCTTGATATTTTTAAAATTGAAATTAACTCATGAAAATGTTACCTGGATGGAAACTTACATCAGAATGACAAAATAAATACCCAGGACTGCTGAAATTGCCAACAAAAGTAAAAGGTATACGAAATAACTTTTACTCATGAAAACAAATAACAACTTCAGCAGTGGAGCAAGTGTTCTGTGTGTGGAAGTGCCTTAGGTCATATCCATATCATTTATTAGTAAAATACACCAAGATTCACTCCCTCTTTGCCTATATTAGTTATTTATAACTACCACAGGACAACTTATCTCTGTTACATATCAAAATAAGCGTCTGAGTTAATAACAAGAATTTAAATGTTGCTCATCTGATAGGAAGTACACATGTTGTAATAACACCATGCAAATGCGAAAAGTTTCCAGATTTATGGCCACTATTGAACACTAAAGGGGCTGCCTGGTCGAAGCGGTAAAGGCGTGCTCGGTTCGCCCGGAAGGACGTGGGTTCGAATCCCCTTCAGGAAGTCGTAATATTTAAGAAACTGGAATTCCACTTCCGGAGGTGCACATGGCCCTGAGGTTCACTCAGCCTATACCAAAAATGAGTACCAGGTTAATTCCTGGGGGCAAAGGCGGCCGGGCGTAGAGCTAACCACTTAACCCCAGCCGAGGTTAACAATGGTGGAAGCCTTTACCCTCCACTTCTCCAAGGGCCTTCATGGCCTGTACGGAGATGACTTTGCTTGCTTTGCTTTTGCATTGTACACTAAGCCGAATGTTTCAGAAAAGCAATATTAATTTTGTATTGCCTATTGTAGACACTAAAGGCATCCATTATTCTTTGTATTTCACCGACCCAATCAATGTAACATAAGAAATTGATGCACTTAAGAGATGCTTAACTATTTCGTTGCTGACATACTAAATTTCATGCGCTTACGTGTGATGCCAGCTCTGTATATGAGATACTTGGACCCAGCCATTTAATCTAATGATATTTTGTAGACCACATTGGTCGTACTGTTACCGTGAGCACAAGCGAATATTGATTCACTCCTGCAAACAAGGAAGAATGGGACGTGAAATTGGCCATGTACAAGCAGCTTCACCTGAGGTGAAATCCTGAAATTTTCAGAATCTGAACCTGTGACTTGTCGATAGTCATCACAAAACACGGAGAGACGGGGAACTGCAAATCTATGAACTGGAGCGGGTGGCTCGTAGTAATCATTGGAATTGTTCGTATGAACACGGACACACTATTGCGGAGCCAGTGATAACAATTGTCTTGATCACATGCCTGTGAAATGCCTGGTTTCATTGCAGAATTTCAGAGGGGACAGGTTCCTGAGAATCATGATGGGTGTTATAATTTGCGTCGGCAGTCCGGTGGCTGTGACACAATTGGTGAATTCGACGGATAGTGCACCGCGTCATCCTGATTGACGTCACGGTTCAGTGACGTATGCACTACACCACCTCCTGAGCTTGAAGTCTATTCACGATGGTCTCACCGACAGTTCTGGCTTCGTCGTTAGTCGGAGTTAGTATTGCTCACTCAATGAGCCATTCGGGCGGTTTCCGGTTTATTTCTTGAGTACTGGTGTATATTTTGTTGATTTCCCCACCAAACCTCACGGCAATTATGCCATTGAAAGGGCTTTGGCCTGCCCAGAGACCGCTGCTCAGCCCGAAGGCCTGCAGATAACGAGGGGCCGTGTGGTCAGCACGACGCATCCTTTCGGTCGTTATTCTGGACTTTCGAGACTGGGGCCGCCATCTCACGGTCAGATAGCTCCTCCATTCTAATCACGTAGGCTGAGTGGACCTCGAACAAGCCCTCAGGTCGAGAGAAAAATCCCCTACCTGGCCGGGAATCGAACCCGGGGCCTCCTGGCGAGAGGCAGGCACGCTACCCCTACACCACCAATTTTTGATCACGTCATCGATATTCGAAAGTGATGTACAAATATCATGTGATGAAATAAGCATTCCGTTACTTCGTCACATCATTCCATTGCCAAAATATAGGAATATGTAGGAAAATCGTGTGCTATGGGTTGCCTCAGTGATCAACTGTCACTTGTCGAGTAAGCGAGCTTACTCCTTTAGAGAGGCACAAACTTCATCAACTCTGGTTCTGTTGGCGACAACAGGTAAAGTTTGCTGAAATTCACCAGAGAAGGGAGCTGTTACTCCAGCAATAAGATATTTTGCAACTGCGAATATCTCGGAGCTACCTGTCAATTGTATTCCTGAATTTTGTGTGTGTCATTGTGAACTCCTTCCAAATGATCGGTACATAGTCCAGCAAAACCTTCGCTATATTTCGGTTTTCGATATACACCTATTGCACACTGGTGTTTCAGGGTTGAAAAGGCAATGGGAACTTTAAACATGGAATGTGCTGCCTTACCAGAGTTGCGAAGATTTTAGAAAATGCAACTGCTACAACAATACTGCCATCTCCTCTGAGTTTCAGGAGTAACAAACTGATTATGAACGTATTCCACGTAAGGTTAGGGGAATCTGTTTGCTACCGTTTGTTCCAACATGATGCATTACTTCTCAGTAAATAGAGCGCTGCTAATCAGTTCAGTTTTGGCTCCTTTCTCCACGATATTCTAAATTCAAGAGTTCTACTTTATCAAGAACAGGGAGACTGGAATCAATCAATTGCTGGCCTATCACTGACATAATATCTTCCAATGATCGAGGACATTCATTTTCTGTATTTATATTCTGCAATTTCTCTGTGGCAGGTCATGGCTGTCTTCGAAAATCCATGTACTTTTCCCACAAATTTAATGGATCAGCTGGAGAACGGAATATTAAAATAACCGTAGAAAGCTGCCGTGGCTTCAGTGAACTACGAGGAACGGATGCTTTTCTGATGGTGGAATCCCAATTGAAGCCATCTTCCAGGAAACCCAGAGCATTGCTGGCACTTTGATAGATGGGGTGAAGGATCCCATGCCAGTGAAAGAAGGAGGACCTTTCACAGTATGAAATAGTAAACGCAAATGGAAGCAATCTGCGTTCCATGTCTGCCTTGCGTACACTCGTCCAATAACATGCTTCTTCTTAATGCCTGCGATGTCTTCCATGTCCTTTACCATTTTCCTTCTTTGAAAGGTACCTGTCTTTTGAAGGAGCGAAAGTACGGAACTTCTTCATGTAATAGGCTACTCCGTGGCAAAATGAAAAGCATAAGAAGCGTGATCACTGCCCTTAATTACGTATTTGCAGACTTACTTGATAGAATTCACACTACTGCAATACTCAATATTGATATGTGTTTGAAAGGCTCTGGATAAAGCTGAAAAGTTTATACACAATCCACCTATTGTGTATTTCACTGGCCTGTCCATTTAAGGTGAGTGGTGAGTCCATCTTCTAACGTAGTAGCAGGGAGAATTATCACCTTTTTGATGGTTTCAGTCACAAACTTGCGGTGGTAGCTCTTGGTAACTCGCTCCGTTTCATGAAAAGTGATCGCTGGTTGAGGAGGCTGCAGGGTCCATCAATGCCAGGTGGCATTTGTCCTTGTGTGGAAGGCCGCGCTTTTGCAATCCTACGGAGAATATAAAGCAAAGTTCAGGCCCAAACAGTTCACCTCATGAAGTAAGAGCATTCGATTTTTTACTTTTAAGTCAAAATACGTGAAATAAGGTCATGGCAATCATTCGGTGTCTGTCTAGGGTGCAGGGCTTGCCTAAGTGCATCCATTTGCGGTCACAAAGAGATAAGGATATGAATATTGCCTCAAATACCAAAACGTGTATGTATTGAGATTCGGCTGTGAAAAACTGATGAAGAAATACATGAGCGTCCCAATTCTGAATCTGCATCATACTGCCTCTATGCTTCCTTGAGATGAACCTCTCATCCTCAATTCCTTTGGATGAGTGCTTATACAGGGTGAAGCGAAATTCGCGCACTTGGTCGTCGCAGCGCGACTCCTCACATGCCAGCAATAAAAAATGTCTCTCACAAAAGTTCGTCCTGCGAGTAATCCGAAAGGAAAAGGTCGTTGAAGAGTGGCAATCTGGCAACGCTGTAACCACATGTAGGGTAACTACCTCTGTCAGAACGGCTCAGTCGTGCTGTGCAGTTGGTGCAGTGGATAGAGTTTTGGGTTAGCATGCAGGAGGTCGAGGGTTCGATCCCACCATCTGCCGAATGAAAGATCATGGCTACGTGACCCTAACACTACGGCCAGCTTGTTCCGTCAAAAGGTTTCTCCCATCCTGGTTTATCATCGTTCGATATGAGGAAAGCTAAACGGCAGAGTCAATATGGTTCAGAGTGAAACAGTAGCAATTTTCACCGTGAGGGTACATCACGGGGTACTGTAAGGCCCTATGGGTTTCAGAAATTCTGCGAAGGCTTTGGTATTTTGTGTGGAATACAACATTCCTCTTACCATACTCTTGACCGACTAAGCAAATTTCTACCCCGATATTACTCATCTGGTTAAGGCCCTCTGTGTTCTTTCCAAGGAACCAGATCAACATTGATGAACATTTTGTATGTGTGTGCCCTGTGGCATAGTTCCCATGGCAGCATTTAACTCCTTGATGTAAGGATTATACTCATGCCGCGTTCTTTGATGGTTGGTAATATCAAAGTTCAATGTAGGGTTATGCGCTATTTCGAATTCTATCTGAGATTACTGAATCGCTGCAAAGTAAATTTGGACAAAATACGATATGTCGTTACGGCCTGAGATAAATATCCCATTAAATATTCAATCTCACCTTGTACTTTAAATGTAGGCATATATCTCATTTCTTTCATTTCATATGCTCATAAATTTATCATTTGCAGTGCGCTGATATATGATCTGGTGATATCATTTAAGTGCTTGGAATACCTGTGAGTTTCATTCACCAAGGATATGAGAGATTATAAAACAGGTCTGCTTTTTTTCAAATTTGACTTTTCCTGAAGAACAGCACATCCTTGTTGGTTCTGATTTCCATTCGAGAGCTATATGGTAATTGCAAACCAGATCCGCGAAGCCGATGTGAGCAGACGACGGGCAGTCTGTAAAAGGTTCGTATGCTAATGCACTTCAGCATTTATCAGTCTAAGGACTATGATTTTATGTTATGAACTACAACAACAAGCAATGTCAAGTACATGCTATGAATACTGTAACACAATAATCGTATTCTTCACACTTAGTTCTCGAATTTCATTAATATTATTTCCAATTGATCTGAATACTGTTATGAACCATTAAAATATCAGTCTAAAAAATTATTAATTCTTTAAAGCTATTTTAGTTTTCCCTTTCGTATCCTTGACCTATCTTTAAATGATCTAGTGAAATACAGGATTCGGCATAAGTGAGTTCCTGTAACTGTATTTTGTGTAGCCTGCCACGTAATAATAACAATGAAGCTCAAGGCTAGCTCGCATCATTTCCCATTATTACTTAAACCAAGTTTCTCTCTCACTGGGCGAGTTGGCCGTGCGGTTAGAAACGCGCGGCTGTGATCCTGCATCCGTGAGATAGTGGGTTCGTATCCCACTATCTGGGGCTGTACCGTAATTTCTTCTCCTTTTTTTTGCTATTGGCTTTACGTCGCAGCGTCACAGATAGGTCTCATCACGACGATGGGACAGG
The DNA here is from genome assembly GCF_040414725.1 of Anabrus simplex. Taxonomy (NCBI): domain Eukaryota; kingdom Metazoa; phylum Arthropoda; class Insecta; order Orthoptera; family Tettigoniidae; genus Anabrus; species Anabrus simplex. Next base: position 183,653,388 of record NC_090267.1, read on the forward strand.
AAAGGGCTAGGACTGGGAAGGAAGCGGCCGTGGCCTTAATTAAGGTACAGCCCCAGCATTTGCCTGGTATGAAAATGGGAAACCACGGAAAACCATCTTCAGGGCTGCCGACAGTGGGGTTCGAACCCACTATCTCCCGAATACTGAATACTGATCGCACTTAAGCGACTGCAGCTATCGAGCTCGGTGTACCTTAATTAAGGCTATGGCCACTTCCTTCCAACTCCTAGGTCTTTCCTATCCCATCGTCGCCATAAGACCTATCTGTGTCGGTGCGACGTAAAGCCACTAGCAAAAAAGAAGTTTCTCTCTCTTCACAAAACGCCTATGTAAAAATAACATTCAGAGCATGAAACAATCATTACCTATGATGATGATGATGATGATGATGCTTGTTGTTTTAAGGGGCCTGACATCGAAGGTCATCGGCCCCCCAAATCATTCCCTATAACGCTGCATATTATCGAAAATGATCTTTAAAAAAGATGTAATGTTAGGACATCCCTGACGCACGACAAACCGCATACTTTTCTTGTAGTTACCACTCCCAACCTCCCCTGCGAACCATGTAACCTTGCCGCGGTGGGGAAGCTTGCGTGTCCCAATGAAGCAGATAGCAGAGCCCCAGGTGCAGCCATATCGGATGGGTATCTGTTGAGAGACCAGACTAAGGAATGGTTCATCGAAAGGGGGGTAGCAGCTTTTCGGAAGTTGCAAGGGCGGCAGTCTGGATAATTGACTGATATGGCCTTGTAATAATACTCAACATGGCTTAGCTGTGTTGATACTGATACACGGCTGAAAGCAACGGGAAACTACAGCCGTAACTAACTTCAGAGGACTTGCAGCTCTATCTGTATGAATGATGTACTGATGATGGCTTCCTCCCGGCTAAAATATTCCGGATTTAAACTAGTCCCCCATTCGGATCCCCGGGTGGGGACTACACGAGATGGGGTGATCATCAGGAAGATGGATACTGACATTCTGCGAGTCGGAGCGTGGAATGTTAGAAGTTTGAATCGTTGTGGTAGGTTAGAGAATCTGAAAAGGGAGATGTAGTGGGTATAAGTGAAATACGTTGGCAAGAAAAACAGGATTTTTGCTAAGGCAACTACCGAATTATCAACACAAAATCAATCAAGTAGCTAACTTCCTTCTTACAGAATACTGTTGATCGTTGCTGTGAACTCATTGCATTATCTTTTCTGCACCTTGATTCAATCTCACTTACTATACTACCACACCGAGAGAACACACACACATCCTAAATACTTGAAATTATCTCCCTGTTCCGGATTTGTCTTCACAACCTGACAGTCAGTTCTCGTAGATTTCTTACCGTCTGACATCATTTTAATCTTGAAAAGGCTAATTTTCATATCATACTCATTGCACCTATTTTCAAGATCTAAGATGTTAGACTGCAGGCTTTTGGTACAGTATGCCGTTAAGACCAAGTCGTCGGAATACACCAAACTGCTTATTACATTTTCACCTATCTGAATCCATCCCTGCCACTTTATACCTTTCAGCTAATATCCATGTAAACTACAAACAACACAGGTGAAAGAATACAGCCAGTACACATGTAAAAAGCCAATAACTCATTCTATCATCAAATATCACTGCAGTCCAATTGTCGACATAAAGTTCTTTGATTGCTTTTAACAATCTAAAATTAATTCCATAGCCCCCAGTACGATGAACATCTTTTTCCTCGGTACTCTTTCATATGCATTCTCTAGATCTGTACATAAAAAAAGTCTATCGTCTCATAGTATTTTTCAATTACATCGCGCGTACTGAAAATCTGATCGTGACAGTCCCTCTGTGGTATGAAACCACACTGGTTTTAATTCAACTTACTCTCAACCACTGATTACACCCTCCCTCAAAAGATGCCATGAAAACCTTACCTGGTACACTAATGAATGAAATACCTCGATTGTAAATATTCCTGTTCCTCTGCATACAGGATTGTGTAACTGCTGATTTCGTCTAATCAGAAGGGACCTTACAATATTCCTTGCTAATGATTTTTCTCTATGAAGCCATTTCAGGCCTTTTCTATCCCATGGTCGCCATAAGACCTATCTGTGTCTGTGGGATGTAAAGTCACTAGCAAACAAAAAGTAAGAACTACAAACTTCGGCATATTGCTTAGTCAGAGCTTGAAGGGGCAATGCTGTGGGTATGGCGAATATGATCACAGTTTACTGTGTGATGACGGCACTGCGTGCTCGATATGCATCCAATGGCTGCTTCATTTCGAGCAGGCAGTGGAATACGGACCATTGATCCGCTTCCAATGCCTTCTCTAAAAGTTCTTTTGAAATCCCAATGATGGCAGCACATATCGCAGCGGTTAATACACCGATCTGTTACCCCGGAGTGGTAACCGCAGGGCGCTGTTGACAGTCGCACGTGTAACATGATATCGCTTAATGGACCATAGAGGCGACGCAATATAGGCTAACTGAGCTCCTGTTAATGTATTGACTGACTGAGGAGCAACTTAGGCCTACTCATCCAATTGTTTATATGTACTGTCAGCTCTGTGTGAACACCCACGCGACGCCATTGTCACCTAACTTCTTATACATCTAGATGCATCCTCTTCTCTGACTCAGTTTTAATTTATTTCTTCCATAAGCCCCATTAATATTGATAGCTCCCCATCGATCTCCATTTCGTTCGGCAAGTTGTTTTCAAGGAGTCCCTCGCCTGTCGAATAAAAGTGGGACTTCCTTATACTCATAGGTCCGAGGCTTGCTTAAAACGTTCTGAAAGTAACGGACACCGAAATTAAAATAGGTCTATGTGGACATTATTACACCTGAAACGGAGAAGCATCAGTACTTTGCCAAAATAATCAATATACGATTTTATTTACGACAGCACTACGCGCTCCTGCTGTAGAACATTCCGTTAATATAAGCTGCCTTATTATTCCTCCTATCGAAAAAGTGAAAATGAGAAAAATGTTAAAGAAATAGAGCTCCATTAATCTTGATAGATTTCCATTAAGTTTAGTCGAGGATATTTTTTAGGAGATTGAAATTACTCTTTTTTGGTCTTCCTATAAACCCACAGTCCAGTCAGGCATTTTGATATGGTATGAAACCAAAAACCTGCCTTTGGATAGGTAGATTCCAAATACGAAGACTGATTGAAAAATATCCAGTAGCTTTTATGTTATAAGAAATCAGCACTACTCGCAGTCACTGCTGGGCTGTGTCCACTACGACTTCAACTGAAGAAAAGGCGTCCTAACGCCACGATTTTCGTCCCGGGAACATACAACAAATGGGATGGACGGGCTAATAACCAATGTGTGTACATGACCCACAGTAACGTCTTGATTACGTCTCAAAGCTGTGAAGGCCTGCGAATTTATCTGCACAGAACCAGTGGGAAGAACAGTATTTTTGCTAGCAGTGTACTGTGAAAAATGCTTACTACATGGGAAGTCTGTTACATTGAAAAGTTATAATGTAGAACGCCACTACAAAGCGAAACATGCCAATTTGTACGACGCTGCTGGAGGGGACGATCGAGCAAAAATGTTTGAAGATAGCTTTTAAATACTATATTCAGAAACTCAGTGAACAGGCAAAGTCACTAAACACTGCGCGAAATCGAGCATAAACATTTGAATTATGCATTACATTTTGCTGAACGAATAACAGGAATTTTAATGGAAATTACTTCATTTTCATCCAAGGCGTTGTATATCGTAGCTTCCACGCTTCAACTGCGTCTATTCGTACAGTCACTAAAAACATAAAAAGAGAAAGAGCGCGTGGTGTTTTATAAATTCCTCGCAGGTACCTTTTTCAGAAACTACTGAACCTGTAGATATAATAGTATTTGTGGATATCCAAAGGTATTTCATTTACATGGTAGATGAATTAACACATTGAAAAATAAGTCTGATAAAGTATTAAGTGGGAGGAACATTCAATACCATCCACTCATTCACTTTAAGTGTACATTGTAAGAAATACTGTAACACACCAAGTTTCTTTGAATATCAATCGTCTTGAATGTACAGGAAAATAAAACCATGTATGTTAGTAACGAGAGCAGTACAAATCAAATGCGGTTATTTGGAAAAGATAGGTTTCTCCTTGCGATTACAAAGTCTTTATCAGGGCTTCTCAGGGTGCATGCGCCTGGTGCATGCACTGTGCACGGTGCAAAAGACCACTTCGCTTGGTTAAGCAGAGTGCAAGACCCCCACTCCTCAATTTGGAGCAATAGCGCTGTCTCTCTCTTTCCCCACGCCTCTCTCGCTCGCTTCTCTGTCTCCCTCTTCCTCACTTGCTCCGTAGCGCTCTAAATCCGAGCCGAGTTGAGCCGAGTGGAGTCGAGCTTAACCGAGTCGCCCAGAGACGAAGCGTTGGTCCGAGCCGAACCGAGTGGAACCGATGCAGAGTGCACGGAGCTCTTGCGCCTCGATTTGCACGCGTGAGATTTTGGGCGTTTGAGAGGGCCTGGTCGTTACTTATGCTGTACTCCAATTAACATTTCATTGAAAATGGTGAGATGAGAGCTTCGTAGTCATAATCGAACGTCATTCTTATGGCGTAACGAATGTATTCGCACTCTCGCTTTACTGTGAAATGCTTGGCTCGAATCGACGTCAAACCAGCCCGGTCGCACTGAGCTAGTCTCAATAGGCACCCAGCTGAACAACTCTGCTGTGGAACATTCCGTTTATAACATCTCCCTTATGATTTATCTTATCGAAAATGTTAACAAGACATATAAGTTTAGAAATAGACTAGCTGTAGTACCCGGCGTTGCCCGGATAGTTTCTGAATATTTACCTTTAAGATTTGCATTACCAGTTAGTTATGTGTGATGTGAGTTTTTATAGAATTCCTTTCTGACTTGCAGATTGATATGTTATGATCTATTTTGTAGTTTTAAAATTATTTAGATGTGTTTGATTTCAAGTTCTAGTTTATTTAGTTTTCGAATAAAACTTCGTCCTTATGGAAGCTCGAATCGACTGGGAAGTATTTGATCCTGTCAAAAATTAATAAGTGATAACTATATGTATTTAGCCGTCGCACTATAGATACGATGTACAGGATTTCAACTGTCAATGAGACTATCCCCCTCCCGTCCTCCACCACTAAGAGATATAAAATCTGGATTGTCACCATTCATCTCAGTGACCCAGACAACTCTAGATTCTACACTGTTTTCGATTATTTTTATATCTCACTCCCCCTCACCCACACTCCAAAGGGGGCCGAACTAGAATGTTTAAAAATTCGGAGTGTCACTAATTATTTCAGCTACCACGAAAACTACGGATTCGATAATATTCTAGATTATTTTTATACCACCCCCCTCACCCCCTGCCCATAAGGGTGCTAGGGGTGTCTTACCCTCACGCGGTTTGTCTCCTGATACTAATTGATAAGTGTACCAAGTTTGGTGAAATTGCTCCAGTGGTTTAGGAGGAGATGTGTCATTTACACACCCACACCCACACACCCACGCACACACATACATACATTTTATATATAGTAAGAAGAAGATAATATTTTTGTATGTAGTTTTTCGATTCATTTTATATCTCACCCCCTTCGCTCCCCACTTGGACTTGCAAAAAATCTGGAGTGATACTATTCATCTCAGAGACCCTGAAATCTATGGATTCGAAACTGTTTGTAATTATTTCTGTATCTCACCCCCACCCCCTTTGCTCCCCACCTAAAAGGGGGCTGGACTTAAAAAAATTCTAGAATATTACTTTTCAACTCAGCGACCCCGAAAACTATGAATTCGACACTATTCTCGATTATTATTGTTACTACCGCCCCCCCCCGACCCTCTCCCTTAAGGGCGGTAGGGATGGCTTACCCCCCACAGTGATCGTCTCCCGATAGTAAGTAATACGTGTACCAAGTTTGGTTGAAATTGCTCCAGTGGTTTAGGAGGAGATGTGTCATTTACACACACACACTTCCATTTCTATATATAGTAAGATTTTTATACTCATACTTCAACCCCTTTCCATCCACGCCCAAAGGAGTCCTATGAGTGCCTTACACAACAGTATATTTTTTCCAGATATTAAGTCTTATTTGTACCAATTTTGGTTGGCAGCTATGCCCAAACGTACATGCATAATCTCACTGCTCTAGAATCCTGGAGCTGACGTTGCCATGGTTACGGCAGTTCATTTCTTTATCCGATTCCTAGAGAAGGGGTAGTGTGGTGCCAATATCTCCGTAACGGTTGGTTTTAGGGCCTTAAAACATGGTTTTCGGGCCCGTGGGGCTTACCGAGTTTTGTTCTTTGTGTCAAGAGGATTAAATTGAGCTTTGTCTCGACCTTATGCGACAAATTCGATATTTTGCCTATAATAGTATAAAACCGTTGTGGTTTTCCTATAAATCCCCCGTTTTTTCAAAGATTTTAAAATGATATGCATATCGAAACCTTCCCCGGAGTGAGTATACTCTAAATATGAAGTTTGGTTGAGATCTATCCAGCCGTTTCGACGTGATGGTGGAAAAAAACAAACAAACAGACATGAACAACTTTATTTATAAGATTTCCATTAAGGTTCTTCAAGGAGATTTTGTGGGAGAGTAGAATCGCTGTTTTGGTCTTCCTATTAACTTCCAGTCACTTCGGAGTTTTCTAAAAGGTATGTGCACCAAAATCTACCTTTGGATAGATCTATACTAATATTATAAAGAGGAAAAATTTGTTTGTTTGTAAAGAATAGACTCAAAAACTACTCAACCGATTTTAAAAATTACTTCACCTATAGAAAGATACATTGCAAGTGAGTAACATGGGCTGTATTTCATTTTAAAGACAATTCGAGGAGGGCACAGGGGGGAAGATATAAAAATAATAGGCTAATATAGGGAAAATATCGAATTTGTCATATAAGGACGAGACAAAGCTCAATTTAATCCTCTTGACGCAATGAACAAAGCTCGATAAGCCCTACGGGCCCAAAAACCATGTTTTAAGGCCCTAAGACTAACCGTTTCGGAGATATTGGCACCACACTACCCCTCCTCTAGGGATCCGATAAATGAACTGCCGTAACGATGGCAACGTCAGCTCTAGGATTCTACAGCAGCGAAATTATCTACAATAAATCACAAAAACTTAACATGTTACAGACATGAAAATTGATATTTGGAATCCGCTTTAAAAATAAAAGAACACAAATATTCGTTTTCAGAAAATCCACTTAAGGGGGAGAGGTGTGAAAAGAATTGAGGAAGGAGTTGAATTATTTATATCTGGATACATATATCTCAAAAAATGAATTACAGACTTTAAAATTGGTACATGGAATCTCCTTTAAAAATTAACATACTTTCTTGGAAAATCCACTTTAGGGGGTAAAAATAAAAAAGCGGGTGAATTTTTAAAAGGAATATCTTCTTCTTCTATCGCTTTACCCACACCTGTGGGGTTGCGGGTGCGAACTGCGTAGCACATGTGGATTTGACCCTGTTTACAACTGGATGCCCTTCCTGACTCAACCGTATGTGTAGGGATGTAATTTATACTTCTATACTAATATTATAAAGAGGAAAAATTTGTATATTTGTTTGTAACGGATAGACTCAAAAAATACTGAACCGATTTTAAAAATTACTTCACCTATAGAAAGCTACATTGCCAGTGAGTAACATGGACTGTATTTCATTTTCAAAACAATTCGAGTGGGCGGGGGGGAGACGGGAGGATATAAAAATATTAAAATAATAGGCTAATATTGGCGAAATCGAATTTGTCGTACAAGGACGAGACAAAGTTCATTTTAAGTCCCTTGACGCAAAGAACAAAATTCGGTAAAGCCTACGGGTCCGTAAACTATGTTTTAAGGCCCTAAAACCAACCGTTGTTGAGGTGTTGGAAGCACACTACCCCTGCTCTAGGAATCGGATAAAGAAACGAACGGCCGTAACCATGGCAACGTCAGCTCCAGGATTATACAGCAGCGAGATTATGCATGTACGTTTGGGCATAGCTGCCAGCCAAAATTGATACACATGTGACTTACTATCTGGAAAAAAATAAACTGCTGTGTAAGACGCTCATATCACTCCTTTGGGCGGGGATGGAAAGGGAGTGAAGTATAAAAATAATAGCCCCGGAGATCTCCGTAGTACAGCGACCAGCGGTTGCCGACGGGCCTCCGTTTTTACGTACTGGCTTAGGTTTCAGAATTTTGCGGAGTCTGTTACCTATAGTTTAAACTATTTTCTATCAAATCATGGAGTAGTAGTATCACTGATGTTATTAGTGCCGATATTTTGGTCCACTTTTACGATCATTGTACCCATGCTAGGGGCTTTACGTCGCGCCGACACAGATAGGTCTTATGGCGACGATGGGATAGGAAAGGCCTAGGAGTTGGAAGGAAGCGGCCGTGGCCTTAATTAAGGTACAGTCCCAGCATTTGCCTGGTGTGAAAATGGGAAACCACGGAAAACCATTTTCAGGGCTGCCGATAGTGGGATTCGAACCTACTATCTCCCGGATGCAAGCTCACAGCCGCGCGCCTCTACGCGCACGGCCAACTCGCCCGGTCATTGTACCCATGAAAACAACCTATATACTGTACACAATTGTTAAGACTTGACTTGAATAAATTTCTTAACATTTATACTCAGATTCATTATATGATGTGCGACATGAATGACAAGCCCTGAGAATTATAATTCTCGATAATTATAGTAGTTTTTATGCATCGCGTATTTCCTTGATAATTTGTAATAGTTACGAAATGTCGGATCAAACAAATACATTCAATAATATTTATATTTGTGGTACTATCTAGCGGAAGTATACTTACACTAAAGCTGCAGCTTTGTGAAGGAAGCATGTATATCTAGGTGGGAATTAAGGAAAATCACGGTAGAAAAAGATCTTAGAGGTCGACGCTAATTAAGAACTAATATTTAGAGGCCCCCGTGAAGAAAAGAAGAAGAATATACTTACACTATAATTCCAAACATGACAAATAATTTCTACGTACTTTAGTAAATACACCAGTGATATAAATATCTAATGAAGTCAGCCACACCGATAATATGAGTAACTAAATCCAATTTCTGATAACCCGTACCAAGAATGGGTACTTCTGCTAGTGGATTATAAATATGAATGCGTTAAATATATCCGCCGCTCGGTAATGTCCGCTTGGACTTAAACTGCAAACCTTTCCGTTAATAGTAACTACCTTATTATTCCTTCCATCTAAAAAGTGTAACGAAGAAGAAAATTTGAGAAATAGATTTGGATGAAGGTTGGTAGATTTTCACTAAGCTTGGTCATGGATATCTTGCAGGAGAGTAAAATAACTGTTCGAAATTTTACTGTCGTTCAGGAATTTAGAAATTGTGTAAGACATAACGTCTACTGTACCTTTTGGGAGCTGTGTTCTATATATGAAGCTTGGTTGAACATGTCATGCAGTTCTTCAGAAACCGACAAACAGGCACCAAAACTAAGAAATTTGTAAAATGTGTAGGTGGTATTTATTTCACCTGAAATGGATAACCATAACTTAGTCAAGATAAACAATGTACAGACACACGGTCGTTACGATTTTATTTTTATATTGCAGATATGCGCGCCCACTGCTGGGCAATGTCCACTAGTATTTTGACAGTAAAATATTCCGTTAATAATGTCTCCCTTTTTATTTCTCTCATCGAAAAAGTGTAGGTGAGAAAAAATATAAAAGGGGATTTCCAAGCTGGTTGGTCTATTTCCATTAAAGTTAGTCGTAGATATTTTGCGGAAGAGTAATATCACTTTTAGCGGTACAGATGTGATACTGCGATGCGGAAGGCAACGTAAAACCACCGCATTATGAATTATTCCTAGTACAATCAACATGGCTGAAAACACAATTAACACGGCCCTCAGTCCCCGGCAGACTTTAGATGGTCAGAGGGCGCTTAGAATCTCCGGGTCAGCTATCAAGACTGCAACATGGAATGCAAGAAGTATGTTTGAAATAGGAAAGATTGGTAATACCATCCATGAAATGAAGAGGATATACTTAGACATCCTGGGAATCAGCGAGATGCGTTGGCCAGGTTCAGGACAGTGTACTATAGACAAGCACACTTATACTATGCTGGAAAAGACGACACCAATCACCGTCAAGGTGTGGCTGTCATCATGTCGCAAGCTGTAAACCGTGCCGTGCGAAACTTTGTACCACACTCAGACAGAATATCCCTACTGCAGCTCCAGGCCAGTCCAGTCAATGTCAACATCATACAAGTGTACGCACCTATAGCTGATAAAGACGATGTTGAGGTGGAGGAATTCTAGTCAGGTCAAAAGTGTGTTGGGCGTCACAAAAGGACATGAGATGCACATCATTCTCGGAGACTTCAATGCGAAGATCGGAAAAGGCAGAGTCAGTAACACGGTCGGACCATTTGTTCTGGGCTTTAGAAACCAGAGGGGCAGTCAGCTAATGCAGTTCAGCCAAGAAGAACATCTTGTCGTGCTTAATACTTGGTTCAAACTACCAGCCAGGCGAATCTACACCTGGAAGTCACCTCAAGATACCGCAGAACACATCACCCGAAACCGTGCAGTTCAGCCAAGAAGAACATCTTGTCGTGCTTAATACTTGGTTCAAACTACCAGCCAGGCGAATCTACACCTGGAAGTCACCTCAAGATACCGCAGAACACATCGCCCGAAACCAGACTGATTTCATTCTGGTGAACCACCGATTCTGCAACAGTTTCAAATCGGTTAAAACCTACCCTGGAGCAGACATCGGATCAGACCATAACCCTGTGGTGGCATGCATCCAACTGCGCTTCAAGACAGTTCGTAAGACCATGGGATCTGCGAGGATAGACATCAGCAAGATCAAGAATGAAGAGATTCGTAAGAGGATTCAGCATGACCTATCTAAAGGTTTCGATAAAATGAACGTTGATACAGGTATAGAAGTCTTGTGGACAGAAATGAAACAGATTCTAACAGGCACAGGGAAACAACATTTAACACGCGATAAAACTATCAAGAAACAACCGTGGATGACCGATGAGATATTGGAACTCATACATGAGCGGCGGAAATGGAAAAACTGAAAGATAAATAAATACAACCAAGTACACAAAGAAATTAAGAGGAAGATTGTGGCTTGAAAAGAAAAGTGGATGACAGAAAGATGTCAAGAGGTAGAAATCCTGCAGCAAAAGAATGCCACTTTTAATCTGCACAAAAAACTAAAGGAGTGCCTTGGGTTATATCGTAATAGAGGGCATCATGTTCTGGTGGATAAGAACAACCGCATTGTGACCGACATCACTGACAAACTCAGGGTCTGGAAGTCATATATAGAAGAACAGTTCAGCGATGATAGACCTCACAAACATAGTGTGAACGAGGCAAACACAGGTCCTGCCATTTTGAGGGACGAGGTAAGACGTGTCATCCGCCAAACGAAGAATGGAAAGGCCCCTGGACCTGATAAAATGCATGCAGAACTCCTCACACTCCTGGAGGACAATGGTGTCAGCATTCTGACAGAGCTATTCAACAAAATCGACTCAACTGGAATAATTCCAGAAGACTGGCTTAGGTCCACTTTTATCTCTCTCCCCAAAAAGGCAAATGCCAGACGATGCGAAGAGCACAGAACCATCAGTCTGATGAACCACATCCTAAAGATTCTTAAAGATCATTCATTGCAGAATCCGTGCTAAGTGTGAAGAAGTGAAAACTGAAACACAGTTCGCATTCAGGAATGGTATTGGGACTAGGGATGCACTTTACTGTATTCAAGTACTTGTCCAGTGTTGCTTGGAAATGAACAAGGATATCTATGCATGTTTCATAGACTACGAAAAGGCATTTGACAAAGTCCAGCACGGAAAGTTGATGGAAATTCTGCAGAACATCGGACCGAGATATTCGGATTATTGCCAACTTGTACTGGGGTCAGAAAGCAGCAGTCGAGATTGAGAAAAACTTGTCAGAAGAAATAGACATCCGCCGTGGCGTTCGACAAGGCTGCGTATTATCGCCTCTACTCTTCGATATTTATTCGGAGGCTATCCTCGCAGAAGCTCTGGAAGAACCGTCTACCATAGGCATCATTATCAATGGGGAACGCCTAAACAATCTCCGTTATGCTGACGACACGGTATTGCTAGAAGACAACGCAGAAGACCTTCAAGTATTATTGGAAAAAGTGAATGTTGCTTGCAACAACAGAGGACTGAAGATGAACATTAAGAAAACCCAGTTCATGGTCGTCAGTAAACGGCAAGTTCACTCTCGACAATGAACCCACTGCTAGGATTCACCAATACCAGTATCTAGGATGTTACCTCAACCAGAAATGGGACTGCAGCCAAGAAATACGGGTCCACATTGAATATGCGAGAAGCATCTTCATGCAGATGAAGAAACTACTCAACAACCGCAACCTACAACTAAACCTAAGGCTCCGTCTGGTCCGTGCCTACATCTTTCCCACGTTACTTTATTGAATGGAAGGCTGGACACTTACTCAAGCCATCTGTAAAAGACTGGAAGCATTCGGAATTTGGGTGTACAGACGGATGTTTCGCACTTCGTGGACAGGCAGAATCCGGAATTCCAAGGTGTTGGATCGACTTGGAAAGAAGACTGAAGGCATGCTGACCAGTAAAAGGTGGAAGCTGGAATACTTCGGCCATATAATGGGGAATGATAAGTACAGAGTCCTGCAGCTTGTTGTACAAGGAAGAATAGAAGGACGTAGGAGTCCTGGTAGACGACGAACTCTGTGGATGAAGAACCTCGTAGACTGGTATGGGTTGGACACGATGTCTATGTTCCGTGTCGCTGCATCCAAATTCAAGATCGCCATGTTGACCGCCAAACTTCGCTGGAAGATGGCACATTAACAAGAAAAAGAATATCACTGTTGGTATTCCTATAAACAGCAAGTCCCTTCAGGAATTTCGAAATGCTGCGGAATCATAGACCTATTTTTGGATAGGTAGATGTTAAATATCAAGATTAGTCGAAATAGGCCCAGTAGTTTTCCAGTTGCAAGAATCAGTTATACGTCCGGTCGCTGTTGGTAACGTTCGCGAGGACTTTGGCTGTAAAATATTCCGTCAATAATATCTCCCTGATTATTCCTCCTCCTGAAGAAGTGTATAAAAGGAAAATGCTATAAAAATAGATTTCAATTAAGGTTAGTAGATTTTCATTGAGGTTGGGCGAATGTTTTGTGGGAGAGTAAAATGACTAGTTTGGTCTTAATATAAACCCATCGTCCATTCAGGTTATTTGAAAAGGGTCTGAACACTTAAACCTACTTTTTGATACGTGGAGTGTAAATATGAAGTTCGGTTGAAATATGTCCGATAATTGTTTAGTAATTAGAAATCAAACAAAAGGACAAACCGACGAACAAACATCAAAGTTACAAAATCTGTAGATGGTCTTTGTTACCCATGAATCGGATAACTATAACAAAACTCTACCAAAAAATGCAGTGTATAGGCACCTGGTCGTTATGAAATAGAAAAATGAAAGGTATACTTCCTTTCAAGATCAGGAAACTGTTGGTTTACCAGCCAATAATGGCTCTGCTTGATTATTGTGACATCGTGCACGCAGACAAAGTAGTTTCTGACTTTGAAATGAGCTTTCGATGACACAGAAGGCCAAGAAATTAATTTGAAGAGGAGAAGCACACGCCAGGGTGACCAGAATAATTTAGGTTTGTCTTGATGATCTATGGCCAAAAGGAAATGCTATATCGCTGCCGAAATTGCAGGACATTAAGAGTGTCATGCATCTGATACCATCCGATGCCAAGGAGTTCTACGAAGATTTTCATTCGGAAGGGAACAGTTTTGAAGACATCGAGGGTTTTGGTAGTGACCTTCATTTCTCAATAGAAGATGAATAGAAGATGAAACGTAAGACAGTATGAGTTTCTTATCAATTTAGCAACAGTTCATGTTGTATTACTATTATTTTATTATTAATTTAAACATGATTAAGAAATATATTCAAATGTATTTGTAGTTTGACTTAAATATTGAAAATAAAATTGCTATGGTTTTGAAACAATAGATTCCTCAGTGTACACTTCAAGTTACTTGTCCAGGATTCTAAAATAGTCTAAATTAATGTACGAACAAAAAAGGGAAAACTAAAGAAACACTGCTTAGCGGTATTATGAATAACTGTTGTGTTTGATAGAATAACGTAATAATGACGCTCAGCAGCGTAACTAAACTCACAAGCATGATAAAACATCTATGTTACAAATGCTTATAAGTCATTTTCCTGCAGTATTTTTCCGATTTAAACGCAATAACTGTCAACAATGTATAGAAATAAGACTTCACGTGTTTTTGAAACTAAAATAGGGCCAACAGTGGAGATTTAACAGTTGTTTAAACGTTTAAACATTCAATCGCGTTTTCCTCAACTTCAGAAATTGGCGGATAGCTGTTTAATACATAACACCGTCCACTATTATTCTGCTCATTTATTTAAAACGTCTGTACAATTTCAATATATTTTCAAAGAATGCTTGTGTTCGCTTAATCGTGAAAATTCCAGTATTTCATCAACTCCTGCATTCCATGAGCTAAATTGGCTTAATTTAAACCAGTGTCTTAGCTATCAACCTCTGCCTCTACTTCACAAAATAATATACAAGCTGACACCCTCTTATCTAACAGTTTATTTCCAGTTGTTCTCAAGTATTCATAACATCCAGACCAGAGCCGCAGCTTAACTAATCCTCAAAACACCGAATCATAGAGCCACCTTCTACAGTAATTACTTTGTCGTCAGTACAATTCGAACGTGTGATTTGTTGCCCAGTGATCTAAGGTTCACTATATCTAAACGTGTACCGTATTGATAAAGAAATGTTGGCAGTGGTACTTGGGTACTTGGTCGGATTAATTTATGTATAAGTACACGAATTCCGTTTTCTTGTTTTGTTATTTCATTCCGTGCCACTAAGTTTCGTGTGCTAACTTTTTTGACTCATTAGCACAACTTTCTTTGTTCTGTATTATTTTATATGCGTTTTGTTTTTTATTTTCTTTAATGTATTTTTGTAACTATTTGTACAGTTTAGAACTATAGTGTGTCTAATATATTGTTAAACTGTATGTAAATGGCAGAATAGCAGGCTTCATAACAGGAGTCACGCCATGGAAATAAGGTACAATAATAATAATAATAATAATAATAATAATAATAATAATAATAATAATAATAATAATAATAATAAATAGATAGATAGATTGATAGATAGATAGATAGATAGATAAAATAATATGGATTGCGTGCATCCGCTGCTGAGCAATGTGCGCTAGTAGATTTTGTAAGACACCATTGTGTAGGAAGTTTGTCCCACGGTAGTTCTTCAACGTGCCGGAATCCAAAAACCCGGAGTTGTCCCCTATAATAACCTCAAGTGCCTCAGCCAGGATCGAACTCACTGTCATACGAAGAAGAGAACAACGATTAACAGACTGCGCCACTATGATTTCTTCTTATAAGTGATTATAATTAGCGTGAGGGCTATATCAGTGCTTAATGTCTAATATTTAAGGTGCCGGAACGTATACCCGCACATTTTGCCCCCTTTTCAACCATATTCAGTCGCGTTTTCCTCAATTTCAGCAATTGGCGGATAACTGTTTAATGCATAACACCGAGGCTGGAGGGTCAAGCTGGTCGTGGAGCCCAAGAAGTAAGGAAATACATCAATAAACGCTTAGAAGACAGTAGTTAAGAACTTGTGGTTTGGTCCGATTCCTGTGAAGGGCAGAATCTTAACATAAACATGATTTTAATGCTGAAGTCGGTGATGGAATCACATCGAAGTTACTTGTCCAGGATATTTGAAAAGTTATGCTAAAACTGTATGAATCACGTATAAACAAACATGTTCCAGTAACTTTTTATTGAGCAATCCCCTTAAAAACACTATGCAAAAATCACCCCTGGGTGGTGCCGGAACGCTTCTCCGCCGCGTTCCGTCCAAAATTAAACACTGAACTATATAACTTTACGAGTCCTGGTATTCAGATCCACTCCTCCAGCTACGTGCACATGCTGTGTACCTCGAAACGTGCTTTACTTCAAACGCATTTCATTACTTCGCTGTTTAACAAACAAACTGACAGAATTCAATACAAGTTATCCACTTGAATGTCTACATGGACGCAGGGAATTTGAAGCCCTACAAGTAAATGTTCATGTATAATGATACAGAATTTCTAGTGATTGACTGTGTTTCATGTAATTCGGCGAAATTATTTTTTAAACTCTTTACAGCACGATGTTTGTCAGACTCGCCACTTAATAACTGTCTGCTAAAGAATAGAGGTCAACGTCAAGGACCACCCACTACACGCAGATTAACATTTGTATGGTGGTCACTGCTACACCCATCGATTTTCGTTCTTTTAAACTCATGTGAGAAGTGAGAACAAAGTATTTTCACTCAATATCACATTATTATATTATAACGGCCAGGTTGTTATGTATAATAAAGAAAAAATGACTTTTTCTGTGCTGCGAAGAGTTGAGTGGAGCTAGAACCTAAAAATTTACAGACATACATTTTCATCCTATCCAAAAATTCACTGATGTAATTCTGATTTCATTGGTGTATATTTTATTAATTATCTCGTTCCAGAAGCTAGATTTCATATTTATTAATTTACAGTTAAACTTCCTCCATTTTCCGGACCGATTTCTTTAATCCTCCGCATTTTCGTAAGCAGGTGTTAGTGAGGGCTTTGGTTTCCACTAATCTGCAGAAACAGCTTTTTAAACTTTTTTAATTGTACTTCGGGGCTCCGATTTCGATTCCCGGCTGGGTCACAAGATTTTAATCGTAAACAGTTAATCCCTTTGTTCAGGGATGGGGGGGGGGTGCTCCTGCACCTTACACACCAACAATATCCTTGATAGCAATAACATGCAATTTTCCACACAAGTTAGACGTCGTCTACTCTAATCGGACAGTCTGCACTACAAGGGCTAAATCCGGCTATAATAGCTACATGAATAAATTTTGGTTTCGGGGAGTGAGTTCCTTGGTTTTGAAACTCAGTGCTTCGTGTTATTAGCACACATAATACATTACTTTTTTGGCAATGTTTGGTAACTGATGTTTATAATATAACATGTACCCATATCTCTCAAATTATACAATGTAAAATATGTTCACGTCCGCCTCTGTGGTCTAGTGGTTAGTGTGATTAGCTGCCACCTGGGCTCGATTCTTGGCTCTGCCACGGAATTTCAAAAGCGGTACGAGTGCTAGAACGGGTCCACTCAGCCTGGGGATGTCAACTGAGTAGTGAGGGGTTCGATTTTCACCTCAGCCATCCTCGAAGTAGTTTTCCGTGGTTTACCATTCTCCTCCAGGCAAATGCCGGGATGATACATAACTGAAGGCCACAGACTCTTCCTTCCCTCTCTTTTGTCTATCCTTTACAAATTTCTCATCCCCCCCCCACAAGGTCCCTGTTCAGCATAGCAGGTGAGGCCGCCTGGGTGATGTACTGGTCCTCCTCCCCAGTTGTATCCCCAGATCCAAAGTCTCACGCTCTATGACACTGCCCTTGAGGTGATACAGGTTGGATCCCTTTCTGAGTCCGTGGGAAAACCAACCCTGGAAAGTAAATAGATTAAGAAAGAAAGAAAGAAAGAAGAAAAATAGCTACGCAATTTTACATCAAGACTTAAAAACAAAACTAATAGCGACCACCGAACCAACATCGTAGCAAAGATTTCTCGCTGCTAGAAGTAGAAGATCTTAAGAAACATTTGTTCTTTTCAAGAATAGCTTTAATGGAAGTAAAATCCTGTATCATATTAAAATTAGGGAGGCTCCTCCATTCTGATCCAGTGAAGGTGCACTTCGGTACTATAAATGCAGAAGTTACAGTATTACTAAATGACATTTCAGCATATGGTGAATTGCTCGCGATGCTGACCTGAATTCCATAGGCAATGTAAAAATGACCATGCCCATTAAAGCCCAAATGACTTTTTCTTTTTTTCTAAAGAGATTTTTACTCAAAACCCTTTAAAAGTGTCAATATATATCATATGTTAGGTAACATTGAGGATGCGTGTCATAGATAAGTAGATAATACGCGACCCCACATGAGGGCGTTAAAGATCTCAATTCCGAAAGCTCTGTTGTCTTTCAGCAGACATCTACATCACCGTATTAATGCTACGTATCAATACATTGTATGCAGAGGGTCACATTGCTATTTTGACAGAAGGATCTAGGTTTTTCTTCTACGCTTTACTCATTTTCAAAGGACAGTTCTGTTATCTGTTCGATTTTCCTTTACAGTACCTTTTGCTCTATACCCTATGGATCAGAGATGAATCAGGAGGTCTCTGTTAATGAAAAAGTCGTCAAAGTGCACTATGTGACTCGTAGGATTGCTCACACAGTCTATCGTTCTCAGAACAACACGGGATCCTAGTAATACATTCTGACTTTCACCCTCGGTGTGGTTTCTTCCATAACATGGATTTAAAATGAAACAGTAAACATGAGATCACACACAGGGCCCGTAACTTGATCCCAACTCTAATAGGATTGCCTTCGATACTGTTTCAGCTTATTAGGTCCATAATATGTCACTATCACTTAATCAACCGCTCGACATACTTCAAATATTCCGAACTGTTGAAAAGATGCTTTTACCATCTCGATCAGAGGGCGTATCTTGAAGCCCTTGCCGCTCTTGTTTTTGTTTACAAGGTTATTATTGAAAAAAAGAATTAGTCTTTTCAACTTCAGATATTTACTTCTTGACGTTGCTTCGTTGAAAATTTCTACACATAAGTCTTTATCCTTAGACCAAAACACTCTTTCTGAAGGTAATCTGTGCTTGTTGTTGTTTGAGTCATCAGTCCATAGAATGGTTTTATGCACGCCTCATTGCCACCCTATCCCCTGATAAACTTCATTTCTACTTAAATATTGCATCCTACATCTGCTCTAATCTGCTTGTCATATTCATACCTTGGTCTACCCCTACCGTTCTTACCCGCCTACACCTCCTTCAAAAACCAGCTGAACAAGTCCTGGGTGTCTTAAGATGTGTCCTATCATTTTATCACTTCTTCTCGTCAAATTTAGTCAAATCGATCTCCTATCACCAATTCGATTCAGTCTCTCCATTCGTGATTCGAACTATTCTTCTCACCTTCAGCATTCTTCTGTAACACCACATTTGAAAAGCTTCCATTCTCTTTCTTTCTGATCTAGTTAGCGTCCATGATTCACTTTCATACAATGACACGCTCCAGATGAAAGTCTTCAGAAACATCTTTCTAATTCCTATATCAATGTTTGAAGTGAGCAAATTTCTTTTCCTAAGAAAGCACTTCCTTGCTTGTGCTAGTCTAAATTTTATGTCCTTCTTACTTCTGCCATCGTTAGTTATTTTACTATCTAAGTAATAATATTCATCTACTTCCTTTAAGACTTCATTTCCTAATCTGATATTTCCTGCATCACCTAATTTTGAACGACTGCACTCCATTACTTTTGTTTTGGACTTAGTTTCATCATGTACTCCTTACCCAAGACTTCATCCATGTCATTCACCAAATTCTCGAGATGTTCTACAGTCTCAGGTAAAATGACAATGTCATCGGCAAATCTCAAGGTTTTGATTTCCTCTCCTTGGATTGTGATTCCCTTTCCGAATTTCTCTTTGATTTCCTTTACTGCCTGTTCTATGTAAACATTGAAATTGGGGGGGGGGCAGACTGCACCCTTGCCTTACTTCTTTCTGAATTGCTGCTTCTTTTACGAAGCCCTCGATTCTTATTACTGCAGACTAATTTTGTTCAGATTGTAGATAATTCTTCATTCTCGGTATCTGATCCCAATCACCTTTAGAATCCTAAATAGGTTGGTCCAATCAACAATATCGAAAGCCCTTTTCAGATCTACGAACACCATGTACGTGGGCTTGTCCTTCTTATATTCGATCCTTTAAGATAAGACGTAAAGTCAGAATTCCTTCACGAGTTCCTACATTCCTTCTGAAGCCAAATTGATCTTCTCCAAACTCACCTTTAACTTGCTTTCCATTCCTCTATAAATAATATGGGTTAAAATTGTGCAGGCACGAGATACTAAACTAATTGTGCGGTGGTTTTCACACTTGTCATCACCGGATTTCTTGGGAATAGGTATAACAACATTCTGCCAAAAATCGGATGAGACTTCTCCTGTCTCATACATCTTACACACTAAATGGAATGACCTTTCCATGGCGGTTTCTCATAAAGTAGTCAGTAATTCGGAGGGACTGCCATCAATTCCAGTTGTCTTGTCCCTATTTAGGTCTCTCACAGCTCTGTCAAAATCTGACTTCAAAATTGTCTCTCCCAATTCATCAGCATTAACAGCCTCTTTTTGTTCCGGAACTAAATCATCTACATCTTTACCTTGATAGAACTGTTGGATATGTCCCTGCCATCTTTTTACTTTGACTTCTTTTCCTAGAAGTGGCTTTCCATCTGAGCTCTTAATATTCATGCACGTAGATTTTTTTTTCTCCAAGGGTTTCTTTGATTTTCCTGTATGCAGCATCTACCTTTCCTAGGACCATGCAACCTTCGTCATCCTTGCACTTCTCCTTCAGCCATTCTTCCTTAACTACCTTGCACTTTCTATCCACTTCAATCTATATTCGCCTGTATTTATTTCTGCCCTCTATATTTCTAGCATTGTAGTATTTTCGTCGTTCACCGAGCTCGATAGCTGCACTCGCTTAAGTGCGGCCAGTATCCAGTTAATCGGGAGATAGTGGTTCGAACCCCACTGTCGGCAGCCCTGAAGATGGTTTTCCGTGGTTTCCCATTTTCACACCAGGCAAATGCTGGAGCTGTACATTAATTAAGGCCGCGGCCGCTTGCTTCCCATTCCTAGGCCCATCCTCTCCCATCGTCGCTATAAGACCTATCTGTGTCGGTGCGACGTAAAACAAGTAGCAAAAAAAAATTCGTCGTTCATCAATCACGTCTAGTATCTCCTGGTTATCCACTGATTCTTAGTTCTTCCTTCCTAACATTTCTTCAGCAGCCCTACTGACTTAATTTTTCATGACTATCTACTCTTCCTCGATTGTGTTTCCTTCAGCCTTTTCATTTAGTCCTTGTGCAACGTGTTCCTTGAAACAATTCCTCACACTATTTTCTTTCAACTTGTCTCGATCACATCTCCTTGCATTCATTACTTTCTTCAATTTCTTCAACTTCAGATGGCATTTAATGACCAACAAGTTGTGGCCCGAGTCCACGTCTGCTCCTGGGAAAGTTTTGCGAACTAACGCATGGTTTCTGAATCTCTGCCTAATCATAATGAAGTCTATTTGATACCTTCCAGTATCTCCAGGTCTCGTCCACGTATGCAGCTGTCTTTGTGATGTTTGAACCATGTATTAGCAAGGACTAAATTGTAATCAGTGCAGAATCAACCAGTCGGCTTCTTCTTTCGTTCCTTTATCCCAGTCCTAATTCTCCTGTTGTATTACTCCTACTGTACTACCTTCTCTTCCTTGGACTACCACTGCATTCCAGTCTTCCATCAAAATCAGATTCTCGTCACCTTTTACTATTGTATTAAATCTTCTATCTCCTTATATATTCTTTCGATTTCTTCATCATCCGCTGAACTATTAGGCATATAGACCCGCACTATTGTGGTGGGCATTGGTTTGATTCTATCCTGACGACAATAATTCTTTTACTATGCTGGTCGTAGTAGCTGATCCGCTACCCTATTTTCTTATACATTATTAAACCAACTCCTGCATTTCCCCTGTATGATTTTGTGTTGATAATTCTGTAGTCGCCTGACCAAAAATGCTGTTCTTCCTGCCAACATACTTTACTTATACCAACTACATCTAACTTTAGTCTATCCATCTCCCTTTTCAGATTCTCTAACCTACCACAACGATTTAAACTTCTAACATTCCATGCTCCCACTCGCAGATTGTCAGTATCCATCTTGCTGATGATCGCCTCGTCTCGAGTAGTCCCCACCGGAGATCCGAATGGGGGACTAGTTTACCTCCGGAATATTTTACCCGGGAGGAAGCCACCATCAGTACATCATTCATACAGAGAGAGCTGCGTGTCCTCTGGAGTTAGTTATGACTGTAGTTTCCCGTTGCTTTCAGCCGTGTAGCAGTATCAACACGGCTAATTCATGTTGAGTATTATTACAAGGCCATATCAGTCAATGATCTAGACTGCCGCCCTTGCAACTTCCAGGAATGCTGCTACCCCCCTTTCGATGAACTATTCGTTAGTCTGGTCTCTCAACAGACAACCATCCCATATTGTTGCACCAGCGGCTCGGCTATCTGCTTCATTGGGACGCGCAAGCCTCCCCAGAGCGACAAGGTCACGTGGTTTGCAGAGTGGTATCCAGTCAAAAATACAAAACCCTACAAAACGTTCTTGATGGCTGAGGGTAAAATCTGGGATATTCTTTTACTTACGAGATATCGAGCATTTTCTCTTACAATTTGTTCAAGTATCTCTTCATGAAAAATCTTTCAAAGATTTCAATCGGTAAGAGAGATAGGAGTTCCTACTTCATTCTCTCCAGTTTCACTTTTGTATTTTCTCTTATCCGGGAGTTTTGTATGTTGGGTATTTTCTTTCTTCAAGTCTGCTTTCCCTTCAATAAAGAGGCAACATTTTCTCGATTTAGCGATTTAACTAGCTGGAAGACTTCAAGCAAACTCTACTCTTTCACCTCAAGTTTCCGTAGAAGGAGCAAAATACAGAATATAAAACTGAAATATAATTCACTGTACTAACAAGCCAATAAAGTCAAAGAGACCTCACACAGTGTACGTATGATAATCTAAGTGGTGACTAGTTAAGAAATGCAGCATTCGAGGAGACTCAGATTACAGAAATAATTATTACTCAACAACAATGCAGCAAATGAAAGCGAACAATGAGTGTACTACAAATTACAGGCCTTGTCTGCAATATCCTAGCAGTATAGAAGTCACAAACGGAAATTACAAAATACAATGCTCTAATTTATGGGAACGTGCATAACATTTCTTTACAATGAATGTCGAAAACTATCGTGTATAATTTTAAGTGTTAAGATATTTCAATAGTTTACTTCATAATGATTGAAGGAATGTCACCCTAATAACAATAGTCTTGAAATATTGACACTGGGCGTTAATAAGTTCGTCCATTTTAACATTTCGAAGAAATTCAAAATTTTATTTTCTCTGACAAAGGGGCTAAGACTTTGATGTTAACAATAAATAAATAAATAAATAAATAAATAAATAAATAAATAAATAAATAAATAAATAAATAAATAAATAAATAAATAAATAAATAAATAAATAAATAAATAAATAAATAAATAAATAAATAAATAAATAATAGGGCCTATATATATTCATTTCAGACTACTATGCCTCTCACCATTCAGTTTGCTCGCCCCTCTGAATTCAGTAATCACCCCTGCAACCCTTTGTTTGCAACTAGCTCTATGATCTCGTTTAGCTCCACACATGTTATCATTAAATTTTTAAAAACTGACTCATAATATCATCGCCTTGTTCTGCCTCTACACGGCCGAGCTGGGTGGCCCAGGAGGTTGAGGCGCAATCTTTCTGACCCCAATTTGGCAGGTTCCGTCCTGGCTCAATCCGGTGGTATCTGAAAGTTCTAACATACGTCCGCTTCATGTTGGTAGCTTTACTGGCACGTAAATGAACTCCTGCGGGATAAAATTCTGGCACCTCGGCGTCTCTGAAAACCATACAAGTTGTTAGTGAAACGTAAATACCAATAACGTTATTATTATTATTATTATTATTATTATTATTATTATTATTATTATTATTATTATTATTATTATTATTATTATTATTATTATTATTATTATTATTATTATTGTGGTTCATGTTTGTGGGTTACTGTAGTCACGTCCTAGTTCGTGAACCATGGGCAACGGCTGAGTGGCCTAGTAAGTGGTCCTGAGAGTCGGGATACCAGTTGCTATGGAATGGGAGTGGGCATCTCGGACATATTCTGAATCGTGGCCCTCCTTGTGCTCAGGCGGCTAGGACTATACAATTCGCCGGTGGTCCATAACCCGTTAGAGGAGAGATCCTCACTTGGACTATGTGCAAGTAGGGCAGCATCCTGCTTCATGAATTTACCGAGCTCAGAACACTTTAAGCAAGCCTCGGACCTATGGGAGTAATGGAGTCCCACTCCCATTTGACAGGCGAGGGACTCCTTGGAAACAACTTGGCGAACAAAATGGAATTCGATGGGGAGCTATCAATATTAATAGGGCTTATGGAAGAAAGAAGGTAGAACTGGCTGAGTCAGCAAAGAGGATGCATTTGGATGTGCTAGGAGTAAGTGATATTCGTTTAAGGGGAGATAATGAGGAAGAGATAGGAGATTATAAAGTGTACTTGACGGGTGTTAGAAAGGGAAGGGCAGAGTCTGGGGTAGGGCTCTTTATCAGGAATAGCATTGCACGCAACATAGTTTCTGTTAGGCACGTAAATGAGCGAATGATGTGGGTAGATTTGTCAGTGGGAGGAATTAGGACAAGAATTGTGTCCGTGTATTCACCATGTGAGGGTGCAGATGAGGATGAAGTTGACAAGTTTTATGAAGCATTCAGTGACATCGTGGTCAGGGTCAACAGCAAGGATAGAATAGTGCTAATGGGCGATTTCAATGCGAGAGTTGGGAATAGAACTGAAGGATACGAAAGGGTGATTGGTAAATGTGGGGAAGATATGGAAGCTAATGGGAATGGGAAGCGTTTGCTGGACTTCTGTGCTAGTACGGGTTTAGCTGTTACGAATACATTCTTCAAGCATAAGGCTATTCACCGCTACACATGGGAGGCTAGGGGTACCAAATCCATAATAGACTATATCTTAACAGACTTTGAATTCAGGAAATCTGTTAGGAATGTACGAGTTTTTCGCGGATTTTTCGATGATACAGACCACTATCTGATCTGTAGTGAACTAAGTATCTCTAGGCCTAGGGTAGAGAAAGTGAAATCTGTCTGCAAACGAATAAGGTAGAAAGTCTCCAGGACGAGGAAATTAGACAGAAGTACATGGATATGATTAGTGAGAAGTTTCGAACAGTAGACAGTAAGCAGGTTCAGGATATAGAAAGTGAATGGGTGGCATACAGGGATGCTGTAATAGAAACAGCAAGGGAATGCCTGGGAACAACTGTGTGTAAAGATGGGTAAAGGCAAACATCTTGGTGGAATGATGAAGTGAGAGCAGCCTGTAAACGGAAAAAGAAGGCTTATCAGAAAAGGCTCCAAACAAGGGCTAAGGCAGACAGGGATTGGTGCGTAGATGAAAGAAACAGAGCGAAACAAATAGTTGTTGAATCCAAAAAGAAGTCATGGGAAGATTTTGGTAATAACCTGGAAAGGCTAGGTCAAGCAGCAGGGAGACCTTTCTGGACAGTAATAAAGAATCTTAGGAAGGGAGGGAAAAAGGAAATGAACAGTGTTTTGAGTAATTCAGGTGAACTCATAATAGATCCCAGGGAATCACTGGAGAGGTGGAGGGAATATTTTGAACAATTCTCAATGTAAAAGGAAATCATCATGGTGGTGATGCATACAGCCAAGCTCATGGGGAGGAGGAAAACGATGTTGGTGAAATTATGCTTCAGGAAGTGGAAAGGATAGTAAATAAACTCCATTGTCATAAGGCAGCAGGAATAGATGAAATTAGAACTGAAATATTGAAGTACAGTGGGAAGGCAGGGATGAAATGGCTTCATAGAGTAGTAAAATTAGCGTGGAGTGTTGGTAAGGTACCTTCAGATTGGACAAAAGCAGTAATTGCACCTATCTATAAGCAAGGGAACAGGTAGGATTGCAACAACTATCGAGGTATCTCATTGATTAGTATACCAGACAAAGAATTCACTGGCATCCTGGAAGGGAGGGTGCGATCAGTCGTTGAGAGGAAGTTGGATGAAAACCAGTGTGGTTTCAGACCACAGAGAGGCTGTCAGGATCAGATTTTCAGTATGCGCCAGGTAATTGAAAAATGCTACGAGAGGAATAGGCAGTTGTGTTTATGTTTCGTAGATCTAGAGAAAGCATATGACAGGGTACCGAGGGAAAAGATGTTCGCCATACTGGGGGACTATGGAATTAAAGGTAGATTATTAAAATCAATCAAAGGCATATATGTTGACAATTGGGCTTCAGTGAGAATTGATGGTAGAATGAGTTCTTGGTTCAGGGTATTTACAGGAGTTAGACAAGGCTGTAATCTTTCACCTTGGCTGTTTGTAGTTTACATGGATCATCTGCTGAAAGGTATAAAATGGCAGGGAGGGATTCAGTTAGGTGGAAATGTAGTAAGCAGTTTGGCCTATGCTGACGACTTGGTCTTAATGGCGGACTGTGCCGAAAGCCTGCAGTCTAATATCTTGGAACTTGAAAATAGGTGCAATGAGTATGGTATGAAAATTAGCCTCTCGAAGACTAAATTGATGTCAGTAGGTAAGAAATTCAACAGAATCGAATGCCAGATTGGTGATACAAAGCTAGAACAGCTCGATAATTTCAAGTATTTAGGTTGTGTGTTCTCTCAGGATGGTAATATAGTAAGAGAGATTGAATCAAGGTGTAGTAAAGCAAATGCAGTGAGCTCGCAGTTGCGATCAGCAGTATTCTGTAAGAAGGAAGTCAGCTCCCAGACGAAACTATCTTTACATCGGTCTGTTTTCAGACTAACTTTGCTTTACGGGAGCGAAAGCTGGATGGACTCAGGATATCTTATTCATAAGTTAGAAGTAACAGATATGAAAGTATCGAGAATGATTGCTGGTACAAACAGGTGGGAACAATGGCAGGAGGGTACTCGGAATTAGGAGATAAAGGCTAATTTAGGAATGAACTCGATGGATGAAGCTATACGCATAAATCGGCTTCGGCGATGGGTCATGTGAGGCGAATGGAGGAGGATAGGTTACCTAGGAGAATAATGTACTCTGTTATGGTGGGTAAGAGAAGTAGAGGGAGGCCAAGACGACGATGGTTAGACTCGGTTTCTAACGATTTAAAGATAAGAGGTATAGAACTAAATGAGGCCACAACACTAGTTGCAAATCGAGGATTGTGGCGACGTTTAGTAAATTCTCAAAGGCTTGTAGACTGAACGCTGAAAGGCATAACAGTCTATAATGATAATGTATGTATGTATTATTATTATGTCCGGCTCCGTAGCTAAATGGTTAGCGTGTTGGCCTTTGGCCACAGGGGTCCCGGGTTCGATTCCCGGCAGGGTCGGGAATTTTAACCATCATTGGTTAATTTCTCTGGCACTCGGGCTGGGTGTATGTGTTGTCTTCATCATCATTTCATCCTCATCACGACGCGAAGGTCGCCTACGGGCGTCAAATCGAAAGACCTGCACCTGGCGAGGCGAACATGTCCTCGGACACTCCCGGCACTAAAAGCCTTACGCCATTTCATTATTATTATTATTATTATTATTATTACTATTATTATTATTATTATTATTATTATTTCTTATAATGGGCCAACTAAGGACCACGATAATCGACTTTTCTGCCTGGAAAGGGACTTGATATTTGCCCAATACTCAGGCATTCTCTGGCTATGCTTCTTCCTTCTATCCTTTGTCCAAAGTGTGCCTCTTTTTTTTTTTACATGATGATCTATTCTGAAACCTCTTTTATTTGTTTATTCTCCTGAGAGGTGCTCGGTTTCTGAAGTCATTTTTAGTTAATTCCAGTTCCTGCATGTCTTTCTTCACTTCTGTTAGCCATGGTTTCCCTACCTTTCTGTTTGCCTAGTAGTTTAGAAGCCGGTAGGTCATACTAGTTGGTTTCACCCTCGTGACATATTCATAGAAGGTCCGACGCCTATTCCTGGCTACGTCTGTGATTTTTTCAGTATAACTATATAGCTCCTGGTTTGGTCGCCTTTTGTACTCGCCATCTACTTTGATCGATCCTGGTACATTTATCAAGATCTTCCTCTTCTGGATCTCCTGTTTGTCCAACAATCCCTCCCGGTTCATCATCAAGCATTTTATGGCGTATAGGGCTTCTGGGCGGTTAACTATCCGGTAATGCCTCAGTTTGATGTTACGAGAGGGACAATGCTCTTGATCAGTCGATATGCTAACTCTAGTTTGTTAATCCAGGTTGTTAGTGCTACACCTTCTGACATACTGGGTTACAGCCATTCTACCAGGAACTTAAATCTGTTGACTTTCTCAATCTGGCCCTGTTCCAACTGTAATTTCCTGGGAGTATCACTGATATTGTTGAGGTATTTTGTATTTTCTACAGATATTGTACCTGTAATCCCATCTTGGCAGCCTGGTGTTTAAGTACATTGAGTTGTTTCAATGCTACTACAGAGTTCGCCAGAAGTGCCAGTTCATCTTCGAACGCCGAACAGTCAACTAGTAGCCCCTTCCGTTTGTGTCCCAGGTAAATACCACTTGGTATCTTTTGTTCTTCCAGTTCTTATCGCCATTCTGTGATGACCTTGCTCAATGAACAGTTGAGGGGAAGGGGGGAAGTCCGTCTCCCTTTCTAACTCCTGTTTTTATTTCAAAACTTTCCGAAAGTGTACCTCTGAACTTCACTCGTGATCGCGTATTATTCAGGGTCTTTTGGATAAGGCTGTGGGTCCTCTGGCCAGGCCCATACCTGCAGAATTCTCATGAGGGTAGTTCTGTCTACTGAGTCATATGCTTTCGTAAAGTCAACAATGGTGACTAAATGCTTCTTGCCCGCTAGTTTATAGTAATTTGCATTACTACCGACTTCAAATTGAGGATCTGTTCAGCGCAAACACATCTTTTTCTGAAACCACCTTGGTATTCCCATAGTTGTGGATATAATTGATGTTCGGCTCTGTTCAATAAGGCCTTACTGTAGATAATATCTTGTCGATAACTGGTATCAATGAGATCCCTCTATAGTTGTTCATGTCAGTCAAGTCACTCTTTTTGTGTAAGGGATGGATCAGAGCAGATGTCCAGTCATTATTATTATTATTATTATTATTATTATTATTATTATTATTATTATTATTATTATTATTATTATTATTATTATTATTATTATTATTATTATTATTATTATTATTATTATTATTATTATTATTATTATTATTATAGATAATTCGCTGCGGCCATCAAGGACCACGTTAAGTCTTGTTGCATTTGACACTGAACTTGGCCTTCTTTAGAGCCCAAATTTCCCTCATTCTTTGTGAGTGGGCCTGCTTACGCTCCTCTGTCCAAGGGGCACCGTGTCTTCTCTTCGGTTGCTCGTCTCGGTTTAGCCCGTTCGTCAATATTTTCTTGCGGAAGAGATCTCTGTTAAGGGAGTCTTCAGCTGAGATATGTAGCATTTGCAGGTCTTCTTTGGTATTTCTAAACCAGGGAATTGTGGTTTTGGGGTTTGAATCAAAAAAGTGAAAGATTTCTTTAGTTAGCTTTCTTCCATCCATTCTTTTCAGATGACCGTAAAATCGTGCCCATCTTTTTCTGATTGTGTCGGTAATTTTCTCTATTTTGCTCTAGACTTCCTTGTTGGATCTCTTTTGATGGATTCCATTTCTGTACTTTGATCCCAAGATTCCTCTCACAATTTTGCGTTCTTTTTTCTCCAGTTCTTTAAGGAGTTCTTTGTTGGCATTTAGAGACAGGGTTTCGGCTGCATATAGAACTACTGGCTTCAGAACTGTTTCATAGTGACGTATATTGGTGTTTTGGGAAAGGCATTTTTTGTTGTAGATTGTGCGGGATGTTTGGTAGGCTATTTCCAGTTTGCGTACTCGCTCCTGAAGTGCTTCTTTGTCCAGTCCATTTTTCATGATGATCTCACCCAGGTATTTGAATTTGTCTACTAGGGTGATGTCCCCGTATTTTGTATGGAGTTTTGGTGGAGCCTCTTTGATGTTAGTCATTACTTCTGTTTTCTCAAACGATATCTGCAAACCAGTTTGTTTAGCAATTTCCTTTAAAATTTCAACTTGAGCTCTAGCGATTTCTATGTCGTTTGAGAGAACAGCAATATCATCGGCAAATGCTAAGCAGTCTGTTGCGATCCCCTTGGATTTGGTTCCTATTCTCAATGGACTGTAGTTGGTTTCCTGTAATCTCACCCGCCAGGTTCTGATGAACTTTTCAAGAACACAGTTGAAGAGTATCGGGGATAGCCCATCACCTTGTTGGACTCTTGTTTTGATGTCAAAGGAATGCGAGAGACATCCGTGGAACTTCACCTTGGATTTTGTATCGGTCAGGGTGGCTCTAATTAATGCCAGCAGTTTCAAATCAACTCCAAATTCATTTAAGATGTTTAGCAGGACATCCCGGTCAATGGAGTCGTACGCTTTCTTAAAGTCCACAAAGACAGACACATACTGCTTGGACCTTAGTGTACAATATCTGATGATCGTTTTGAGATTTTGGATCTGTTCAGCTGTTGAGCGACCTTTTCTGAACCCTCCTTGGTATTCACCTATTTGATGTTCGACTTGTGCTTCCAAACGCTCCAGGATGGCAAGTGATAGAATTTTGTAAGTCACGGGTAGCAAAGATATTCCTCTGTAGTTGTTGATGTTCTTCATGCTGCCTTTTTTGTGTAATGGATGGATCAAAGCTATTTTCCAATCTTCGGGTAGGGTCTCCTTGTTCCAAATTTCTTCTATTTGCTTTTGCAAGATATCAAGTGATTCCTCTGGGGCATATTTCCATAGTTCTGCTACTACTGAGTCTTCCCCCGGCGCTTTGTTGTTTTTGAGACGGGCAATGTGACGCTTGATTTCATCTCTGTCGGGTGGTCTGGAATCTGGGTACCTGAGTAAGGGTTCCTTGGTCTCAATGGCGCTTTGCGGTATAGAGCAATTAAGCAAATTCTTGAAGTAATCTGCCAGAATGCTGCAATTTTCTTCATTTGACGTCGCCAGTGTGCCGTCCTTTCGCTCAAAGCATAGAGATGGTGGTTTATAGCCAGTGAGTTTGCGTTTGAAGGCTCTGTAGTACTCTCTGCTTTCATTCTTCCTAAAGTTTTGTTCTATCTTTTCAATGAGAGATTTTTCGTATTTACGTTTCTCAGTTCTGAACACCTTAGCTGCTTGGGCACGTTGGGTTTTGTAGGTTTCCCAATCATTTTCTGATTTCGTAGAGTAGTACTGTTTCCACGCATTGAGTCTTTCTTGGAGGACTGATTCGCAGGTATTATTCCACCAGGCATGCCTTTTGTTTCTCTTGATTTCTGCAACGTCTTTGGCGGCCTCAACAAGGAGACTTTTGGCGTTGTTAAAGTCACAGTTATTTGGTCTAGCCTTCTCCTGGATCTCCTAGACCCTTTGCCGAAGTTTATCATTGTCGAAGCGTGTGATCTGTTTGGTTGTCTTCCTTGTGTTTGCGGGAATTGGTTTGAATTTGATAAGAGACATATAATGATCTGAGGCCACATTGATGCCTTTCTTTACCTTGACATTCATAATCTCAGGGCTGTTTCTCCTGGAGATTGCAACATGATCAATTTGGAACTCTCCGAGAACTTGGACGGGAGAACGCCAAGTCATTTGCTTTCTGGGTAGATGGCGAAAGTGGGTCGACATGACCTGCAGGTTGTGATTTTCGCAAATGGACACCAGTCTTTTGCCGTAGGGATTGGTTCTTTTGTGAGCAGGGTAATTTCCTATACCTTTCTTGTACTTCTGTTCACGACCTAGTTGGGCATTGAAGTCACCCAAAAGAAGCCTGACATGGTGTTTGGGGATTTTGTTTAATTTTTCATCCAGTAGGTCCCAGAAATTATCAACTTCGTCTGGAACAGACTTGTTCTTATCGTTTGTAGGAGCATGTGCGTTAACTAGGGCGTAGCTTTTGTTCGCGCATTTAATTGTGAGTATAGACAATCTGTCATTCACAGGTTCGAAATTTGAAACCGATTTAAGGATCTTGGTTCTAACAGCAAACGCGGTTCCAAGCATCACAGCTCCATTGAGGATTTCCCTTTGCGCTTTGCTCTTGAAAAATCGGTAGCCTTCGGATTCAAAAATCTGTTCATCTGGGTACCTTGTTTCCTGTAGGGCCATTATGGATATCTGATTTTCGTGAAGAGCTTTGGTGAGGGTTTTCAGCTTGCCAGTTTGTGTAAGTGAATTTATGTTGAAAGTTGCTAGAAAGGTTTTAGACTTTGGCCTGAGTTTTTGACTCTTCGGGGTACACCGAGACGCTCCGACTCGTCTCTTGCATGATGTCGAGTCTCCGAAAGTGACTCGTGCGCCGTGGCGTTCACGACGAGGGATTTATGCGAAGATTTACCCCCTGGGGTTGTGCCATCATGCTTTTTGACTTGACTTTGCTTTGGACGGGTACCCATCCTTTTACAACTAGGGTTGTTAGCCCTAGAGGTTACCTTCTGGTCATTTACCAGTCTTCGCCGTAACCCTGGCAAGGGACCAGTTATTTTTTCACGGTGGTATTTTATTTCCCTACTACCCCCTGACTCTGCTGGCGGCAGAGCCAGCGAGCTTCCCCAATTCCAATGGGACGCGCCCGATGGAGGTAACCGGTAAATCCCCACACGGGGATTATTATTATTATTATTATTATTATTATTATTATTATTATTATTATTATTATTATTATTATTATTATTATTATTTTCGGCTTCATGGCTAAATTGTTAGCGTACTGACCTTTGGTCACAGGGGTTTGGGGTTCGACTCACGGCAGGGTCGGGAATTTTAATCATAATTCGTTAATCCCCCTGGCAGGGGGACTGGGTGTACGTGCCGTCTTGTGATCATCATTTCATCTACATCACGATGCATAGGTCGCCTACGGGTGACAAATTAAAAGACCTGCATCAGGCCTATCCGGAGGCCACAAGCTATTGTATTATTATTATTATTATTATTATTATTATTATTATTATTATTATTATTATTTCTGCTCCACTTCCATTACCCTACTTGGCCGAGTCCTTTACTTTATTGCCGGGCTGAGTGGCTCAGACGGTTGAGGCGCTGGCCTTCTGACCTCAACTTGGCAGGTTCGATCCTGGCTCAGTCCGGTGGTATTTGAAGGTGCTCAAATACGTCAGCCTCGTGTCGGTAGATTTACTGGTACGTAAAAGAACTCCTGCGGGACTAAATTCTGGCACCTCGGCTTCTCCGAAAACCGTAAAAGTAGTTAGTGGGACGTAAAGCCAATAACATTATTATTATTATCCTTTATTTTATTAGATAGCCTATTCTTCACCATTTGCTCCACATGATTCTACTACCAAAACCGGCCATGATTTGGTTTATTCCTAACTTTATCCTTTATCTTATTATTCTCTGCATTCTCGTGACATTGTTCCAACCTGTTTTAATCAAGAATCATTCTCGGTACCTTCATACCCATTACTGCCAATTTATGAATACGATATCCGTCTTACATTTTCGTACAGTAAATCCTGTCTGAAAACAGATCGATGTATATGTTATTTCACCCGACTGTTCATTTCTTTGTTACACCATAGCGTTGATTGCTATTGCGAGCTCAGTGCATTAGCTATGTTGTACCTTGATTCAATCTCAGTTGGTATTGTACTGTTCTGGGAGAATATACATCCTAAGTATTTGAAAAGATCCGTATGTTTTAGTTTCGTATTCCCTACTTGTCATTCAAACCTATTTGCTTTCTTACCTACAATTATCATATCACACTCGAGAACAATTTCTCAATCTCCAAGGTGTTAGATTGCAGGCTTTCACTTCAGTCTGCCGTTAAGGTTGATATCTGAGCATAGGAAAAACGGATTATTACATAAATAAATAAATAAATAAATAAATAAATAAATAAATAAATAAATAAATAAATAAATAAATAAATAAATAAATAAATAAATAAATAAATAAATAAATAAATAAAGAAAGAAATAAATAATATGAAATATATAAATAAGTATATACACAAAAAATAAATTACATACAGTCAATGCATACATACATAGCTCATTATAGACCGTTATGCCTTTCATCGTTCAGTCTGCAAACCTCGGTGAGTTTACTAAACGTCGCCAAAATACTCCATTTGCAAATAGCGCTCTGGCCTCCTTTAGTTCTATACCTCTTATCTTTAAATCGTTAGTAACCGAGTCTAACCATCGTCGTCTTGGTCACCCTATACTTCTCTTACCCTCCATAACAGAGTTCATTATTCTCCTAGGTAACCTATCCACCTCCATTCGCTTCACATGGACCATTCACCGAAGTCGGTTAATGCGTACAGCTTCACCAATCGAGTTTATTCCTAACTTAGCCTTTATCTCCTCATTCCCAGTACCCTCCTGCCGTTGTTCCCACCTGTTTGTACCAGCAATCATTCTCGCTACTTTCATGTCCGTTACTTCTAACTTATGAATAAGATATCCTGCGTACACCCAGATTTCGCTCCCGTAAAGCAAAGTTGGTCTAAAAAGAGACCGTTGTAAAGATAGTTTCGTCCGGGAGCTGACTTCTTTCTTACAGAATACTGTTGATCGCAATTGCTAGCTCACTGCATTAGCTTAACTGCACCTTGATTCAATCTCATTTACTACATTACCATTCTGGGAGAACACACATCCTAAATACTTGGAATTATCTACCTGTCAATCTGACATTCAATTCCCTTGGATTTCTTACCTACTGACATCAATTTAGTCTTCGAAAGGCTAATTTCCATACCATACTCATTGCACATATTTTCAAGTTCCAAGGTATTAGACTGCAAGCTTTCGGCACAATCTGCCATTAGGACCAAGTCGTCAACATAGGCCAGACTGCTTACTACATTTTCACCTAACTGAATCCTCCATGCCACTTCATACTTTTCAGCAGATGATCTTTGTAAACTACGAACAACAAAGGTGATTGATTACAGCCTTGTCTAACCCCTGTAAATACCCTGAACAAAGAACTCATTCTACCATCAATTCTCACTGTAACCCTATTGTCAACATAAATGCCTTTCATTGATTTTAATAATTTACCCTTAATTCCATAGTCTCCTAACATGGCGAACATCTTTTCCTTCGGTGCCCTGTCATATGCTTTCTCTAGATCTACGAAACATAACTGTCTATTCCTCTCGTAGCATTTTTTTTATTTATTTAGCGCAGACTGAAAATCTGATCCTGATAGCCTCTCTGTGGTCAGAAACCATACTGGCTTTCATCCAACTTCTTCTCAACCACTGATCGCAACCTCCATTCCAACAGGCCGGTTAATACTTTGCCTGATATACTAATCATTGCAATAGTTACTGCAATCCTTCCCGTTCCCTTGCCTATAGATAGGTGCAATTATTAATTTTGTCCGATCTGAAGGTACCTTTCCAACGCTCCATGCTAATTTTATTACTCTATGAAGCCATTCCATCCCTGCCTTCAAACTATACTTCACCATTTCAGGTCTATCTCTATCAGTGCTTCTTTTTGACAATAGAATTTATTTACCAACTTTTCGACTTCCTCAAGCGTAATTTCACCAAAATCATTTTTCTCCTCTCCATGAGCTCCATTGTTCGCGAGGCCACCAGGAAAACTTCCTCCTACGTTGAGAAGATTTTCAAAATATTCCCTCTACCTGTCCAGTGATTCCCTGGGATCCATTATGAGCTCACCTGAATTACCAAAGACACTTTTCATTTCCTTTTTCTCTCCCTTCCTAAGATTCTTTATTACTCTCCAGAAAGGTTTCGCTGTTGCTTGACCTACCCTTTCCTGGTTATTGTCAATATCTTCCCACGATTTCTTTTTCCATTCAAGAACTGTTTGTTGTTCCCTGGGATCCATTATGAGTTCGCCTGAATTACCAAAGACACTGTTTATTTCTTTTTTCCCTCCCTTCCTGAGATTCTTTTTTATTGTCCACAAAAGTTTCACTGCTGCTTGACCTAGCCTTTCCAGGTTATTGTCAAAATCTTCCCACGATTTCTTTTTCTATTCAACAACTGTTTGTTTCGCTCAATTTTTTAATCTACGTACTCCTTGTCTTAATCAGCTCTTGTTTAGATCCATTTCTGATAAGCCTTATTTTACGTTCACAAGCTGCTCTCACTTCATCATTCTACCAAGACGTCCGCTTTTTCCCAACTTTACACACAGTTGTGCCTAGGCATTCCATTGGTGTTTCTACTACAGCACCGTGTATGCCACCCATTTTCTTTCTATATCGTGAACCTGCTTACTGTCCATTGTTCGGAACTTCTCACTAATCATATCCAAGCACTTCTGTCTAATTTCCTCGTCCTGGAGATTTTCTACCCTTATTCGTTTGCAGACAATTTCACTTTCTCTACCCTAGGCAATGGCAAACTACCTCACTCCTCATCTTGCCTAGTACGCCTCATTTTGGTGCTGCCATTAGTTTTTGGGGTTTTCTTATAACCACATAAACTTTGGTGGTGCTATTTGAGGATCCAACCAGCCTCTGGGCTGATGACCTAACAGACAAACATCCTAGGCCTAGAGATACTTACTTCACTACAGACCAGATAGTGGTCTGCATCATCGAAAAGTCCCCGGTAAACCCGTATATTCCTAACAGATTTCCTGAATTCCAAGTCGGTTATGATATAGTCTATTTTGGATTTGGTACCCCTACCCTCCTATGTGTAGCGGTGAATAGCATTTGCTTGAAGAATATATTGGTAACTGCTAAACCCATACTAGCACATAAGTCCAGCAAACGCTTTCCATTCCTATTAGCTTTCATATCTCCCCCAGATTTACCAATCACTCTTTCATATCCTTTAGTTCTGTTTCCAAATCTCGCATTGAAATTTCCCATTATCACTATAATATCCTTGCTGTTGACCTTGACTACGATATCACTCAATGCTTCATAAAACTTGTCATCTTCATCCTCATCTACACCCTCACATGGTGAATATACTGAGACAATTCTCGGAGCTCATTTACGTGCCTAACATTACCAATTTGCGTGCAATGGTATTCCTGACGTTACAGAGCCCCACCCCACGCTCTGCCCTTCCCTTTCTAACATTCGTCAAGTACACTTTATAATCTCTTTCTCGTTCTGTCCCCTTACCCGAATAGCATTTACTCCTAGCACATCCAGATGCATCCTCTTTGCTTACTCAGCCAGTTCTACTTTCTTTCATCCATAAGCCCTATTAATATCCATAGCTCCCCATCGAATTCCATTTCGTTCGCCAAGTTGTTTCCAAGAAGTCCCTCGCTTGTCAAGTGGGAGTGGGACTCCGTTACCCCCATAGGTCCAAGGCTTGCTTAAAATGTTCTGAGCTCGGTAAATTCATGAAGCATGATGTTACCTTACTTACACATAGCCCAAGTGAGGATCTCTCCTCTATCGGGTTAGAGACTACCGGGGGGTTGTATAGTCCTAGCTGCCTGATCACAAGGAGGGCCATAGCTCAGAATATGTCTCAGATGCCAACTCCCATTTCGTAGCAACTGGTATACCGACGCTCAGGACCACTCATTAGGTCACTCAGCCGTTGCCCATGGTTTACGAAATAGGACGTGACTACAGTAACCCACACCATGAACCATAAAATGATAAACTAATACATAAATTAATTAACTGATTAAATAAGTAAGTCAAACCCTCTTGTACGAAAGGTGTGAAAGATTCTGTGAACTGCGTATACTTGCAACCTCTACTTGCACCAATCTGGCGAGGCCCATGCCATTCGATTTATTCAGACTTCTAGTATCATCTGGAGTCTGGGGCGTAAAATTTGCTTTAGGTGATGGAATTGTAAAAGTTTCGTATCGAAGTAAGAAGTGATCTGGCAACATGGGAGGAATACATATTTATAGCTTATTAGTGAAGTCATTAAAAGTTTTCAGTGTATTCTAATTCCAAGTTTAATGCCTTGGGACGTAGGATATTGTGTCTGTACAGTCCTCAGTTTATATCAGTTTCTGGAGATCAATACAAAAATGCCGTTGTGTCAACCCTCGTGGCTTTTGAACAAAAAGGTTGAGAATAATGATCATGGCTTGAATTCATTACAATAAATTACCCACATTGATTATGTGGGCTATATAATTAAGACAATTGTTTATCTTCCAGCAACAGATTTAAACACATATACCTTTGAGATATCAACAAACATAGCCATATACGCTCCACCAGGACTCGGGAAAAATTCATCATTAGATCTGTAGTGCGAATCTCAGACACATAGTTCATCAGATAGACTACACGCACAATAAGTGTATTGAATCCGGTTGCCAAAATCAAGCAATAACAATAATTGCAGTGGTAACTAGTCGTACAATTATAAGAAAGGATCCCAATGAAATTCATTGGCATGCTACTTGTTCCAGCAATATTTTGGATAGAAATGTAACGTGAATACCTAATTTTCACTACCTAATACTTTGAGAAAGACTTTTTTGCGGGGGTGAATATAACCTTGTTGTGGTCTTGAATGGGATATTTGTCGTAAACTTGGACTTTTCCCAGCTTTACGACCGAATTCCCACCCTGACGTCAACTTGAATATGGAGGGATGTATTCACTATTGCTTGTGGTCTGTGGTGGTTGATATTGTAGTGTTTTATGTTAATGAGAAGCTATGCTTATTAAGACAAACACACACACTCAGCACCCGAGCTGGAGGAATTAACCACATGCGGTTAAAATAGTTGACCTCTTCGGGAATGAAACCTGCGGTCCTCTGAACTGAAGGCATCTGCACTGACCATTCAGCCACGGCACCGAACAATTTGGTTCTCCCTTATTCGTCGATAAAAGGTTCAGGTCAAGGTAGCGCAGCTGGCAGGGAACGTCATCTTATGGCTCAGCAAGTAAAGCAACGGGAATTTACAATTTTCAGTGTATTTCTGTGCAGTGTTGCCAAAGCTAAGTGTATTAATCATTTACAATTAAAAACCCCTGACCCGGCCGGGATTCGAACGTAGCGCGTAACAATGGCACGAAACGTTGCGCGACTCCAATGTGTAAAATTCAAATATATTGCGGAGGAGTGAAATTTGCTTCCACGAAGTGTTCAAATACATCTTCTCTAAAGAAGCATATTTCTTGCTTTTGGCTGAAATATACGGGACAGGACAAAATATGGGTTCCACACGCATGCTGCACATTAAGTTCACGTGTTCGTTTAATCTCAGTTGTGGATGGGGAATTCGATCCCGGGATTTCGGGATTACACTTGGTCAGTCCCGGGATCCAGGGATTATCCCGGGATTCAAAGTTACAAATAAAAAACAAGATATTCTCACAGAAATCAGCTGTTTAATCAGAAAATCAAAATTTAGACAAAATAAACATATTTTACGGTATACACCTAGCTAATCTAATCACTCTAACTAATCAGAGAGTCAGACTAACAAGATTTAAAATCACTCAGTCTCTATGTTAAAATTTTTCTTTACCAAGAATCAGTGAGATCTCTTTAAACTTACATAAAGTAAAAAAAAAGTTATGTAACAAACTATGCAAATAAACTTTGGAAATTAACAACAATCTCTCTGAACATAGACTAAATAGACGACTTTCATGAAACAACATAATAAGTAGGTAGAAAGTTTCTTAGCAAAAAGTATTTAAAAATAACATTAACCAGACACATTTCTCGTAAATATAAAGAAAACTAATTTAATAGCAATATTCTAGTTTGAATTGCGAAAATATGATCTGAGAAATAACAACGCGTCCCGTGTCTCATCACCAAACCTGCTTCTCAATTTGTTGCACATATATGCAGCTGCTGAGAAAGCGCATTCAGGTTCGATGGAAGTTGGAGGAATCGTTAGTAAATACTTATAAGCCTGCTCTAGGTTATAGCTCCGAGTAGAATTTGAAGACTCGTATAGGATCATTTTTTCTTAACAATTCTGGAAAATTCATTTTCATTTAATGCTTCAGGAGACATAATTTTCATGCTGTTTTCTATTTCCAGCTGAAGTTTTTCTTTGAGCGTCAAATCACATTTTTCTGTGTTTGCAGGCTCGATTTGCATATTTTGTTCTTCCTCTTCGTCAATTTTTTTACCATTTAATCTCTCAATTAAAGAAACAATGTGTTTTTTTATCAGGACTTTGCTCAGACTTGAAAATGTACGCTTTATTTCAACATAGAACGCCAACGCCACATTGTCACTCTGAGGATTTTGTAGGTAGCATAATAAGCCACTCAACTCATTTCTTCGGCGATCTTTCATGCGCTTTTGTAAATGTATCTTGGATTTAGAAGCCAACTCGGAGCTACTGTCATTTCACTGCTTAAAAATAAACTTTAGGGCAGCATCAGTTGTGCATAAATACGCATCAGTGCGACAGAGTGCTTCTACAGTTAATTTAACTGGAGCTAAGACTTTACTGATTTCATCGATGAGCTCAAAATCGGACTCTTCCAACTGCACTGGATTATTCAAAGCTATAAGCGCCTTTTTGACGCTAAATTTCAAGAAGGCACTCACTTATCTTGCTCACACGGGAGAGGTAATGTACCCATGCACGCAATTGTGGTCAGATTTTCACGCACATAGGGGATGAACTCATGCGCTAAACGAGAACAGGCATTTACACACCGAAAAGACGCATAAATAACGCACTGCGAGTTTCGTTATACGCAGTATATTTTGCAAATTTTTAAAAATGATGTCAATCCCGAAAATCCCGGGATCCCGAAAACGTAATCCCGAAATCTACGGGATTGAAAAGCGAACGGGATCCCGGGATCCCGGTTTTCGGGAACCCGGGATCGAATCCTCTAGTTGTGGATGAATTGAAGAGGACATCATATGCTATTTGGAACGCCGATGATTTGTAGGGAGCCCACCATCCATACCAATGATTGCTATTTCTGCATGGTACCTCCTGTAAACAGAGGAGCCACCGTGAGGAAAACATCAACATTTGTATAACCTCTGCAATGCGCCCTAAACCTCATGATAAATATCTTCCTGTTCCTAAACCCTCGACGAACGACGATCTGTGTGAAGACGGAGAAATTCCTGGCTCAAAGACTTGCGCCGCTGGTATTTCGGTGAAAATCATTCGAGCCACCTTTTCACTAATAACCATAATCAATTGGATGGTCAACCTTCGTAGGGGGACAGCGTCCTAAGAAGAAGAAGAAGAAGAAGATCTCAGTAGTATAATTGGATGGTTCTGCGGCCTCCTCCTCCTCCGGCTCCCAGGGGCCTCCTCCTCCCGAGGGGCCTTCCCAGGGGCCTCCTCCGCAGCCAGGGGCCTCTTCCTGTGCTGCCAACTTAACCTTACTAGCGCGAGATTTGAATCGGTAAACAAATCCACGTGCAGCTGCCATCCGCCATCTTTAATCAACAGAGCACCGTGCTGCCCTCTTGCAGGCAATTTCGTCAGCTGTCATCCGCCATCTTTAATCTACAGAGCACCGTGCTGCCCTCTTTATGGCACGTAGTAGCGGACAATTTGAAAAGTTCCATATGCTGCCATCAACCATCTTTAATCAAGAGAGAACAGTGCTGCACTCTTCAGCTACTTACCTTTGAAATGTGGTGGCGGCAAGTTCTACATGCTCCTGTTTTGGAAACAAATCCACGTGCTTTTTTACAGCTGTCATCCGCCATCTTTAATCAACAGAACACCGTGCTGCTATCATGCGGGCAATTTCGTCAGCTGTCATCCGCCATCTTTAATCTACAGAGCACCGTGCTGCCCTCATGCGGGAAATTTCGTTAGCTGTCATCCGCCATCTTTAATCAACAGAGCACCGTGCTGCTATCATGCGGGCAATTTCGTCAACTGTCATCCGCCATCTTTAAAATACAGAACACCGTGCTGCCGTCATGCGGGCAATTTCGTTAGCTGTCATCCGCCATCTTTAATCCACAGAGAGCCGTGCCGCACTCTTGCGGGCGATTTCGTCAGCTGTCATCCGCCATATTTAATCAAGATAGCGCAGTGCCGCACTCTTTAGTTGAAATGTGGTGGCGGCAAATTCCACATCCGCCATCTTTAATCGAGAGAGCACCGTGCCGCACTCTTTGTGGTGGT
This sequence comes from Anabrus simplex, assembly GCF_040414725.1. Lineage (NCBI taxonomy): Eukaryota > Metazoa > Arthropoda > Insecta > Orthoptera > Tettigoniidae > Anabrus > Anabrus simplex. Next base: position 183,695,556 of record NC_090267.1, read on the forward strand.
GGACATTTTAAAAGAACATGTCAAGGAATACCTTTGTTCTAAGAGAAAACAAGACTACAGTTCTGAACAGCTTGTGTAAGATAGCGATTGTTATAACCTCCTTTTTTCCCCGCTCTGTCAAGGCAAAGCTTTATCGAATACTTGAAAATTATATTACAAAAGAAGTGATTAAGAATATAATGGAACACTGTACTCGATACAACATATGATCAGAACATCGATTGATGTGTTTGGGGTACACCTTCGTTCTAAGAGAAAACAAGACTACAGTTCTGAACAGCTTGCGTAAGATATTGATTGTTTGCTTAGCATAACTTGCACCTAACATGCTTTCGTAAATTAGCGAAAAAAAATAAATTCTAGTCTCGTTACATCAGGAAGGGTAAGTGGCTAAATCCTGGTCTTTCAGCGTCAGGATGGGCAACTAGCCGTAAAACAATAGTTCATGAGGTAAAACACTAGATATGGTAATTTAAAATCCTAAAAGGTTATCCGCCTGTAAAAACAGATTCTTGCGTTAGGAAGGGGCATCCAGCTGTGAAACAGGTTCTTGCGACTTAAAATCTCATGTCAGGAAGGGCATCAGGCTGTAAAACAGGACTAGGAGTAGGAGAGCAGCAGCTATTTGCTTCCTAGTGTATTTCAAGCGTTATACCTTGCGAGTAGGTATGTACTAGCACCGGGTTTCGAATAAGCAGACTCTAGAGTACCTGAACAAGAAAAAATATCTGGGATGAGTTTTTTAGATGAAGTTTGAAGCAAGCCTACACACACACAAGTTACATCCGGCTGCCGTTGGAATGTGATACGTCAGCAGAGTACGCAGCTCACCGCACACGTCTGCAAGTCCTATATCCGCTTAGTAACAAGCTGCATATTTACTCGGTGCAGCCTGTGTCAAGCGCTCTTAGTTCTCTGTGTGCGTTTATTGTTTGCACATCCTCTACGTTCTTACCTACCGTCTAATTACTGCCTGCTGTGAATATTATTCTTCAGTTTGCAGCCTTCAACTTAAGATAAGCCTAAACTGTTGGTTAGTGTTTGCAAAACAACTTCTACGCTAGGTAGTAAACATCTTAGAGTTAAACATAGCTAGGCTAGCTGACTTATCCCGTTTATATCCCTACACTACATTCATATATTTTTTTTCTTTTTGGGTACAACAAGAATATTATCGTTCGAGTTACAGGCTTGAACGTGCACATTTTATTCATCCGAGTATCAGTTTGCAGTCTGCAGCGTGTACATTTTAAGGTATGTTTCGAATTTTTTTTATCAATCTTATATGTTTACATTGTTTCAGCATTTTAGAGTAGGAGGATTAGAAGGCATAGACATAGAAGAGGTTAATCATCTAATTTCAAACTCACGACAATGTCTGACCTCTATAGGTTGAAAATTGGTTTCTTCCGAACATTGCAACTTTAGGCAAACCTCTGTTGATAAATAGTTGTTCTCTTCAATCCTTCATGCTGGTTGATCGTTATTAATTGAATTTAGTTTTTTCTTTGCGACTCCAGGGAAGGATATTGAGTTACTCTAGCTTTAACAACAAGAGTGCTTCTACTTTGTTAGGTATAGAACATCATCTCTCTCTCTGTCTGCTTTTCAAAACTCACGACAATGTCTCACCTCTATAGGTTGAAACTTGGTTTCTACCGAACATTTTTAACGACAAGAGTGCTTCTACGTTGTTAGGTATAGAACATTCATCTCTCTCTGTCTGCTTTTCAAAACTCACGAGAATGTTTGACCTCTATAGGTTGAAACTTGGTTTCTACCGAAAATTTTTAACGACAAGAGTGCTTCTACTTTGTTAGGTATAGAACATTCATCTCTCTCTGTCTGCTTTTCAAAACTCACGACAATGTCTGACCGCTATATGTTGAAACTTGGTTTCTTCCGAGCATTGCAACTTTAGGCAAATCTCTATTGATAAATAGTTGTTCTCTTCAATCCTTCATGCTGGTTGATCGTTATTAATTGAATTTTAGTTTTTTATTTGTAACTCGAGGGAAGGACATTGAGTTACTATTGTTTTAACAACAAGATTGCTTCTACTTTGTTAGGTATAGAACATTCATCTCTCTCTCTGTCTGCTTTTCAAAACTCACGACAATGTCTAACCTCTATAGGTTGAAACTTGGTTTCTACCGAACATTTTTAACGACAAGAGTGCTTCTACTTTGTTAGGTATAGAACATTCATCTCTCTCTCTCTCTGTCTGCTTTTCAAAACTCACGACAATGTCTGACCTCTATAGGTTGAAACTTGGTTTCTTCCGAGCATTGCAACTTTAGACAAATCTCTATTGATAAATAGTTGTTCTCTTCAATCCTTCATACTGGCTGATCGTTATTAATTGAATTTAGTTTTTCTTTGCGACTCCAGGGAAGGATATTGAGTTACTATAGTTTTAACAACAAGAGTGCTTCTACTTTGTTAGGTATAGAACATTCATCTCTCTCTGTCTGCTTTTCAAAACTCACGACAATGTTTGACCTCTATAGGTTGAAATTTGGTTTCTTCCGAACATTTTTAACAACAAGAGTGCTTCTAGGTTGTTAGATATAGAACATTCATCTCCCTCTGTCTGCTTTTCAAAACTCACGACAATGTCTGACCTCTATAGGTTGAAACTTGGTTTCTTCCGAACATTGCAACATTAGGCTAATCTCTATTGATAAATAGTTGTTCTCTTCAATCCATCATGCTGGTTGATCGTTATTAATTGAATTTTAGTTTTTTCATTGCAACTCGAGGGAAGGACATTGAGTTACTCTAGTTTTAACAAGAGTGCTTCTACTTTGTTAGGTATAGAACATTCATCTCTCTCTGTCTGCTTTTCAAAACTCACGACAATGTCTGACCTCTATAGGTTGAAACTTGGTTTCTTCCGAACATTTTTAACAACAAGAGTGCTTCTGCATTGTTAGGTATAGAACATTCATCTCTCTCTGTCTGCTTTTCAAAACTCACGACAATGTCTGACCTCTATATGTTGAAACTTGGTTTCTTCCGAACATTGCAACTTTAGGCTAATCTCTATTGATAAATAGTTGTTCTCTTCAATCCTCATGCTGGTTGACCGTGATTAATTGAATTTTCGTTTTTTCTTTGCAACTCGAGGGAAGGACATTGAGTTACTATAGTTTTAGCAACAAGAGTGCTTCTACTTTGTGAGGTATACAACATTGTCTCTCTGTATGTTTTTCAAACTCACGACAATGTCTGACCTCTATAGGTTGAAACTTGGTTTCTTCCGAACGTCGTAACTTTAGTCTAATCTCTATTGATAAATAGTTGTTCTCTTCAATTCATGCTGGTTGACTATTATTAATTGAATTTTCGTTTTTCTCTGCGACTCGAGAGAAGGATATTGAGTTATATAGTTTTAACAACAAGAGTGGTTCTACTTTGTTAGGTATAGAACATTCATCTCTCTGTGTCTGCTTTTTAAATTTACAATAATGAATAACCTCAATAGGTTGAAACTTGGTTTCTTCCGAACATTGCAACTTTAGTCTAATCTCTATTGATAAATGGTTGTTCTCTTTTCAGAACTTGATGACACGATGTTCCCCTGCTCGCAGTGTGACATAACATTCGGAAGACGGGATAACCTTTTACGCCATATAAAATCTAATCATCAAAAGGTATCCGAAACGTTACACTGCGAGCAGTGTAAGGCGACGTTCAGTCGACAAGATAACCTCAAACGACATTTAAAAACAAAACACCCTAGCATAACATCTGCTTTATGTGAAGTTTGTGGGGTGTATTTCGCTAATGCGGAACAATACCTGGCTCACTTAGTAGAGGTACAGCATGCATCTACTTACAACTATAACCCTCAGGTAGTAGGAAAAAAGCGTGTAAATACGGATGTAGCTGTAGAAAGTTGTAGTAAAAAACCAAGGAAAAATGAAGATCTTCAAACTATTCACTGCGAGTACTGAGACACTGATGTACCATCTTCACATTTTCAGAGACACTTACGGAGTAATACGCATAAAAATAATGCCTGTAGAAGTGGTAGTAATACAAACATCGAGGAAATTAATACTGCATTTAAAAGTAGGATTTCTAGTTGCAGAATTCGTGCAAGTCAGAAGTTTCAAAGTACTGAAAACTTTTTAAATTTTGTTCAACCGGATGTACAACAGCTTCCTGACAAAACTTTGACCAATCATAATTTATTTAAAGTTAATTTCGAACTTTTTGCGTTGTATATTAAGAGCACAGATGAATCCGAAATAACTGACATTAAATCATTTAATACGAAGAATTTTGTAGTAAGTGAGTCGACTAATTTTGGTGATGTACTTAGGGATGTCTCGAGCATTATTTCAACTAAGAGCGAGGAATTTCAGGAAAATTAATCAGGGCGGGATTTAGTTGAAATTTTGTATCTAGAAGTTAACATGAATAAGTACAATCCCATGCGAGGATCTTCGCACATCGAGCTGCCGACATGGATTCAGCGAAGAAAACCTGTTGTAAACATCCAAAACGCTGACGAGGTGTGTTTTGCATGGGCCGTGATGTCGGCTTTAAATCCTGCAAAATCAGACGTAGCTAAAAGAACATCATCGTATCCACACTATTCAACGCAACTAAATATAGATAGTATAGAATTTCCTATGTAGTTAAAGGACATTAAGCGCTTTGAAGAACTAAATAATATTAGCATTAATGTGTATGGTGTAGACAAAAAGTCTGTAGTAGGTCCTCTGTATTATACATGTCATAAGAAGAGTACTCATGTTAACTTAATCTATATCGAAAACAGTGAGAATAGCCACTTTTGTTGGATTAAAAATTTGAGTAGACTTGTTGGTAGTCAGTTGTCAAACAGGTGTAACAAAAAGTGGCTATGTGATGGATGCTTGCAGTATTTTAGAACTGAAGATCAGTTAACGAACCATTCCAAGAATGACTGCAATCATGTACGTACAGAGATACCTACTACAGGCAATAATGTTTTAAAATTTACAAATTATAACAAGCAGATGTGGGTACCTTTCGTGATTTACGCAGACTTTGAAGCCATCCTCAAGCCATGCAGCACATGCTCGCCTAATCCTGACAACTCTTTCACTAATACTACACATATGAACGTCCCGTATAGCTTCGCGTATTACATCAAGTGTAGTTATGATAGTACGCTTAACAAGTTAGAACTGTATCGAGGACATGATGCTGCTAAAGTATTTTTAGAAAGACTTGAAAGTGATGCAGTACGTCTTGGTAGTATTCTAAATAGTAATGCTCCTATGAAACCGCTCACCGAAATTCAGTTACATGAACATGAACGTGCTACAAAATGTAGTATTTGTGATGGGGAATTTTCCGAAAATGACCCTAAAGTTTTCGATCATGATCATTTAACTGGTTTGTACAGATGTCCCGCTCATAATAGCTGTAATCTTAAGTATAGAGTTCAAAAATGTATCCCTGTAATTTTTCGTAACTTATCTGGTTACGACTCACATTTCATCTTTTCACAATTTGGAGCTTCAGATGAAATGGTAGATATAATCCCTCAGAACAAAGAGCGGTACATTGCATTTACAAAGTATGTAAAAGTGGATGAGGAGCATTCTATAAAACTGAGATTCCTTGACTAGTTTCGCTTTATGGCGAGTAGCTTCGATAAAGTTTCTAGTAATTTGCAGCCAGAAAAATTTACGGAAATTCGACGCGTTTTTCCTGAAAAAGCGCAGTTTAATTTACTTCGGCGTAAGGGTGTTTTTGTTATGAATATTTTGACTGCTTAGAACGACTCGAAGAACGTGCTTTACCATCAAAACAATCATTTTACAGCTCGCCAAATTCAGCGGATATTAGTGATGATGACTATTTACATGCGCAACATATCTGGGAGCAGTTCCACATGCAATCGCTAGGTGAATACTCAGACTTATATTTAAAGACGGATGTACTTTTGTTAGCTGATGTTTTCGAAAATTTTCGCTGTGTTTGCAAGAAAACCTACAGCCTTGATCCATGTCAGTATTTTACAGCACCTGGGTTAAGTTGGGATGCCATGTTAAAATACAAGCAGGTGAATTTGGAACTGCTAACCGATATTGATATGGTGCACTTTATAAAATCGCCTATTCGAGGCGGTCTAAGTCAGTGCAGTGGGCGGTATTCTAAGGCAAATAATAATTACATGCCGAGTTTCGATTCTAGTCAGGAATCTCAGTATATTGTTTATCTCGATGCTAATAATCAGTATGGCTGGGCGATGAGTCAGCATCTACCGGTGAGTGGTTTCCGCTGGCTAACGCAGTGTGAAATTGATGATTTACAGCTGCACGTCCTAGACGATGAAGCTAATAGAGGCTATTTCCTCGAAGTTAACTTACAGTATCCTAAAGAGTTACACACTTCTCATAATGACTTACCGTTCTGCCCTGAAAATATGAAGTCCCCGTACATCACATCAACGACAAAAATGCTAATTGCTAATTTGTGTGATAAATCTAAGTATATCATTCATTACCGAAATTTAAAACAGTGTTTGCAGCATGGTTTGAAGTTATCCAAAATTCATCGCGAACTAGAATTTAATCAGTCACCATGGCTAAAGCCATATATCGATCTCAATAATAATAAGAACTAATGCAGTTAACGAGTTTGAGAAAGATTTCTACAAGCTCATGAATAACAGTGTGCTTGGTAAGACTATGGAAAATGTTGACAAACGCGTTGATGTAAAATTGATTACAAACTGTTAGAATATTAAGAAAAGGTATCGTGCTAACTATTTAATAAGTAAACCAAATTACCACAGATGTACTATCATACATGAGAATTTAGTTATTATACTGATGAATCGTGTTAAGGTTAAGTACGACAAACCTACCTACGTCGGCTTTGCAGTACTTGAATTGGCTAAAACACTCATGTATGAATTCCATTACGATTATATGATGAAGAAGTACGCTCATAATGCGCAATTGCTCTACACAGATACCGATTCTTTTATTTATCAAATCAAAACTGATGACTATTACAATGATATAAAGCCAGACTTGGGTAGGTTTGATACAAGTAACTATCCTGCAAATAATCAATATCATCTACCGCTAGTGAACAAAAAGGTTCTAGGTAAAATGAATGATGAATGTGCTGGAAATATTATCGATTCATTTGTAGGTACTAAATCCAAGTCATATTGCATAAAACTTAAATAAACTACAAATAAAGAGATTGAAGGGGATTAAAAAGAATGTAGTTCAGAATCAGCTAAGTTTTGTAAACTATAACAATTGTATTAAAAGTAATCCACCTATTTTACATAAGCAAATGTCTGTCATTAGAAGCAAGAATCACCAGTTGTACAATAATTTAATTAGTAAGGTAGCCCTTAACAATGATGATTGCAAACGGTTTGTCATTCCAAATTCTACCAACACTCTAGCCTGGGGGCATAGTAGTATTGATAGGTACTACTTTACATAAAGCAGATGTGTGTGTGTAAACATTATGCTAGAGGTGTGTACGTTGTAATATATACGTTAAGCTGTCTTACATCACAATTCACTGTACATATTGTATAAAGATAGGGAGATGTACGCTGAGAGCGTAGTACGGTAAATGATTCAAGTTTAAACTTGTACGTACAAGAATTGCATCGAGAATAGGAGAAGTACGCAAACATCACTACGGTAAAATGATTCGAGAAAAAACTTGTACATACAAGATGTAAATAAATAATGTAGAATTGGCATATTCTTTTATTTTAGATTAGATATTACCCTCCTCCCGCTCCTTACTTGCAAGGCAGAGTTTTGTTCAATACTATATCACTCAAGGAAGAAGAGTAAGTATGTCAAGAAAGAAGGTGTTGAGCAGATTCGTAAGTATGTTATCGTCTAGTTCAGTAAGTATGTTGAGAAGATAATTTTACTTTTTCTGAACAGCGTTTGATTCTAGTCTTGCAATGCAGTGTTCAACAACATCGAACTCTAGTATGTATAGATGTTTTTGAACGGTAGTATGTGTTCAAGTCTAAACTTGCACACTCTTGCTTTTGCAATGCATGTTCGATAGAGATGTACCTTGACAGAGGAAGAAGAGCAGCTTAGTAAGTATGTTGAGAAGAGATTTTTTTCTTTCTAAACAGTGTTTGATTCTAGTCATGCAATGGAGTGTTCAACAACATCGAACTATAGGTTTTCTAACAGCAGTATGTGTTCAAGTCTAAACATGCATCACTGCAGGTACGCGATATGTGTGCTGTCTTATGCATAAGATCGCATTTTATGTTAAATAAAGCTATGCCTTGACAGAGCAGGGAAAAAGGAGGTTATAACAATCGCTATCTTACGCAAGCTGTTCAGAACTGTAGTATTTTCTCTTAGAACAAAGGTATTCCTTGACATGTTATTTTAAATTGTCCGCTACTACGATAAAGAGCGCAGCACGGTGCTCTCTTGATTAAAGATGGTTGCTAAGCATATTACCTAACACCACATGTCAAAGAATAAAGATGGCAACACGATGCTCTCTTGATTAAAGCTGGCAGCTTGTCAAATTGTCCACCACCACAAGGAGTGCGGCACGGTGCTCTCTCGGTTAAATATGGCGGATGTGGAATTTGCCGCCACCACATTTCAACTAAAGAGTGCGGCACTGCGCTCTCTTGATCAAAGATGGCGGATGACAGCTAACGAAATCGTCCGCAAGAGTGCGGCACGGCGCTCTGTGGATTAAGGATGGCGGATGACAACTAACGAAATTGCCCGCATGAGGGCAGCACGGTGTTCTGTAATTTAAAGATGGCGGATGACAGGTGACGAAATTGCCCGCATGATAACAGCACGGTGCTCTGTTGATTAAAGATGGCAGATGACAGCTAACGAAATTGCCCGCCTGAGGGCAGCACGGTGCTCTGTAGATTAAAGATGGCGGATGACAGCTGACGAAATTGCCCGCATGATAGCAGCACGGTGCTCTGTTGATTAAAGATGGTGGATGACAGCTGTCAAAAAAAGCACGTGGATTTGTTTCCAAAACAAGAGCATGTAGAATTTGCCGCCACCCCATTTTAAAGGTAAGTAGCTGAAGAGTGCAGCACGGTGCTCTCTTGATTAAAGATGGCGGATGATAGCTGTCAAAAAAAGCATGTTGGTTTGTTTCCAAACAAGAGCACGTGGAATTTGCCGCCACCACATTTCAAAGGTAAGTAGCTGAAGAGTGCAGCACTGTGCTCTCTTGATTAAAGATGGTTGATGACAGATGACGGAACTTTTCAAATTGTCCGCTACTACGTGCCATAAAGAGGGCAGCACGGTGCTCTGTAGATTAAAGGTGGCGGATGACAGCTGACGAAATTGCCTGCAAGAGGGCAGCACGGTGCTCTGTTGATTAAAGATGGCGCATGGCAGCTGCACGTGGATTTGTTTACCGATTCAAATCTCGCGCTAGTAAGGTTAAGTTGGCAGCACTGATGTTAGCGATACGTTGTTGTCTGTCAAAAAGCACGTGGCTTTGTTTACCAATTCAAATTTCGCGCTAGTAAGGTTAAATTGGCAGCACAGGAAGAGACCCCTGGCTGCGGAGGAGGAGGCCCCTGGGAAAGCCCCTCGGAAGGAGGAGGTGGAGCGGGCCCCTGGGAAGGCCCCTCGGGAGGAGGAGTCCCCTGGGAGCCGGAGGAGGAGGAGGCCTCAGAACTATCCAATTATACTACTGATCTCCTATGAGTTTTCAACTGAAGGTAAACAACACACCATTCGAGAGATGCTGACTTCTCCCCAAGCCCAGATAATGGTGAGCGTATGTTGACAATCTGCCAATGAAGTCGGTGCTTGTCAATCCAGATATATCGTGTGATTTACAAGATTGCACGCCCGGTGCTATCATATTAGTTACTAACAAATGACCGAAACAAGTCTTAAATCTCGTTTTCAATAGCTTTCCTTGAACACAAAGTGTGGTCTCTAGCTTCGGACAAAGACAATGTTACATAGTACATTACAGTAGTTTACTCTTGTATCTGTTATAAAAGATGCTCAAGTATTGTCTTTGTAGCTGAAAGCAATTCTTTACCACGAACTTCATGGCTGTAGAGCAGACATTGTGTTTAACAAGAGCTATTGTTGACGAGAGATAAGGTTTGTTTCGGTTATCTAGTACTAACCAGGATGTAAAAATATGTAAAACACACGATGTGTCCATGTGTACAAGCAGTATCGTCAGTGGTGGAGCACAAACATACATCCTACATTATATCGTGAACGGTTCAATTGCGACTCCTTGTTTACTAAGGTGGTTTCGCTTTTCCTATCATGTACTGTATGTTCCACGGTTTCAGCTTGTACCACCATTTCTGATACACACCATATAACATAAAATATGTTATTAAAAGTGTATTGACTCTTTGGGTCGGGTGCGCAGGGAACAATATAGCTAAGTGCTCTTCTCAGAATACTGGATATTCTCGTTGAAGAGAATGATATTGACTAATTAATCAAGTAATGAGATTCAGAATCGTAATTTCATTATGTGACGGGTTGATGAATAGATAGCACTAATGTCACATCAGTGGAAATGAACAACAATCTTGCCTCCAGGAGGTGAATAATATCCACAACATAATATTGAAAGCTATGACACAATGGTTTTAATCACCTCTTGGATCAATTACACTGCCAAAGCAGACGATATCCTTGTAGAGTTATGCACGTATAAGATATATATTTCAAAGATTTCACGGTAACTGCTATCTATGAGAGTGTGCAGTTCTTTAAAATCTCACACCAGATACAGCATTCCGAGCAAACGTTACTCTATGCATTAAATACAGAGAGAAATCGAAGAGAAATTTAGCAGCATCTGTCAAACCATCTAGTCCTCTTAATATGGTCGACATTGTACAAAAGAAACAAAAATAAATTAAAAGAACTGTACGGAACACAACAGAAAAATGAAAAAACTCTTTCATTTGTAGAAGGACATCCGATGTACGTTTCTTTAATACCTATTCAGAATATATACAGTTCCACTCACTAATGCTCTACGTATAACACATGCGCTAGTAATATAAGTTCTTGTTTTTCGTTTCTAATTTCGTTCACTGTCAATGTAGAAAGTGTTTGTTCTTTATTTCATTGTTATATCTGTTACTAAGCATAAAAAGTCACATATTGTAATTCAGTCTTCTGCAACTCTGAATGTGAAAATTATTATTATCACATTTAGCAGATTTCACCATGACCCAATTCCTCACTGAGTGCGTGTGTATCCCTGACATCTGGCGAAACCTTCACCTTGATGTTAATATACACTACTAGTTTTAGGAGGAAGCAGAACTGGGCAACCACTCCCTCTTAACGCTAATCAGAAGTTAAAAAAATAATTTTAAAATCCAATGTCCTGTAGGAGAAAACACGAGTTTCACTTACGTTCTTCGGTGAAAATGTGTAAGCAGCAAGTAAGTTATTACTCACCTCTTCACAGGTTATGCAATAGATAATTATAATAGTGTGGGCGTGAACAGTATGAAAGCATATTTTATCTGCAATAATAAAAACTGTATCCATCACCTCAGGCTTAGGCTTTAGGAACTAAAAAGGTTTAGAATATGATCAATTAACTATTTGTTAAGTTAGTAGCAATTATTACATGAGGTTGTTGCCATCCTTGTTAATTTAATTTTAATGTTAATTTCTTCGTGATAATCCATATTTGAATATCACGACCATCATTAATACAATTTATTTCATTTACAAGTTGCTTTACATAGCACCGGCACAGATAGGTCTTATGTCGACGACAGGACTGGAAAGGGTAGTAGTAGTGGTGGTGGTGGTGGTGGTGGTGGTGGTGGTGGTGGTGGTGGTGGTGGTGGTGTTGATTATTGTTTTAATAGGAAGTATAAATAGGAAAGGGTTAGGAGTGGGAAGGAAGTGGCCGTGGCCTTAATTAAGGTACAGCCCCACCATTTGCTTGGAGTGAAAAATGGGAAACCACGGAAAACCATCTTCTGGGCGGCCGACTGTGAGGTTCGAACCCACTATCCCCCGAATAATGGATACTGTCATTAATAAAGTTAGTAAGTTATATGTACTGTCATATTTTAGATTTTTAAAGTATATCGTAAATTGATACTTTTCAGTACTGAATGCGCATCATTAAAATTAAACATGGAAAAGTTCTGATCATTCAAAATAATGAATAATTCGGGAAAAGAAAAAGAAGGGTCACGAAGGGCGTAATAATGATATAATACCTAGGCATCCCAATTCAATGTTCACGAGGGAATGTCGCTTAGGAAAGATGAAAGTCGGGGAATTGGAACGGGTAACTGGAAGCAATCTCGGTCTAAGCTGGGAATCTTGTGATCGCCAACCCAAGCTGCTTCAATCAATCAATCAATCAATCAATCAATCAATCAATCAATCAATCAATCAATCAATCAATCAATCAATCAATCAATCAATCAATCAATCAATCAATCAATCAATCAATCAATCAATCAATCAATCAATCAATCAATCAATCAATCAATCAATCAATCAATACTGATCTGCATTTAGGGCAGTCGCCCAGGTGGCAGATTCCCTATCTGTTGCTTTCCTAGCCTTTTCCTAAATGATTTCAAAGAAATTGGAAATTTATTGAACGTCTCCCTTGGTAAGTTATTCCAATCCCTAACTCGCCTTCCTATAAATGAATATTTGCCCCAGTTTGTCCTCTTGAATTCCAACTTTATCTTCATATTGTGATCATTCCTACTTTTATAAACGCCATTCAAACTTATTCGTCTACTAATGTCATTCCACGCCAACTCTCCGCTGACAGCACGGAACATACCACTTAGTCGAGCAGCTCTTCTTCTTTCTCTCAATTCTTCCCAACCCAAACATTGAAACATTTTTGTAACGCTACTCTTTTGTCGGAAATCACCCAGAACAAATCGAGCTGCTTTTCTTTGGATTTTTTCCAGTTCTTGAATCAGGTAATCCTGGTGAGGGTCCCATACACTGCAACCATACTCTAGTTGGGGTCTTACCAGAGACTTATATGCCCTCTCCTTTACATCCTTACTACAACCCCTAAACACCCACATAACCATGTGTAGAGATCTGTACCCTTTATTTACAGTCCCATTTATGTGATTACCCCAATGAAGATCTTTCCTTATATTAACACCTAGATACTTACAATGATCCCCAAAAGGATCTTTCACCCCATCAACGCAGTAATTAAAACTGAGAGGACTTTTCCTATTTGTGAAACTCACAGCCTGACTTTTAACCCCACTTATCATCATACCATTGCCTGCTGTCCATCTCACAACATTTTCGAGGTCAAGCTGCAGTTGCTCACAATCTTGTAATTTATCACTCTATAGAGAATAACATCATCCGCAAAAAGCCTTACCTCCGATTCCACTCCTTTACTCATATCATTTATATATATAAGAAAATATAAAGGTCCGATAATACTGCCTTGAAGAATTCCCCTCTTAATTTTTACAGGGTCAGATAAAGCTTCACCTACCCTAATTCTCTGAGATCTATTTTCTAGAAATATAGCAACCCATTCAGTCACTCTTTTGTCTAATCCAATTGCACTCATTTTTGCCAGTAGTCTCCCATGATCCACCCTATCAAATGCTTTAGACAGGTCAATCGCGATACAGTCCATTTGACCTCCAGAATCCAAGATATCTGCTATATCTTGCTGGAATCCTACAAGTTGAGCTTCAGTGGAATAACCTTTCCTAAAACCGAATTGCCTTCTGTCGAACCAGTTATTAATTTCGCAAACATGTCTAATATAATCAGAAAGAATGCCTTCCCAAAGCTTACATACAATGCATGTCAAACTTACTGGCCTGTAATTTTCAGCTTTATGTCTATCACCCTTTCCTTCATACACAGGGGCTACTATAGCAACTCTCCATTCATCTGGTATAGCTCCTCCGACCAAACAATAATCAAATAAGTACTTCAGATATGGTACTATATCCCAACCCACTGTCTTTAGTATATCCCCAGAAATCTGATCAATTCCAGCCGCTTTTCTAGTTTTCAACTTTTGTATCTTATTGTAAATGTCATTGTTATCATATGTAAATTTTATTACTTCTTTGGCCTTAGTCTCCTCCTCTATCTCGACATTCTCTTTGTAACCAACAATCTTTACATACTGCTGACTGAATACTTCTGCCTTTTGAAGATCCTCACACACACACTCCCCTTGTTCATTAATTATTCCTGGAATGTCCTTCTTGTAACATGTTTCTCCCTTAAAATACCTATACATACCCTTCCATTTTTCACTAAAATTCGTATGACTGCCAATTATGCTTGCCGTCATGTTATCCTTAACTGCCTTCTTTGCTAGATTCAATGTTCTAGTAAGTTCCTTCAATTTCTCCTTAATTCCACAGCCATTTCTAACTCTATTTCTTTCCAGTCTGCACTTCCAAGTTGAGAGACCCTGCTATCTGCTTTAAGTCGACTCTTACGACAGGTAGAGGACTCGTGGATGTACACTGACTGACAGAGCAAATGTAACACCAAGAAGGAGTGGTTCGAAAGGGATGAAAGTTGGGGAAAAACAGAGACGGCACGGACGAATAATTGATGTTTATTTCAAACCGATATGCAGGTTACACAATGCGCACGGTATCGACTCAGTAGGATGTAGGACCACCGCAAGCGGCGATGCACGCAGAAACACGTCGAGGTACAGCGTCAATAAGAGTGCGGATGGTGTCCTGAGGGATGGTTCTCCATTCTCTGTCAACCATTTGCCACAGTTGGTCGTCCGTACGAGGCTGGGGCAGAGTTTGCAAACGGCGTCCAATGAGATCCCACACGTGTTCGATTGGTGAGAGATCCGGAGAGTACGCTGGCCACGGAAGTATCTGTACACCTCGTAGAGCCTGTTAGGAGATGCGAGCAGTGTGTGGGCGGGCATTATCCTGCTGAAACAGAGCATTGGGCAGCCCCTGAAGGTACGGGAGTGCCACCGGCCGCAGTACATGCTGCACGTAGCGGTGGGCATTTAACGTGCCTTGAATACGCACTAGAGGTGACGTGGAATCATACGCAATAGCGCCCCAAACCATGATGCCGCGTTGTCTAGCGGTAGGGCGCTCCACAGTTACTGCCGGATTTGACATTTCTCCACGCCGACGCCACACTCGTCTGCGGTGACTATCACTGACAGAACAGAAGCGTGACTCATCGGAGAACACGACGTTCCGCCATTCCCTCATCCAAGTCGCTCTAGCCCGGCACCATGCCAGGCGTGCACGTCTATGCTGTGGAGTCAATGGTAGTCTTCTGAGCGGACACCGGGAGTGCAGGCCTCCTTCAACCAATCGACGGGAAATTGTTCTGGTCGATATTTGAACAGCCAGGGTGTCTTGCACATGCTGAAGAATGGCGGTTGACGTGGCGTGCGGGGCTGCCACCGCTTGGCGGCGGATGCGCCGATCCTCGCGTGCTGACGTCACTCGGGCTGCGCCTGGACCCCTCGCACGTGCCACATGTCCCTGCGCCAACTATCTTCGCCACAGGCGCTGCACCGTGGACACATCCCTATGGGTATCGGCTGCGATTTGACGAAGCGACCATCCTGCCCTTCTCAGCCCAATCACCATACTCCTCGTAAAGTCGTCTGTCTGCTGGAAATGCCTCCGTTGACGTCGGCCTGGCATTCTTAGCTATACACATGTCCTGTGGCACACAACAACACGTTCTACAATGACTGTCGGCTGAGAAATCACGGTACGAAGTGGGCCATTCGCCAACGCCGTGTCCCATTTATCGTTCGCTACGTGAGCAGCACAGCGGCACATTTCACATCATGAGCATACCTCAGTGACGTCAGTCTACCCTGCAATTGGCATAAAGTTCTGACCACTCCTTCTTGGTGTTGCATTTGCTCTGTCAGTCAGTGTATTCTACGCACGCGGCATGCTCGATCTCATCCTAGGCAATGATTAGGCTGCTGCTGATTTCGTTATTCACTTCATGAGATAGATCAGTCTAATTAAGGATTTATACATTATAAGTGTACAAATCCGCGACGGATTTTCTAGTCCCAGTTCGAAGCCTGGATAACGGAGGAGGGTTGCGTCAGACTTGGCTACAATGTCGGCTGAGATTTCCTGTCGTATCATCATGTATCAAAATCATACTAATGCTGGAGAATCAGCCAGGTTTCCTCCCTTAGGCGACACGCTCCGACCACATCTAATTAGAATGATATGTTGTTCTCTACTGGAGCAGATTAAAGAAGAAAGGAAGTACTACCTTTTTGCGACAGTTTACATTTTTTCTTGCTAGGGGTTTAACGTTGCACTAACACATCAACGGTTTTCCGCGACGCAGGGGTGAGATAGGGCTAGGAATGGAAAGAAAATGCCCGCGACCTTAATTAACGTACAGCCCAAGCATTTGCCAGGTATGAAAATGGGAAACCACAGAAAGCCATATTCATGACTGTGGGATCCGAACCCACCAACTCGCTTGGTACAATTAACATTGGAACACGACCTGACGATGCCGTGTACTTGCTGAAACTACGCAATCCCGCAAGATTGACATCACTTGCATAAAATAAAACGAAATGGTAAGCAGCAAAGGACTACGACATCGATGATGAGTACGAGTACAAACTGCTTACTGTGGGATTTCAAGTGGACGATAGGGAGTGATGACTGCAATTTGTGACCACTTGAGGGACAATATCGCGGGAGTGAACCGAAAGAGGATCTGTAAACATTTTGGATCTAAAGCTATCCAAATATTTTTGTGTTATGCACTATAATTAAGTCTTATGGTTGAAGAACATTTATTTATTTACCGGTATTTATTTTAGTGTTTCAAAGTTCCCATGAGCTAATGCTCGTATTGGGGTATTACGTTAAAGAGATGGCACAGTTAATATGCTAAATACAAATTAAATTATTCATAATACAGAGCTGATAAAATTTTCTAATAATTTAAATTTAAAATATAATATTTTTCAAGAATACAATTGTGAGTTTAAAAGTTTATATTTATAAACAGAACCATACAGCTCTAAATGAAATCTGAGGATAAGTTCATCTAAACAGACTAAATCTAAGGGCATTAAAGTTTGTCCATAAATGTTTCTTAACATTTCATTTGAATTTACTGAAATTCTGACAAGATTTTATCGAGTCTGGAATGGAATTATTATAGCCCTACACAGTATAATACACCATAAGTTATATACTTCACTGTATTCATTCCAGGGTCATGTAAGTTTCCAGATTGCCGCGTTGCATGATCATAAATAGATGAATTACTGATGAATTTGAGTTTTATATTTGCCCTAGCCAAACTATGTTTAATTATGAAGGCAAGTGTTAACCGGAGAATATGCAATAGGTAGCCTAACAGCCGGAATGCCTGTTCATGAGTATATTATTCTTCTCGACATTTAGAATGGAAAACTATAAAGGGCTCTGAGTTTTCCATTTTGAAGAATATGAAGTTCTGCTATTAGAAATTGGGTGCAGCGTCTCCATACAACATTGATCTATTGTAGAAGACTATGAATTAAAGCATAGTAAACACACTTTAAGGAAACCGATGACTGAAATTTTAAACTTCTACAATTTTGCAGGTATTAACATGATAATTTGTGAGATCATTCATGAAGTAAACATTACCTATTATACCAAGTTTCAAGGCGGTGGGTTTATTAAATCTTCATCAATTATTATTTTTTATATTTAGTTGTGAGTTACTGAACAAAGGCCCCTGAGATACAATTTTGGTTTGCATGACTTCAAAATTTGATAATGATGTTTACATACATATATAAACATAACTTACTTAAAAAATGTGTTTCCCCTCAAATATGCATCAGACTAGAAATTTTTGGATTTCTGGTTTACTAATTTCTATAGAAAAATAATAAACTGTCGTAATCAAATGCATATAATGTTGCATCCAATCAACAAATAATTTTTATGAGTATGTTACTTGAAGATATTACTATAACTCCAGAAATTTCATACCAATCAGACAACAACTGCAGCACATTGAGGAAGCAAAGAAATGAAAAAATGAAATATGAGAAAAAGGCATCTGAGGTTTTGAACACACTTCTTACTTTTTAAAGATATGAGGTAAAGAGTAGAACATCGTAAAGCGATGACATCGTACCACTGTCATATGTCAAACCTTACAGCCAAATTCAAATATAAACTGCAAATTACTGCAAAAATATGCGACGAAGTTCCATCAGTGTGAGGTGGGAGTGTCAGAGACACTAACACGGCAGCCCATTCAAATTTTCTTATGCCATTTAAAAATGGTAGAACTTGAAATATTCTGCCATTTTCGGATAATAGAAAGATTGGTGTTTCTTAAACAATAATTCCGAAAATCGTTTATTTGTAAGAAAATCATGAAATTTCAGTCATCATGATCATGCAACACGGCAATCTGGAAACTTACATGTCCCTAGAATGAATACAGCGAAGTACGGAACTTATTGTGTATAGTATAGGGCTATAATATCATTTAATTCTATTCCAGATTCGATAAAATCTTGTCAGAATATCAATGCATTCAAAAGAAATGTTAAGAAATATTTATGGGCAAACTTTAATGCTCTTGGATTTAGTCTGTTTAGATGAACTTACTATCAGATTTCATTTCAAGCTATATGGTTCTGTTTATATAAACTTTTAAACACACAATCGTATTCTTAAAAAATATTGTATTTTAAATTTAAATTATTATAAAATTTTATCAGCTCTGTATTATCAATAATTTAACTTGTCTTTAGCATAGTAACTGTGCCAGCTCTTCAACGTACTGTCGCAATACGAGCATTAGCTCATGGGATCTCTGAAACAGTAAAATAAATAAATACATGCTCGTCAACCGTACGACTTGATTATGGTGCATAACAAAAATGATTTGGTTAGCATTAGATCCACTACGTTTACAGATCCTCTTTCGGTTCACTCCAGCGATATTGTCCCTCAAGTGGTCACAAATTGCACTCATCAGTCCCTTTCGTCCATGTCCAAGTGAATTCTTAATAAATTGCAGATGATGGTCCCAATCTAGTGTGGAGGTTATAAAAGTACCTAAATATTTAATTTAACGTCAGAAATTTTGGTCGGAGTCAGCGGAACACTTTCGTACCATCGACAAAAAATGAGTACCTGCTGATAGATGGAGGTCTTAACTGCCACGAAGGGCATTTTGTATATTTCATGTAAGAGAGAGTTTCATGTGGTGTGCTGTGTGTTTCCCATAATTAATGCACTATGCAGAGTTGGAGAATAGTACATTATGCAACAATCCTATAATAGCAATAATTAAGACACGAAAATGTTTATAAAACGAGGGAGACGAGTTATATAATTTGCATTCGAGTGTCTTAATTACTATTATAGGTGGGTTACATACGACTGTTTATGCTCGACGATGATTATAATTCTCTTTTTTAAATATTCATACATTTCTGTCGGGATGTCGCTTAACAGTTGAGTTTATTGAACAGAGCGCAAAGTGGATCAGAGACCTTGACAATGTCATATATTTTCAAAGTTTTGAAAGAAGGTTATCATAACCTAGCTTTGTTTCAAATACAAATTGTTTATTTTGCAGTTGGTGAAATTAATTAGGGGCTGCCTGGCCGAGGCGGTAAAGGCGTGCTCGGTTCGCCCGGAAGGACGCCGGTTCGAATCCCCGTCAGGAAGTCGTAAAAATTTAAGAAACGAGATTTCCACTTCCGGAGGTGCATATGGCCCTGAGGTTCACTCAGCCTACACCAAAAATGAGTACCAGGTTAATTCCTGGGGGCAAAGGCGTCCGAGCGTAGAACTAATCACTCTGCCCCATCACGTGCCGAGGTTAACAATGGTAGAAGCCTTTACCTTCCACTCCTCCAAGGATCTTCATGGTCTGTACGGAGGTGACTTTGCTTTTTGCTTTGAAATTAATTAGCGGGAATGTGCCGTGTGGTTGTGGAATATTGGAAGTAGAATGTGCATTGATGTTAATATGTGTGTCCGACGTGTTTGATTTTGGAGACAAGTGCGAAGCTAGTGCATTGAGTGCAGGTGCGATTCTATCCTTACATAATTGGTCAAACAGTTGTATCATGATGAAAATCTGAACTCTGATTGGTGGACAACCTGTATCATAATGAAAATCTGAACTCTGATTCGTGGAGAACCTGTATCATAATGAAACTTGAAGTATAATTAGCCACATTAAGATTCAGTTTCCTGGCATATAATATTTATATTGCGGCATCGTCGAGCATAAAATTAGTTTTAATACTGAAGCAAGCCGTTTCCGGACCGATGACATGCGAGGAATCTGTTCTGAAATTTTGGCCTATCTGATTGTCACAGCCTGTATAAATCCTACCGTCTAATGGTTCGATAATAATTGATGGGAGCTTTTTGTTTCATTAAGGGGGAGCCGTTTTTTTATTTACGAACGTTAAATCCTTTGTAAAAGCAGACCATCTAAATTCCATGCTAGTGTTTCTCCGGCTAATTTAGAGCACAAATGTTGCTCCTGGAATGCTGCTACCTGGGTGATACACTCGTAATCTCCCTCTGTTCGTGCAGTAAATGTGGCTGATAACATCTGCTCATGTAGTATATATCGTATGCTCCCACCATTACGTGACCGTGTTGCAAATCCTTCAAGCGTCAAAAGATGGAAATTCAGTACTATAATAAGTGACTTGCTAATATATTTAAAATATCAATTATAAATATTTCAACTAATACTACCAATAGAAATTCATGATTTTTTCTTATGGAATCACAGCGTTAGACTTGAATGCAAATGTGAACCGCTGCTTTTAACCAAGGACACGGGTAACCAATATTTTATTGGTGGACTCCCTTTAAACCTTTAACAAGTTTAAACCTTAGGCTACCTCAGTCGATTAGGAGTAGAGATAAAGTGTCGAATACATGATTCAAAATTAGCCGGCTTGATCGTAGCTGATGTGGTAAACTTTTGAATGGTAAACACAAAACTAGGCACTCCATGTTGTTCGTGATGACGGGCGGTGATATACCGGTACTAAGAGTCACGCGAAAACGTAGCTAATTAGCCTCAGATAAGGTCCAGGAGACCTTTGCTTTTGCTACTAGATAGTAGCTCAATAGGAACGTGAACTTTGTCAGGGAGGCCTTCTGAATGAGGCCACTTTAAACTGCCAACTTCCTGGTCGCTGAGACTATAATTACTATCTTTAAGGTTTTCAAAATTGTAGTTATTTCGGTGATACAGTAGCTGATCTATAGTATAGGTATTTCCACCGTTCATAGTCAGGAAGACACTCACTTCATTTTTGAGTTTGTAAAGGAACACTAAACTGCGCCATGTACACCAAAAAATAATGTTCAACCCGTTCTTCTGTAATACTTGAAGGTAAGGTAAGGGTTGTTCTGCCCTAAGGCAGAGGTGTTCCTGAGCCGGAGTTTACGTGCGGTAGGGTGGCCAGTTCCTTTCCGCTCCTCCAATCCCTTACCCCCCACCAACAGCGCGTGGCAACCCATCCAACTCCTGACCACGCCCAATGTTGCTTAACTTCGGAGATCTCACGGGATCCGGTGTTTCAACACGGCTACGGCCGTTGGCATACTTGAAGCAGCTAGTTGATATACTATTCTGACCACATGCGACACGCATTAATTGAAATGCTCGGAAAAAATGCAGTCGTGATTGCCTGATCTTTCCCTCATTGAATATGCACTGATCATGAGAGGTTGACATGTGATGCAATCTGGAAGTCTAAGCACAAGTCTCCAAAAAACGACATCAATAGATACAAGTGGCGTGGAACAATGTATTCGATCGGATGTTGGGCAGCTGAATGATCGTGCGAATAGGACAGCCGTGTGCTGAATAACAAAGTGGTTAGGGAGCTTATTGTTATGTTGTGTGAGTATTGTTGGTGCATGGTGTGCTATGTATGTACAGATAATCATTTACTGTAAACCTTTTCTGAACAATTATTTTAATGTTTTAATTTGTATATACACTGACTGACAGAGCAAATGCAACACTAAGAAGGAGTGGTCAGAACTTTATGCCAATTGCAGGGTAGACTGACGTCACTGAGGTATGCTCATGATGTGAAATGCGCCGCTGTGCTGCGCACGTAGCGAACGATAAATGGGACACGGCGTTGGCGAATGGCCCACTTCGTACCGTGATTTCTCAGCCGACAGTCATTGTAGAACGTGTTGTCGTGTGCCACAGGACACGTGTATAGCTAAGAATGCCAGGCCGCCGTCAACGGAGACATTTCCAGCAGACAGACGACTTTACGAGGGGTATGGTGATCGGGCTGAGAAGGGCAGGTTGGTCGCTTCGTCAAATCGCAGCCGATACCCATAGGGATGTGTCCACGGTGCAGCGCCTGTGGCGAAGATGGTTGGCGCAGGGACATGTGGCACGTGCGAGGGGTCCAGGCGCAGCCCGAGTGACGTCAGCACGCGAGGATCGGCGCATCCGCCGCCAAGCGGTGGCAGCCCCGCACGCCACGTCAACCGCCATTCTTCAGCATGTGCAATATCGACCAGAACAATTTCCCGTCGATTGGTTGAAGGAGGCCTGCACTCCCGGCGACCGCTCAGAAGACTACCATTGACTCCACAGCATAGACGTGCACGCCTGGCATGGTGCCGGGCTAGAGCGACTTGGATGAGGGAATGGCGGAACGTCGTGTTCTCCGATGAGTCACGCTTCTGTTCTGTCAGTGATAGTCACCGCAGACGAGTGTGGCGTCGGCGTGGAGAAAGGTCAAATCCGGCAGTAACTGTGGAGCGCCCTACCGCTAGACAACGCGGCATCATGGTTTGGGGCGCTATTGCGTATGATTCCACGTCACCTCTAGTGCGTATTCAAGGCACGTTAAATGCCCACCGCTACGTGCAGCATGTGCTGCGGCCAGTGGCACCCCGTACCTTCAGGGGCTGCCCAATGCTCTGTTTCAGCAGGATAATGCCCGCCCACACACTGCTCCCATCTCCCAACAGGCTCTACGAGGTGTACAGATGCTTCCGTGGCCAGCGTACTCTCCGGATCTCTCACCAATCGAACACGTGTGGGATCTCATTGGACGCCGTTTGCAAACTCTGCCCCAGCCTCGTACGGACGACCAACTGTGGCAAATGGTTGACAGAGAATGGAGAACCATCCCTCAGGACACCATCCGCACTCTTATTGACTCTGTACCTCGACGTGTTTCTGCGTGCATCGCCGCTCGCGGTGGTCCTACATCCTACTGAGTCGATGCCGTGCGCATTGTGTAACCTGCATATCGGTTTGAAATAAACATCAATTATTCGTCCGTGCCGTCTCTGTTTTTTCCCCAACTTTCATCCCTTTCGAACCACTCCTCCTTGGTGTTGCATTTGCTCTGTCAGTCAGTGTATAAAGCCGCCACCGCTGCGTTTATTGCATTTCTGTCTGTCTTGACATTTATTAATTATAGAACGGCCGAACATACTTTAATCAAACTTCCAATTTATAAGCTATCACTTAAAATATAAGGATATAAATTATTTTAAAATCACATTGCGAACTCAGGATTTACGGGAAGACCAAATCAGGTATCTTCCTTTTAAGCTAATAATGTTGGCTTTATGGATAAATACCGGGTGTATCCGTGATGATGTTCCAAACTTTCAGGGATGATGGGGGACGAAAAATGGATCAGTTTGGAATAAGGAACCATATTCCGGAAACGATCGAGTCAAAAGTTAAGCGAAATTCTACTCATTTAAGTCAGTTTACATGCACAGGTTTCAAAATCTGCTCCGTTTACAAGAAATGTTCGAAATGGCCCCCTCCTGCGACAATGCAGGCATCGTCGCACAAAGTTCTGTGGTACCCCTTCGAATATCCCCGGTGTCGTTTGAACAGCGTCGCAGGCAGCGAGAATTTTGCCAAGAGATCCTCTTCATCTCGACAGGTGTCTCATACACAAGTGTTTCCACAGGGCCTCACAGGTGAAAGAGCAGTCCACAAAACCCCTTTTCCTATCCACTTAGCAGCAAATGTCTGATCCAGATGTTCACGAACATTCAGTCCAAAGTGAGGTAGAAGCTCCATCAGGTTGGAACCACATCCGTTGACGAAGGGAAAGTGGGATGTATTCCAATAACGTGGGCAGTACTTCTCTGAGCACCACTGCTGCATTTAGAGGGGAGGAAGAAGGAACGGCCTACTACGTAATCATTGACTGTGCCTGCCTACACGTTGACTGAAAGTTTGTGCTGATGGCTCTTTACAACTCTAGCGTGGGGATTCTCATCGGCCTAAACATGACTACTGTGACTATTTAGCATTCCGTCACTGGTGAAACAGGCTTCATCTGTAAAAAAGGAAAAGTAAGGATCAAAAACAAGACGCTGCAAGACTCATTGCCTGAACACGACTCGAGATGAGAAGTCAGCAGGACCCCAAGCCTGCACTTTCTGTGGATGGCAGGGGTGTAGCTGAATTTCACGTAATACTCGCCATACAGTCATATGCGAAACATTTATGTCATGAGCAACTGCTCGAGTGCTGATTGCAGGCGCCTCATCCACGCGAGCAAGTACTGCATCTTCTACTGTAATTCGTCGTCCTCCTGGGTCATTGTACTGTTGTACCAATAAATTGCCTTATTTCACTTAATCGTTGGAACAGTCGTGGAAACATGGTGTGGGCTGGATGTCTCCTACGAGGATATTTGGCCTTGTACAACCGCTTGGCTTCTATGCTGCTTCCATTTGCTTGCCCATGCACGAACACCATGTCTCCAAGTTCCCTAATCGGGTAAAGCTCTATTTGCATATGGCTGATCGACGTTCCACTTCAACCTGTAAACGCAGAGTGAAGCCTACAGTACAGACATCGCACACCGACCACGTCAGTACACGGTTCTTCATCTGCATTGGAGTCGTTGAGTTATTATCCTAGCCTCTTCTGTTCGTCGGGATTCTCTCCTCTATTGTACTCTTAGCACATCCAGTGTACGGTACAGTCGGAAGTATCAGAACGGTTTTTGCTTTAACTTTTGGCTGTCGGTCGCAGTGGTGTAGTAGATACGGCGTTGGTCTACTAATCCCAAGTTAACGGGATCAAACCCGACTGAGGTCGGTGGCTTTTAAGGGTGTTTAACGGTGACAACTCCATGTCTTTAGCTTCTGGCACGTTAAAAAACTACTGGGGGACGAAATTCCGACACCCCGGCGTCTGTTAATAACTTGGATTATTAATAAACTTTTACTAGAACGTTTAGGAACTACGGTTCCTTACCTCAAATTGATTCACTTGGCATCCTCCATCATCTCTGAAATTTTGTAACATCATCACGTATACATCCTGTAGAATGTCATCAACTTTAACGCAATTTATTTCAAAACTTTTTCTATCCAAACATTTTTGGTGAGCTTCCTATCCCATCTTGGACAGACTCCCAGCTGGATAGAAAGCATAAAGTATAGCATCTCCTTCCAGCTTCACTCGAGTGCCAATATTAACGCAATTTGTAAATGCCGGTATGTATCTGCGCACAGTAAGTAAACAATTCAAACAAAATTCTATTAAATAGTAATATTTTATCATCGCTCAGAATATATACTGTAGAACCTCATCAATCCGCACTAATTGAGGCTCTAGGTTGTCCGAATTAATGGAAATCCGGATTAAACAAAACAACTTATGAAATGAGCTAAGGTACATCACTCTGTTCAGTACAAGAACGTGTACAGTAGAGTATTTAAGAAATACAAAGGTTATTTAGTATACAGATAATTATAACGCAATTAAGTATTAGGCCCTACAAAATACAGAATAACTAGTGCAGTACAGAATTAGAACATGGCAATCAAGGCACAGCTTCACTGACCACTCTTGCCACGCTTACTGGTTTGAAGAAACTGCCGATCCTTTGTTGTCTTCCTTTGACATGAATTTATTTAATAATCAACTCACGCAGATGCCTCAAATGTTTGTAATATGCAGATAAGTTTTCATCGTTGTTATCTTCAGCGTGTTTAATGACAATGTTTAGATGGTCTTTAATTTCACCAAGTTTTGGCTTAGAGTTAATAACATCAACTGCTTCATCCTGGTCATATTCATCCGTTTCAGATCTTTCTGTAATTGCATTTATGGATTATTATTAAGCGGCTGTCGGGATTAACAAATGTCCGGACTAATGGAGTCCGGATTAACGAGGTTTTATTGATTTATGTTCTACATAAAATTCAAGTCATTTTAGTTTTCATGAATTCATTTTAATATTTCTGAATAAGCTACATTCTTGGTCCTATCTGCAGATAGAATTAAAATGAACCGATTTTCTGCACTTCCTGATCCATGAAAAGCAATCCGTTCTCAAATCCGCCCAAACATATTTATATGGTTGACCTTGTAACCTGTTGGTCGTAATTGGAAATTACATTTTTACTAGCAACTGTTGTTATTTGAACGAAGTAAGACAAATTTGTGGGAAGGTACTTAAAATTGTACCAATAATAACGAAATAATGAAGATGACTGAAAATACTCACACTCTGTACTTATTATTGTTGGATGTAAGTAACCAGTACATTATGTATCTCCGTATAGCTATAACCTAAAATGTTTTTAGAACATAACGAGTTGGTCGTGCTAGCATTCGATAGATGGTGGGCAACTCTGAAGATAGTTTTTCATGGTTTGCCATTTTCAAACCAGGCAAAGGCTGGAATTGCACAAAAATTAAGGCCACGGTCACTTACTCACCAGTTTTTCCTTTCCTATTGTTGCTGAAGACCTACCTGAGTTACGTTAAATCGATAAAAATTTAAAAAAGAATTCCTTGAACTCTGAAAATCTGATTAGAAAATAAGGTTAATGTCTCTTCCAGTAAATAAATGACATTAAATTTAACAATGCATGAAACACTGTATTGTCCAAATAAACGACTGCACCAAGAACACGAATCAGTAAGTCGTTAGGTACTGAGATAAGGTTCCCTAACATGTGGGTATTTTACAACATAGATAGTCGAAAATAATTTAGGTGATTGAAAATATCACATTAATAAAATTATGTTGCAGTAAAAGGAAGGGTACATAAGATGGAAAGCACATATAGTATAAAAAGTATCTATCTAAAAATCTACACTATAGTGGTGAAACCGGAATGCTTATATGCAAGTGAATGTCTGGTACTAAACTATAGATTAGATAAACTTGAGGTACTAGAAAGGAGAATCACGAGAAAAAACTTAGGCCCTGTGAAAACAACAGAAGTATGGAAATTAAGATCTGATCATGAAATCTACAGGAACATAGAAAACATAACAGAAACCAAAAGAAAAAGGAGATTGCAATTTTTTGGACATACACTGACTGACAGAGCAAATGCAACACCAAGGAGGAGTGGTTCGAAAGGGATGAAAGTTAGGGAAAAAACAGAGTCGGCACGGAAGAATAATTGATGTTTATTTCAAACCGATATGCAGGTTACACAATGCGCACGGCATCGACTCTGTAGGATGTAGGACCACCGCGAGCGGCGATGCACGCAGAAACACGTCGAGGTACAGAGTCAATAAGAGTGCGGATGTTGTCCTGAGGGATGGTTCTCCATTCTCTGTCAACCATTTGCCACAGTTGGTCGTCCGTACGAGGCTGGGGCAGAGTTTGCAAACAGCGTCCAATGAGATCCCACACGTGTTCGATTGGTGAGAGATCCGGAGAGTACGCAGGCCACGGAAGCATCTGTACACCTCGTAGAGCCTGTTGGGAGATGCGAGCAGTGTGTGGACGGGCATTATCCTGTTGAAACAGAGCATTGGGCAGCCCCTGAAGGTACGGGAGTGCCACCGGCCGCAGCACATTCTGCACGTAGCGGTGGGCATTTAACGTGCCTTGAATACGCACTAGAGGTGACGTGGAATCATACGCAATAGCGCCCCAAACCATGATGCCGCGTTGTCTAGCGGTAGGGCGCTCCACAGTTACTGCCGGATTTGACCTTTCTCCACGCCGACGCCACACTCGTCTGCGGTGACTATCACTGACAGAACAGAAGCGTGACTCATCGGAGAACACGACGTTCCGCCATTCCCTCATCCAAGTCGCTCTAGCCTGGCACCATACCAGGCGTGCACGTCTATGCTGTGGAGTCAATGGTAGTCTTCTGAGCGGACGCCGGGAGTGCAGGCCTCCTTCAACCAATCGACGGGAAATTGTTCTGGTCGATATTGCACATGCTGAAGAATGGCGGTTGACGTGGCGTGCGGGGCTGCATTTGCTCTGTCAGTCAGTGTATTTACAGAATGGATGATTCAAGATTAACAAAAAGGATTTTCAAGTACATTTGGGGCAAAAAAGCAACAACTGGCCGGTTTCAAGAAGTAAAGAAAGATTTAGAAATAAATAATATAAGAGAAGGAGAAACTACGGACAGAGGTATTTTTAGAAGGAGTGTAGTAAGTATGGAAGGATTCCAAGGAAGACTGAACAAGAAAACTGGTGTGAAGTGGTCCGTGGACAGAAAGAAACAGCGTAGTGAAAGGATGAAAGAATATTGGAAGGAACGGAAGAGAAAACAATAAAGTATGAAGAACTGAATTGAAATTGGCACGTGTTTACTAGCAGGCCTCATCGGAAAGGAGAAGAATATAATGATGTTGTGACTGCTGCAAGATGCCGTGGGGTAATTGACCTGCGAATTGATATTATGTAATATGGTTCCCTAAATAACAGTAGCCTGTGTTTCAAGGACGTAACATATAGCTAAAATTTGACATCACAATCTGGAGAATATTACGAATCCCGAAGTGTATGGCTGAGGGTGTGGTAAAACGCACTCGGTTATATTAGTGGAGTATCTTGCAGTGAATTTCTATGCTGTGATAGCTGACCGAGTGTTTTTTCGCTTTTTTTTACCTATTCATGTTCCTTGCCAGTCACAGACATTCGAAATGAGTTATACTCACACGCGTCGTGAAATTGAAGTGGAGACAGTCGCATATGCAAAATATGTCAGTCTTATCACTGATGGTGGTCTATCAGAAGTGGCGTAACGTTAGGGCGTGCAATGCCCGGGGTTTAAAGGGCCCGCAACCCTCCCCAGAAAAAAAGTAAATAAGTGAATACATAACGCCATTCTGCATGGGATAGGTGACATCATGTATGCGTAAGGTATGTAGAGTAATTGTCCGATCATTGCATCTGTCTGCAAATTATTTTTATTGTTATTGAGTATTAGACAGCTGTCTCTCTTAACATGAGCGGCACGCACTCTGAAAAGTATCTATCCTCCATTATTACTAAAGAAACTGCGAAAGGTGGTACCAAAATATCAAATTTTAAACCTAATTATTCCTGTTGCTATTTCTTTTTCAAATCGATCATCAAATAACTACATACGAATAGTTATGACTCAAGACAGGTTGTGAACTCAGCCTCCTCAGAATCGAATGTGTCATTTATAGATATCATTGAAATCGTTGTCCGACTCGTGGGCTGAATATTCAGCGTACTGGCCTTCAGTTCAGAAGGTTCCGGGTTCGATTCCCGGCCGGGTAGGGGATTTTAACCTGTCACTGGTTAATTTCAATGACAAGGGGGTTGGGTGTTTGTGCTGTCCCCAACATTCCTGCAACTCACACACCACACATAACACTGTCCTCCACAACAATAACACACAGATACCTACACATGGCAGATGCCGCCCACACTCATCGGAGGGTCTGCCATACAAGGGCTGCACTCGGCTAGAAATAGCCACACGAAATTAAATAAATTAAATTGAAATCGTCAATGCCTGTGCATCCCAGAAAGTACTCTGCACTGTCTAGTTTCTTTAGAATCAATTGTGAGTGCAGTAAATCTTTAAAATGTACAGAGATTGTAGAAACACATATTCATTTACGGTTTATTTCAATACCCACAAAATATGTAACTTTCAAAATAAAACGTATTAATAAATAAATTAGTTTCGTAATCTTATGGTAAGTTATTTGTAAACATATAAGATGGTTATAGATTGCATTGAAGTATGTACTGTAGTTGAATGTGTATTTGGGGCCCCAATTTTGTTTCTGCCGGCAGGCCCGTATCATATTCATTACGCCACTGACTGTCAGCATGTATTTCTAGTTTCTACTTGGTTAGTTAAATAAGTAAAGGAAAGGCAAGAGTGATGTCGTAAAAAAATGAAATGGCGTATGGCTTTTAGTGCCGGGAGTGTCCAAGTACAAGTTCGGTTCGCCAGATGCAGGTCTTTTGAACTGACTCCCGTAGGCGACCTGCGCGTCGTGATGAGGATGAAATGATGATGAAGACGACATATACACCCAGCCACCGTGCCAGCGAAATTAATCAATTAAGGTTAAAATTCCCGACCCTGCCGGGAATCGAACCCGGGACCCCTGTGACCAAAGGCCAGCATGCTAACCATTTAACCATGGAGCCGGGCAGTGATGTCGTACACGATGAGGGTTAGATTATGGCTTGGCACCGTGAATTAAACACGAATGCGTCTTTCCCATTGAATTTTGTCGAATTAAATGGTGCAATATCCACTATTTTGTAGCATATTTTGTCCACCCAGAGCTGAGGCATCACACTCTAACCCCTAAACCTGTTCGCGTAAATCTACGCCAATGCGAAGTATAGTATATAGCAGCTATTAAGGAAAAATGTCACACTAGGTTACTTTACTAGCAGCTAGTAATTAGCAGTGAGCACTCGCTGGTTACTAGACAAGTGTAACGCCCCAAAACAAAGGTACCAATACATGTTGGCGAACATTTTATTCGCGACACGTACAACTTTCCAAGCCTCGGGCTTGAGAGTTCGAATCACCTGACTTACACGCCACTCGCCACTAGCGCTTTGCCTGCCTAGTCGAATAGCTCTAGACTGCTGAGGTGAAATGTTGCGGATCTGGTGATATAGGGTTTGTTACACCCCAGAGAAAACTAGCCCTAATGAGGAAACTGAAAGTAATACAATATTAGAAGCTGAAATTTATCGTAAATTTATTGTGTAATTATTCGCAGCTAATGCAAAAACAACACAAAGGATAAGTCCATAAACACAAGTGTAAATTTAGATATTGAGGAAATGTGAGCAAAATCACTTTCTGTTCATAAATGTAATATATTTCGAATAATTTAAGATAAATTCACTGTCGGCAGCCCTGAAGATGGTTTTCCGTGGTTTCCTGTTCTCACACGACGCAAAAGCTCGGGCTGTACCTAGATTAGGCCACGGGCACTTCGTTCCCACTGGTAGCTCTTTCCAATTCCGTCGTCACCACGAGACCTACTGTATCTGTGTCGGTGCGACGAAAAACCAATTGAAAAAAAAAAGAGAGAGAAACTCGTTGTTAATATGTATGTCAAGAACTAATTAATTAATTAATCTCAGTGGGAGATAAATGCCACTGCTTTATAAAAAAAAGGGAAAGTATAGTAGGTACAATCAGTGTAAAATTTCACTGAACATGTACAACAGACTGGTGTTTAACAATCAGAGTATTTGATGATTCCACCCCTGATTTATCCCCCCTATCGAAGATGCCTTGCTCCGTTTCAATGTAGTGATTTGATTTGAAAACTAGGAGCAACCTGGTGCATCGCCACACTAATAGCTGTTTTCAGCGTAGATAATATAATTTACCCAGACAGTCAACCTAGGGTCATTCATATTCAAAGCTGTTTTCGAGGACGTCGTTAATAAAATACATGAAATTATTCAGGCAGTCAGAAGACATGAATATTTCTGAAATCCCTCATGTGATTTGTATATGAAGAAGAATGAAAAAGACGCAGCCTTGAGCATCGAGAGAGTTTCTGCAACAACTGTATTAGTAACCTTGAGTATATACTGTATCTACCAGTATTAGCCTTGTGTGATAGGTTTACTAGTCGCTGATACTACCCACAAAAACTATCACCAATACTAGCTGCCAGTAAACTAATAATAATAATAATAATAATAATAATAATAATAATAATAATAATAATAATAATAATAATAATAATGTTATTTTTGATGTCTCAGTCACTACTTTTACGGCTTTTGGAGACGCCGAGGTGCCGGAATTTAGTCCCACAGGAGTTCTTTTACGTGCCAGTAAATTTATCAACACGAGTCTGGCGTATTTGAGCACCTTCAAATACCACCGGACAGAGGCAGGGTCGAACCTGGCAAGTTGGGGACAGTAGGCCAGCGTCTCAACCGTCTGAGCCAGCTAGTAAACCAGCCTATACGAATAACATATAAGAATAAATAGTTTAGTAGTTGTATCTCGACTCAATTGATTCTGCACATTATTTATTTACCAAAATAATCGGAATAAAACATCTCCTTTTTCCCTAATTAGCTTGTAAGGAACACTTGCACTAAACTTAATCCCTCTAGCGTTGTGGGAACTGTGCGATTTAGGTGATATTATCTTGAGGGTAGTTCCCCCAGTTTTACCTCGTTTATCACAACACAAAGGAACAGAATGTTTTTACTTTTCTTAGATACCATACAAGGAACACATAGGCCAATTTCCACCCTCTAGCTTCATGGAAAGCGTGAGAATTGATGATGAGTGAGTCGGTAAATCAGGCTTTCACTTTAATATAATAGAGATACTTACTCTACTCACGGGCCGGGCTGAGTGCCTCAGACAGTTGAGACGTTGGCCTTCTGACCCAAACTTGGCAGGTCCGATCCTGGCTCAGTCCGGTGTTATTTGAAGGTGCTCAAATACGTCAACCTCGTGTCGATAGATTTATTAGCACGGGGCATAATTCCTGCATATCGGGGTCTCCAAAAACCGTCAAAAGTAGTTAGTGGGACGTAACAACAACAGCATTATATTTATTATTATTATTATTATTATTATTATTATTATTATTATTATTATTATTATTATTATTAATATTTATTATTATTTCTCTGTTCTTGTTGTCGTTACCGTGGATGGCGTGCTGTGTCTGCTGTATCATGTGTACGATTTATATGCTACTCATGAACTTAGGCACTGGAATCATAATACGAGTGGTAAACTTTACTCAGAGTGATGCAAGTTGAATGGTACAAGACCGCGAAGTCCATTGACTCCTATTCCTATTACATCTTTATTGGATTTTTAGGATATATATATTACTTCCCTCATTAAATATCTACGTATGTTTTAATAATAATAATAATAATAATAATAATAATAATAATAATAATAATGATAACCGCCTCTGTGGTGTAGTGATTAGCGTGATTAGCTGCCACCCACGAAGGCCAGTGTTCGATTTCTGGCTCTACCACGAAGATTTGGAAAGGGATACGAGGGCAGGAACGGGGTCTACTCAGCCTCGGGAGGTCAACTGAGTAGAGGGTGTTCGATTCCCACTTCAACCATCCTCGAAGTGGTTTTCCGTAATTTCCTACTTCTCCACCAGGAAAATGCCGGGATCGTAGTCTACCTACGTACCTAAAGGCCACGACCGGTTCCTTTCCTCTTCCTTGTATATTCCTTCCAATATTACCATCCCCCTACAAGGCCGCTGTTCATCATAGCAGGTGAGGCCGCCTGGGCCAAGTACTGGTCCTCCTTTCCAGCTGTATCCCCCGGACTCAACGTCTCACGCTCCAGGACATTGCACTTGAGGCAGTAGAGGTGGGATCCCTCGCTGAGTCCGAGGGAAAAGCCAACCCTGAAGGGTAAACGGATTAAGAAAGAAAGAAAGAAAGAAAGAAAGAAAGAAAGAAAGAAAGAAAGAAAATCAATATGATTATTATTAATAATAATAATAATAATAATAATAATAATAATAATAATAATAATAATAATAATAATAATAATAATATGCAGTGTATAGAGTGCACCGCAAGAAAATCCTGTACGAAAAAAATTGTAGTTCCATATCTCTGGGCGTCAGGTGAGCGCTCTATTCACTGCTCTATCGAGGAAAATGCAGTGAGCGTAGTAATCTGCAAGTTATAGTTTCATTTATAGCTCTATATACCATGGTATACTGTAGTCATACGTGGATTATGGGCAGAATTAACCGTCGAAACCATTATGAGGGTTTTAAATTATTTCACAAATTGATGATGTAATCTGTGAACGATACATTTTTCCAGTATAATATGTAAGTTGATAATTAATAAAGAAAACGATCCGTTTCTCTTGTTAAATTTCAACACAATAATTTTGCAATAATAATAATAATAATAATAATAATAATAATAATAATAATAATAATAATAATAATAATAATAATAATAATAATAATAATAATAATAACTGATTTTATAAATTATTTGCTCGATACACGCATAAACCGTCTGCAATAAGGGATACCTAGTGTGCCCGTTCGCATCTCGTAGATCATTTACAAAATGGCGGCGTAGGAAGGTATGGCCCATGCGATCTCTTAGAGGCAATGAACTTCTCATTAATGCGGTATATAGAAAGAAGACCATGCACGTCTCGGAACGGACCAATTTGGAAGACACTACAGGACAGTAGAGGGTCAATTGGATTGTTTTACGAAAAAATAAAGCAGCGGAGATATTGTTAAAAAAAACTTCACTCTAAAAAATTTTCATCGGTAGAGGAAGGACGCAACTCCAAGCCAAGCTTCACATCTGAAGATTATTCAAGATTTCCGAAGAAGATATTGACTATTTTATGATCGACTTTCAAAACAGACGAAATAATTCACCGGCGCACAGTATAAGAAGAGGCGAGATATTACAAAAATAAGTAAAGTAGGGTTAGCTACATCTGACTTGGATCCCGTGAGCAACCATTCTGCGATTGGCGAAGAAGGACTCACTGTATCAGAGGACCGATAACTTCGTATGGGCAGAAGATTATCCCTGTTGAATTTAAAGAAGAACAAAAAGTACATTTCAAATTCCGGAGAAAAAGGCTGTTACATAAATTAATATACACTGACTGACAGAGCAAATGCAACACCAAGGAGGAGTGGTTCGAAAGGGATGAAAGTTGGGGAAAAAACAGAGTCGGCACGGAAGAATAATTGATGTTTATTTCAAACCGATATGCAGGTTACACAATGCGCACGGCATCGACTCTGTAGGATGTAGGACCACCGCGAGCGGCGATGCACGCAGAAACACGTCGAGGTACAGAGTCAATAAGAGTGCGGATGGTGTCCTG
Organism: Anabrus simplex; assembly: GCF_040414725.1. Taxonomy (NCBI): domain Eukaryota; kingdom Metazoa; phylum Arthropoda; class Insecta; order Orthoptera; family Tettigoniidae; genus Anabrus; species Anabrus simplex. The sequence continues at coordinate 183,730,738 of NC_090267.1, forward strand.
AGGGATGGTTCTCCATTCTCTGTCAACCATTTGCCACAGTTGGTCGTCCGTACGAGGCTGGGGCAGAGTTTGCAAACGGTGTCCAATGAGATCCCACACGTGTTCGATTGGTGAGAGATCCGGAGAGTACGCAGGCCACGGAAGCATCTGTACACCTCGTAGAGCCTGTTGGGAGATGCGAGCAGTGTGTGGGCGGGCATTATCCTGCTGAAACAGAGCATTGGACAGCCCCTGAAGGTACGGGAGTGCCACCGGCCGCAGCACATGCTGCACGTAGCGGTGGGCATTTAACGTGCCTTGAATACGCACTAGAGGTGACGTGGAATCATACGCAATAGCGCCCCAAACCATGATGCCGCGTTGTCTAGCGGTAGGGCGCTCCACAGTTACTGCCGGATTTGACCTTTCTCCACGCCGACGCCACACTCGTCTGCGGTGACTATCACTGACAGAACAGAAGCGTGACTCATCGGAGAACACGACGTTCCGCCATTCCGTCATCCAAGTCGCTCTAGCCCGGCACCATGCCAGGCGTGCACGTCTATGCTGTGGAGTCAATGGTAGTCTTCTGAGCGGACGCCGGGAGTGCAGGCCTCCTTCAACCAATCGACGGGAAATTGTTCTGGTCGATATTGGAACAGCCAGGGTGTCTTGCACATGCTGAAGAATGGCGGTTGACGTGGCGTGCGGGGCTGCCACCGCTTGGCGGCGGATGCGCCGATCCTCGCGTGCTGACGTCACTCGGGCTGCGCCTGGACCCCTCGCACGTGCCACATGTCCCTGCGCCAACCATCTTCGCCACAGGCGCTGCATCGTGGACACATCCCTATGGGTATCGGTTGCGATTTGACGAAGCGACAACCTGCCCTTCTCAGCCGTTGACGGCGGCCTGGCATTCTTAGCTTTACACGTGTCCTGTGGCACACGACAACACGTTCTACAATGACTGTCGGCTGAGAAATCACGGTACGAAGTGGGCCATTCGCCAACGCCGTGTCCCATTTATCGTTCGCTACGTGCGCAGCACAGCGGCGCATTTCACATCATGAGCATACCTCAGTGACGTCAGTCTACCCTGCAATTGGCATAAAGTTCTGAACCCTCCTTCTTGGTGTTGCATTTGCTCTGTCAGTCAGTGTATATATACGGAGAACTTATTTCCGACTGAAGAAAATTTCATCCCTAATAATAAGAAATAGAACAATCGATTGGGATAGATCATCAAAGAAATGGAATATATCATGACTGATTTCTCCGCAGAAAGAATTTTCTTTGCTGTCTGCAGAATTGGAATGATGACTGCTTGCTAAATCTACAAGATGGACTGAACTGGGGAAAGGTACCTTCCCAACCAGACGACCAGCCGATGATGGGAAGCCAACGGCCAACCAGACGACCAGCCGATGATGGGAAGGCAACGGCCAACCAGTCGACCAGCCGATGACCGGGAAGGCGATGTCCAACCTGAGATCCGGATCCTAACAGAGGGTCTAACCACATCCAAGCAATGGAGCGACAACCAGACCAAACATAACATCTAATGAGCTAAGTCTTTACATTTTCTTGTAGAGTAGTTTCTTTCACTCTACACCCTCACTCTGACTTCGGCATGTGCTGATTAATTGGTGATATTTATGAATTAATTAAGAACGTGTGTGAATTATAAAGTGAAGTGCGAGATATGTAAGGCTATAACATAAGATGGCAGTGTAGAATTAGAGTTCTATTATATCATATACATGCTACCGCACTTGCTCACAAATAGTAGAAACTAGCATGAGTAAATGAAAGAAGTGTTTCTTGTGAAGATCTGATAGCAATGAGTCTATACAAGTCGTGAAACTTCGATTGATCTCGTATTAGTTGTACAATGATTACGTCACGATTTACCTGCTCGGCAGACATGAATATATTTAAGTTACGTACTCCTTACTGTATAGAAAGAGGGCATTGAACTTCGATTGCTGTTAAAATATAAGAGGTTATTGAAATGCGTTTATAATAAAGCAATTCTTAGATGTTTGGCATAGAGCTTTAAGAGTAATCGGCGATATGCGTACGGTAATAAGTATGCCAGTGGTGTGATAATGTATATTGAAATTATGTTATAATATGGTTATTTCTCGGAGTATATTAAGGTATATTTGAAATACAGAGGTTTGTTTATGTGCTGCGGTATGAAGAAGAATTGCTATTTGCTGCGGAAACGTTACGTTAGATTAACATGAGGTGAGTTCTGTGTCACATAGAAAGAGTACGTTAAAAGAGTGCACAACGTGCAGATGACCCATTTTAAGGTAAGATTGACATGTACTATGGTAGAATTGTGAATCGTGACAGTTTTATCTGACATTGGTAAATACTGTGTAGCATATACGAGAGAGTTCTTTAACATACGGTTTAACTATGCTCATGGGTAAGTCTACTTATGATATTCTTTGGTGCGGTGACATATTTCAATATGAATGCGTATTAATTTCATTCTGTTCTGACCATATGAGTTGAGTAGCTCGCATACATGAGAGATACTGAGTAATAGGAGATAGCTAAAGCACATTGAGCCGATGGCGGAGGTGTGTGTAGATCGGAAACTACCTAAACAGTTAGATAGATGATTTATTTCTTTCTTTTTTTTTTTTTTTGCTACGGGCTTTACGTCGCACCGACACAGATAGGTCTTATGGCGACGATGGGATAGGAAAGGCCTAGGAGTTGGAAGGAAGCGGCCGTGGCCTTAATTAAGGTACAGCCCCAGCATTTGCCTGGTGTGAAAATGGGAAACCACGGAAAACCATTTTCAGGACTGCCGATAGTGGGATTCGAACCTACTATCTCCCGGATGCAAGCTCACAGCCGCGCGCCTCTACGCGCACGGCCAACTCGCCCGGTGATTTATTTCTTTTAACGCAGAGTTGAATTGAATTGAAGTTCTTAAAGAATATAATGAGTAAGAAAATGGTAAGCTAGGAGCTGTATGTCGTGGGCTGTAGGGAGGTATTGTCTTAGCCCGTGAGTTGTTATTTAAACGTATTCAAGAAGAAGGACCAAATAATCAGAGTTCAGATTTATGAATGCAAACTTAAGAGAGCAGTTTTATGATTTCATACTCACGCTAGAGTTTATTTAGGAGACATATAAGCAAAGATATGCTCAGATTTATATTCACAATCTGACTTTATCCCATTTAATTATTATTACGCTTCATTCTAGCAAACTAACCATTTTTATTACACAGAATTGACTTAAATGTGGTGAGAATAATTAATGTAATTATCGTGACAGTATTCACATCAACAGACAGAAGTATTTAAATGGAGACTGTGATTGCTCAGTGATCTATTGAATATAATTAGAGTAATTTAAACTCATTTCGGAACATGATTACGAATATAGACATAAATAATGAATGTGAACTTGAACATTGAATGAGAATGAGTGTAAATAATTTAAAAATCTCTATTATTTTACTTTTATTTGAGCCAGCGCTGACTCTGATCCCTTATGCATAAAGGTTATCAAGCTTATACTACCCAGAATCCACATCAACTTTTCATTGAACGTAATTTTATTCCAATAAATCTTGTTTTATTATTTTTCTAGAAATTGTCTGTGTTATGAATTCTTTTTGGTAACACCTAGTTTATAAGTTAACTGGGAAGTTAAGTAGACATAAGTAACTGAAGGATTTGATGAATGAAAGAGATTCTTTTTGAGATTTTCGGCCGTTGGTACTTACTCGAGCGAATAGGTTCCCCAGTGATACGTGTCTCTGCAGACCGAGTCTCTTCCGAAACCACGTTAAAAACAAATAAATGGAAAATCTCAGATTTTATGAGCGATAGATAGAATACCCTGAGAAGAAATAGAGCTACCGGGAGAATAGTGTGCTGACGGCCTGACAGCGGTCACACTAGTAAAAATGTGTTATGAAAGATATGTATGGCATATAGACCTAAGGAAGTGACCCATATCTTAACCTTTCCTTATACCGGGTGGTTCACTAGTACTTTGTCCGCGTCCGTAGCGTAAGTTATTAGCTTCAGTCCTCGGGGGCCTGGGTTGGATTACAGGTACTGCCAGGAATTTAAGATTGGCAGGAGGGCTGGTATCGTATCGTATCGTAATCTGTTTACCCTCCAGGGTCGGTTTTTCCCTCGGACTCTGCGAGGGATCCCACCTCTACCGCCTCACGTGCAGTGTCCTGGAGCTTTAGACTCTGGCTCGGGAGATACAACTGGGGAGGATGACCAGTGCCTCGCCCAGGCGGCCTCATCTGCTATTCTGAACAGGGGCCTGGGTGGGGGACGGGAAAATTGGAAGGGATAGACAAGGAAGAGGTAAGGAAGCGGTCGTGACCTTAGTTAGGTACCATTTGCCTGGAAGAGAAGTGGGAAACCACGGAAAACCACTTCCAGGATAGCTGAGGTGGGAATCGAACCCACCTCTACTCAGTTGACCTTCCGAGGCTAAGTGGACCCCGTTCCAGCCCTCGTACCACTTTTTCAAATTACGTGGCAGTGCCGGGAATCGAACCCGGGCCTCCGGGGGTGGCAGCTAATCACAATAACCACTACACCACAGAGGCGGACAGGAGGGCTGGTACGTGGTTCAAATGGTACATGCAGCTCACCTCAATTGGGGGTGTACCTGAAAAGAGCTGCACCACCTCAGGATGAAGACACAAGTTTAATTTACCAGCCCCTTATTTTTCGGACATAGGCAATCTAAATAACATGTGTAGCATAACGATCCTTGTCTTTTAGTTTTATAAACATCAAATAATTTGAAATTTCTCCTTATGGTCGATAAGGCTCTCTCCTACCCATGTGTCATCACTGAAAATTGATCCATGGACCTAGCAAAAGGAAAAAAAATTCTTCTTCCTAATCGGTTTTACCTCCAGGGTCGGTTTTTCCCTCGGCCTCAGCGAGGGATCCCACACCTACCGCCTCAAGGGCAGTGTCCTTCAGCTGCAAAAGGAAAAATTACTATGTTAGGTTGTGATCCACCGAAAACCACTGATAGTGACAGCTTAGGTTGTGATCCACCGAAAACCACTGATAGTGACAGCTTAGGTTGTGATCCACCGAAAACCACTGATAGTACCGATCTCGATAGCTGCAGTCGCTTAAGTGCGGCCAGTGTCCAGTATTCGGGAGATAGTAGGTTCGAACCCCACTGTCGGCAGCCCTGAAAATGGTTTTCCGTGGTTTCCCATTTTCACACCAGGCAAATGGTGGGACTGTACCTTAATTAAGGCCTCGGCCGCTTCCTTCCCACTCCTAGCCCTTCCCTGTCCCATCGTCGCCATAAGACCTATCTGTGTCGGTGCGACATAAAACAACTACCAAAAAAAAAAAAACACTGATAGTGACCGGTTAGATTGTGATCCACCGAAAACCACTGATAGTGACAGGTTAGGTTGTGATCCACCGAAAACCACTGGTAGTGACACGTTAGGTTAGGTTTGGTTAGGTGCGACAGCATTACTAATTTAGTGGGCTGATCCATCGAAAACCACTGACAGTGACATGTTAGGTTGTAATCCACCGAAAACCACTGATAGTGACAGGTTAGGTTGTGATCCACCGACTGGTAGTGACACGTTAGGTGACTTGAAAGTGTCAACGACAGAGCTTGTACGTAGTTGTGACCTATTGCTGGGCCAAATTAAATGACTTGTGTTAATACGATGGAGCCCAGACTTTGAAGTCTGCACTTCTATCCTGTCTGATTATATATTCACCTGCATTTAAAATGTGTGAATATCTGATTTAGGTCCGCCTCTGTGGTTTAGTGGTTAGTGTGATTAGCTGCCACCACCGGAGGCCCGGGTTCGATTCCCGGCTCTGCCATGAAATTTTAGAAGTGGTACGAGGGCTAGAACGGGGTTCACTCATCGTCCGAGGTCAACTGAGTAAAGGGGGGTTCAATTACCTCCTAAGCCATCTTCGAAGTGGTTTTCCGTGGTTTCCCCACTTCGCTTACAGGAAAATGCTGGAATGGTACCTCACTTAAGGCCACGGCCACTTCCTTCCCTCTTCCTTGTCTATCCCTTCCAATCTTAGTATTTTCGCATCTGTCTCAAACATTTCCCCTAATTTAACCTAAACACTGCCTAGGTCTTATTTGTAGGTGGAGCTGTCGAGGCAAGAGTGGTACTGGAAAACGACGATCAAAGCACTGGCAGTGCATGCGAATGCTGTGAAAGGCAGGTAGGGGCAATCGTGCTAAAATATTACTTTGTTGCTTAATGAAGAAAATTTCAAAATACCTTACATCTTCTGCTCTTACCTACACTGTCTCGGTCTTAAGCAATTATTTTGCTAGTCTATTGTTTCCCTTATAAACACATAATCACATACTTGACGTCCGCCGGGCTCAGTAGCTCAGACGATTGAGGAACTGTCCTTCTGACCCGAACTTGGAAGGTTCGATCCTGGCACAATCTGGTGGTACATGAAGGTGCTCAAATACGTCAGCCTCGTGTCGGTAGATTTACTGGCACGTAAAAAATCTCCTCCGGGACTAAATTCCGGCACCTCGGCATCTCAGAAAACCGCAAAAGTAGTTAGTGAGATGTAGGAACCATTAAAATTATTATTTGACGTCCTTTTTGAGCATCCCATTAGTAAGTAGAGGCCTGGTGCAGATCTTTTGATTTGACTCCCGTAGGCGACCTGCGTGTCTTAATGAGAATGAACTGATAATGAAGACGGCACATATACACAGTCCCCGTGCCAGGGGAGTTAAACAATTGTGGTTAAAATTTCTGACTCTGACGGGAATCGAACCCGGAATTCCTGTGACCAAAGGCCACCATTTATCCATGGAGCCGAACAGTCCATAGGTGATTACGGTCCAAACAAAAGGCAGTTGTGAATACTTTCCTACGCGGAAGACATTGATTTAATCAGTTATTAACCTTAGTAAATGTTATTGTCTCAACGTCCAACTTATAACTTTTACATTTTTTAGAGTCACCGAGATGCTGATTTTTTTCCCCTAAGGTGTCCTCATAAACTGCGGCATTTGCTTGGTGTAAACATGGGAAACCAAGAAAATCATATACGAAATTACAAAAATTAAGAAATATTTTGAAGCGTCGTGTGTTCGGGATCGATGGGAAAATGACGTCAAACACATCTGCGACTCCAGAATTTGCTTTACGTAGCACCGACACAGATAGGTCTTATGGCGACGATGGGATAGGAAAGGACTAGGAGTGGGAAGGAAGCGGCCGTGGCCTTAATTAAGGTACAGCCCCATCATTTGCCTGGTGTGAAAATGGGAAACCACGGAAAAGCATCTTCAAGGCTGCCGACAGTGAGATCCGAAACCACTATCGTCCGGATGCAAGCTCACAGCTGCGCGCTCCTAACCGCACGGCCAACTCACCCAGTCAAACACATTTGAACTGTGTCATTGTACCTCTTCTCAGAATTCAATTTCAGAAATGTTAATTCCCCGAATAATGGTACTTACATTAGCGGACGCGCCGACTGGTACAAACGGTACAATACAGTTCGGTTTTCGCATTCTTGAGCCAAATGTGCCGCAAGGCACACAGCCATCTTGCCCACTACGATGCCGGTCGTTTCTTACAGTACTTGTCATCGGTCACTTGTATATGACATTGCTTTAAACTACCAAACCAAGAATGAGTGAGATTTGCGTCGCGTTACGTTGTCACGAAAATCTAGCGGAACAGTCAACATCCGTAGTATTTACTAACTTCAAGGCTCCCTATTTTGAGGATTAATCCCAACATCACCCATTGAAACTTTACAGCTCTATGACTCATAGTGTATTATTATTATTAGTATTATTATTATTGGATCGACTATGTAGGACAGTTGGATGAGGAACTCACCTTTTAAATTCATGATTATTTCTTCATGTGCTTACCCTCCAGGGTCGGTTTTTCCTTCGGACTCAGCGAGAGATCCCATCTCTACCGCCTCAAGAGCAGTGTGCTGGAGCTTCAGACTTTGGGTCGGGGATACAACTGGGGAGAATTACCAGTACCTCGCCCAGGGGGCCTCACCTGCTATGCTGAACAGGGGCCTTGTGAAGGGATGGGGAGACTGGAAGGGATAGACAAGGAAGAGGGAAGGAAGCAGCCGTGGCCTTATGTTAGGTACCATCCCGGCATTTGCCTGGAGGAGAAGTGAGAAACCACGGAAAACCACTTCCAGGATGACTTAGGTGGGAATTGAACCCACTTCTACTCAGTTGACCTCTCGAGGCTGAGTGGACCCCGTTCCAGCCCTCATACCACTTTTCAAATTTCGTGGCAGAGTCGGGAATCGAACCCGGGCCTCCGGGGGTGGCAGCTAATCACACTAACCACTACACCACAGAGGCGGACAAATTCATGATTTCGAAGTTAATTACTAGCAAGGGACCTATGTCGATGGATTAGCTGGACATTAATGAACATTTTATAACCTTGATTTTTTAAATCGATAGCAATATTAATTAGAGCTAATCTCGTATTATTATTATTATTATTATTATTATTATTGCAATATTAAAAGGCTTCTTTCGTGCGAATATCACCTTTAAGTACGATATGAATGGATATGAATGTAAGTGCTTTCAGGGAGTTCAAGCTAAGGGAGTAGTCTGGTGATGAAATTGTGTTCTGTAACGTATCAAAGTCCATCGAGTATTTCATAATGAAGCTATTTGTCACAAAGAAATATTCCCGTATGAGGTACACAGAAGAACGCTACATTAGCCGTTCTTGTAAGCTGAAGTGAACGTAATGCGAGGCTATTGTGTATTATTCTGCGGTACTTGTACATCAGTTGATTTCCATTGTATTCCGGTTCACGTCCCATTCAAAGGACTGTCGCAAGATCATTACGCAAATACGCGACTAGGGTAACTGAATGTGTTTTTTATGCTCCCTACCACGATACACTATATTTTTAAGTAATCAAAGGCCGATTGTATGAAGACAGTTGTCTGATGGTCAATTTAGAGCCTTTCAGTAAATGAAATAAAATTACGACTTATTCAGGTTGCATAAAATATCATTAACAATCAACAATCTTAAATATTCACGCCTGAAAGAAAGGAATAGATATAGTTCTGCTAACGTATAAAATTGCCTGCTGCCATTTCTTGATGGATACAGTACTTTTGTATCCATCCCTTGGCACAGGCCAGAGTAAAGTGTAGCTTTTACCGAAGTCCCTGTCTCATCCATGGCTGTGACAATATGGAAGCTGCTGGGGTATGGGTGGTCCTGAGTAAATGACATTCAGAACACGACTAGTGCATCTGAGTGTTATGAAAGGTGTTGCTCATAGGGTCAGTCGTGCTGCAATAGGACTTTCTGACCCAGTGAGGAAAGCAATGACAAACTACCTCACTCCTCGTCTTGCCTAGTACGCCTCATTTTAGTGCTGCCATTGGTTTTTGCGGTTTCCTTATAACCACATAACCTTTGGTGGTGCTATTTGAGGATCCAACCAGCCTCTGGGCTGATGACCTAACAGACAGACAGAACGCATAAAAATGCGATTGTAAATAGAAGATCCGATTTGGCTTCATCATATTCGGAAGAAAGTCGTGGAAGGAAGCTGACATTTAAATTCTGATAATATAGACGTATACATTTTTTGTTTGTTTACCGCTAAGTCCCATTTCTTGATAGTACGGGATGAGGTGAGATGTGTTTGTACATCGTTTACAATCGGAATCCCTTCCTGATGCCAGCCTCAGTTGAGGAGCTAATAAAGATGATACGAATGATGCTGAATGAAATTGGGTAAGGAGGCGGAGAGAATCGACTATGAATAGGAAGTGTCTCGGCATTGTCTGGGAGATGTGAAACCACAGAAAGCCATTCGAAATCACGCGTCTCCTGAATGCAAAGCTTGGCTCCATAGGCGTATTGGCGTTACATTAATAGCAATATCTGAGGGAAAAGCTATCGCTTATATAGTGTTTATGATCTCACCTTTGAAATAAAAAATAAATAACAATTAATATTCAGAATGTTTATAATTCACCTCAGTGAAGGCGTTTTGTGTAGTTAATAACATGAAACGTATTTAAGTCTTCAGACGTACCTTAGTTCAGTATTAAATAAGAATTACTCTGATCTAGGCTCAAGGAGGTTACCCGAAGTAAATCCAACAGTCAAATCTGGCCTTAGATCAAGATATATTTACTGTGCATTAACGTTTCAATATAATATAATATAATATAATATAATATAATATAATATAATATAATATAATATAATATAATATAATATAATATAATATAATATAATATAATATAATTACGGAAGATTGAAGTTTCATTTAGCAGTATTTTTTCCTCACTAACTCAGATTAAACTCCTAAATATGTTCATTTCAAATTGCCAATTAATACATATATATATTTCAAAATATGGGGAAAATATGAAGGTTTGACAAAGACATAACCAAGCAAACGAAAGTGATTTTCTCGTCAAAGATGGGATTATTATTATTATTATTATTATTATTATTATTATTATTATTATTATTATTATTAGCGTATGGCCTGAGCCACCGAGTTATAGACATGCAGTGGCGTCGTGTATGTGGACGTCATTAAGTTCCGACATTCCCATTGTGATGGTATTTAGTAATGAAAGTGGAACTCTACTGGACGGTTTCTACGCCTGATTTTATTTGATTTTGTTAGGTGACACTCCATGTGTTCTTTAACATGCCAACAACAGTAACATGGATTGAGCGTCCGTCAAAAATATTCTGCTTCAGTCGAGAATGAGAGGGTGATGATGATTATTGTCCTAGGAGGAGGCACAACTGGGCAACCATCCTCTAATCAGAGGGAAAGGTGGAAGAGGTACGACACTTCGAAAAGTGAAGATTTCTTGCAAAGTTTTCAATCCCTCAAGCGTAATTTCACTAACATCATTGTCCTCGTCCCCATGAGTTAGGTTGTTCGCGACGTCAAGAGAAAGATTTCCTTTTGCGTTGAGTTATTTTCAAAATATTCCTTCTCCCTGTCCAGTAATTCCCTGGGATCTACTATGAGTTCACCGCATTTATTCAAAAATATTAATTTCCTTTTTCCCTCTGTTTATTACTGTCCAGAAACGTTTTCCGCCGTTTGAACTAGCATTTACAGATTATTATCGAAATATTTCCATGACTTCTTTGATTCAGGCCAACGGCCGTAGCCGTGTTGAAACACCGGATCCCGTGAGATCTCCGAACTTAAGCAACATTGGGCGTGGTCAGGAGTTGGATGGGTTGCCACGCGCTGTTGGTGGGGGGTAAGGGAATGGAGGAGCGGAAATGAACTGGCCACCCTATCGCACGTAAACTCCGGCTCAGGAACACCTCTGCGGAGGTTCGGACCTGCCTTCGGGCAAAATAACCCTTACCTTACCTTAGATTCAGCGATTATTTGTTTCGCTCTCTTTTATATACGCAAAATTCCCTGTCTGCATCGGTCCTTGTTTGAACCATTTCTGATATGTCTTATTTTTACGTTTACAAGCGACCCTGACTTCATTCCACCAATATGTCTGCTTTTCCCGAACTTAACACACAGTTGCTCCTAGACATTCCCTTCTCTCTATTATAAGAATCCCTGGATGACAACCATCCTATTTCTATATCCCGAACCTGCTAACTGCTTATGTTTCGAACTTTCCACTACCCATATCCGTGGACAAATATCTCATTTTACCGCCTTGGAGATTCTCTATCCTTATTCTTATGCAGACAATTTTCACTTTCTGTATCCTGGTCTTGGAGATACTTAGTCCACTAGAGATTATATGGTGGTGGTCTGTATCATTGAAAAATCACCGTAGTTTTCACACATTCCTAAGAGATTTCCTAAATTTATATTCGGTTACAATATAGTCTATTATGTATCACTATTCTATTCTTTCTGGAGATCCTGACTACGATGTAACTGAGTGCTTCATAAAACTTGTCAATCCGTCTTCAACTGCTCCTTCACATGGTGAATACACTGAGATAATACCTGCAGTTTGAAAATGGAAAACCACAGAAAACTATATTCAGGGCGGCCGTCACTAGTGTTCAAAGCCACTACCTCCAAAATGCTAAATCTACTCACAACATTCGCTCATGTACGTGCCTAACAAACTGTGTTGCCCCTCTTTCTGCTCTTCCCTTGTTAACAGCTGTTATGAAAGCTTTGTTAACGCGTATCTCTTCTTCGTTATCTCACCATACCTGAGTATCATTAACTCCCAACAAATCCAGAGGCATTCTCTTTGCTGACTCGGCCATTTATACTTTCTCTCTTTCATAAGGCCATTAATATTGTTGGCTCCTCATCGAATTCCATTGCGTTCGGCAAGTTTCCAAGGAGTTCCTCTCTTGTCCAATGGCAGTGGGACTCCCTTACATCCGTACAGTGCGGTTTGCTTCAGTTATTCAACTCGGTAAATGCTATGAAGCAGGATGTTACCCTACATACAAATATTCAGAGCAAGTGACCGCGCGGTTTGGTCACGTAGCTATCAGCTTGCATTTTGGAGGTAGTGGGATTGAACCCTAGTGACAGCCGCCCTGAAGATGGTTTTCTGTGGTTTTCCATTTTCACACCAGACACATGATAGGACTGTACCTTAATCAAGATCACGATCCATTAATTCCTACCGAGCTCGATAGCTGCAGTCGCTTAAGTGCGGCCAGTATCCAGTATTCGGGAGATAGTAGGTTCGAACCCCACTGTCGGCAGCCCTGAAAATGGTTTTCCGTGGTTTCCCATTTTCACACCAGGCAAATGCTGGGGCTGTACCTTAATTAAGGCCACGGCTGCCTACTTCCCACTCCTAGCCCTTCCCTGTCCCATCGTCGCCATAAGACCTATCTGTGTCAGTGCGACGTAAAGCAACTAGCAAAAAAAAAGCATTAATTCCTACTCCTAGCCCTTTCCTATCCCATCATCGCCGTAGGACCTATTTCTGTCGGTGCAACGTAAGAAGCAATAGAAAATAATTTCAAACATTCCAAGTGAGTATGTCTTCTCTAACAGGTTGGAGATCACTGGGGGATTGTATAGTAGGAATTTTTTTTTTTTTTTTGCTATTTGCTTTACGTCGCACTGACACAGATAGTCTTATGGCGACGATAGTACAGGAAAGGCCTAGGAGTTGGAAGGAAGCGGCCGTGGCCTTAATTATGGTACAGCCCTGGCATTTGCCTGGTGTGAAAATGGGAAACCACGGAAAACCATCTTCAAGGCTGCCGACAGTGGGACTCGAACCCACTATCTCATGATTACTGGATACTGGCCGCACTTAAGCGACTGCAGCTATCGAGCTCGGTGTATAGTAGAAAAATATCCTTATTGTGAAATTTTCGAATCTCGCGATTTGATCTTCCTTGAATAACACCTCCTTGATATCAGCAATATCATTCATTAGTTGTATCTTCAGGAATATGTTTTAACTCATGTAGCCATAATTCCATCTGAAAAGTATTTCGTACACTATGTCGAGTCATTTCCGGTAAGAAAAAAAACAATGTGCATGTGTAGTACTAATAAATTATCGTCAGAAATGCCAAAAATTGCAGGGAAGGTTAATGATATATTTAACATTTATCGACAGTGTTCATTGTACTTCATAAGTAGTCCATTTAGTGTTTAATGTGCTGACATTAGTATTAATCACATCAGGCAAGCAGAGTGAATTGCAATACATTAGCATGAAGCCTACAGGGATTTGAAAGGTTCCGCCTTTCATTTATTGTTTTATACATCAGGCGGCTCGCGGGCGCCGTACTTACTACTTATAAATGCCCCGCATGATGAATGGGATGTCTACCAACTGATTTTTACAGGAGAACTAATACCAGCATGGAGGTTACGTCAGATAACAACCCCTTGCATTAGTAAATTTCGTTTTCGACCGCATAGTATTAGGCTGATATAAAGTAGTGCAGCACTACATTTGCTGTCTACATATCGGCAATGGCTAATATGTTCAGCAACGAAGAATATAGAGACTTCACTTTAATCTGTAGAGAATCTGGTCGAAAGGCCGGAGACGGTATACACAGTAGTTTCCAAACAGACGTCTGCGTTCTACTCACGTATTTCGCCGAACACTATTAGTTTTTGTTTCATACAAACAACTCTTTTATAGAGTGGAATATCTTCGCGTGTATACATTAATACGTTATTAAATTTTCATTTTTCACCGGGCGAGTTGGCCGTGTGGTTAGGGGCGTGGAGCTGTGAGCTCGCATCCAGTAGATAGTGGGTTCGAACCCCACTGTCGGCAGCCCTGAAGATGGTTTTCCGTGGTTTCCCATGCTGGAGCTGTACCTTAATTAAGGCCACGGCCGTTTCCTTCCCATTCCAAGGCCTTTCCTGTCCCATCGTCGCCATAAGACCTACCTGAGTCGGTGTGACGTAAAGCAAACAGCAAAAGAATATACCAGGTGGCTCTCGAACGCCGTACTTTCTACTTATAAATTCCCCGCAAGCACAAATGATGAATGGGATATCTACAAACTGATTCTCACAGGGGAACTATTACCAGCGGGCAGGTTACTTCAGAATATGAAGAGGTAAGAAACGGAGTATCGCGCGCAGCATGTTACTCAGCGCTACCAGTCTAATGCACCCCTTGCATTAGTAAACATCGTTTTCGACCGCATAGTTCTAGGATGGTGTATGGTACAGCCGGACTATATTTAGGATTAGGCATTATTTTAAAAAACGCTATTTGTACAAGCCTAGGGGCTGCCTGACCGTGACGGTAAAGGCGTGCTCGGTTCGCCCGGGAGGACGTGGGTTTGAATCCCCGTCAGGAAGTCGTAAAATTTAAGAAGTGAGATTTCCACTTTCTAAATGATTTCGTTTGTATTATGTTATTTTATATGTAAATGTAATTAATCTGCCCCGTGGATTATTCGTAATAATAGTTGTTTTGAGATTTTGATTCTATGTTGTATAATACAATTTTCACCAGGTCTCACAAATTACTTAATAAATAACATAACACAAAGAAATAATTTAGAAACGTTGGTATTAGCTCCCCTTGAAATACGATTACAAGTGAATATATTTTTTTACATTTGGCTTTGCGTCGCACCGACATAGATAGGATTTAAGGCGACGATGAGACAGGAAAGGGCTACGCGTGGAAAGGAAGCGACCGTGGCCTTAAAAGGTACAGCACCAGCACTTGCCTCGTGTGAAAATGGGAAGCTACGGAAAACTATCTCCAGGGCTGCTGACAGTGGGATTTGAAACTACTATCTCCCGAGTGCAAGCTCACAGCTGCGCACCCGTAACCCCACGGCCACCTCGCCCGGAATAATTAAACAGAAGTACGGCATGTTTATGCAATTAAAATCATTTAGTATTTGAATACTCATTAAGAAACTAACAGACACTAAAGAGACTGCCAGGCTGATGAATGCGCGCGGCAATTGGGTGAATTACAACTCAGTGGCCACGACCTCGGCAAAAAAATATGTATTCCTACTACCCTTCCTCACAGCACATGCAGTCTCCACTACTTGCCGTAGTGCTATACAAATTGGTTAGCCGCGACGAACAGCATTTTGTGCGCATTCCAGTCAATAATTATGTTAATAATTAACGAAAACAAACGAAGGAATTAGCAGATAAGATAACAAGGTTTGTACAAACAGCTTTTTGAAAATAATTCCTAGTTCCAGCTGGATAAAGTGGAATTAAAATATAATGTTTACTACACAAAGTGGGCAGGGGGGGTGGGACTGTCCCTCCTCGCCCCATCCCCTAATCGCCGCTACTGTTTGTAGACACACCAAAGATGCAGAAAAGGAAATTTAATAAGTTATTAATTTATACACGTGTAGACATTCCACCCGATGGAAGAGATGCTTGTATGAAACAAAAACTAATACTGTTCGGTGAAGTCCGTGTGTAGAAGGCATACGTCTCTTTGGAGCTTCTGTTGCATTCCGACCAGATTGTCCAGATTAAAATAATGTCTGTATATTCGTCGCTGCTGATCACACTAGCCATTGTTGATATGCAGACAGCAAATATAGTGCGGCTGTACCTAACACCAGCCTAGAACTATACTGTCGAAAACGATGTTTACTAGTGCAAGGGGTGAATTAGACCGGCAGCGCTGAGTAACATGCTGCGAGCGACACTCCGTTTCTTATCTCTTCATATTTTGACGTAACCTGCGCGCTGGCAGTAGTTCCCCTATGAAAATCAGTTGGTAGATATCCCATTCATCATTTGTGCATGCGGGGCATTTATAAGTAGAAAGTACGGCGTTCGAGAGCCACCTAGTATATATACCTACCTGAAACTTCAAATAACTGAAAAAATATATATTGTATTTTAATTACAAACTTATTTCAACAGTAACATTGCACTGACTGATTGTTGCTGTTAAGTTGAAGACAGTGTGCTTTGTTTCTTCAGCTTTCACTCATCTCCAAAAGATGGAACTACTGCTGGAGGTGCAGAAACTAGCCCATCAACGACGAGTACACGACAGCTCATAATTGAAGCTTACCTGAGGGAACAGGGTAGATGTACGAATCATTTATAGAATAATAACACTCATTTCTCCAAACAATATGCAGTCTGAAGATGAGTGCAGAAAGATGTCCAATAGGATATCCCGTGTAAAGACGCCTGTCATGTGCTGCCACATTCTAGCAATGGTATCGTTTTTCATTTCCATTGACTCTCGTATCAGACAGCTTAGCTTCTCAGTGTTGGTCTCACGATGCTGAGTGAATCTCGTTTAAGCTCTCAGTACAGAATTGAAATCCCTGAACTGGCCGGGAAACTAACAAACGGGAAGGAAACCGATTCATATGCATAAAATTCCATAATATCACGTTCTGGATTGTAGAAATGTAAAAAGCAAATATAAATTTCAAATTTAATGCGTAACGAGGGCAGATAATAAATAAGTGATCATGATATTTCCTTTACGTCCCACTAACTTATTTTTTTACGGTTTTCGGGGACGCCGAGGTGCCGGAATTTAGTCCCATAGGATTTATTTTACATGCCAGTAAATCTACCGACAGGAGGCTGACGTAGGACTACTTGAGCTCCTTAAAATACCACCCGACTGAGCCAGGATCGAACCTGCCAAGTTGGGGTCAGAGGGCCAGCGGTTTAACCGTCTGAGTCACTCAGCCCGGCAGATTATAAAAAAAGAGCGTGTGCAATTGATATAAATATAAATGTGACATGACATATTTCATAGCAACATTTCGTTTTAAGAAAGTTGTAAATTTTCCCTCTGATCGAACAGTTGTCATTATAGACTATAGAATATCAGAACACGGCACTGAAGGTTAAGCCGCTTCACCACTATACAGTATATCGCGACATTAAAGTGAGAAAATACATTTCTGTGATCTTTAACAATGTGATTGAAGTACGCTTATTACAGAACATACAGTAGTAGCTGCGTTTCAGGTAGTTATAGTGGCTATAATTCTCCGCCTGTTACATTGTCAACTGTGTTTATAGTCGCTGTCAAGAGAGAATATACGAGGGCTTTTGTTTTAACCTGCGATGATGGGCTATAAAAATGCACATTGACTTAAAATTGATTTTATCGCTATAAGTTTAGTAGTTTCATACATAATGTTGCAATTAATCGCCAAAACGATTTAGGCATTCGTCATATCGCGATACCAGATTTCCGATGCCCTCTGCAACGAAGTCTGCCTGCAGTGAGGTAATGTGCATCCGGACAGCCTCCTCAATTTCTTCGTTTGTCTGCCACAAACGGAGGTTTATGATCAGTGAATTTTCTACAGAGATCTCAGACATTTCAAGGTCTTCTCTGTACACAGTTTTAAATTAACACTTACGATACCGGAAACTTTGTTCTCGTTAGGTCCCAACAGTGTTGACCGATGATCACAAAACCCAGCAAATGGCTTTAGCCGTAATGTTTGTCACACGTTACCATGGTGACGGGGATATTTTTTTAAAAGTCTATTGTTACTGGCAATGAAACTTGGGTCCTGTATGACACTCCAGAAACCAAAGACCATTCTAAGCAGTGGATCCTTCCTTCTGCTCCAGACAAGACAAAAATGTTTTAACTGATGCTGAGCAACAGGAAAACAATGGCTACCGTTATTTGGGACCATAAAAGTACCTTTTTTTTTTTTTTTTTTGCTAGGGGCTTTACGTCGCACCGACTCAGATAGGTCTTATGGCGACGATGGGATAGGAAAGGTCTAGGAGTTGGAAGGAAGCGGCCGTGGCCTTAATTAAGGTACAGCCCCAGCATTTGCCTGGTGTGAAAATGGGAAACCACGGAAAACCATCTTCAGGGCTGCCGATAGTGGGATTCGAACCTACTATCTCCCGGATGCAAGCTCACAGCCGCACGCCTCTACGCGCACGGCCAACTCGCCCGGTAAAAGTACCTTTTTGGCGGGCTTCAAGGAGAAGGGGGCTGTCCACAAGCACATTCACTCATTGGCGGCAGACTTCATTGCAAGGGCATCGGAAGGCTGGTCTTACGATACGATATATGCCTAAGTCGTTTTGACCTCAAGGGCAGTGTCCTGGAACTTCAGACTCTGGGTCAGGGGATACAACTGGGGAGGATGACCAGTACCTCGCCCAGGCGGCCTCACCTGCTATGCTGAACAGGGGCCTTGGGGGGATGGGAAGTTAGGAAGGTATAGACAAGGAAGAGCGATGGAAGCGGCTGTAGCCTTAAGTTAGGTACCATCCCGGCATTTGCCTGGAAGAGAAGTGGGAAACCACGGAAAATCACTTCCAGGATGGCTGAGGAGGGAATCCAACCTCCCTCTACTCAGTTGACCTCCCGAGGTTGAGTGGACCCCGTTCCAGCCCTCGTACCACTTTTCAAATTTCGTGGCAGAGCCGGGAATCTCAACCCGGGCCTGTGGGGGTGGCAGCTAATCACACTAACCACTACACCACAGAGGTGGACAGCTTACCTAGTTGTTATATATAAAATCAAACAAACTATATGGGCAACACTGAAAGTTATTGCTTCCAAACAAACCTTATTATCACGGGGTAAAGGCACATAATTACGTTACTGCATAGAGCTGCCTTTATCTTTAACCCGCAACACTACTCCAGTGAGGAGTATTTTCAATTTGTGCATACTTCTCTCTAAATATTTCTGGTGATATTAATTACAGGGCCGCCTCTGTGGTGTAGTGGTTAGTGTGATTAGCAGCCACCCCCAGAGGCCCGAGTTGGATTCCCGGCTCTGCCACGAAATTTGAAAAGTGGTACGAGGGCTGGAACCGAGTCCACTCAGCCTCTGGAGGTCAAGTGAGTAGAGGTGGGTTCGATTCACACCTCAGCCATCCTGGAAGTGGTTTTCCGTGGTTTCCCTCTTCTCTTCCAGGCAAATGCCGGGATGGTACCTAACTTAAGGCCACGGCCGCTTCCTTCCCTCTTCCTTTTCTATCCCTCCAATCTTCCCATCCCCCGCAAGGCATCTGTTCATCATAGAAGGTGAGACCGCCTGGGCGATGTACTAATCATCCTCCCCAGTTGTATCCCCCAACGCAGAGTCTGAAGCTCCAGGACACTGCCCTTGAGGCGGTAGAGGTGGGATCCCTCGCTGAGTCCGAGGGAAAAACCGATCCTGGAGGGTTAAACAGATAAAGAAGAAGAAGGAGATATTAATTACAGAGCATGTACAATTTGTACTAATTCTTTCTAAGAGAGAATGAATTACGAAAAGGAAGCATTCATCAAGTGTTGCTGTCGCTTCGGCCGAGTTGGCGAGAGGCCCGAGTGTTGGCGTCTCCAAGTCGGCTGCAGAGGAGTGGAGTGTAGACAAAAAGCACGCCGTCTGCGGCGAAGGGAGACGAGACGGTGCGGCGCCTACTTCAGACGAGAAACGCATTGTACCAACAGTCTACATGCGGGGGTAGTAGGATTAGGAATGTTATTCATAGGCATTCACCCACGTAGTCTTTTAGTTATTGTTATTACTAACTTTGCTTACAGATTTCTCATCTGTTACTTCAGTATAATTACCGTACACGGATAAATATAATTGATTATCAAGAACAATCATTTTTAAGATTACTTTCGAAATTTTCGCTGAAGTTTCATTGAAGTACTTGCGTATAATTCTGCAGGTGCTGTGAAGTACAGTTTTTTTGATGTCTCCAGTCAGATAGATGGGCAACTGAAGTTTCTTTAGGGACTGTCCAGGTCATTATGACCCAGTCTTGTTGCTCCAGGCACAACTGGTGCAGGCGTTACTTGGTCCACTGCCACTAGTCTTTAATTGCAGCTTTGTTTCATAAGTTGATTAAATATTTGAACCGCATGGACCTGCAAAATCTACTATCCAAACGTGTTTGGCAGTACGTTCTCATAGAGTGACATCTGGTCTATTATGTGCCATATTTCTGTCAGTCAAGATGTTCCTGTCCAGTACAATTTGTACCTGTTGGTTTTCAGTACGTTGACCGGCTTGTATGAGCAGTAAGGTTCAACTGGTGTTGAGACCAAACAAAATTTGCAACTGTGACGGAATTTCCAATCTTGGTGTGTGAGACTGACTAAATAATAATAATAATAATAATAATAATAATAATAATAATAATAATAATAATAATAATACGACGAAAAAGAATTTTTTGCTACTTGCTTTACGTCGCACCGACGCAGACAGGTCTTATGGCGACGATAGGATAGGAAAGGCCTAGGAATGGGAAGGAAGAGGTCGTGGCCTTAATTAACGTACAGCCCCGCATTTGCCTGGTGTGAAAATGGGGAACCACGGAAAACCGTCTTCAGGGCTGCCGACAGTGGGATTCGAACCCACTACCTCCCGGATGCAAGCACACAGCCGCGCGCCACTAACCGCACGGCCAATTCGCCTGATGTATATAATAATAATAATAATAATAATAATAATAATAATAATAATAATAATAATAATAATAATAATAATAATAATGGCATGGTTTCACCTATCATGTGCAGAAATATTTACATGACGCCGTTTAGACTGCCTGCGTGTCAGTCTTGGCGTTCAGTTTTCTACTATCACTTGACTGAGAAATCATAATACTTTTAGGATGACCTAACACCGAGTTTTCATTAACTTCGTCGCCGCGTGAACGCCATATGAGTCGCCAGAGATCATTGACATGCCAACATCGTGAAACACGAAGTTTCGAATGTATTTATTTTTCCCCCTTTTAAAAATTTGACTGCCTCTACGGGCTAGGACCAGCCATCTTGGAATCCGGAGACGAACTGTCTACAGCTGATCCACAGGAGGGAACCGATTTGTTTTACAGTAGTGACAGTGATTACATATATCGGTATTATCTCCGTGACTGGTAATTATGCACCTGTAAATTATAATATATTTATATTCCTCTTACGTTGTTGCTGTGGTTGTTGCTAGTGGTTTAACGTTGCACTGACATATTGAAGGTTTTTGGTGACGCATATACGAGAAAGCTAGGATCAGGAAGGTGGCGGTCGTGACCTTAATTATTAAGGTAGAGCCCTAGCATTTGCCTGGCGTGAAAATTGGAATCCACGCATAACCTTCTTCGGTGTTGCCGGTAGTGGGGTTCGAACCGACCATCTACACAATGCAAGCTCATAGCTGTGTGACACTAGCAACACGGCCAACTCACTCGGTTGACTTCTAAGAGACCTTAGTTCAAGTGTTGTAGTGAAAGGGACATTATGTGTGCTGTATGTACTGACGAGTCCTTGAAGTAAGTTCATTTCAAGAGTTGTGGTGGTGGAAACATTTTATATGTTTTGTGCGTTGTGTCTGAGGCATTGTCCTCTAAGCCTATAGAAACCTATAAGGGGTTTTGAGTGGTGCGGCAAGGATGGAAGTGAGTGCAGTTGCTGATCAACTGAGCAATTGGAAAATGCACGTTTTAAATTAGTTCAAATTGTACACTGACGTGTGATTAATCTTATTCTTATTCTTCCGCTTTTCCGACAGCTGTGGGGTCGCGAGTGCGAACTGTGTCGCACATGTGGATTTGACCCTGTTTTACGGCTGGATGCCCTCCCTGACGCCAACACTATGTGGAGGGATGAAATCACTATTGCGTGTTTCTGTGGTGGTTAGTAGTGTAGTCTGTTGTGTGAATATGAAGAGGAGAGTTTTGGTACAAACACGAGCTCCAGTCCCCGGGTCAGAAGAATTAATCAGAGGCAATTCAAATCCCCGACCCGGCCAGGAATCGAACCCGGGACCCTCTGAACCGAATGCCTCAACGCTGACCATTCATACAATGAGTCGGAATGACGTGTGATTAATAATGACTATAATAAAATCCCTTTGTGTTTATTGATTCTTTAAATCGCTATGAATTTTATGAGACGCTATAGTGTCAAAGTTTTGGTATAGGTCTGTTGATTTTAGAATTCTTAATTACCAGCTGACTGAGCAGATTTCTCTATCCTGCAGAAGGTGAGCGCCTTGCCAACCACGCCGGGGAGTCGGTGACAAACAAGAAGACAGAATTTTTTTGAACATCGTGTGATGTGAATGGTAAGTGTATGATAACTTAATATGCATCTCATTAACTCGGTACAGTATTTTGTTCCGGTTTTCATTTTAGTGATATAGTTTACTCCTACCTACGCTTGTAAACAGTGGTGATAACAATGTAAAAAAAACAACCTAATCATTATTATTCGCCAGCGACGGTAGGTGGACACAAAAATTTATAGAAAACAAAAACATATCAGAGGCCTGGGGAATATAGTGGGGGATAGACAACAAAACTGAAACAAAATAGCTACAAAATAGTAACTTTTGTATGCTCTCTGAGGAAATTTCGACAGTGAAAAAAAGATTAACAGTTTACCAACTTCTGCGGTAATAACAGGGTTCTTCTGGGTGGGTGGGGATTTGGATTCAACACTATACAATAACATTTTCACCACACATGTGTCCGGCTCCACGGCTAAATGGTTAGCGTGCTGGCCTTTGGTCAAGAGGTCCCGGGTTCGATTCCCGGCCGGGTCGGAGATTTTAACCTTAAATGGTTAATTCCCTTGGCTCGGGGACTGGGTGTTTGTGCTGTCCCCAACATCACTGCAACTCACACACCACACCTAACACTATCCTCCACCACAATAACACGCAGTTACGTACACATGGCAGATGCCGCCCACCCTCATCGGAGGGTCTGCCTTACAAGGGCTGCACCCGGCTAGAAATAGCCACACGAAATTAAAAATTAATTAACCACACATGTGCGCAATTATTAAGGTTTATTGTCATTAGATACTAATCGCGATTCTGCTGCGCTAGTCTCCACTACTTGTCGCGTTGAAAAGTGGGTTAGTTGGATCAGATGACATTTCATGCGTATTTCCGCT
Source organism: Anabrus simplex (assembly GCF_040414725.1). Lineage (NCBI taxonomy): Eukaryota > Metazoa > Arthropoda > Insecta > Orthoptera > Tettigoniidae > Anabrus > Anabrus simplex. Next base: position 183,754,110 of record NC_090267.1, read on the forward strand.
AAGTAGTTTTTTTTATATTTTTAAAGATATCAAAGGACACAATTAGGTGATAGACAACAGGGTTTTATAAATTGCTTTTTTAAAATAATTCTTAGTGTTAGGTGGCTCAAATGGAACAAAATTTAATATTTTCTCCACAAAGTGTGGGGCAACTGCTCCCACTTGCGCCCCCTAATCGCCGCTACTGCTACTATGTCACAAGTGATTCCATAACAGGAATGGATCCAGTGCTTTTGCAGTCAACAGAGGTCGAATTATTGGTATATGGGAAGCACATATGCCTTCAGATCAAATCGTGCGTGGCTTAACATGCAAACAAGAGACTGTCTAGGAATCAATAGAACGCAATGAGTTATTTTCCATTTCAATGGTTTAAATGTTAATGTTTATATAGTGCCGATGATGTAGATGTTAGACCCCTTTAAACAACAAGTATACATGATTATATAGTTTGAATGTCGTATTCATATTAAAAGCAACTTTCAACTTTTTCCACTTGAAAATATTTAATTTGAAGACTTTCTTATGCATATAACAATTAATATATTCTTCCACACAAAGCTGGCGTCAGGGAGGGTATCAGACAGTCAAACTGGACTTACTTCATTAGTGACGATCCCATGTAATTGGCAAAAGGGCCAGGAAAGAAGAATCAGAAGAGAATAAGAAGAAGAAGAAGAACTTGTCCTCGTGACGCCAGAGATTTTACTTTACGACATAGATGACCAGGTTCGATTCACGACCATCCAACTTCGACGTGAAGTGTTCGTCACGTAACACACAGAGTACCTGTCTGTATTCCGTTGTGTGTTTCAATATCAAGAACACCCTTAAATATTTGCCGTATCCCTTTCACGTCTTATTAAGAAACGACAGTGCCAAAACTTAACTGAACCGTGATGCAAGTTGACTAGTACGTTGCGACCCCGAAGTGGAGTGTGCTAATTGTTTATGACATCGTCCAAAACACATAGCAGGTTTTCGGAGACGTAAGGGTGGAAATGGATGGGAAGGTAGTGGCCGTGGCCTTAATTAAAGTAAAGGCCCAGTTTTTTCTTTGTATGAACATGGGGATACACGTAAAACGAAATTCAGGGCTGCCGATGATGGGATTTGAATCTAGCATCTCCTCAAGGCACGCTCACAGCTACGCAACCCGAATTGCAAATCAGTGAGGTGGCATGGGTTGCTCGTTAGAATGTTTTATTTATTTTGCTCCCTGTTTGACATAGTTCAGACTCATATCGACTACTAGCTGCTTCTTGGAGTTATCGATAAGGTAAATTAGCTTTTAGGAATAATGTCCACTAATAGAGGACCCGTTAAAATGAACGCTGCGGTTGGTGACATTTGGGGGTGTTTAAAGGCGATAACTTCGTATCGCTCGTTAAGGACCTCCTGCAGAACCACATCCCGACACCTCGGCGTCTCTTAGAAATCTAAAGCAATTAAAGAGATGTCAAACAACAACAACAATTATTATTATTATTATTATTATTATTATTATTATTATTATTATTATTATTATTATTATTATTATTATTATTTGATTCGTTGTGCCCAGCTGTGGAGCGCGTTTGAACTTATTTTGCACAATGTTTCTTCTTCTTTTCTTCCCAATATCTCTTCATTTTTTCACTGTGTTCCTTTCTGCGTGTTTCTGTCCAGCCTGTATTTTTTCTTGTTGGTTTCTCTGCAAATTTATGTTTGTTTACTAAGCTTCTAAATTTCATTCTATCTTGAATGGTTTATTATTATTATTATTATTATTATTATTATTATTATTATTATGACATAATGACTTTTGTACGTTTTCCAGAATATTTATTTCCAGGCGTTTCACGAGCATGTTCAGGATACATATATTGCATAAGGAATCAACTTGCGTTTACGGATCCACTTCTTCTTCCTAATCTTTTCCCCACTTTTTGAGGGTTAGCACTATATAGGCTAAGGAATTGGGCCAGTTTTACGGCTGGACTCCTTGCCTGACGCCAACCGTACGTGGAAGGATTGTATTCATTATCACGTGCTTCTGTGACTGTTGATAGTGTGATGTATTGTGCTGTATGTAGATGTATTAAAACAAATATCCAGTCGCCGAGTCAGAGGAATTATCCATATGCAGTTCACATTCAAGCCCTTTCGGGAATCGAACTTAGGGCTCTCTGTAAAACAGGAGAGTGCTCTAACTATTGAGCGAAGGAGACGGACACCGTACATGTACGTACGTACGTATGTATTTAATGAACCCTTTGGTCCATATTGAGGGATACCTACCTTTCTTACATATCAGCAAAGTTCATGAGATCTGTCTCTTGGGTCGTGTCGGGTTCTTCGTCACTTGCTGAGGTAAAGGTAGGGTTCAGTAATTCTAATCTATCTACTGGAATGAAAGGTCTGTTTAAAAGATTCCTATTTATTCAGGAAATTTTGAAGCCTTCTTTTATGTCAATGGTATCATAGAAGTCAATTGTGTCCACTGGACACCACAATCATTTTTACATAAACGTCAGAACACTGGTGTGAGACTTTAACGTAACTGCCTGACGGGCATTCTTACTAGAAACCATTGTCTCAATTATTAATCATTTAAGAAAGGAAAGTCTGGAAATCCTTAAATTCGGCTTCCATGTGAGACCACATGTACCATCATAGTGATTCGTTATGGTCCAGCCCTAGTAACACGAACTCTGGACTCTGGGTATAATTAAGGCCTTCCAATCGGTGTGTGCCACACAGTGGTTCTACGGCATGGACCCTTAATTGAATCGATGTGACCTGTGTCTATGTCATGGACCGACATCTAATATTCTAAGTTACTTTAAAGTCATTGTGGATGATGACCGCAAGGAAAGGATGCTACAATGGCATATGGCCCTAATCTAAGTCACTGAGGTTGATGACCCCCTGACCATCCAAGTTTCTAGGCTGAAGGCTAAACACAATTAAGTTACATCGGTTGATGACCAAAGTTCCACTTTACTATCCCCAGCACATTCACTGCTCAATCAATCAAAGTTCAATAATTACAACAATAGCAATGCTCACAAACTTTGTGGCAGTAAAATCCATTTCCTTCGGATATGTCCCTTTAATCGTTACTTTATATTTTAATATTCCCCAGAAAAACAAACTAAAATTTCCAGAATGCATCTCCAAGTTATTCGCTTGATTAAAGTTATTTCAAAATGTGGTTTCACTGAATTTAATAATTAAATAAATTTAAATGATTTAACGAAATGTTAAAGATCAGTAAACTTTATCTCCGCGGACTCTGGTTTCTTCACAAATTCCTACGCAGCTGTGATGTAAATTCAATATTGCGATGTTTATCTGGCTGGAAAAGAATTTGTTACATAATTCATGTCCAGCTATATATCTTGTCTCGTGATTTCACACTTTAAAATCTAATCTAGTCCTAACCGTTATTAACACTTGGATATCCTAATAATCTACGTACAAACCAAACAACCCGCCATATAATTACGATGTCATATCTCGTCATTACCATTTATGAATTTTGCACACCCCTCACAGACAAACCGATCACCACAGCCATCGCTCTATATTTTGGACAACCCTGAATTTGGTTACTCTGTTCCTTATACTCAAAGTTCGTGATTTCAAATGTTCATTACGTCCCCAATTACAGTATTTCACAATACTCAGATCATTACCGGCTATGAATTTCAACTAAATCCAGCATTTTAACGTTTTCCCTGGCCGAGAATTACAATCTAAATTCCATACGTGTCCCGTTATATCTCCGCTGTCAGCTGAGGCCTCTCCCCCAAGCTCGCTTGGCAGTTACATGAAACACCCGGTTCGTTCTACCTGACTGACTTCTCAAAATGCTCCCTTTAAACTCTGCCGACATAATTAAACAAATACGATATTCTAACCAACAAAATGCACAGATTATGCTTCAAGATGCCCACACTAATTATACGCGTCGCCAATTGATGCCGCTATGGATTTCTATGAATTTCTTTCCATTCTCAACATTATAAAATATTCCTCGGGCTATCATGTCCCGGCTTCAATGACAGGACTCTAACCTGATTCGCACATCTCATCTCAACTCATATAAAACATTCCTCGGGCTTCCGTGTCCCGGCTTCAATGTCAGGTCCAACCTGATTCACAAATCTCATATCAACAGAACTAACCTCTGTTTCCCAGCTCCACAGTTATCATCGACAAAGAACTGGGATAAAATCCTCACTAGAAATCCCGACGTCTAATATCGCACAATGCATTAATCATGAATAACTTCGCATAAATGATATCGTATTTAATAACTTGATTTTTACGAGAAATGACTGAAACATTCTACTAGATCTTTTTATTGTCAGTCAGACACAGTTTAAAAATGGGCATAAAAACGTTTCTCTCCGTGACCAAACTCATCACCCTAGGTTCTCACCCGACAGCGCGCTTCCACTCGATTGAAAATGAGTGACCATGGATTATTATTATTAACGTCAAATTGCAGACAGAAAAATTTTACGTCGAATGAACATCTTAATTTGACATCACAAAATATAGGCAGTACACTCACACGGATGACGATCTACATTGGACGTGATATCACTTCGGAACCCTATTCAATAACTTTTTACAACATTATACGGCACTCGCAAGACTTCAAAATTTTATCCAAGTGGAAAATAAAACAAATGACTCTTTTAGTCGTACTCTCACATTTACAAAACTTAGTAGGGGTGACCACTGCGTCATATATCCCCATTCAAATACACTTTTAGAGATCATGAGACAAGATATAAGAGGTAGTAAGATGGAAAGTCACCTACCTCATGTCGTCACGCCAGTGTTCGTCATAGGGCTCACCTGCGACCCTGGCATCTTATTTAGCCATTTTTACATTCATGGCTTCACAGTTTATTATTATTTTCTTCAGGTTTCCTGGAATAAAGTATTAAAAAAAAGAAAATACCCTTCACTGGTTTGTTGAGCGCACACGATGGACTATAATTATTTCCGCACACGAATTACTTAATCACATTAGAATTTATTCAGTACTTTGACCGTCCTATCTGGTACAATTATTTCACTCAAGAAAACTATCCCCTCATGGACTCAAGACCTAGCCACACTGGCTGAAATCTGCAGTTGAACTCAGTCTACTTTCGTTGTTTGATTTCGCAGAGCAGCTCAACAATTTTTCGTCCGCTTTGTATCACAAATGCCGGAGAAGGAGACTTCGTCATGGCGTCCCTTCGTATTTATAGCAGTTACCCCCTCTCATCGGATCTCTCCCTTTGCCGCCAAGAAAATTTCTATAAATTTTCTGACTTACCTAAACTGAAATTTCAAGAGTTTTGAAAGTGACTACATGCTTGCTACATTTCTGGCGGTAGTGTTCATGGACATTTAAAATTTTTTACGGGTTCGATTTGTGAGATGATTGACCCCCTTTGATAGGCACTATATTTTTTTGACTTGGCTTGGTCACGCCATGTACACGCGCTTTGAAACAGTTCATAAAAATGGCTTGAGATTCTTGCGCCGTCGACACGTGTGGTTGACGTCACGTACCCCAGAGCGTGGGACCGAAGGTAATCACCCCCTCGTCACGTGTCAAATCCATGCTATCAAGAATCCAACTTTTAAGTGATTGTCGATTTATGCATAATGTTCTTAGGGAACAAAGGTCATGGGTTCAGTATGCAGGCTATCAAATCATGTGAGACAAAGGTTTTGTGTTTTATGTGCCAAGTTGTATTCCATCAATGTATTTTGTTGCTGATAAGAAGTAGGCCTACTGTGTCTATTGTAAATCTTAATGTTTTCATAAAAAGTTCCTCTTTAACTTACTAAGAATGTCCTGTTACAATTAAATAAACCACAAGTAATTTGTTATGATCTGAATACCTCCTCTATAATTCGAGCCTTATGCTGTTCGTCAAGGTTAATGCCACTTTCTGGCATTACGGGCTGGGGGTTAAAGGTTTCTCAGTTGACAAATATGGACCTTGTAGAGGGCATGGTCGCTCCTCAATAACCTAGTCTACCCTCCGTCACATGAATTTCCACTCCGTCAAGATTAACTACTCTGCAAACAAAGCTCCCTATGTAAAATGTATGTCCCGCTTCCTATGCATGCATTATATTTCATCATGACAGACCCTGCCAGTTTGCTTGCACCAGATATAGACTGAACTGCACAGTCAGTCGAGATAACCAGGGAAGTGTATGCTTACAAGACATTAGACCCGCCACTTCATTTCCAGGATTTCGGGTTGCCAAATATTGGGAGCTACAGCAATATTAATTTTGAGCGCCATTTTTGCGTGTTTATATGCTTTATTAAAACCGTTCGATTTATCTGTGGACAAGTGGTAGAATTTCTTACTCATGTTTTCAAGTTCTTGGGTTCGATCCTAGCCGAGGTCGTCTACTTTTAAAGTCGGGAGGATATCTTGGTCATTACTGTTGGCATGTCAAAGTCAACCGGTGGTTTACTCTGACGAAATGAACTGCTGAACATTAGATAACAACAAGTAAGATCGACTTTCGCAGATATGAGAACAATGGGAATGTTAAAATAGGTAGGCAGGATGCTGATATACTCAGATTGTCTACAACTGAGCAAGTGAGACCCTACGCTTATTGTTATGATGATTATTATGTTCATAATGCACTTGGATATTGAGGACCTAGTCTTGGCTCCAGTTAGACCAAAGGCCACTGAAAAAGCAACCTGAGATGAATAAGCTTTCCCTCCTTACGCAGCGCACTCATCCCCACACGGTGGGGAATTAAAGTACTTGACATGAAATAAGTATAAAAAGTTATTTTTCAGCCAAAAGAACATGGACCTCCCATCCAAGTGCTTTCCGCACCTGATGTTGCTTAACTTAAATTTTTCAACATAACTACACCGTTGGTAATTGTATGTTGTTACAGTTTGAAAACGTTTTTCTGGCAACTGTGATTATCTTCGTCATCATCATCTTCATCATCATCATCATCATCATCATCACCATCATCATCACCACCATCTGATCATCACCATCGTCAACACCATGGTCATTAACTAACCAGCACCGAGCTCGATAGCTGTAGTCGCTTAAGTGCGGCCAGTATCCAGTATTCGGGAGATAGTGGGTTCGAACCCCACTGTCGGCAGCCCTGAAGATGGTTTTCCGTGGTTTCTCATTTTCACACCAGGCAAATGCTGGGGCTGTACCTTAATTAAGGCCACAGCCGCTTCCTTCCTACTCCTAGGCCTTTCCTATCCCATCGTTGTCATAATACCTATCTGTGTCGGTGCGACGTAAAACAATAGCAAAAAAAGAAAAACTAACCAGCAGGTGTATCCGATTATGTGTTGTTAGGTTGCTGAATATTCCAGTTCTAGAACCATAAGTTCTACCGCAAACAAATTTCCTAGTTATTGTATATTTGACGATCATTTCTACTCTGCTTTGGCCTTTCTCTTAGACGTCTTTAACTGCACTTGTCGCTGTTGTTCAGAATGTTGTGAGCTCTTCTTGACAGTATGCTGCCTCCTCGGCCAATATGATGCTCCATTATCCTAAGTGTCAACGTCATTTAGGTACTTGTTCAAGAAGCTGTGCTAAACGACGTGTAGATTAGCTCAAACTCATTTACAATAAATCGGTCCCATTCAGTCTAGACGCGTTCAGACCTTCCTGCTCGACCACCTGTTCAATGAGTGTTTGGAAAGCCCTTAATCGGAAAGGCGCGTATCTCTTCACTGAACAAATGAGTCTACGGAATTGTTCATGCTGTCAGATCACAATGAGTAGACACACCTCTGGGCAGATCGAGTTGCTCAAAAACTCGGATGTTCAAGTGATTCACTCATTGGTACACTGCCATCGCATGTATGGGTTCTCCGTACATTTCTCATGTAGAGCCACTGCATATAATTCTCGTAAAGTACATGCGTGAAGCAGAAACATAGTAACTTCTCAAAGTCCTGATCACACATCCAGTGACTGAACAATTGAGTAGACTGATATACTGAGCCTGCTATCGAGTTTCGAGTTCAGATTGACTCACAATGCTCACTGTTCAAATATCATCCATTTCGACTGAGTAGCAATGAGTGTCGTGAACCGTGATGGGACAGCGAGGTTAATGAAACGCACTTTTATGCAGCAGTTCATTTCTTTACTTCCTGAGACTATATATAAACAAATAAACACAAACAAATATGCTTTGTACATGGAGTAAAAGAAGATATGTTGGGTAAGACCCCCAACATCCTCCCCATCCTGGTCAATCTCTTGAGGGATTACCAGTTCTACTGGTCGGCTAATTCTGGATCCACTGGCTGACGTAGGAAGATTGTTCTTACCCGTCCGACTCTTCCTTGGAGAAGTTACTCGATGCACGATCTTCTCCACATCAACCTGGGCAGCACGTCGTCTTGTAACAAAACGATATCCACAACATCGAGTTTCTGATATCCTTTACGAGGACACCTAACTTCGTGGTAGCTTCGCAGTTGGAGGAGGTTCTCGTTCCTCCACCGCCACCAGAGATCATACGTGAACTTCATCATCATACAGAACTCCTTATTTATGTCTTTCCTTGTGTCTGGCTCCGGTCCTGTTGGAAGAGTCGTAGTCTTTTCTCTGTTGAGAAAATGGGATGGTGTTAAAGCTCCACAGTCTTCTCTGTCATGCACAATGGAGCGTGTGTTTAGGGTGGATTCGATGTTCACTAAGATTACACTCTTCGGCTACTCGTGCGCGGCTTCTGTAAGGCAGCGTTTGGTGGAACCAATCATCGGTATCTACCATCCTCCCCTCCAAGCTCCCGTGGTGGTATAAAGTTCCAGTGATAGAGTGAGGAGAGACGTAGTGATGTATATCTTGGGATCTTTAATTGTCGTGATGAGCTCCGTCAGTTCTCTGTTAGCTCCGTGGAAAGTTGGTGTGTTATCTGAGTACACGGTGTTTGGTAACACACGGCGACCCACAAATCCATTGAAGAACCATCAGAATTCTATCATTCAACATACCTGTTGCTAGCTGGAGATATAAAGCTTGCGTAGTAGCGCAAGTGAATAATACGCTATACGATTTCTTGACCTGGTGGCAGACATTGATGTAGAGTGGGCCGGCGAAGTTGATTCCTGTAACTGAGAAAGGTCGTACAGGTCGGACGCGATACAGAGGCAATGGGGCTTCTACTTCCTGAAGTGAAACGTTGTGAGCTATTTTGCACGGAAGAAACGTGTGAATGACTTTCTTGATTGTCTGCCAAGCTCGCAGTATCCATAATTCATTGCGAAGTTCCGATAGAGTGACCCGAAATCCTAGATGGTGAAGTCTATCTAACATGCGTCTGCATTACCAAGAGTTGTATGAAACGATGACGTCCGTCTAGGAGTATAGGGTGTTTTTCTGTCAGAGGCAAGTCTGCAAATTGCAGTCTTCCTCTAAGTAGAAATAAAATCATTCTTTAAAAAGGGGTGGGAGCGTGCTACTGGAGATGATAAGAGAAGGACAACATTGTTCCGAAGCGCTGTCATTTCGCTGGTGAAGCATTCTTCTTGGACCTTTAGCGTCCAGTAATTTCGAGCAACTTCCAGTTTTGCAGCTATCAAAGCTTGGGATGTTATTTCCTTCTTCTTCTCCTGCTTCTCTGTATCTCTGAAGCGAAAGACCCAAGCCATGATTTGAAGTACTTTCGATTAGGAACTGAACCGTTCAACGTTCACAAGTGGTTCTCTCGTTGTTATCGCTAGAATTTGTGGGGGTGATTTATTTTCCTCTGGTAGTGTCATGTTGGTGTCACTGATGTCATGAGGCCAGGAAGATCGTTCCCGAACCAGCCAGTCTGGTCCATACCACCAGCGATCAAGCGAGAGGAAATCATCGGCTCGAACTCTTCTGGTGAGATGATCCGCTGGGTTTTGGTTTCCTGAACAGTGTCTCCATTGACTCGGAGTAGTGTAGCGTAATATTTCAGTTACCGTACTACACACAAACGTCTTCCATTTGTTGGGATAATTTCTTACCCAACCAAGTGTCACTGTTGAGTCACTCCACAAGAAAGCTTTGGTGACGTCGAAATCAATCGGTTTACAGGAGTAGTTCAGAAGATGTGAGCCAATTAATGTGGCGAGTAGTTCCAACCTAGGAAATGTGATTTTCTTTACAGGTGCAGCCCTAGTCTTCCTGCAGGATAATAGTATCAGATATGAGTTATCAGTCGTGGTTCTCACATATAGTACAGCAACGAGTCGCAAAACACGTAAATGTTGAACTGTTCTTGTCTTTTGCGAATGATAGTCCATCTCGGTGCATGCAATTCTGATAAAATGGGTAGTTTTGCCGTTGAGGGCTGCCATCGTTGCGCGAGATCTAATGCTAATATCCCTTCCCAGTCGATTACTCTGAGCCTAATATGTTGAAGATCATTTTAGCGATGATAGAGCCTGCTGGAGCGAAAAAATCAAGATAATAGATAGCCTTGTGCCCAACTTAACTGAACAATTGTGATAGGCTTAGGAAAATTACGAAAGAACTTACATGGTATTCAAAATTTTGAGAATTACCACATATTTTGGTTCGGGCTCGGATGTATAGGTCAGTGAACGCCTCTTTCTTCTACCGTACAGATCTTCTTGGTGGATGTTTCAGAGCTTCAGGTTACTTCAGTCCAACCACCTGCAACATTTGTTGTTCAGGTGGTCTTCGTTCATAAACCTTAAGGTGGCATGCAGTGTTGATGACAATGCCACGTGTTGCCTTTGTGCTATATCCATACCAACAAATTCTTCAGTTAATGCATCTTTTCATGAATCGGTGCCAGCCAGTTCCGCTGTCCGATGGTTGTGTTACAGACAAAATCACGTAGAGAAACTCACATTTTCCTGCGTAATATACTCATTAAAATAATAAGGAGAGAATGTTCAGGTTTTTCAATGGTGGCCCAGCACTCAGTGATGTAAATTCAAACCAGACTTATAGTCCGATAAATCTTGGGCTTCATAAGGGCCATTCCTACCATACCCCATCGCATCTATGGTGTGAAGTTTCTCAGATGTACTTCTTCATTCAATTCGTCAAAGAATGGAGAAACATCGCGAAAAATAAAAACTGCTAATTCCAGCCTTCTTTGGTCTCGAAACGTTCCTTGATCGTGAGACACATTAACTGGTCTAGTGCGCTCTTCGTGGTCACGGTGAACCAGAAATAATCATTGACGGTGTCAAGTTGCTCTATGATAACACTAGCAGTCAATTACAGGGTTCGTCAGGACTATCAGATATCATTCTTGTAACAGTAGGTGTACACCAAGGATCAGCATTTTCTCCTCTCCTTTTCACCTTAGTCTTGAATTCCATTACCAAAGACATATAGCGGGAAGTGCCTTCGACTTTGTCGAACGCTGTCATATCCCTTGACAAATCCACACTGATGGCTGTATATATCGGCGATATGACGCAGGCAGTGATGGAAGATTCGTTCGAAGATCTCCATTGTGTGGAGCAGGAAACGGATGGCACCAAAGTAAACACAGTGCGCTGGTTTACGTTTCTTTATAAATTTCGATACTCCATGAACAGTCAGTAGGCGAGTGGTGGTGTTCTGTGACATTATTAGAGAACTCTACCAGCCAAAAGACTGGCTTGAAATGGAGGTCCTTAATTTTCTAGATATCTATTGATAGGCCATCAGGACCCGAGGCTTCCGCATTTTTTCACGCTATTGACAGCATCTACAACTTCTACAGTTGTGATATGTGGGACTAGTTCAGCAGTTGCCAGTCCATCTATGATTAGTAGGTGGGACAATTCAATAATGGATATTTCATTGAAATATTATTACTCCTGATCCAATATCTTTCGTTGATCATTCAATCGACAACTATCCTTGTGTTTCACACACATGAAGTGTTGAATATATTGCGCAACCTTTGACTGTGTTTCTATCAATCGGTTGATCGCTTTTGTGCCTGCATTGGTTTCCAAGTGATCTTAGGTTTGTTGGTAAGGCCCTGCTTTTGTTTCAACGATTGTTCTCTTTGCTTCTCTTTTTTGCGGTTTTGTATTTCTCATACATTTCCACAGCCTGAAGGGTTTTCCATTCCTTGTACTCTTTCTTCTTAGCATGTAACTTATCCAGAATTAGATCACCATGCGAGTTCCTACACGATTCGCATCATTTAGCTGACAGTTTGCATTCGGTAGATGGTGAGGGCGAACCCCACCGTCAGTAGCCCTGTAGGTGGTTTCCCTATTCATCCCTATTTTTACACCAGGCAAATGCTGGGAATGTACCTTAATTAAAGCCGAGTTCTGTTCCTTCCCTCTTCCGGCCCTTTCCAATTCCATCGTGGCCACAAGACCTATCTGTGTCCGTACGACGTAAAGCAGATAAATAATGAATTGAATCTGATCTATCCACAACCACGTCTGTTTACAAATTCGAAGACGACCCGATTTTGCAACATCAAATACAATCCTTGTGGTGGTACTGATGTTTTTGAATATTAACCAGGAAGAATGAAAATAGTTGATATAACTTGGAGGTAATGTAATATTTTCCCTTATGGTCGATTTCTGATTCTGCTATTTCCACCATTTAAACTTTGCTTGTGCTGGAGCTTTTGTGAAATATTTTTGCTATGGCCTTCGATTCTCATTTTAGTAATGAGCAGTTAATGTTGGGAGCCAGGCACTCAACAGGGGTGTCTTTTGTATTAGTTACAATTGGGAAATTTGTCTTCGGAATCAAAATAAAGTCAGTCTGGCTTTCTCGGCCACTACTGATGAAAATGATGATATGGAAATTACGTTTTCCGAAGAACGTATTGTTAATGGACAGACCATTTGCATCTGAAAAATCCCAAATTTGCACTTCCAGTTATACAACCGTTATTACCATGCCACTAGCGTCCATCATTTGCGCTTCCAACATGCAGATTTAGATCACCACATAACATCAAGACGATCTTTTTCATAGCACATTCAATGGTGTTCTGAAGTACGTTCCTGGAGATATCCTCATCCGCTTGATCACAGGAAGTCTGCAGAGCATAGCCAGAGAAGTCCTGGAGAGGGCAATTTGGAGTATTGATGACCGGTAAATCTCTTGCCCATTTTTCACATTGGTCGGGCGAGACCCTCACATGTTACAGTCTGCGGATGCCCTAGCATTGTTCGATAATACTGAATGTAACAGTTGATCCACGAATTATGTCGTCGTGTGAACCAACTGGCCTGTCAGCCTAGTGTGCCGTGGGACAGTTTTGAGCTACTGCCAACAAGAAATTAGGCCGGTCTTCACCTGAAACACAGACGCCTTTTGTAGCTGCTCCACTGGAGTACAGACCCTACTTTCCAGATTCCAGTAGCATTTCCTTCATTGGGGCTCATTACCCTGCCATAGAGGCTCATCCGTCCGAAACTGTTGAATGTTATTTGATGTCACGTCATTTCCTGTCTCCCGACACTCTGCACGAATACTTCTTATAGCTAGTTACCAACCCACTAAACGTTCCTCCTTTCTGATTCAGGACTTGCGACCAGGCCGTGCTGGAATTTTTGAAATATACTCTGCTCGGGCTATATAATTGGCCATCTATGTCGCTAAGCGACACCCAGATAAGTTATTTCGCAGTAAATAATATCAATAGCATAAAATTCGTAAAGATGAAATGAGTAAATCGGTTTTTAATTATTTATTTCATTTTATTTATTTATTTATTTATTTATTTATTTATTTATTTATTTATTTATTTATTTATTTATTTATTTATTGACATGATTTGCCCATTACGATACCATTAGTCACTCTGTAGTTACAATCGGCCACATGTATTGAATTGATCTGAATTGTATTGAACTGGCTGCCTAACGTGTATTTCGTTTCACCCAAGGTCAGACTTACTGTACTACGTATATGGGTGCCATTCTTATGAACAGCCCGCGGTAGTCCCTCAGCTATTTCTACCCGTATGTTCGTGGCTGGTATACTGGACTAAGTCCGGCTCCTTGGCTGAATAGTCAGCGTACTGGCGCTGCGTTCAGAGGGTCTCAAGTTCGAATTTCGGCTGCGTCGAGGAATTTAACTATCTGTCGTTAATTCCTCTGTCTCAGGGACTGGGTGTTTACGTTCATCTCAATATACCTCTCTTCATCTACACATAATAAACTACACTATAAACCATCACAGAAAAACACAAATGCAGTGGTGAGTATATAGGGTTGGTGCCAGGAAGGGCATGTGGCCGTAAAGCTGGCCCTAATCTCCAAAAAGGGTCGACCTCAATTAAGGAAGAAGAAGATGATGATAAAGAAAAGAAAAATAATATAGCAGTATACTGGATTAAATACTGGGATGTCGTTAATTCAGTCCATGTACATGAATCTTACTATCTCAAGACAGTTCGAAGCACTCAAAATCTCTAATTAAAATGTTGTTAAATTTCCCTTTGGAAACATCAAATGATCGTAAATATGTCTCCCAATAAATGAAACTCAAATTCATTACGATTAATAAATTTGCATCTAACGAATTGTTTTCGAGAGAAATCTGTATTGAAAGTCCACAAGTATCGGATTCAGTGGATCGAAAATGGGAAGCTGACTCAGGGTGTATGAAAGTGCGACGAATGAAATAATTAGCTCCCTAGAGTATGGTGAGATGAGGCCTCTTTGATGAATGAGCCTTCTAGATGTCTCTCAGTCATGGCCATCCATCAATACTTCACAACACAGCCCGCAGGATGACATCGACTATGTGAACTCTAACGCCCCTCTTTGATAATATGTCTCTTAGTCATGGTCATCCATCAATACTTCAAACACAGCCCGCAAGATGACATCGATTATGTGAACTCTAACGCCCCTCTTTGATAATATGCCTCTTGGTCATGGCCATCCATCAATACTTCACATCACAGCCTGCACGTTTGCTAGGTAACATCGCGTCACACATAAGGTATCACTAATTTTGTCACGCAAATTTTTAGATGACCACCGGCCATATTTATGCCAAAAATCGTTCTAGTATCAATTTTAATGTGACGAGACTGCGCAAAATGGTGGAGAATTGAAATGTCTATAATTAGGCTTAACCTATCATGACTTCTATGATACCATGATATTCTTCTTTTTAAAAAAAGTAAAATGGTCTCTTGAACCAATCAGACACATAATCCTCCAGTGACAGCGATAGGGTTGGGTAGACTTTTTGCAGTAACACTTCAAAAAATTAATTAGTGAAGTAGATTCCATAGTATATAGAAGGGTACAGAGTTTTCAAGATGGACCTCACTTATTGCCCCTTATACGGTATTTGCATGGCACAGGAAAGCATATATAAGGATATTTGTAAAAAAAAAAAATGTTATAGTGTACTGTATTATGTACGAATACGTGTCATTTTAACCCTAACAAGAGAATATAGGTAGTGCAGCTTATCACCCTGAATAACTATTATTTCCGGAGATTTGGCAGTTTGTGAACATAGTGAATATCTCCGTTGCTGTTCTTCATGTGGCAAAAAATGCCTGAAACATAATAGATCAGAAATTATATTTTGCACAACTTTCATTATGTACACTCGACCGCATCCAAATTTGCAGACGCAGAAGATGACTTCCTTTCAAATTCCTCTTGTTTCAAGTAGGATGAACATATTGTGCAGATTTCATCTCTTCGGCCACCAGACAACCACAGTTTGCGAACATACTCGCGTTTCAAGAATTCTTTTGAGGTTGCGTGTACCTTATTTCAACACAGCTAACATCAATGGAGAAATTTGACATTTCCTGTTTTGGCTCCCATAATATTGTTAAACCACTGTCTGTTTTACCGTAACAACTTAGCAGCCAGGCAGACAGACAGACAGAAAAATAACTGAATCTACTTTCGCCTTCTAGTCCGAAATAGAAGCGAAGAATAAGGCGAAAATTTGAATTGTTCTGACAAAGTTACTATTTTATTTATAAGGATAAGAATCGAGGGCTTTGAAAAAGAAGCAGCAATCCAGAAAGGAGTGAGGCAAGGCTGCAGTTTGTCCCCTCTCCTTTTCAATGTTTACATAGAACAGGCAGTAAGGGAAATCAAAGAGAAATTTGGAAAGGGAATCACAGTCCAAGGAGAAGAAATCAAAACCTTGAGATTTGCCGATGATATTGTTACTTTATCTGAGACTGCAGAAGATCTCGAGAAGTTGCTGAATGGTATGGATGAAGTCTTGGGTAAGGAGTACAAGATGAAAATAAATAAGTCCAAAACAAAAGTAATGGAGTGCAGTCGAACGAAGGCAGGTGATGCGGGAAATATTAGATTAGGAAATGAAGTCTTAAAGGAAGTAGATGAATATTGTTACTTGGGTAGTAAAATAACTAACGATGGCAGAAGTAAGGAGGACATAAAATGCAGACTAGCACAAGCAAGGAAGAGCTTTCTTAAGAAAAGAAATTTGCTCACTTCAAACATTGATATCGGAATTAGAAAGATGTTTTTGAAGACGTTCGTGTGGAGCGTGGCATTGTATGGAAGTGAAACATGGACAATAACTGGCTCAGAAAGAAAGAGAATAGAAGCTTTTGAAATGTGGTGTTACAGAAGAATGTTGAAGGTGAGATGGATAGATCGAATCACGAATGAAGAGATACTGAATCGAATTGGTGAGAGGAGATCTATTTGGCTAAATTTGACGAGAAGAAGAGTTAGAATGATAGGACACATCTTAAGACACCCAGGACTTGTTCAGTTGGTTTTTGAAGGAAGTGTAGGGGGTAAGAACGGTAGGGGTAGGCCAAGGTATGAATATGACAAGCAGATTAGAGCAGACGTAGGATGCAATAGTTACGTAGAAATGAAAAGGTTAGCACAGGATAGGGTGGCATGGAGAGCTGCATCAAACCAGTCTATGGACTGATGACTCAAACAACAACAGCAATGAACAAGAAACAATGAAGAAAACAGAATGTGTGATATAATTTCACGCCCTGTATATTGATAGCAAAAATGTAATTAATTTTTAATGAAAATTGCACCTCAATTCCGAAGGCAACACTTAATTAATTAACTAATTAATTAATTAAATTAGTGCTAAGCACCAACTTGCTGTCTAACAATCATTAAATGTACCTTTATCTCTCACACAATTCACGCGATGTAACAATAACCATAATTGCCTTATCTTTTCTAACAATGACAGTGATGAATCTCCTGACGTCACTGCTAGTTACCCTAACGTGAAGTGAGGTGCCAGTTATCCATATCGTTGCATTACTTCTGGTTACTTCTATGCAGTGACCCTTACTTAGAAATTTTGAATGTTGAAAAAGTTCGTGTGATACCCTTATATGGTGTGGAGCGTTAGGTCCAACAATTCACGTGTATCAGTTGAAAGGTGAAGAAGAATTTGATTAAGAACATACCTCACTTTCCATAAATTATATGATACAACACGCTTCTCCTTTAATTTAGCAGCGGACATCTTAAAGAAATTATGGCAGAAGTATAAATTGAACTTCATTTACAATATTGAATTCTCAGATTGATAATATTGTGTTCCTTTCCCTCCTGAATTTCCACGTGCTCTCCCGAATTTTTAAAGAAAAATGTTAGAGCATTCTCCCATCAAAATTCGTCACTTTATAGTACAGGTATGTAGTATATATAACAGTGCATCCTGACGAAATGGCGTATGGCTTTTAGTGCCGGGAGTGTTCGGCTCGCCAGGTGCAGGTCTTTTTAACGCCCGTAGGTGACCTGTGCGTCGTGATGAGGATGAAATGATGATGAAGACGACATATAAACGCAGCCCTCGTGCCAGTGAAACTAAACAATCTTCTCCATCTTATCCTGCTTCAAGCGGTGTCGATGTTTCTGGCAAGCCTTTTCCACTTATCCTATCACACACATCACCTTTCTCTAATTTCTTCTCTTTCATCTTCTCGTGCATTATCTTTCCGCTTCCTTCTTGGTCTCCCCCTATTTCTAGTCCCATCCACAGTCATATCCATCACTCTCCTCCCTGCATACGTGTCATCCCTTCGCATAACTTGTCCATACCATAGCGGTCTTCTCTCCTGTACTTTCTTCGATAATTCTGTCTCTTTAATTGTTCTTATGATTTTCTCATTTTCGATGCGGTCCATGCTAGTGACACCACTCATCCATCTTAGCATCTTCATCTCTGCAACATTACATTGTGCCTTCGTCGTTGCCCAAGTCTCTGCACCATACAACATGGCTGGCCTCACTGCTGTCTTGTAGACTTTTCCTTTAACCCTTAAGCCAAGTCTTTTGTCACATAGGATGATAAATATTTTCCAGTTGTTAAGTTCCGTGTTTAGGTTGCCATCCTTAGACTCTAAGGTAAGGTAAGGGTTGTTCTGCCCGAAGGCAGGTCCGAGGTGTTCCTGAGCCGGAGTTAACGTGCGGTAGAGTGGCCAGTTCCTTTCCGCTCCTCCATTCCCTTACCCCCACCAACAGCGCGTGGCAACCCATCCAACTCCTGACCACGCCCAATGTTGCTTAACTTCGGATGTCTCACGGGATCCGGTGTTTCAACACGGCTACGGCCGTTGGCCTTAGACTCTAAATATCCTAAATGTTTGAAGCCATCGACTCTTTTCAAGCATGTACCATCCATCTCTAAAAATTCATTCCCCTCGCCTCCGAAGCACAGGTATTCGGTCCTTGTTCTATGAATTTTTGGGCCTCTGTCTTCCAAAGATTTTCTCAAGATTACCAGCCTCGCTTCCAATTCTATCCTACTGGTGCTACACAAAAAAGCTATCATCAGCAAACATCATGCACAACGGTGCTTTAGTTTGTACACCATCAGATAAGACACCCATCACGAGGTTGAATATGTATGGACTCAGTGAGGACCCCTGATGCAACCCAACTCCAAGTGGTATCCATCCAATCAACCAATGATGGTTACAATTCCCGACCTTGCCGGGACCCCTACTAATGCTTTAAAACAACCATTAAAATATGTTAAAGTAATCGCATATTATACTGATAGGTAAACAATTATATTAGAGCACTATGTATATATCAAAGAAAAGATTTAGAATATACTTTTGTAATCCCACGCCCACGAAACAAATAAAATAAGCTATCGGACTGGATTTCATGTTGAGCGAATAAGTCTACTCAAGATGACTGTCATGCAAACGAAAGTAGAAATCCACTTACCCTGGTCAATAACTTCTTCAGTTAAAAAAAAAAATCTTCTGTTATTACAATACCAGCATTGCGGTACAGATCTACGTACTTTAACACTCACAACAATAAAGGAAGTCAAAGATTGGGTTTTTTCGTGTTGCGTATTGTGAGTGACAGTCATGAGACTAATGTCAGCATAATGAAAAGACTGTCTTCTTCGAAGGACATTAAATCGAAAATATGTCATCCATCTGATAGTGAAAGACCTCTTTTTGTTGCTTTCAACCAAAGGACATTCTGAAGAAGGTAAGGAATTCTTGAATTAATGTTACTCATTTCTACGTCCCACTAACTACTTTTAAAAGGTTTTCGGAGACGCTAAGGTGCTGGAATTTCGTCCCGGCGGAGTTCATTTACGTGCCAGTAAATCTACCGACACGAGGCTGATGTATTTGAGCACCTTCAAACACCACCGGACTGAGCCTGGATCGAACCTGCTAAGTTGGGGTCAGAAGGCTCTTTGAGCCAATCAGCCCGGCAAAGTAATTATTACCTCGAAAAATCTATGTTTGATGGTTCCCAATACAAAAGGTGTGATTTTATCAAGAAACTGTATCAGGTGTAAGCAAAAGAACCTGTGAAATCAGTTGCTCTTCCTATGCGTCTAACTTTGAGAAAATGAAGATATTTTCGCGACTGAAGTAATAGCCTTAGAATATTTAAATGATCATTCGTGTAATAAAAAAGCATGATTTTCATAATGCAGGCGGCGCCTTCAATACATGTTATCAATAAAGAAACTGTTCGACATACATGATGCCAACAGCACAAATGTAGCAACATTGCAGATGGACATGATGCATTTCTTCAGCTTGGATGGCGAAATATTGTAATGGCTGGAAAATTATTCTCCCCCGTACCTGAACGAACTAAAGACCTCAATGAGAAATCCGTAAAGTAATTCATTACCAAGAAGACATACAGCGTGATTCAGCCGCCCCTTTCAATGTAGTTTTATGGAACGTACAACATTCATTCCGTCGTTAAAACATCTGCCCTACCGGTATGCTCAGACAACACAACCGGGTATCTTGGTATTCACCGCCTTATCATGATAGGATGTCATAATGTTATACTCGTATTAAACACTGGCAGATATACGCGTGCCTTCTAGATCATACGAACACATGATGCCAATAGCACAAATGTAGCAACATTGCAGCAGGACAAGTTGAATTTCTTCAGTTTGGATGGCGAGAGATTGCAGTGGCTGGAAAATTATTGTCCTCTGAACCTGAACAAACTTAAGACCTTAGTGATAAATCCGGAACGTAATTCATTAGCAAAGAGATTGATTCAGCCGCCCCTTTCATTGTAGTTTTATGCAACCCACAATTTTCATTCCGTCCTGAAAACATCTGCCCTGCCGGTATGCTCAGACAACACAACCGAATATCTTGGTATTTACCATCTCATAATGATAGGACGCCATAAAGTTGTACTCGTGTTAAACACTGGAAGACATGCGTGTGCCTTCTAGATGATATGAACTTGACACGCAGGCGAAACACTAAATTGATATTTTGACCGCAGTTAACCTAATATTTGCCATAAGGTGCCCAGTGTGCCGTACGGAACAGTACTGTAGTAGTGTACTCCAACAGATCGTCCTGCGCGCTGAAGCATTCCAGGTGTAATTGCTCGGCAGGCGTCCGTGCTGATTTTCCGGAGCTGGTCGGGTTTTTCCGGCGCTTGAGTGTAAAAGACGTTCTTCAAATATCGCCACAAGAAGAAGTCTAACGGCGTTTAAATCCGGCGATCTGGGGGGCCATAAACAGGGCCTCCTCGTCCTGTCCGTTTCCTGGCAGTCCGTCGTTTAGATGGTTACGATCGGGCAAAATCGAATGTGATGGAGCTCCATCCTGTTGCATCCACATCGTCAAACGCTCGTGCAAGGGCACATCCTCCAGCAGCTGTGAGAGTTCCTGACGAAGAAAGTGCAGGTAGCGTGGGGCCGTCCAATGGCCCTCAAAGAAATAAGGTCCAATCACGCGATTCCCCAATATTCCACACCAAACATTCACTCCTAATCGTACTTGATGGGCCGCCTGTCGCACCCAGTGAGGATTGTTCGGACTCCAATAGTGTATGTTGTGCTGATCGTCGTTCCCATTATTGTGGAAGTACGATTCGTCCGAGAACAAGATATGCAGTACGAATGCTGTATCATTGTCCAGCCTGCCTAATAGCTACCAACAGAACTGTCTTCGAGCTTGGAAATCCCGCCCATGAAACTCTTGATGTAGCTAAAAATGGTATGGTTGAAATTTATGTTCATGCAGTATTCGCCAGACGGACGGCTAGCTCTTGTTCACCTGTCATGCAGTCGCCCTTGTACTGATGTGTGGATTATTACGAGCTGTCTCCAGAATGGCCTCTTCTGTTTCACCCGACGAAACGGGCCTATTGTGGACTGGTGGCTGGTTGGAAATCACACCTGTTGTCTTTAGGCGTCTTTCAACATGGTGGAATGTCGTAGCAACCGGGTGTCGCCTGTCGGGAAAACGTTCCTGGTACAGACGTAGTGCCTCGCATGTGTTTTGTCTTGCTTCCTAATAAATGAGGAGCATGTCAACGTATTCCTCTGTGGAAAACATACCGAATGACAGGAGAGATTACAGTACATTCAGGCCGTAACCAGGGGAGTATGCACAGGGCACAAGGTAAATAACAGCGTCATTGTACTGTTTGAATGTGGCAAACGTGGGCCTTTTTCTAGGTATTCAAACATCATACCTATACAAAAATATTTGAACGATGCACTGTTCGAACCGCCTCTGGCACACTTCGTCAATTATTTGGCGATCGCCTAACCACATCCGCTACACTGTTGAGAACAGGCTGGTAGTATAACGAGAGCAGAGTACATACGCCATCCGGTTCGGTGTTTAAGACATTAATTACTGCACTGTTACCTAGTTTTATGCATTGATTCCCCTCTTCGCTACACCCGGTCACGAGGCACGACACGTTAACATAGTTATATGGTAAAAGGACGTTGCTACATGATTTCAAGGCGTCATGTTTCGCGAACGGATGATATAACATTTCACTAGGGTTCAGAATCGTGTGGAAAATGTGCTCACTGAAATTAATTACATACAGTACGCCTGCAGGAGAATAGCACCCCCATAACCATGTGCACGTTCGTTGGGCTGCAGCAAATGATATTGGATGGGGCTGCTGAATCACACTGTATAAGGCCATTCTGTTGACTGCAGCATCAACAGTGGTGTGTGTCAAGTATCTCATTCAGACAGGGTTTCATTATGTTCTGATCCGAGCATTCTCTAGTGACTATAAAGATAGTTTCTAGCGCTCTGCGGCATGTCAGACAGCAATTATATGCTGGATGCTAGAACTTCTTGTTGTCGTCTCAACCGCTTTTTGAAGACGGGAATCTTGGCTAATGCTGCAAGCAGAAACGTGGAGGTGTAGTCTGACACTTCTGTGATCAGAAATACCGAAGAGAATCTTCCAAACACGCCCCGAGATCAGCACAATGCAGAGTATTTACCAGATCATGTCACGTGTACACTCGAGGATTTGCACAATTCCCCTGGTATGCCTACGGTAGTTAATGTTTAAATATATTAGTCAATAACTATTTCTTCAATATTGGCCTAAGACACGATTTCAAAATCCCACAGTTATCTTTTAACGCTCTGTGCCACCCTTCTGCGAAGTTGGCATATCCATCGTATAGAGGAGATTTTGTTGTTCGAAAATCCAAGTGACATCTGCTTGATTCTTTTGACAAGACGAAAGTGTTGATCAGTGCTAATGGACTTGATTACGAAGGGAGACAGAAACAGCAGGCCGGAATACCCACCTGATTTGCTGCAGTAGTTGTTGAAAGTGTCTGCCTCTGTGGTGTAGT
Organism: Anabrus simplex; assembly: GCF_040414725.1. NCBI lineage: Eukaryota > Metazoa > Arthropoda > Insecta > Orthoptera > Tettigoniidae > Anabrus > Anabrus simplex. The sequence continues at coordinate 183,777,206 of NC_090267.1, forward strand.
GGTTAGGGTGATTAGCTCCCACCCCCCGGAGGTTCGGGTTCGATTCCCGGCTCTGCCACGAAATTTAAAGAGTGGTACGAGGGCTGGAACGGGGTCCACTCAGCCTCGGGAGGTCAACTGAGTAGAGGTGGGTTCGATTCCGATCTCAACCATCCTGGTTTTCCGTGGTTTCCCACTTCTCCTCCAGGCAAATGCCGGGATGGTACCTAACTTAAGGCCACGGCCGCTTCCTTCCCTCTTCCTTGCCTGTCCCATGCAATCTTCCCATCCCTCCACAAGGCCCCGGGTCAGCATAGCAGGTGAGGCCGCCTGGGCGAGTTACTGGTCATTCTCCCCAGTTGTATCCCACGACCCAATGTCTGAAGCTCCAGGACACTGCCCTTGAAGGCAGTAGAGGTGGGATCCCTCGCTGAGTCCGAGGGAAAAGCCAACCCTGGAGGGTAAACATTAAAAAGAAGAAGAAGAAGAAGTTGTTGTTTAAAGTTATTCATTATTTTGTATTCAAATCAAACCATGTATGCATTGCATCTATTGTGACTATTTGGTGTCTATGTTGTAGGATTCTCCTCACTTCATTTAAGTTTGCTGAAGTCAGACATTCACAGTTATTGCGAGTGTGATATTCCTGTATTTTTATATAACATAGCCACATCAACAACAGAGATCTTTGAAGGACAGAAATATTTGAACGCGAGGCCCTACTCTGTAAGTTGCTCCAAAATAGAGAAGTATGTGATATTATTAATTGTTTCCTATGGTATTTACTACCGCTTCGTAGGGACACGCTCTTCACTGAAATTCTTTATTAAGATGTAAGGTGGGATTTGAATATGTTTATCGACTGATCGGCAATGTATTTAAACATAAATATAAACAATACTTCACGCGTGCTGTAATGAACAACCGTGTTTCAATGCCAGCGATGCAGCGCACGACGGTAAAGATGGGAACTAGACCCATATCGCTCATATCGCTCTATTTGGAAGGCGTATTAGCGCAGTCATACTAGAGGGCAATGGTTGGAGATGTGAAGTCCTGTTATCGTAAGATGACTATCGTTATTCGGTGGTTTTTATATTGTTTTGATAGTTTCTTTTTCTTTCTTCCGTTCTGTTTCACTTTTTGTGGTTTTGGGAATAAGAATATAGACAGTTTGCCTACTCTGTAAATTCAGTATGTTGAGTTGCTCTGAGTGTGGTAGTGTGTAAGAAGCAAGAACTACTTTGCGGCGTCATGTAAAGCGGAAACATCCTCTTAACCTGAAAGAGATAGGGCCAAACTCACGGAAACCTCAGTAAGTTATTCCGTAGACTGTATTGCTTTTTATTTTTGTTCCCCTTCCTGCTGCTGCCATAATGCACGCCTATATCACGCTGGTTCTCCCTACTTGCCTGCTGTGTTACGCATGCGCACATTGGGAGAGGTTCATAGTACGGAACTGTCTTTAGGCGCTTCTGACGCATTCGACGTTCCGCCACAATATCTTGCAATTTTCTGTCGTAAAAATTCCTCATTGGTAACTCGGTCACGCCACGTGACGCCTAAAATTGTGCATAGACAACGTTGGTTGAATACGTTGAGTTTCCGTACAATCTGTGCCGTAATTTTCCACGTTTCACTGGCATAGATCGCTGCATAAACAGTAAAGTAGTTGGTGTGCACATCCTTGACCTTACTACTAACACTAAAGGTTTTCATTCCTCCCCTGAAGGGGGAGGCGGGCCTCTTAGACGGTGACGCCGTCTCTCAGGCCGGGAGATTTGTTACGGCGAAGGAGATGTGCGGAGAAGGTGAGGGGGTGGGCGGCCGTGGCCTATATTACGAACTGTACCGGCATTCGCCTTAGTGAAGGGGAATGGAAAACCACGGAAAACCATTCTCAGGACAGCCGACGGGTGGGGCCAGGCGTGAAGTCCGGCACTGTGCCCCAGGCCCGTCTCACGAATGCAGAGGCGTAGAGCCACGGTAGAGCCGTGGCCAACTTTCCTCTGCTCGGTTGACCGGTTAGAGTACAGAGCTGTTGGACCACTGGCAAACCGTTGCCTCTTAAGGGACGAAACCCAAGGGCCAAAACCCACTCTGCATCCACCGACCCCTCACATCATTTGAGATCGAGATATTGGCCTACTACTGGTTGGTCTATGGAATAAAGTGCTTTTTATTTGATTTCATCCCTTCTCTCATATCTTTGGAATTGTTAAGTTGGTTCAGTAAGGTAATAACATAACACGATCTTTTACAGCGTAATTACACCACGTATTTCTGTCCTTTACGTATAAAACACAGTATGGCATTGCTAAGTATTCTTCTTTTGCATACTCCTTCTATTTACCCAAGTGCTTCTTTATCGTATAACAAGGAACCTACAGTATCTGTCCATAGAAGAAACTATGGTAAAATGTCTGACATCAGTACTCGTCGGCTCGTTGAAAATCATCGTCGGGTTCTAATCCTCTTCCGAGTAAATTCTTCTATAATGATCTAAAAATATGAATATCAGTCGAAGCCATGTCTAAATAGGATGGTCATTTAACTACCAGTGTCAACACCATAGAAACTCACGTGTCCCGTTGACTAAATATGGCCTATTTTTGTTCATAAATGCGATATGCTCCGCCTCTGTGGTGTAGTGGTTAGTGTAATTAGCTGCCACCCCCGGAGGCCCGGGCTCGATTCCCGGCTCTGCCACGAAATTTGAAAAGTGATACGAGGGCTGGAACGGGGTCCACTCAGCCTCGGGAAGTCAACTGAGTAGAGGTGGGTTCGATTCCCACCTCATCCATCCTGGAAGTGGTTTTCCGTGGTTTCCCACTTCTCCTCGAGGCAAATGCCGGGATGGTACCTAACTTAAGGCCACGGCCGCTCCCTTCCCTCTTCCTTGTGTACCCCTTCCAACCTTCCCATCCCTACGCAAGGCCCCTGTTCAGCATAGCAGGTGAGGTCGCCTGGGCGAGGTACTGGTCATCCTCCCCAGTTGTATCCCCCGACCCAGAGTCTGAAGCTCTAGGACACTGCCCTTGAGGCGGTAGAGGTGGGATCCCTCGCTGAGTTCGAGGGAGAAACCAACCCTGGAGGGTAAACAGATAAAGAAGAAGAAGAAATGCGATTTGATTTCACAACAACTCAGGTATATTTAATGAACAATTTGAGGGACTGACGTGTCCTGCAGATGAAAACATAGGATTAGATTAGGTTACTAAATGCTTGACCACATTTCCGTCAGCCCCAACATCTAACAACTGATGTTAACTGATATTATGATCGGACATACTCTCGTGGGGGGAAGGAGTGATATGTATTCCCTTTCTGGCATGAAATCAAAATCAAATAGAGAAAATTCACATGTCAAATTCCTTATTACCTTACTCTGAACCATCTGCGTACTTAATAGCGGCTATTTTGACGGATAGAGGGTGTCGTGTGTGCACAATATAGCCTATTGATCAAAGTACATACATTTGTATGTAAAAATAATAAACAGAACATTATCTGTGAAATAGAATGTAATTCATAATATCTTTACAGCGTGGTTCATCTCTATGTTACTCGCTTCCAGTAACGGTTATGTACTTCCTACAGAAAATATGTTTCTTTTAGCGCCCAAGAGAAAGCGTTGCAACTGGCAGCAAAGTATTATTATTTTAAATTTGAATTCCAATCTGGTAATGACGGTACCTTTGTTATGCAATGAGTACATACATTGAAGAAATTAGGAAAAGATTATATATCGTAGATCCTCATTAAACTTTGGTCGTAATATCTGTTAAGAAATATTCCATTTCTTTTCCAAGTTCACTACATTCTACAACTGAAATACATATCCCGCGTTCCTTGTAGCGTCTATAAAGCATCGTGATAGTTCCATTGCAATGATTGGGTCAGCTTCGTGAGTTTCATTCAAAGCTGCTTTCTTACATGTCGATCTTGGTATTCTGTGATGTCGATATAAGTAGCGTGAAGGGCCAGCACACACAAAGAAAGCTAAACAAATTACTAATGAATTTAGTGAGTAGAGAGATTTTGAAAACAATTCGCGAATGGTTTAATAGTTATTGATTGACTGACTGAGCTCGAGTTGATTTCAACCCTACATTGATAGACTACTTTTGCTTATAATTAACAGGCTTAATCTCAAAATTCAAGGAACTAAGTCACAGCCTATAATTGCCGTATAAATGAGAATGAAGTTACGCATTTGTACGAAACTACACTGTAATAGGATTTCCTCCAGTAATGGTGTATTTTAGATGAACATGATCAGCTTTGCTCATCTACAATATGTAAGTAAAGGTGAACTTTCCAGACAGCCAATATTGATATGTTTTAAATATAATGTTGTAGTATATTTCTATAAAGTCAGACTCATTGGCTGAATGGTCAGCGTTGAGGACTTCGGTTCAGTGGGTCCCGGGTTCGATTCAAGACCGGATCGGGGATTTTAATCGCGTCTGATTAATCCTTCTGACCCGGGGACTGGGGTTTGTGTTTGTCCCAACACTTTCCTCTTCACACTCACACAACACACTACACTACCAACCACCACAGAAACACGCAATAGTGATTACATCGCTCCATATAGGGTTGGCGTCAGGAAGAGCATCCAGCCGTTCAACAGGGCCAAATACACATGTGCGACACAGTTCGAACCCGCGACCCCACAGGTGTGGGAAAAGAAGAAAAAGATTATATTTCTACTGTGTAGGTGAACCCAATTGGTTTACATGCAGAGCTAAAAATAAACATGCCAGACTGAGTGGCTCAGATGGTTGAAGTGCTGGCCTTCTGACCCCAAATTTGCAGGTTCGATCCTGGCTCAGTCCGATGGTATTTGATGGTGCTCAAATACGTCAGCCTCGTGTCGGTAGATTCACTGGAACGTAAAAGAACCCATGCAGGACTAATTCCAGCACCTAGTTGCCTCCGAAAATCGTAAAAGTAGCTTAGTGCTAAAGATGTAGAAGAGTATACAAAATGTCTCACCTAATGAGAACTACTGAAGTCTGGCTGTTCTTTCCCTCGGAAGTTCTCAGAAACAACGTGTTTCGGAAATGCTTATTACTAAAGCTGGATATTAACGTTAATTTCTGAATGTTAATTGTTCGAAATGTTTGTTCACATAATTTTATGCACTAGGGAAAATGGAAATTATAATACCACAAATGAATGGGTCATTCATGTTTATATTGGAGATATGGAAGGTAAACGATAGCGGATTAAGGCCAATCGGATTGTTTATACGGCCTAATTCACTGGATTTGTCACGGATAAAGCACATCCTGAAGGTGAAGCCTGTTAGAGCTTAATTGGCGTCTAGTCTGTGAGGTGAAATGTCATAAAGTTTTCAGTTATGAAACATTCGTTGCCTAAATGTGCGAACAGGATATCAACAAATGTCACCGGCTGAGTGGGCGCGCATAATTGGTCTGTGTGAGAATGGGTTATCTGTGCGTGCTATAGCTGCACGTCGTGATTAAATTTATTTATGATATAACATGTATAGCAGCAGTGGTGTATTGAAGGGATACGTGTTCGGAGACCAGGGACAAGACCAACCCGACGGTGAACACTAAGGGAGGGTCTACACATCGGCAGCTTATGACGCAGTCTATCACAAACTTCTGCAAAAGCTCACAGCATCACCAAAGTCTACCAGCACACCGAGCGGAGGCTCATAAACAGAATTGCGACACCTAGGAATCCACAATTATTATAAAACAAATATAAGTTAACATCTATAGAATTAGTGGGTCTTATGGTTGGGGCTAGAGGGAAATCAAATTTATATTTGTACAGTTACTTATCTGTTCAGGCTGAACAATCTATTTATAAACGCGGTGGTCTTGGTGGCTGTTAAGGGTTTTTGTTGCTATTTTAGGGAATCATTTGTATAACTGTTATGACTGACGTATTGGAATCTCATTTACCATCTGATAAGAAGATATAATATAACTCGTGCTCGGAATGCTTTGTCTACTGGGCAACCTCTATCTTGGGGCATGTATGTTATAGTATTATAATTAGTGTTCAACAGACTGAAAAGCATGGCTCCCTTCTTAACAAACAGGGAAGAGAATTCGAAACCGAATGTTAGAAAGAACCAAGTCTGTGTTTTCCATCTTTAGAACAGAGAAGCTGATAGATCACGCCAGATCACTTGGAAAGGATTCTTCCTGGAACAAGTAAACCGAGGACATCTTCACTCGCGGTGTGCGTTCAAGCCCAGTATGGTATTGATCTAGCTATACAAGACAGGTGGACGTTGTATTTGATGAGACCGGTCGCATCATTATAGGTTGCTTACAGCCTATGCCCTTGGATAAATTGCACTGCCTTGCTGAATTTGCACCACCTGACATCCATTGGGAGATAGCGGTAAACAGCGGAAAGAAAAAAGCTGTCACGTCTGAATCTCATCCACTCTATGGGCACAAGCTACCATGCCTATGCCTACCTGTTAGAAAATGTTTCCTCAGAACAAAAGAGACTCTCAGAGGGACAATAAACCAAGCCCGAATTAGTAATGGAGAGGGAGACTCAATAGTTCTGGAAAATGGACGATATCATGCGAAGAATTTCCTCTTGGTCATGTAGAAGGGTGGTTTTCACTGAAAACGCTCAGCAGCCTGCACTCAAGAGTAATGAGATGCAAATCTAGCCTGCTAAATTTCGGTTTTCAAGTAGACTCAGCGATACATGGGTCACCACAGACAACACGTATTCTTCATCAATGCAGACTGTGCTCAACATCATGCACTATCGATGATCTTATGAATGCAACACCTGCCTCTTTGAAGTTCGCTCATTTCTAGTCGGCAAATATACTGAATTGCTAAAAGTCACAGGAAGGGGTGTAACATTAGGAAACGTGCCATGTTGACTACTGAACGTTGCGACTAGCTGCGGCGTAGCTGAGCAGTCTGTCACAGACACCAGCGTCGTGGGGATGGGAACACATCACGAGTTAACCGACTTTGAATGTGGGATGATCAACGGCGAATGGCGCATGTGTCATACTATTGCAGAGATTATACGCGAATTCGGGTTTCCGAGATCAACAGTGTCGAGGATGTATCGCAGAGAGAATGTTACCAACCGCGTAAACCGCCACACGGCAACACCACAGGTGTTTAACGAACTGACATCACGTCGCCTCCGTAGAAACATATTGGGCGCTCGACGGACTACTGTGAGTCAGATCACCACCCAGTTGAATGATGAGAGCCAGGAACCCATTCCTAGCAGCTCTATAAGGAGGCAAGTGCACCGCATAGGCTTCACCAGCCGACGACTAACTCGTGTCCATTTGCTTACACGTCGACACATAGCTCAACGACGTACGAACATCAGCAATGGATCATGGAATAATGGTGGCGTGTGGTGTGGTCCGATGAATCCCAGTTCTGGTTGTATCGAGATGATGGACGCGAGAGAGTGTGCCGTATACCCAATGGAGCTGTGGATCATGCGCGTCAACAACATTGTATCCAGGCAGCAGAATGCTCAGTTCTGGCATGGGCGGCGTTCTCATGGTAGCAATTAGGCCCCATTGTCCGGCTGCAGGGAGCGCTGACAGGTGCACGGCATGAGGACATTCTTTCAGACCATCTTCAACCGTTTCTGTCCCTATAGTAGCCTGATGGAGATGCTATGTTTCAACAGGATAATGCGCCATGTCACCGTTATGTGGTGGCACGCAGGTGGTTGGAGGAGTACTCGAGTGAAGTTACGACCATGGATTGGCCCTCCAGATCCCCCGATATTACTACAATCGAATATTAATTGGATACTATCAATCCTGCTGTACGCTCCATGAACCCCGCATCAACTACACAAGATCAATCGTGGATAGCAGTGCAAGATGCGTGGGTAAAAATCCCTCAACAACGATTCCAACACCTAGTGGGGTAGATGCCTCGCCGTACTGCTGCCCTTTGGAGGGCTCGCGGAGGAGCAACTCGTTATTAACACGATACTCAGTGTCTTCTCATGACTTTTTGCCACTCAGTGTATAAGGAATTGTTCATCCGTTATGTTTGTTGTGGGGTTCCTTCCGTCGGCATGGGATACCTCTGAAAGCAGGTATGTTATTAAACATTTCGTACAAACGCAGCACCTTCTTCTACAAGTACTGTTCTCAAGACGAAGTTACCTACATTGTCTAGATACCCCATCTTGGTTTGCTTTCTGATACCTTTTTCTTTTTCTGTACGTAGTGTTGTTGTTATTATGTGTATAAAGCTTTGTTCTAAAATTTGTCTTTACAATGTAGCCGATTTCCATGCTTCTGACACGACAAATATACAACGCTACAACATCCGGATGTTCCGGAAAGACTTACGAACAACAGCAGTCGGGGAAATTCAAATCGCTGTGGACCGCACGTTACACCACGAATATTTTATAATCATTTTCTTGCAAGTAGCTGAAGATCCCGTGTCTCTGCAGCAAGTTTCAGTGACGCTGCAATGTAGACATGTAAGTATGTTCAGGCGTCGAGAACACTTACGCTTGGCTGACGAATGGCGTAGTATCGTCATCAATGATTTTGTCTTGGGCAGAATGTTTATCACCATTGTTTCCGATGGCACAATGGAGAGAGGGTCAACGCTAATGTTATTGTCGAGAGGTGCACAAGCCCATCCCTAGGTATTAAAGTATGTGAAGCTGTTGGCTTTCATGTGAAGTCGCCAATTTTCACGGTTGAAGGGGCAGCGACTGTTCGACAGTATGTGGACACTGGAAATAATAGGACGTCTTACTTCTTCGATATTGTATACTGCATGTCTGGCAGGAACTTGTAGACACTGATAACATCTCTAGGGATAAATGACCGTTTCATTGAGTCTTCTCACTAAAGGTCTGGTAGATCTAGTTGTAGCAAATTGGATGCCTTAATAACATGAAATGTGAAGAACGAACGAAATCAGCACCATAACAATTTTTGTATCCAACTTCAGAAATTCGGCAAACCTATTTGTAAACTCTTCATCAATATCCTCCATACCGTTTAAAAAGGAATCAATTTTGAAAAATGCTTCTGAATATTGGATTTTAATGGCAGCAAGTATAGGAAAATTTGCACAATCCTGCAAACAAATTTATCCTTTGAACAAATGTCAATTTCAACTAAAGTTGTTTAACAAGACTTCACACGCATAATTGGTAAGTTTATCTTTTCCTTGTAATGACATGTTCAAATCATTTAAGATGTGTAGTCAAGACGACTAGAAATGCTAGGCGGGACAACCATTTGGGGGCACCTAACAATTCAACTTCATGACCTTTCTCCCGTAGAAATGTGTGCATTTCCTTTCGCGAAGTGAAAAGTTTTCCTTTTTTACAATTTTATTTACTTAACGTCGACACAGATAGGTCTTGTGGTAACGATGGGATAGAAACGGGCTAGGAGTGGGAAGGGAGAGGCTATGGACTTAATTAAGGTACAGTCCTAGCAATTTCCTGATGTGAAAATGAGAAACAACGAAAAACGATCTTCACGGTTGCAGACAGTGGGATTCGAACCCATTATCTCCTGAATATAAGCTCACAATTTCGCAACCCTAGTCGCACGGCCAACTCACTTGGTGGAGCGAAAAGTCTAGCTATCGTTTGATTAAGACTTATCACCAATTTTACAAAGGGCACTAGGAAAGTTTTGCAATACGAAAAAACGGTTAGCTGGACACCCCTGTTATGGTTAGGGATGAAACGAGGGGTGAAAACCCAGCAAGGCGCGACCTTCACACCAGTTGTTACCAAGCAGTGGAAATGAAAGCAAGTTAAGATATCAGTGTTGTCTAAAGGTGAATATCGCGAGATTATCCATGACAATTTTGCTCGTGAATTAACTGTTGACCAATGCCTGGAGGAAATGACTCCTGTGCTGGGGAAAGACTGTTTACATCGGACAACAATTTTCCGCTGTTACAAAGAGTTCCAGAGGGGAAATGTTGGGGCTGAATACGATCCTAGTTCTGGGCGCCCGTCTGAATCAGTGACTGATCTAAACATTGAAGCTGTGAGGAAAGTGTTGCAGCAAGAGAGTCGGTTGACATATCAGCAGATAGAAGAGACCTTCCACATCCCTGCACCAGCTATTCATTCAGTTCTACACGACCATCTCCATGTTACAAAGTTTTGTTCCCTTTGGGTGCCCCATTCACTTTCAGAGGAACAAAGGGCACATCGAGTGAAACGGTGCCAAAAATGCTCAAAGAGTTTGAAAATGGGACTTCGCGTAACGTCAATAGCATCGCTACAGGTGACGAAACTTGGCTTTATTATTACGATGGTCCAACAAAATCTCAGAACAAGGTGTGGCTGTTTGAAGATGAGGGTACTCCTGTGTCTGTGTGAAAGTCAAGATCATTGAAGGAAAAGATGATTGGAATATTCTTCACTAAACGGGGCATCCTGACTCGGGTTGTGCTAGAAACACAAAGCACAGTTCCTGCGAAATGGTACAGTGAGACTTGTCTGCCTCACGTCATCCAGGCTCTCAGGCAGCTCCGTCCAAGGTCACGGCTCAACACTTGGTTCTTGCATCACGACAATGCTCCAGCACATCGTGCTAATGTAACAATGTTTTTTCTTACCAGATCGGGGTTGACTGTGCTTGATCACCCTCCATACAGTCCTGATCTTGCCCCATGTGACTTCGCACTCTTCCTAGAAGTGAAGGTGAAGCTGAAAGGGTGGCGTTTTGCATCCAACAAGGAAATTATTTCGTAAAAGTCTAAAGCGTTCACTCACATTGCAAAACTTTCCTAGCGCCCTTTGTATGCATGGTAAGTAACGTCACCACAACCATTTTTTTTAATTTTTTTTTGTTATTTGCTTTACGTCGCACCGACACAGATAGGTCTTACGGCGACGATGGGGTAGGAAAGGCCTAGGAATTGGAAGGAAGCGGCCGTGGCCTTAATTAAGGTACAGCCCCGGCATTTGCCTGGTGTGAAAATGGGAAACCATGGAAAACCATCTTCAGGGCTGCCGACAGTGGGGCTCGAACCCACGATCTCCCGATTACTGGATACTGACCGCACTTAAGCGACTGCAGCTATCGAGCTCGGTACCACAACCATTAATTTCATCTAAGATGTTTTAAAACTGCGGTGGATTAGAGTTCTACTTCGGGTGAAACTAATTAATGTAATCAAGGTCGGCATTACATCAAGGAGATTTTCTCATAACAACTACTGATGTCCGTATAATACAATGTTACCTACATATACCCCCACAAAGATTCGAATCTTTCCTTTAACAGTTCCACCATGTGATACTTCATGCCATGCAGGGTGATCTGTTTTTACAGTGCACAATTATTCAAAGTTTAAGTTACATGCTATCCACAGCTTCTACAACCTCGTAAGTTTGCTGCCATTTGTTTTTCCATACATAATTGTCACCCCTGTAACTTCTTATATTATCTTACAAAATTTATGACCACATTCCTAATAAACAGCAGTAACTGCGCAGTGACCATCACAACAATGCTCTAGCCACACGCAATCGAAACATATTCGAGCATTTGTTTCTTCTCGGTCAGCTGATGCCGGATACTTCTCACTAATACTTCCATACACCTTCCGGCAGTGTTACTTGACAGAGAAACAGAGTTGAATAGCTCTGCCTTTGGGACACACAAGTTTTCTGCAACCGTCACAAGGCACTTTCTTTCACGAATTTATTCTTGTTCAGCCTATGGCCAGCACTTAGTTTCGAAACCTCGTAACTTCGTAATATCCATAAGTTACAAATGTTTGCTGTTGATCCGTAATTCTGTTATTCACTTCCTTCACTTTCATAACACGTTCATGCCAGTTACATTATCGAAATATCGGTAGTATATTGACTAGTAAGGTCTCTTAACATAATATTCCATCATTACTGTAATGGCATCGTAAATAAGCGCACCCCTTTGTTCCGCGGTCTTTTACAACTTAATTATCTAACCAAGACTAATTGTATTTCCTGGACTCACAATCTATTTTGCGCTTCTTCAAAAGCATTTGCACTTATTATAACATTACTGCACAGTATGAAGCCACTGAGAAGAAAACTGATAGAGGGTGTACCGCATGAGTTCGATACGATGTTAGGATCATGTTGTTGTGAGCTTGCATTCCGGAGGTAGTGGGTTCAAACCCACTGTCGGCAGCACTGAAGGGATGTTTCCATGCTGTGCCATACTTAAGGCCACGGTCGCTCCGTTCCCTGACGTATCCCTGCCGTAACAGTTGCCTGTGTCGATGCGACGTAAAACATATAGCAGAAAAGAATGAGGGTGGAGAATTAGTGAAAGATATGTGGATTGCGGTACACACACTTTATATATGAATGACCTGCAAGTGTTGTCCTTGACTTTTGACAGACAGGACTTGCAACAACTGCCTACTTTTCTTACCCTCCGGCAGCACGATGGACACAAGATATCAGTATTTATTGAATCACTATCTGATTTTCCGTATTATAGGAATAAAATATGCAAGGCCATGCTCGTTTTCGAGTCTCACTGAAACGATCTACTTATTATAACCACTTGAAGCTGAACTCAGAAAATGCATGATAATAAAAGAGGCAATCAAAAATTTTCCGTTCGACGGCCTGCAGTTCTGAATCGGGATGCCAATCAGGCGAAATCGCCGCGAGCATTGAGGCACTCATCCCGCCGGTACACCAGGTTAAAGATCCCCGTGTGGTGAAACACTGTGTCCTGCTGCACATCCTCCAACAGGAAGCGTCGAACCTTGAAGGCCCTTTCGACGGGACCGAAGACGAGATAATCTCATGGGGAGAAGACAGGTTATGAGCTGGTCTGCCCTAATCGCCTCTTCCACGCCCCGTTTGTTGTTGTCCGTAATGGATGAGGCTGGTTTTCCAGATCAGCCGGCGTCTTGTGTCGAAACGCGACCCGCACGGTGGTTTTCTACAGACATGTTGCCCCATACACAGTCTTCATTCACCGAAGGATGTCCACCAGTGTTTGTTCTCCGACAGCCAAGAACAGAATAACAGCACATTGGTCCTGTTTGGACGCATTTGATAATAACATCGCCATAGTTCACGTGGCCGCATTTAAAGCACGCACCTCAGCATGACACGACCGCTACACTAATCCCTTTGCCTACATGTCCGTGCTTACATACCCGCATCGGAGTCGCGCTATGTCACCATGTCCGCTGCAGACACTACCGAAAACGGAAACTTCTTGATCACGCCTTATACAAGAACTTCGCTTCAGGCTAACATCACATAAGGACATGGCGGGTCGGATGTCACCACTGACCGTAATATGGCCGGCTCTGCTAAAGAGCATGTGAGGGCCAACCCCGAACTACTTGATGAGCAAGCCGCGAAACCAGCGGACACCACGCAGCTCGAAATGAATCGGTAGATGGAGGCACAAATGGACTAAAGATATAATATATATTTACAAGTTGCTTTTCTTCGCACCGACACAGATAGGTCTTATGGCGACGATGCGATAGGAAAGGCCTAGGAGTGGAAGGGAAGCGGTCGTGGCCTTAATTGAGATACATACCCAGTAGTTGCCTGGTGTGAAAATGAGAAACCACGGAAAGCCATCTTCAGGACTGCCGACAGTGGATTTCGAACTCACTTATCTCCCAGATGTAACCTCACAGCTGCGCGCCCCTAACTTCACAGCCAACTTCCAAGATCCTACTTTAAGTTACACTGCTCTTACATTTGCAATTATTTCCCTAAAATCTGCGTTTTCTTCAATTAAATATGTTTTCAGTTGTTATCAGTGGTTTATCGTTCAGCAGATACGAGAGTGGGAATTATCGCTTTTAGCTCTTCTTCCCTAACCTTACTTTCAAGAAGGAGTTTTATTGGCGCTTCGCAAAGCTATGGACCTCGCAGTCGGGGGATGACGAAGACACTTCTTTCCTAAAATTTCAATTGCACGTAAAATAAACGTTATTTTAAGGAAACTGATGCATGTGTCTGAGCGTGCGTGGTAATGAGTGAACGACAGACAAGTTTTTAAAATTTGCTTTAAATCGCACTAACACAGATAGGTTTAACGGCGACGATGAGATAGGAAATGCCTAGGAGAGTGAAGGAAGCGGCCGTGGCCTTAATTAAGGTACAGCCCCAGCATTCGGCTGGTGTGAAAATGGGAAAGCGCGGAAAACCATCTTCAGGGCTGTCAACAGAATGGTTCTAACCCACTATCTCCCGAATGCAAGCTCACAGCTGCGCGCCCCTAACCGCACGGCCAACTCGCCCGGCGACAGGCAAGTAGGAGAAAAGGCAGCCCGTGAGCACGCGAATAAGTGATTGAATGGGTTAGCCACCTGTTGATTGGAAGAATTAATAATTAGTGAGAAATTATGTGCACATATATATTTTTTTTTCTTAATCTGCTTACCCTCCAGGGTTGGCTTTTCCCTCGGACTCAGCGAGGGATCCCACCTCTACCACCTCAAGGGCAGTGTCCTGGAGCTTCAGACTCTAGGTCGAGGGATACAACTGAGGAGGATGACCAGTACCTCGCCCAGGCGGCCTCACCTGCTATGCTGAACAGGGGCCTTGCGGGAGGAAGGGAAGATTGGAAGGGATAGACAAGGAAGAGGGAAGGAAGTGGCCGTGGCCTTAAGTTAGGTACCATCCCGGCATTTGCCTGGAGGAGAAGTGGGAAACCACGGAAAACCACTTCCAGGATGGCTGAGGTGAGAATCGAACCCACCTCTACTCAGTTGACCTCCTGAGGCTGAGTGGACCCCGTTCCAGCCCTCGTACCACTTTTCAAATTTCGTGGCAGAGCTGGGAATCGAACCCGGACCTCCGGGGGTGGCAGTTAATCACACTAACCACTACACCACAGAGGCGGACACATATATATTTTACACAGTATTAACTTTTTATCTGTTGAACTATGTAATTATTGTAAATAATCTCATTTTAAGCATAAGCTTAGTAAACATTTTATATGTCGATGTGGCTCGCTCTTTTTCACTAGGTCATACATATTTGTATTGAGAGTTATGTTAAATGAATATGAATACAAACATAGTCAAAGTTGTAGTCGAAATAATATCAGCTTCGTGTGCTTACCAACTTTACCATGACAGATATGTTTAATGGAAAGTATCGTTTGGCACTGATTTTTATTCAAGTGATTAATACAATCTTATCTTTTCAGATTGGACGTGTATAGTATTTATACAATAATCAACATCATATATTGAAAGTCGACATCGGTTCTCTTATAAGTCAGTCTTGAGATTTTATAAGAAACGGAATACCTAAAAAAGTCAACCACTACTGATCTGCATTTAGGGCAGTCGCCCAGATGGCAGATTCCCTACCTGTTGTTTTTCTAGCCTTTTCTAGAATGATTTCAAAGAAATTGGAAATTTATTGAACATGTCCCTCGGTAAGTTATTCCAATCTCTAACTCCCCTTCCTATAAACGAATATCTTCCTCAATTCGTCTTCTTGAATTCTAACTTTTTCTTCATATTGTGATCTTTCCTACTTTTAAAGACCTTACTCAAACTTCTACTAATGTCATTCCACTCTATCTCTCCACTGACAGCTCTGAACCTACCACTTAGTCGATCAGCTCGTCTCCTTTCTCCCAAGTCTTCCCAGCCCAAATTTTGCAACATTTTTGTAACGCTACTCTTTTGTCGGAAATCGCCCAGAACAAATCGAGCTGATTTCCTCTGGATTTTTTTGCCAGTTCCTGAATCAAGTAATCCTGGTGAGGGTCCCATACACTGGAACCATACTCTAGTTGTGGTCTCACCAGAGACAAATATGCTCTCTCCCTTACATCCTTACTACAAACCCTAAATACACTCATAACCATGTGAAGAGATCTGTACCCTTTATTTACAATCATATTTATGTGATTACCCCAATGAAGATCTTACCTTATATTAATACCTAGGTATTTACAATGATCCCCAAAGGGAACTTTCACCCCATCAACGCAGTAATTAAAACTGAGAGGACTTATTACATGCATGGCTATTGTTGTTTAGGGGCATGGCAAACAATGAAAATGATATAGTTCGCCTTCTCATAGCCTCCCCTTCCACAGTTCCAACAGTCCAATCTCTGCCTGTTATTCAGGTTTACGAATGAACTCTGACCTCCCGCTTTGCCACTTCTTGTAGTTAGCGTGGAGATCAACGGCCAGGCGTGTTATACAGATGTATCATTACTATACCGACAAAAGAATCAGGGATGCTCTTCGTGTTATGTTAAGAACAATGGTGTAATCGGATTGGTGAAGAATATTTTTCTTTTCGAGAAAAATCTCTTTTGAGAAAATGAGGTTACTTAGTTATTTCCGAGCGCGCAAGTCAAATTGACGGACTCACCGTATTTGCTCTGCCTGAGCACAAACCTCTGCCGTGCTTCAGGCAAGGGAGGGGGAGGGGAAGTGGAGTGTATGGTGGAAACAGATATAATGCTCCGCACGTATGCACAAGTTTCCTAGTTCGACTCCCACAGAATTGTCCTTCTATCTTACAGGCGATATCCACAGTTCGTTTATTAAACAGCACACACAGTACAAGAAGCGCGGTCCCTAACGTAATACTCTTAACAGCAAAGTAGCGATCTACTATGAGCTTCAAACAGAAACAAAAAGTACCAGGCATGAAGTTGCATACGAACAGAGATTCTGTTAAATGTGTGAGTGGGCTTCTTGTAAATATCAAAGGAAAGGGTTTTATTATGATTGCGAGTAATACTTAGATCGAGACAATGTTATTTTCGTACTCTATCGTGAATTTAATCTGAGGGTCAAAGCTATTAATTCAAGTACAATCTATAGTATGAGGGGCTGCCTGGCCGAGGCGGTAAAGGCGTGCTCGGTTCACCCGGAAGGACGTGGGTTCGAATCCCCGTCAGGATGTCGTAACATTTAAGAAACGAGATTTCCACTTCCGGAGGTGCGTATGGCCCTGAGGTTCACTCAGCCTACACCAAAAATGAGTACCAGGTTAATTCCTGGGGGCAAAGGCGGCCGGGCGTAGAGCTAACCACTCTACCCCATCACGTGCCGAGGTTAACAATGGTGGACGCCTTTACCTTCCACTCCTCCAAGGGCCTTCATGGCCTGTACGGAGGTGACTTTGCTTTGCTTCCTTGTCTATAGTATGAGAATCTAGTGTCATCGACGTAGCGTGCCCATTGTTTGATACCGTTAATTTTGCCTATTTTGCCTATGATATGAGTGTGTTCAAGAAAATCAATGTAAACGCCAGTGACGATTTCCGATGCCGGTGACCCCACAGGAATACCCTTCTGTTGGTATACAGAATGATTAAAAGTGAAGCAATTATTATTTAATGTGAATTTGAGGATCGCATATCTCACCTACATTCAGTTTACTAAATTTGGAAAGATTATTTTTATTAATTGAATGGTTTTGTTAAAAGGTACATTCGCGTACATATTAACAACATCAAAAGAGTGAAGGGTGTAATGTTTTGCTGAAGAAAATTCTTTAATTCTAGTAAAAGTTCTAAGGAATTTTAAACTCACATATTATCCTGAAAAAAATATGTGTTTTGAGAAAACCGTGAATGTACTGAGATATTTCGTGCTTCGGACTATTTCTGAAATAAATAACGGGCCTTATGGGTACGGCCTTGTGAATCTTCGGTAATGTTTCCGCCGGAGGCAACTTGGAGTTCATGACAAATAATTTAGGTTTATAAAGGTCATTAAACAAAAGTAAGATGTTTTTAATTAAATATTTCAATTCTCTTTGAATTATGTGCGTACGGTCCTTTTGACTACATTAAAATTATTTTTAGTAAAAAGGAAGTGTGTTCTGTTACCGTAGTCTTTTTTTTTTGCAAGTTGCTTTACGTCGCACCGACACAGATAGGTTTTATGTCGACGATAGGGCAGGAAAGAGCTAGGAATGGGAAGGAAGTGGCCTGGTGTGAAAATGGGAAACCACGGAAAACCATCTTCAGGGCTGCCGACAGTGGGGTTCGAACCCACTATCTTCGGAATAATGAATACTGACCGCACATACAGTCCCTTTTCACCATAACTACAGTGGTGTTGCATTTATCTGCCTTGGTTAATGTTAAATCATTATCTTTAATTTTCCTCTTGTGATTGCGTAAATTTGTAACCTTTTCCTTAGTGCCAATGGTGGGTTTGCTAGTATATTTCTGATTGAAAGGAGAAAGTACCATTACTACTGTTTTAGTTTATATCTAACTTCATCTTGAATGTCTGTAGGCAACTTATTAACAACTAATTATCTCCACGTTTGTCCGAACTTTAGTATTTTCGTCTCCTCATGCATGTCCTCAATAATATTTACGTATTTTGCTGGACATTCTCGGCATCCTTTGTCCTATAGCAACGATAACCCCACCCCCCCACAGCCCAATCAGTACCAACAGAGTAAATATATGCTTAGCTTTAATACACGCTGTTGTTACCTCAAAACAAAGCAACTTGGTTTTGGATGATTACTGATACCGTGAACATAGCCATGGAACCTCTATGTTTACCTGAAATCCGAACCAGATGGATACGAATTTCCCTTTCCTTTCCTTTCAAAATTTCCACATGTATTGACCGGTATATGAACCGCCAGCACTCATTGTGATCGTATTTATTTACAAAAGATGCACTCCACTGTCATTCCTAACGACATGATCGCAGAAACACGCAGTTCCTTGTATGCATCATCATTATTATTATTACAGTTTATATTCTTGAGGATTTCCCCTCTTGGTTTATAGGAAATATATCGAACTTATGTAGATTTAAACAGCTGTAAGTTTTCAGTAACTGCGCGAGTAATTTGTTTAGAAGGAAATGGAGGACTCAGTTTGTGATATACAGTATGACGAACAATCAGTTATCCCTTTCATATATATTCCTTCTCTTTAACCTTTTACCCTTAGCTGACATTGTTCTCTTCCAAACACAAAGACATTCGTTTTTCACTCCGTATGGTGTTTTCCACTTTTCTACATTTTATGATTCTTCCTTGCATTAGAAAATACCCTGAATATTCTCCATATTGAGAGCTGTTAGCCTCGTTATATTTCCTTTGAAATTCATGAAACTGAACTACCCTCAACCGCATGAACACCCTCGTTACTTTAAACTGTAACATGTCTGTAAAGCTATTTGGTAATGTTCAATTAATGTTATGAATTCTGGTAATCTTACTGGTTTATCCTTAAAAAAGAATTACCACAACCTTAATCAAAGTGTATGAAGTAGTGGATTTCTTCGATACCTCTCGAATTGTTTTTATTCGCCGTTTGAATAATGTTATGAATGGCAACGTCCGACTCGTTGGCTGAACGGTCAGCGTACTGGCCTTCGGTTCAGAGGGTCCCGGGTTCGATTCCCGGCCGGGTCGGGGATTTTAACCTTAATTGGTTAATTCCAATGGCACGGGGGATGGGTGTATGTGTTCTCTTCATCATCATTTCATCCTCATCACGACGCGCAGGTCGCCTACCTGCACCTGGCGAGCCGAACCCGTCCTGGGATATCCCGGCACTAAAAGCCATACGACATTTTATTTCATTTCATTTTCAACGGCAACGAGCGGAACTACTCGCTGTGAACAGAATGACAGAATCTGTTACCTCAGTGTGAGTGATACAGTCACAACACTAGTGAATGGTCTCAAGAATAGTATTTTTGTGAACTACTGACAGTGATCACTTAATTTTGTATTTTTTTTTTTGTTAATTCACTGGATTTTAGCCCTTCAAGGAATGGAAACGCCTCCAAAGGAATCACGCGAAGTGATCCGTTGTCAGTTGAATGATCACATACAGATTGTTGAAATACTACTAGGAGAAACGAGGAGAAGTCTCAACATTTCATTAGAGAAAGCAGTGGAAAGTACTGTTAAAGCTATAGGTAGAAGTGGGAAGATGATGTGTAACATTGCCAAACAGTGTGAAAAAGAGAATATGGGCGGAAGTTAAATTTTAATTCCAGATAAACGTCGACCATGAACAAAAAAGACAAAACAAATACTATTTTGAGAAAAGTATTGTCCACCAAATTTTCTTCGAGTTTTATGAATTATGAAAATAAATTGCTACTTTACGTTAACTTATCAGGGATATTAGACAAAATATGGCATTTGTAGAAAAAAGAGATATATTTAGGAGACTAGTAAAAGGCATGCATGGGCTTTATATGAAGTAACTTTGATGGCATTCGACAGACACGGTCGATAGGTCATCCGATACGGTGGTTCAAGTTCTTTTCACTGAATATTCCACTTAAGATGCTGCACGTTTATGAATTACTAAAGCAAGGGCCTGAATATGTAAGGTTAGTAAAATTAAAGTTTAAATTTATGAAGCTTTAGTTTAATCATAGTGGCTATGTTAATTTAGTAATTTCAACGTTAGTTTTAAGCTAATTTAAATTTTAGTTGAATTACATTTTATGTTAATTCTAAATTAATTTTATTTATGACTAGCAAATGTACCCGTGCTTCGCTACGGTATTCTACATTGTGTACGGATATCGAAGTAAATTACTGTGCATGCAGTGAATAAGATGGGGAGGTCCCTGTACGTTGTTCTCAATATAAAGTGTGAGTTGCGGAGTTGTGATAAAGGCAAGCTCACTTGTCTACTGCCATTCACAATCGAGTTGGGAAATAATGGCAGGCCCCACTACCTAATGCGTGGTCACAATCGATTTGGGAAGTTTTCGATACAATGGCAGGCCCCTTTTCATACTTCCAGGCAATTTCCCTACTGCCAGTCAAAATTGAGTTGTGCTGTTATCATTATAATGGCAGGCCCCTTTTTCTACTGCCAGGCAGCTTACGGCCAATCACACTGAGTTGGTGAGTTTCCATTAAAATAGCAGGCCGCTATGCCTAATGCCAGTCACATTTTAGTTGAGTACATTTGTTTATAATGCCGGGTACCCTTGGCTACAGCCAAACACAGTCGGGCAGGGGAGTTTTGAACAAAATTGCATGCTCCTATGCCTTCTTGGAGTGGGCAATTGTGACGCCGATTATCCTTCTCAGGAATATGAATCCTCCTCCGCTCTGAAAAGGAATATGAATCCTCCTCCGCTCTGCAAAGGAATATGACTCTCAGTCAAGAAAGGGATGCCGAATATACGCTGACTGACAGAGCAAATGCAACACCAAGAAGGAGTGGTCAGAACTTTATGCCAATTGCAGGATAGACTGACGTCACTGAGGTATGCTCATGATGTGAAATGCGCCGCTGTGCTGCGCACGTAGCGAACGATAAATGGGACACGGCGTTGGCGAATGGCGCACTTCGTACCGTGATTTCTCAGCCGACAGTCATTGTAGAACGTGTTGTCGTGTGCCACAGGACACGTGTATAGCTAAGAATGCCAGGCCGCCGTCAACGGAGGCATTTCCAGCAGACAGACGACTTTACGAGGGGTATGGTGATCGGGCTGAGAAGGGTAGGTTGGTCGCTTCGTCAAATCGCAGCAGATACCCATAGGGATGTGTCCACGGTGCAGCGCCTGTGGCGAAGATGGTTGGCGCAGGGACATGTGGCACGTGCGAGGGGTCCAGGCGCAGCCCGAGTGACGTCAGCACGCGAGGATCGGCGCATCCGCCGCCAAGCGGTGGCAGCCCCGCACGCCAAGTCAACCGCCATTCTTCAGCATGTGCAAGACACCCTGGCTGTTCCAATATCGACCAGAACAATTTCCCGTCGATTGGTTGAAGGAGGCCTGCACTCCCGGCGTCCGCTCAGAAGACTACCATTGACTCCACAGCATAGACGTGCACGCCTGGCATGGTGCCTGGTGCCGGGCTAGAGCGACTTGGATGAGGGAATGGCGGAACGTCGTGTTCTCCGATGAGTCACGCTTCTGTTCTGTCAGTGATAGTCACCGCAGACGAGTGTGGCGTCTGCGTGGAGAAAGGTCAAATCCGGCAGTAACTGTGGAGCGCCCTACCGCTAGACAACGCGGCATTATGGTTTGGGGCGCTATTGCGTATGATTCCACGTCACCTCTAGTGCGTATTCAAGGCACGTTAAATGCCCACCGCTACGTGCAGCATGTGCTGCGGCCGGTGGCACTCCCGTACCTTCAGGGGCTGCCCAATGCTCTGTTTCAGCAGGATAATGCCCGCCCACACACTGCTCGCATCTCCCAACAGGCTCTACGAGGTGTACAGATGCTTCCGTGGCCAGCGTACTCTCCGGATCTCTCACCAATCGATCACGTGTGGGATCTCATTGGACGCCGTTTGCAAACTCTGCCCCAGCCTCGTACGGACGACCAACTGTGGCAAATGGTTGACAGAGAATGGAGAACCATCCCTCAGGACACCATCCGCACTCTTATTGACTCTGTACCTCGACGTGTTTCTGCGTGCATCGCCGCTCGCGGTGGTCCTACATCTTACTGAGTCGATGCCGTGCGCATTGTGTAACCTGCATATCGGTTTGAAATAAACATCAATTATTCGTCCGTGCCGTCTCTGTTTTTTTCCCAACTTTCATCCCTTTCGAACCACTCCTCCTTGGTGTTGCATTTGCTCTGTCAGTCAGTGTATTTAAGCTACCATCATGACTGGTTATGCCGCGGGTGTAAGTATTCATTCCTCGGATTCAAATGATCTCTTCGGACATACCGCTCAATTTAGACATCTACAGTTGCCCCATTTCTTTGAGTTTCGATATGCACATCAACAAGGCTCACAAGAGCAATCGCTTAAAGTTGTAGGACTGGATCATCAGAAACTGTGCTTCTCTTATGGTCAACTGTATGTAGGTTGTTCAAGTGTTCGAATGGCAAACCGGCTATACAAATTAGGTCCAAATGGAAGGACAATTAATGTAGTTCATTCCGAAGCTCTGTTATATTATTTTAATATTATTTGTACCGTCCACCAACCCGGTACGTCTTAAGCACTGGAGATAAATATTTTAAAGTATAAAATAATGTAATTAATGCAATTTATGTACAAACGATATGTGTTATTATTATTATTATTATTATTATTATTATTATTATTATTATTATTATTATTATTATTATTATTATTATTATTATTATTATTATTGAATATCCAAAGCAGTTTGGAACCCTACGCTTATAGTTAAAATACACATTCAGTTTTAAAATGAAAATGAATTCATGTATCTAATCGACGGAAAACGAAATGGTCGTGATGGTGGTGGTGATTATTGTTTTAAGAGGAAGTACAACTAGGCAACCATCCTCTATATAACACTAAACAGACGGAAAAATGGAAGGGATCCGACACTTCGAAAAATGAAGATATCGGCCAAAGGAGTCAGGGCCACGAAGGGCATGAAAATGAAAAACTCCCTAGCCCTCGGCGCCTCTGGGTGTTTCAAGATGATGATAATGAGGTAGGGAAAGCGTAAAACACGGTATCAGCACATAGCCTACTCCTGCTGTCGAATAACACAACCACGGGTCTGCTCAAAACTTAATGCCCTCATCAAACGAACGAATCACCATTAACATTCCCTTAGTCCATATTTTCAGTGGTGGTGGTGGGGGGAGGTTTGGTATTGAATCCAGGGTTTTGACATGCAATATGGTGGTTATAAATTGCATATCACCACCTCTCCTACTCTGGCAGCCAACATTCTGATTGTGAACATTTTTCCTCCAGCGGAGTTCGAACAGGCCAACTACGGTGTGAGACCATATAAATTTGACGCTACCAGATTAAGTCCACCTGTTGGTGAGGGAAGTAGAATAACAATCACGTATCCAGTGCCTGTTGTAAGTGGTGATTAAAAGGGGCCCCAGGGTCTAACTTAATTATGAGATTCAAAAGTTTTAAATTAATAGTAAAGTTATCAGTGGATGGAAAACGTGCTCCATATGTTTTATGCGGTTAAATGGGGCCCTTAGTCGAGTTCTGGCCTTTCGTCCATTTATTTCTGTCGGGATCCTAACTTTCGTCTATTCTATTCTATCTCCTTTGGCCAATAATTCTTCTCTTCTGACCCCGACCTGTTAGGTTTGCGAAGCCTGGGATTTCCTTCATTTTCACACCCTTGTAGCTCTCCCCTTTCTTTTGCCAATACCGTCATTCTTTGAAGTATCGGAAAAGTCACTTTTCTGCTCTGATTAATGTAAAGAGAGAATTGGTTACCCGGAACAGGCAGTTCAGCGCCGTCAACAGCCAGGAATCTTTATAGACTGCCATTTTACATTTTGGCACACGGAAAGGAAGTCTAAAGGCCCGCTCCCACCTAATGGAATGGAATCGAATCGAACCGAACAGAATTTCTTTTTAACATGTGTTTAAATGGGAGATAGAGATGGCGATCGCCACGAGTCGAATCGAATCGAACCGAACGGAACAGGATTCTCTGCCAAGAATATTTTTCGACTGGCGGAGCGGAATCGAACAGAATTATCAAGATTCGTGAAACCAAGGTGAAACTTCGTAAACGGTCGGGTCGAGATCTTTCGGACGACCATTTGGCGGCAAATGTGTGTCAGCTTCATGTGTTTGTTGGATACGGTCGGGAACGTTCTGTTTTGTGATAGTTTATTTAACTTATTAATGCTAGACACGAAAAAACTTATCACTTTAGTTCAAAAATATAATTTCCTCTACTACAAGACCCACGAGCATTAATGCAACAACGTAAAAAATAATGTTTGTACCTCCACATATAGTATATCAGTACGATAATTGACATCACATCTCACATAAGATGTATCTTTAAGTGGTTATTATATTTACAGTGAGCGATTTCGTAAGTGGCATTCCCTAGGTTTCAAACTGTCGAATATGTGTTGCTAACAAATAGTAGGTTACTGTATAAGAAATTGCTCTGCTGTGGACAATATATACACTTCACGGTCTTTAATGCATATTACAGAGAGTTGGCTGTGCGGTTAGGGTCCCAAGTTTTTATTAGGGTGATAGTGGGTTCGAAACCCACTGTCGGCAGGCCTGAAGATAGTTTTCCGTGGTTTCCCCATTTTCATACCAAACGAATGCTGGTCCCAGCCCTTTCCTATCCCATCGTCGCCATAAGACCTATCTATGTCGGTGCGAAGGAAAGCAAATTGTAAAAAATAATGTTGAGGCTACCTCAATTAATGTTTTAATCCTGCCACGGGACGAAATCTGCTGCATTAAAGGAGTTTTAAAAATGATCACGGACTCCCATTGCATGTGAGGTAGAATTTCCTCCTGTAAAGTTAAACTTTTCTGTTAAATTCTACTATCTGAAATAGTTGTTGAAATTACAATACAGTAACTCTAAAACAGGCCTACCGTCGAGACTTAGCTTCATCACGCATTAAAAATTCAAATAAGTTTGAATACTCTCCGTTTGGCTCTCTTGTTAATTTCATGCACACAATACTTCTCCGATCTCTCGTAATTTTCTGCCTCCTCACACCTTCTATCAGACCGTCCATTGTTGGCCTGCATTTTTCCGTACAATCCCGTTCGATTCTCTTCCGCTAGATGTGAGCGGTCGAGCGGAAATTTCGGCTCTTCGGTTCGATTCGATTCCACTAGGTGGGAGCGATCCTTAAGCCAGGTCTCACTACCATGAACATGGAGCGGAATGAACAGTAGGAGAGACGAGGAGTCACTCCGTTCATAACGCTCTTGTTTACCTAACTTATAGCGTGGATATAAAGAAATCAGTGTCATGATGGTAGAAACTATTTCATGGTCTGCTTAAGATCTATGCAAATACATGTTACTGATGAACCTCGCTTGCTCATTCTTAGAATTATTGATGCAAGAGTAAGTATGCTCCGCAGCAGTTTTTGAGTGATGACTTTTTGAGGGAAAAATGCAAAATTTGTATTGGCACTAAACATGATGCCCTGGACAGGGAGAGTTGGCCTTGCGGTTAGGGGCGCCCATGTGTGAGTTTGAATCCGGGAGATAGTGGGTTCGAACCCCACTCTCGACGGCCCTGAGGATGGTTTTCCGTGGTTTGCCATTTTCACACCAGACAAATGGTGGGGCTTAATTAAGCCCACGGCCACTTCCTTCCCACTCTTATGCCTTTCTTATCCCATCATCGCCATAAGATCTATCTGTGTCGGTGCGGCGTTAAGCAAATTGTGGAAAAAGTGCAAGAAAAAATGCCAGAAATCTGGTTCTTTGCCAAATGATCAATGTAGTAACTTTCACCTCAGAGAGTCATAGGTTGGACTGCAGAACCTACCAGGGATTTTATCCTTGTCTGGTGAACTCCTCTGTCTCGGGGACTGGGTACTTTTATCATATTACGTACACCTATTCATATACACATAACATACCACACCATCAACTAGCACAGTGATCTGTAATAGTCAACTGTAACCCGTAGGGGTATACATACATACAAATAATAATAATAATAATAATAATAATAATAATAATAATAGAGCTAAGACAAGGTCCCCATATATCGATAACAGAGAAAAGTTTCCGGATCAGTAGGTTATAGTATTCACGCCATCCAATATACCAGATAGAAAATAGAGGCCGTGGTAATAATGGTGATTTCCTAGAACCAAGATAATTGCATTCACGACGAACTAACAAATAGCGCAGTGGAAACCGTGCATATGAGCATTAGAAAAAACCGGAGGGTGTCAAGTGAAATTAGGAACATGACGGGTGAAGAATAGAAAATAAAAGAAAGCATAATAAACTTTGTAGGCAGATGTATTGAAACAAACGAACAAAACCTCTTACAAATTTTCACATAAAGAAGAATATACAAATGTGGTACTTTCATAACCAGTAATTTTAAAATTCGGAATTTTTTACAAATTAAAGCTACCTAAAAGGGAGCAAATGCAGGAACGGAAAGGAAAAGGCAGGAAAAAGGAAAAATACGCCTATCTGTGGAGAAGCCAAGAGTAACAATAAATATAAAAAAAGAATTTCCCAATTACAAGGTCAGGATACAACAGCAAAAATCTTCGAAGTCCAAATTTATACATCAGAACTTCTTTTTATTTTTATTTTTTTGCTAGTTGTTTTACGTCGCACCGACACAGATAGGTCTTACGGCGACGATGGGACAGGAAAGGGCTAGGAGTGGGAAGGAAGCGGCCGTGGCCTTAATTAAGGTACAGCCCCAGCATTTGCCTGGTGTGAAAATGGGAAACCACGGAAAACCATTTCAGGGCTGCCGACAGTGGGATTCGAACCTACTATCTCCCGAATACTGGATACTGGCCGCACTTAAGCGACTGCAGCTATCGAGCTCGGTCAGAACTTCCTTAGTTGCCAGTTAGTCACCCCACGATTCACACTAAGTAAGATTATTATGCAGGCCGAAATCACAATATTATTCGATAAAGCTGTTCCAAGACAGTCACATTCAAAGCTAAACAGTTGTAAACATGAATGGTGAAGCACTGTTTACGCATGAGAGTGTGTAGGACTCGCTGAGTTCCAGACACCGCACACGCACAGCTGGAAAGAGAGTTGCAACTAAGTTCTTCAGTGGAAACATTAAATAGTTTGAAAGAGGGTGAAATCTTGATCTGGAAATGCCATGCTCCCTATTAAAATTTCAATGGAAAATTGTTCCTGGTGAAGCTCGAAATTTTACAGAAAATAAATGAATAGTTTGTCATATCTCATCTTGATATTCGTAGTACTGGCACAGAAAGGACACTCATGTGCACAAGTCCCTAAGGACGAAGACGACGTTTAGTGTTCCACCCTCCACACAGGCTAAAGTCCATCTCAAATAATCTGGAGAAAGGCCAGGTTTTTATACGCTAGAGTAGAGGGGAAATAATGAGGAGAAATACGTCTGCAAGATTCCAGATGTTACGGGAGCATGCGCAACAAACCAAATAGTGTCGTATGACGTCAGCAGGCAAGAAGATAGTCAGTAGATAGGAGATAGTAGAGATGGATAGAACTGAAGTCCGTGCAGAGTATGTGATGTCCAAATAAATATTCACAGAAGTATTTAAGTCCCAGTTGCAGAGTAAAATTCGGTGTATTATCAAGATGAGGGTGAGTCCATATTAGTAATAGAGAGATAAAGGTTATGTGCATGGCGAATTTCGTTGCAGTAGATGCCCGTGAAGTGAGGAGTCCGTTACACAATACATCCATCAACACAGTTTGATACCCATCCGGATGTAAATCTGGGGCAAGCTCCCAGCAAGTCACTGAGAAATAGGCCGTGGAGGAGAATAAGAAGATTACCGTATATGTTTAACTTATCTCCCTGCCTATGTACTTTTCGAATAGCAATCACTTTTCGTAGGTGTGCATTACCACTCACCCGCCACTAGGTTCTTTTATCTTGACCCTACTTGGAACAGATTTAGGAATAGTTTTGTATTTACGTTAGTAGGTATAGTAACATGTCAAGAACTTATCAGGATACTCACAGTTCTCTTCTTGGATACCAAACTAGGTTACACTGCTTAATGAGTTGCATGAGTAGTACGACCTCCTAAACGAAAGAGAGACGAAGTGTGTGTGTAATGCTTCCAACTTCATTATAGGGATGATGCTTGATCCAATTAGCTTCGTGCCGTTTGTGAAGAAAAGGCTCATTTCCTGAAGTAAATGTCGATACTGCTAACAGAGGTATGGGAGAGGTGTGGGTAACGATAATGTGATTTTCCAACTGGCTGACTCTAATTCTAAAGAAGAGCAGAACAAGGGCTAAGCTCGGCAAAGTGTTTACCAGCTACCGGATAGTTAACTTTTCTTGCTTACTTTTTGTACAAGAAAACAGTACGTGATATAAAACTTTCACCTCAAACGCACACAAAGAGCAGAGTGGTCTCGTCTACAACATGCAGTAGACTATGCGATGTGTAAATTAACATCTGCTGAAGTAAATTTAAAATTACGTAATTTGCATAAGAATAGATTATAAAATAATATTTTTGTTTTCAATAATTAACTATCAAAGGGTAGGAAGGGTCCACCTATTCAGTACTATTAGTACTGGGACTAGTTTCGACCCTATATATATTGGGTCATCTTCAGCCATGCTCCAATTGGAAGACATGAGCACACATATAACCAATAATGATATAAACACTGGTATGACACAATTTATAGTCTTAATTTAAACCATTGATGAAGTCTTAATAAGATATCTACGCTTTAAACTGAATAACACATCGAAAATGTTGTAGTTGTTGGCGAACTGATCAGTCTGGTGTTGGTATCCGTACCAAGTGCACGTAACTTACGAACAACATAGGGACATTGATCTTCAAATAAATTAAACAATAGAACACTACACTGATAAGGAAAACCTATTCAAAGTACGAATGTTCCCCTTAAAGCGACATAAGTCTGGACCCATATTACTACTGAACAAACATGAATATCAGTCAAGTTGCTCATCTTCACAGAAAAGGATACCAACTCCCAGATCAACTCAAAAACAATGGCTGCTGTAGAAACAACAAAATAGTTCGCTATCAACTACAACACTCTTGATGTGTTGTTATTTTAAAGTGTGGATATGTTATTCGGACTTCATCAGTGGTTTAAATTATATCAGTGTTTACACAGGAAAGAATACCAACACCCAGATCAACTCAAAAACAATGGCTCCTGTAGAAACGACAAAATAGTTCGCCATCAACCACAACATTTTTGATGTGTTATTCAGTTTAAAGTGTAGATATGTTATTCAGACTTCACCAATGGTTTAAATTAAGAATATAAGTTGTGTCATATCAGTTTTTATATCATTATTGGTTATATGTGTGCTTATGTCTTCCAGTTGGAACATGGCTGAAAATGACCCAATATATATGGGGTCGAAACTAGTCCCAGTGTTATAAGACAATATACAAACTAATAGTATTGAATAGCTGGACCCTTCCTACCCTTTGATAGTGATCAATTGTCAATACGGACCATAGTGAAATTCATAACTTATGATTCAATAATTAATGTTTAGTTTTATTGACAAAGTTTATCGCCTAGTAAATTAATTGAATATTCTCAGTGTTTATAAATAACAACTGTTTTACTCCACATCAACGCTGAAATATATCCTCTTCATCTTCTACTTTTCTCCTTTTCTCCTTCGTAAATATAGCTATTCCTAGTTATTCCCTTCAGGGTTGGCGAATACGAAGGGAGTACTCGCTTCTTTGGTGTACCAAATCCCGAGGTATGTTTCTGTATCGCAAAAGCCTTTTGTAGATTCTCCTCCTCGTGTTTTTAGGTCTTCCACTTTGTGCTTGTGATTCGTCGATATTTACGGTTTTCTGGTTGGTCTATCTGACCCTTGACTTTGCACTGTATGCCATTGCTTGTCTGATCACAGTACTATATACCTTGCCTTTAATTTTCGCAGTCATTCCTTTATCACATATCATATCGGTCACTGATAACGCCGCCTAGATGACAAAGCCTTCCAGCTCAACCATGACGTCAACTACTTGTAGGCGAACGCTGCCTACCTGACATCCGAGAGGGCCAATAACCAAATCCAGTTTCGCTTCGAAAAAAGGCGCCACTACCTGTTATATTCTTCATAATAAATGAAATGTAATAATATTTGGACATAATTTAAAGTTAGCAATTGTTGGTTAGCATTTCAAAGTCAGGAATTCAATTTTAGTTGTGGTGATTTATCACATCGTAAGTTTCACACAAAAATATTATTTTTAAAAATTATTTTATTACCATAGCACTGTAACAATGCTCGTGTTAGATATACATTGTTTAACCCCATTTTGATGTTCAAAAGAATTGAGAATATACAAACCATATTGAGGCATTCCCTGTGAAATCAGCAAGGCACACAATCTGATCCTCTACGATTTGAAAAATACCTTAAATACTTGTTACAAACAGCAAGAAATATCATTGTACAAAATTATGTATCTCCCAGATAATTATCTCAAGAGTCATTGATAAACGAATTACTGAAATGTTGCTAAAATTAGAGATGCAGCCTTTCACATATTTTGATATATCTTTGGTTTTGCTGAAAATGAATTGAGTTTCAGTTTATTTTCAAGGAAAAATATCGCTTTAATTTTAAGCACCTTTCAAGTCCCATCCTTTTTATGTTTAAATTTTTGAGCACTTAATATAAAGAATTGTAATTTCAATTTCTCAGAATCCTACACCTTATATTTAAAATAATTATATTAATTAAAATGTGTCTAACATACTCTGAAAGTCTAAAGTTAGAACTCAAAAGATCCTCATTAAAAATGTATTACTTCAAATGTGCCTGCCATACTGTATTCTGAAAGTCTGAAGCATGAACAAAAAAATCTTGTTATTTATTTTTTTACCGTAAATGGTGTGTTCATTCTGGGTCTAATTACTCACACAATGTTTTTGTAACATACCTACAGTTAAAAGTTTGATAGGCCACCACTACTGAAATTTTGAACTTTGCTCTTTCTGAGGAAAAAAAAATGGTAACATTAAAACTTACGTACCATTTCTTCTGATGGACCAGCTGTACAGTGTATGAATAAAAATTATTTGATTAACCTTTGTAACAATGAGACTGCTTTTAAGTGCATGGTTTAACGCAACATCCAAAGGGAAGATTGCATATGATGGTGTGGCAGGAATTCTTAAGCGACTAGACACACATGCCAGACCACAGCAATAAAATTTTGGCACCTCTTCAGTTTTATTACTGGTGCATAGAAAATATCATAACAAGCTGTAATTTTGCATACCTTACAAGTAAAGAGCATCACCAAGAAGAACTTATTTGTTTGTAAACGGACGAACACCGGCAGGAACTTTGAGATTATAGATCTTCATTCCGATCAGTTTACACAAATTATCAACAAAATGTTACTCAAAGTCTAATAAATACTGGAAGAAAACATAACACTGCAACAGGAAGAGGTAAAGTTTGAAGATATTTCAGCATTTGTTGCTTGTTTTTGTTTTCCTATATGTTTTAAATCACACCGACACAGACAGGGCCCATGGTAACAAGCATGCATCTGTGGTCTTAATTAAAGGACAGGCACAGAATATGCCTCATGTAAGAATGAATATAAGTCTGCAAACAGTGGGGTTTGAACCCCTACCTTCTGAATGGAAGGTGACAGCTACCGTAATACCCTAAATGATTGATTGTATGTGTTCTGAGAATCATAATGGTGTAGCTTCATCTTATTTATATCCCCCAAAACAGACATTCATAATAATTTTCAGAAATCTATTACAACAGTTGATGTGAAAACTGGGGTGGAACTACCTACTGTATTACAGCTGCAGAGACTTCCACATAATTTAAAAATAAGATTATAGTGTGCTGGTACATAATACCTACTATGTATAACACATTTAAATTGAATTATCAAGTAAGAGCTAAGTATAATAACTTGGTACATTTGGAATTACAACTCACTTAAATAGTCTATGTCAAGATGTATTTAAAAAAGTACATAATTGCCTGCACCTGATATTCTAGCAGTTTTGCTGATTTTATAAAATCAATAACTCCAAAAGGCCTATCTAGGAATATGCTTGTAATACTCTGTATAAAGTACCAATTCCACATATTATTAGACCTACATTTATATCAAACAAGTAAAATCCAAAACAGTAAGGTTAAAAACAGTACTTTGGCTCTTAATTTCACATCTTAATTGTTATGACCATATACGAATGACATTTATAATTAAACACGAACACCTTGCTTACATAAACACTGTATTGAAAAGTGTCTCGTGATACACTGACATAAAGCAACCTCTACAAATAATAACACAGTTTCTATATAAATGCTGTGGACGACATGCGCGCATTCTACTGGGATATAATCCTGTTAACACAGTGCTTCCAATATTTACACCTTAGAATTGAACTAACGGCAATTTTATTTTCATGAAAATATTACCATCAGTATTACTCTTCACAATAATTAGACTATAACAGACAATCATGATAATTATAACCGACTTAAA
Organism: Anabrus simplex; assembly: GCF_040414725.1. Lineage (NCBI taxonomy): Eukaryota > Metazoa > Arthropoda > Insecta > Orthoptera > Tettigoniidae > Anabrus > Anabrus simplex. The sequence continues at coordinate 183,810,125 of NC_090267.1, forward strand.
ATGTAAGCAAATCAAGTGTTTTCATACAAAAATACTCTATAATGAAGTATCTACAACCTAATAGCTCTATACTGATAAAAGATACCATAAAATAATACTTTATCACTAAACAAAGTATAATAAGTCCACAATCTAACAGCATGAACATTTTAATTACAATGATTGCGTGCAGGACCTTTTAAGTAACAGTGTGGAAATTAAATTAGTTTCTTTCTGGTAACACATAGGCTTGTTTTGCTGGTAAGAGTACTCAGCTTTCTTTTAGCAATATGATTTTTTGGGACAGATTTGTCATTGTTCACCATTTTGCAATAATTATTCATCGGGATATTAATACAAATCCATGTAACGTTTTCCCAAACCTCCTTACATTCATGCTGTGTACAAAACTGATACATAACAAATTCATCAATCGACCAGTAACAGTAAGTAACAGTGTGGAAATTAAATTAGTTTCTTTCTGGTAACACATAGGCTTGTTTTGCTGGTAAGAGTACTCAGCTTTCTTTTAGCAATATGATTTTTTGGGACAGATTTGTCATTGTTCACCATTTTGCAATAATTATTCATGGGGATATTAATACAAATCCATGTAACGTTTTCCCAAACCTCCTTACATTCATGCTGTGTACAAAACTGATACATAACAAATTCATCAATCGACCAGATTAATTCAGATATCAGTTTCAAAGCTATTGGTCTTTGATTTTTTAATTTAAAAAAGGTTCCAATGTTTTCCACACCTAACAGCTTCTGCATGAACACATATGTATATGTAACAATCATTATTGGCATTTCCTGAGGATATTTTAATCCTCCCCTATCTAATCTGTGATTAACTCATGCTCTTTGTCACATGCCAATTTGTTATCCAGTACTAAAATTTAGAACAGTTTCGACACTTGAGCTTCCTTAAAATAGAATAACAGCAATAACCAGCAACATACGTCAGTACTGTCAGGTCTGAATCAGATATTTTCAAATCAGTTGAAGATATACAGGCTGTTAGGTGTATACGTGCAGATATTTCTTGTAGCAATAGAGAACGATGTCACGAACCACTATATATCAAACTTTTAGTAATCAGCGGAAGTTATTTTCGAAAGCAAAGGGGTACGATGTTTTTAGAATAGGTAGTATGCCTTGTTCTGCGAATGAATAGCTTTCCGTTGATAACAGGCAAGTCACGCGCCACCCGTGCCAAACCGGTTTCTGTTTATGTTTCAGAGCAAATGTACTACTGTAACGAGATGTTACGTAATATACTTGCCAAACTGGTTTTATGTTTACGAGCAACTGAAGTACGATAGCAGCTGAAGGCTGCTACCGGTGTACGTACCTACATTTCGTGCTTCCTGCCGGGCTGTATGGCACAGACGGTTGAGGTGCTGGCCTTTTTACTCCAACCTCGCAGGTTCGAACCTGGCCCAGTCCGGTGGTATTTGAATGTGCTCAAATACGTCACACTCGTGCCGGTCGATTTAGTGACACGTAAATAGAACCCCTGCGAGACCTCATCGTCTCCGAAAACCGTAAACGTAACGCAAATACCATCATCATCATCATTATTATTATTATTATTATTATTATTATTATTTTTATTGACTACTCCCCAATAATGTCTGCCCAGAAAATACTTCTCATCGTTTATAACTATGGATCTCGACAGTTGTATAATGTCCTAAATATGATGATTTTCAAAATTGGCTTTACGTCGCACCGACACAGATAGGTCTTATGGTGACGATGGGAGAGAAAAGGTGTAGAAGTGAGAAGGAAGCGTTCGTGGCCTTAATAAAGGTTCAGCTCCAGCATTTTCCTGATGTGAAAATGGGAAACCACGGAGAACCATCTTCAGGGCTGTCGACAGTGGAGTTCGAACCCAGTATCTCCCCAATGAAAGTTCACAATTTCGCGCCCCTAACCGCACGACCAACGTATTCCAAGCTGTAATGCCGGGCTGAGTACCTCGGACGATAGTTCGCTGGTATTCTGATCCCATCTTGGCAGGTTCGATGGAGGCTCAATTCGGGGGTATTTGAAGGTGCTGAAATACGCCAGTTTCGTGTCTGTAGATTTACTTGCATTAAAAAAAGTCCTGCGGTACAACATTCCGGCGCCTCGGCGTCTCCAAAATCTGTCAAAGTAATTATTAGGACGTAAAAAATTACATTATTATTTCGTGCTTACAAACGAAAAGCATATGTGTAATGGTAAAATAAAGTATAACGTACTGCTTCCTTTGCAGTGCTTAATAAATTTATCAAAATAAAAGTGGCCAGTCTGAGTTGCTCAGACGGTTAAAGCACTGGTTTCTTGGTTCCAACTTAGCAGGCTCGATCTTGGGTCAATCCGGTGGTATTCGAAGGTGTCGGTAGATTTACTGGCACGTAAAAAGAACTCCTGTGGGACTAAATTAGGCTACAGCGCCTCCAGAAACAGTACGAGTAGTTAGTGGGACATAAAGCAAATAACATTACCGGTATTATTATTATTATAATAATAATTATTATTATTATTATTATTATTCAGTCTTATTATTATTGCTACTACTCATATTGAACTACTTCTTATTACTCTTTTCCTCGTCTGATTATTATTATTATTATTATTATTATTATTATTATTATTATTATTATTATTATTATTATTATTCACCTGTTCATATTTTCGTCTTATTCCTCTTTTTACTCTCCTTTTAAGTCGTATACTTCTTATTCATATTTGATATTTTGTTATTAATATTATTGTTATTTTTATATTATTATTGTTATTTTTATTATTTAGATTTAGTTTATTTCGTTTATTTATAACTTCTCTTTAGCTTCACGTGACATAATACTTTTTCCGTCTTTAATTCACCTTTTGTGTCGTGTGCCGGTACATCTATGTTTCTGTCTGTGCTTCAAGACAGTGCTGCAAGGTCTGTGTTTGTTTTCCCAGCCCGGATTGCGTTTCGTTTCTCATGTGTCACAATTACATCTTACGTTCTGTTACATGTTTAAGTTTGACCTTGTGATACATCACCTTTAATCTGCTCTGTAGCCTTTAAGAGTGTAGCATGGTCAATGACCTCAGTGCTTGTTTTGTTCACATAACTGGACTAAGAACGCGTCTCAATCGGCCCAGCAAGTTCAAGGCCAACCACTTCTCTCTGTTTGTTTGTTTATTTACCAATGTATGTATGTATGTCAACACTGTACTATGTCAACATCGTACCATGAAAATTTACTCAATAAACGGGGTGTTTGGGGGGACCTCTGTCCTGGGTGGGGTGCTCTGCGGACCTCCTCTTGGGTCCGTGTTGTTGCTGCGGTTATCTCTCTGCGCGGTCAGGTATTTACTAACAGGGCCGATGACCTCGATGTTAGGCCCCTTTAAACAACAAGCATATTTACTAACGTATTCAATTCAATTTATTGTATGTACAAGACATACGTCCAACTTGAATTATTTCATCCTCACAACTCTACTTTCTTACTACATGGCCCATGAGCTACACGCATAGCTGAAGGCCCACCCACTCCTCCACGAGGTCTGGGAATGAAATAACTAATTTGATTGAATTTTTTCCTATTTCAGTAGTGATGAATATAACACAAGCATTTTATTGAATTTTTATACGTGTTAATGATGATGATGGTGATGATGATGATGATTGCTGTTTTAAGGTCATCGGCCCTTAAAAGAGCCTTTAGTTTTAACTCGTAGTGAATAAGAAACAAAATATAAATTGCTCGAACACACGTAAAAAACCAAAACCACATGCAGGGTAGAATTGAGGAACTGCCAAAATGCGTTCAAGGTCAATGTCTAGAGTTTTAACAAGCACGTCTTCCCTGTGTTGTGTTCAGCTTTCGGCACGTACAAGTCACTCGCGCACTGAAACTCTCGATTTATAATTTTTGTTACCGGTACTTCAATTTCACTGCTCGGATTTATGAGAATATCGAACTATCGGGACTCAAAATACTATATCGATACTGTACTGTACTCCCAAGTCATTACGGGGCAGAAATGGCGTAACATCTGACATACCAAAGCGAAACTCGTAGCAATTGTTCACAGTGACCACCCTTGCTTCTCTGCAGGCTTCACTTCTCCGAATGCAGTTGCGACGCATTCGAGACAAGGAACCTGCGTTGTTCAGAATATCCTCTGGTGCCGAAAAATTATGTTTACAGAGGTCATCCGAAGTGGTTACTTCAGTTCAGTATACTTTGTGTTTCATGTCCCGCCAGACATAACAATCCACTGGAATAAGGGCTGGCCAATTGATAGTTCCACATCGTCCTGTCTACCGTTGAGGAAATGTCTGCACCATCGTGTAAAATCCACGTGGTTCGGCGTAGTCGAAGCGACACATCCTCTGAAAGCTCCAGTAACGTACTGCCTCTACATTAATAAAAAGATGTAACCGACCTCCAACTACACCCATCCAGATGTTAATTAGAAGCGGTGCTGGAAATCGCCTTGTCCTATTGAATGGAGATGTTCCACAGCTCATGAGTGGGGTATAGTGGGTTCGAACCCCTCTGTTGGCAGCCCTAAAGATGGTTTTCCGTGGTTTGCCATGTTTACACCAGGCAAATGCTAGGGCTGTAACGTCATGAAGGCCACGGCCGCTTCCTTCCCTCTTCCTTGTATATCCCTTCCAATCTCCCCATTCCCCCGCAAGGCCCCTGTTCAGCATAGAAGGTGAGGCCGCCTGGGCGAGGTACTGGTCATTCTCCCCAGTTGTATCCCCCGACCCAATGTCTCACGCTCCCGGTCACTGCCCTTGAGGCGGTAGAGGTGGGATCCCTCGCTGAGTCCGAGGGTAAACCTACCCTGGAGGGTAAACAGATTAGGAAAAAGAAGAATAAGCCTTCTATTAGAAATGCCCGGCGGCAATTCCACAGTAGACCGAGCTCGATAGCTGCAGTCGCTTAAGTGCGGCCAGTATCCAGTATCGGGAGATAGCAGATTCGAACCCCAATGTCGGCGGCCGTGAAGATGTTTTTCCGTGGTTTCCCATTTTCACACCAGTCAAATGCTGGGGCTGTACCTTAATTAAGGCCACGGCCGCTTCCTTCCCACTCCTAGCCCTTTCCTGTCCCATCGTCGCCATAAGACCTATCTGTGTCGGTGCGACGTAAAGCAACTAGCAAAAAAATCCACAGTAGCTATTTTTCCTTCGAGCAATGTTCACGCATGGTTGCAACTACGGTTTTTGAAATCTGTCTCATTAATAACAATATGACTGAATACTTACAGCCTTTTCTTTCAGTGTCCACCGTCATTTCATTGACCTGAAAAGTTTATGAATAAGCATAGACAACTCGCATTGTCTATTGTCAGAAATTCATCGTAGCCTGTCGCAATAACAGCACCGAAATGTTGCGCTCATTTTTCATTTACGTATTAACTATTTCCTTTCATTTTGTCAGCTTGGATCACTGAGTATTGCCATTGACGTCTTATGAATCACACACACCTACACAATACTTGATTCGCATGTATGTGCTGGTACGTATCTTCGAGGTCACTGTAACGATTCTGTGTACATTTCATACAGAGTACCCTAGACCGGTTTTCAAGTACAGCAAGTGGCTGGCACGTGAGCCATCCTCTCCTACTTGCCAAGCCTTTAGGGGAAGTGCACAACAACATGCGTTGGCCTGCGATAAGAAACAGGTTCAACAAGCCCTATATTCTGCTACTGTACTTCCACTACGCGTGGACAGAATGACGTAACCGGCATAACCTGCTACGGCCGTTCAAAACACATTAGGTCCTGAAATGTTTGGCTCAGTTATGGGCAAACTAATAGGACAAGGTAAAAAGTACATAGCATATATTGTGATATGTCTTTTTCTTTGCCGACTAGCTTAATATCTGCACGTATACACCTAACACCCTGTATTTATGTGCTTGAAATTTTCAGTTTCTAAACAATCATTATGGAGTGGATAATCTTCTTCATTTACATTTAGTTTGTTTATGGTTAGCTTATTGGAGGTACCATGCTTTAAAGATAGTTGCAATGAACTTGAGTCTTATTTTTTTCAGCTTCAAATATCTGTCTAACAGAAACATGATACTGAGAACCAGACAACTGCCTATATAAGCCAAACCTTGCTTCCAACACATCAGTTTGAAACTTACCAGGTGGAAGATATGACATTTTGAGCTCAGACAGACCATATTCAGCCAATTCAATTAAACCATAAGTGGTTAATTTAAGAGCAGAGTGAGTGTCTTTTGTTAGTGTTCAACCTGGTAAATTCATATCTTCCCAGTCATCAAGCCAAAGCAGAATCTGTTTCAAGAAGTTTCTTTATTCATCTGATGGGTTGTTTGTTAAAGGTTCCTGCATCTCCTCCCTTGATCATAATCCTTTGAATGGTGTCCTTACATTTACAACACTCCACCATTTGTTTATTATTTCTATAAACTTGGCAGTGCCTTCGTATTTCTGGAGATTGTTCGCAGGACATAGCTTTAAGAGAATGTTTGCAATATGACCACTAAATACTTGCATTACATGCTTGGCATTTTGTCTCTCTAAATTTGATGGCCATACAGCCTTAATACCTCAAACCATACCCAAATTTTAACTATTTATGACTTTCAGAGTCAAACAGACCTTGAAGAGCAGAAAATGAAGCATAGTTAGTGTTGTCCCTTTCAATGAAATCAGGATAGATAAATGTACGGCCATCATTCTTCAAATTTATCCAGTTATTTCTTATACACTTAAATATATGGACAGCATCAATTAAAAAGAATAATAGCCTTGTAGGTTCGGCTGGGTGTAGGTACACATTACTCATTTGAGGTGGATTTGAAAAATTAGAAATAGCTCTCCTATTTATAGAGTTATTATCAGTAATTACACAAATTACCTTAAAACCTAATTTCTCCAAGCCAACCACAACATTTTTTGTTACATCAAACAATTTATCTGCAGTCATTTTATTGACAGGTAAAATATTAACCACATCCTTGAGAGGGAAAACAACACCCTAAACCATAAACACATGTGCTGTTGTAGCAAGCATGGCTGTATCATATGCCATACCAACAACATTACCACCTTTATAATCTAAGTGTGGTTTCAGATGTATTTCATATAACGTTAGTGTTACTACATGCTGATAGACCTCTGGTTGTGGTACCTTATCTTTCATGTATGACAAAAAGTTTTCATTACTAGGATAAACATTCACATATTCACATAACTTTCTTAAGGTGTTTGGGTGAGGTAGAATAATACATCCAAAACTTCTTAAAAATTTATATGCAGGGGTTGATATGAAAAACAGAAAGATGCGAATATCAATACGTTTGAGTCAAACCCATGTCCTTAAGGTTGTGTAACACAGAACTGAAGTTGGAATTTTAAGAATTCAACAGTTGTTTGCTTTTTCTCTCCACAATTTAAGTTGTCCATGAGTTGCACAATGAGATCACTACTCTGGCGGTTATCAGTTCTTTCTAACATGAAACTCTGACAGGGTTTCATGATTTTTTCTATTTCTGGAATAGATGACAATACTTTAGGAATATCTTCACAGTTAATTTCATAACCATCTAAAATACACCAACATCGAGGTTTTCATCAATAATTATATATACAATATCATGTAGCACTTTATCAGAATCTATGCACAGAAAAATAACACTCGGATTCTTCTTAACAACTGACCATTTATCACCAACACTTACATAACGTAATCTCTTAGTTAAGTCATCAAATGTTTGAAAGAAATATTTTCCCCTGAATTCACTAAATGTGTTTAAACCGTTGGCTATAGCTGTCTGTAATGCTCTTGCTTCTTGTGTTTCTTTCTTTTCTGATGGTGTATCTCGACGGAATGTGGATGTCTTCTTTAAATATGATGGACGATTTGGAACTTTACATGGTGCAGCTGTTTTAGTTAACTGTGGTTTACTTAATGGCACAGTTAAGGTCTTACCAGTCTTTGAATCTACAGCTTTTGAATCCCACAATATGTAATTTTCCATGACATGTAAGTGACACACCTGTTGAAAATGAAAAACATGGCATAAGCTAGGTAGATTACCATAACCAAATTCATATATATGCCTAAATGTACCTACTCCTGTTTTAAGAACCTTCTGTAATAACCCAGGGAATGGTAGAACGTCAGTTTTTATCTGTATGAGTCGGTTTAACTACACGGTGGGGTGAGTAATGTATTAGATATCTGACCTATATCATATAGACATAACCTCATTGCTGAATCCCTTATTCTTATAACTATAAGATATAAACCTGCTCATATTTGAGAAGGAGAGAAACTGGTTGTTCCGAACAGTGTAACATATGTCACGATAAATCAAGTCAATAACTGTACTCACCACTAAATTCATTGTAGGTTCAAAATCTTTCCTCTTGATGCCTCGTAACCATTTGTTCCTCAAATCTTCATTTTGGGGAAATTTAAAAGCATGCACTTTGTTTGTAGTACCGTAATTCCCTCTGCAATTAGGGACACAACATTTAAAAACCATTATTATATCAACAGCAACAACAATCAAACACCATGTGCAATAGAGTACCTACTCTCGACAATACGACCACGGAACACACGTTCGTCTACTGATAGTAACGTCACCAGCTTCAGTGCAGAGAGCTGGAAGGCTTTGTAATCTAGGTGGCGTTGTCACTGATCATTGATCAATACTTCAGCCAACCGACATTGATTGGGTATGTAACATCAGCATTTGCCGTGACTTTGCTGTTGATTTATCCAAGGTAACTGAATTCATCTACCAGCTTAGTACTCATAACCCAAGAAAACTGTACTTTGTAGGCCAATGTGTTGTGGATTGGAAAGGTTGATGTACATGTAACACATACTCAGTCTGCACCCTATTCACTCTGAGTGTCCGACTCGTTGGCTGACCGGTCAGCGTACTGGCCTTCGGTTCAGAGGGTCCCGGGTTCGATTCCCGGCCGGGTCGGGGATTTTAACCTTAATTGGTTAATTCCAATGGCACGGGGGCTGGGTGTATGTGTTGTCTTCATCATCATTTCATTTCATTTTTTCACTCTCACTCCGCGGCCCCCAGGTGTAACCCTCCACTACTCAAGGACTTCTTTAACGCGTTTTCTTGTTTCACCAGACGGACTAGGTCGTCCGTATACAAATTGTTCAATGGTACCTCATGCATGAGATATTTAGTCACATAGTTTATGACCATTTTTTTTTAAATGGGCTAAGCGCATAACCCAGGGGAACGCCAACCTTCACAAGGAAACCATCAGAATCTTCAGATCTGCTCTTGGCATTAGTGAGTGGAATTTTTTTGGTATTTTTACAGCACGTACTAGCCATTCGGGTACATTTTCGCTTCTTAAGGTCTTCCAAACTAGTTTCAAGGAATTCGATCATATGCTTTGTCTAGATCAACAAACACGGCTCCGTTACGATTTGAACTGCCTGGATCATATTGGTTGATTTTCCTCAAACAATTCCACACTGTTCAACCGTGAATTTCTGTTACTTTCCGTGTCCGATTTGTCAATATGACTTCCCATGTTGTAAGTGGGTAAGACATGTGTTCTATTCCTCTATAGTTCTTATATTCCCTGGGATCACCCTTATTCTTGAAAATAGGTACCAGGAAACTTTCATGTAGCTGAAGGGAAGGGAATTATGACCTGATAGCAGCTTCTTAAATAGTCATTGTGGCCACAAATATCCATCTTCGCTATACTGTTTCCACAATTCTGAGGCATGTCATCAGGAGAAATTGCACGTCTCTTTTTCATCATCGATACCACTTCCTGTACTATTTTATAATTTTAATTTTAATTTTATAATTACCTAATTACCTAAGAAGGAGGTGCAGACTGGAAAGAAATAGAGTTAGAAATGGCTGTGGAAGTAAGGAGAAATTGAAGGAACTTACTAGAAAATTGAATCTAGCAAAGAAGGCAGCTAAGGATAATATGATGGCAAGCATAATTGGCAGTCATACAAATTTTAGTGAAAAATGGAAGGGTATGTATAGGTATTTTAAGGCAGAAACAGGTTCCAAGAAGGACATTCCAGGAATAATTAATGAACAAGGGGAGTGTGTATGTGAGGATCTTCAAAAGGCAGAAGTATTCAGTCAGCAGTATGTAAAGATTGTTGGTTACAAGGATAATGTCGAGATAGAGGAGGAGACTAAGGCCAAAGAAGTAATAAAATTTACATATGATAACAATGACATTTACAATAAGATACAAAAGTTAAAAACTAGAAAAGCGACTGGAATTGATCAGATTTCTGGGGATATACTAAAGACAATGGGTTGGGATATAGTACCATATCTGAAGTACTTATTTGATTATTGTTTGGTCAGAGGAGCTATACCAGATGAATGGAGAGTTGCTATAGTTGCCCCTGTGTATAAAGGAAAGGGTGATAGACATAAAGCTGAAAATTACAGGCCAGTAAGTTTGACATGCATTGTATGTAAGCTTTGGGAAGGCATTCTTTCTGATTATATTAGACATGTTTGTGAAATTAATAACTGGTTCGATAGAAGGCAATTCGGTTTTAGGAAAGGTTATTCCACTGAAGCTCAACTTGTAGGATTCCAGCAAGATATAGCAGATATCTTGGATTCAGGAGGTCAAATGGACTGTATCGCGATTGACCTGTCTAAAGCATTTGATAGGGTGGATCATGGGAGACTACTGGCAAAAATGAGTGCAATTGGACTAGACAAAAGAGTGACTGAATGGGTTGCTATATTTCTAGAAAATAGATCTCAGAGAATTAGAGTAGGTGAAGCTTTATCTGACCCTGTAATAATTAAGAGGGGAATTCCTCAAGGCAGTATTATCGGACCTTTATGTTTTCTTATATATATAAATGATATGAGTAAAGGAGTGGAATCGGAGGTAAGGCTTTTTGCGGATGATGTTATTCTCTATAGAGTGATAAATAAGTTACAAGATTGTGAGCAACTGCAATGTGACCTCGAAAATGTTGTGAGATGGACAGCAGGCAATGGTATGTTGATAAACGGGGTTAAAAGTCAGGTTGTGAGTTTTACAAGTAGGAAAAGTCCTCTCAGTTTTAATTACTGCATTGATGGGGAGAAAGTTCCTTTTGGGGATCATTGTAAGTATCTAGGTGTTAATATAAGGAAAGATCTTCATTGGGGTAATCACATAAATGGGATTGTAAATAAAGGGTACAGATCTCTGCACATGGTTATGAGGGTGTTCAGGGGTTGTAGTAAGGATGTAAAGGAGAGGGCATATAAGTCTCTGGTAAGACCCCAACTAGAGTATGTTTCCAGTGTATGGGACCCTCACCAGGATTACCTGATTCAAGAACTGGAAAAAATCCAAAGAAAAGCAGCTCGATTTGTTCTGGGCGATTTCCGACAAAAGAGTAGCGTTACAAAAATGTTGCAATGTTTGGGATGGGAAGAATTGAGAGAAAGAAGAAGAGCTGCTCGACTAAGTGGTATGTTCTGGGCTGTCAGCGGAGAGATGGCGTGGAATGACATTAGTAGACGAATAAGTTTGAATGGCGTTTATAAAAGTAGGAAAGATCACAATATGAAGATAAAGTTGGAATTCAAGAGGACAAACTGGGGCAAATATTCATTTATAGGAAGGGGAGTTAGGGATTGGAATAACTTACCAAGAGAGATGTTCAATAAATTTCCAATTTCTTTGAAATCATTTAGGAAAAGGCTAGGAAAACAACAAATAGGGAATCTGCCACCTGGGCGACTGCCCTAAATGCAGATCAGTATTGATTGATTGATTGATTGATTCAGTGAAGTCACATTTCTGTGCTTCTTGATGGGGAAAAATTCTCGTTCTAAATCACTTCCAAGTATTCCTTCCATCGGCAATTTATGTCGGTTTCGTTTATCAATAACTTGCCTTGTTCATTGTTAGTTTACTTCAGCATGGCAGTATATTGCGACTGTTTACACTGCTCGAACGCCAGGGCGTACACTTTGCTTCAACCTCCAAACTATTCCAACACTTTGTACAGTTTGTCTTATGCCTCGCACTTCGCTAATGCCACCGCTGCTTTTCCTTCTGTTCCCACACTGGTGTATTGCGCTCTGAATATGACTCCATATGAGTTATTGTGATTTCCTCACCATGCCTCAAATTCTGCTTTATTCTCCTTCACTTTTGACAGAATAGCTTCTTGCCACCAACAGGTTTCTTTTTCTCTCTATAGCATTCCCCTTGATATCCCAAAAGGTGCACCTTCGCTTCTCCAACGCAGAACCATTGACATTACATCCACATTTCTTGCGTGCTAAACTCACCACTGGTAACAATTTCTTCTTTGAGAATAGCTTATACGAGGTATTCATTAAATGGGTGGTATCTCCCGTCATCTTTTAACATAAACCATTCGAGGTTTTCCATTGATGCATTTCGCTCCTAAAGAATTGGTTCCTGAAGCCTAATTTCAGCTACTAAAAGGTGATGATTTGATGTGAGAGGCTCGCCCGGAATTACTTTACAGTACACAAAATATCGTAGTAACTTGTTGCAGCACAAGATATAGTATATCTTTGTCTTTGCGATACCATTTTGGGATTGTGATTTATAAGCTACAAGGTGCTCATCATACTTCTGCAAGTTTGTGTTGACAATTGCAAAACCATATGCCTGAGCAAGGAATAACAGCATCTATCCTCGACCATTTTTTGAACCATATAAAAAACCACGGTGACATTCTTTACAGTCGGGTGCAGTTCTGCCAATAAGTCCAGTGAAGTCTGCACCGATGACAATCGAATCGAATGGCGGGAAATTTGCAAGAGTTGCTCAGGCTCTTCCCGAACGGTCTGCTTGATAATTGCATTCTGTCTAGACCGTGATGCACATGCAGATATTATGTTCACGGTTCACACAATGTCTTTTTCTACTACAAATTTTATTGACATAAATCGATCATTCATTCTTTCCACAGAGATGAGTTTCTTTGTCAGATATTAAGCGATGAAGATACCAACTTCATTATGTCCAATTTTAACACTTGTGTAGAATATTTTGTGTCCCCTCCAGTGTTCTGGATTTGGCTCCAGTTCACTTCGTCTCTTGCATACTAGTAACGTCAACACGTTTCCATTCCAGCAATTCCGTTAGTTCAGCTGTCAAGTGCCGATATCACACGTTACGATGCTTATTTTCCGCTTCTGCAGCTCTGTTCTTGTCTCCTTGATGTAACGAGACTTTCTCTCTCATAACTGTGTGCTGGTTTGAGCTTCACTTTAACAGGAAGGCCGTTTGAGCCCCACTGTCTGTAGCCCTGAAGATGGTTTTCCGTGGTTTCCCATTTTTAAACCAGCAAATGTTGGGGCTGTACCTCAATTAAGGCTGCGGCCGCTTCCTTTCCACTCTTAGGCATTTCCTAACCCATAGTCTTCGTAAGACCTATCTGTGTCGGTGCGACGTAAAACAAATTTTAAAAAATCAGGGAGGCCACTTTGTACCTTAATTTTGCGGGGAGGTGACATATTCTCGGTATCACTTTTGTGGGAGGCAACTTATTCTATACACTATTTCTTTTGAATAGTCTTTTCATATTAGATCAAGATTTCGCTAGGTATTTTTATGACCGGTTGCCACCTGACACCAAACCAAAATAACCCTCTAAACCTAGTCTAAAGACTCCCGTTGACCCGCTCTGAGTTCATTTGCCAAACAAACACTCCTCTTGCTAATACTGAAGAATTAGCAGAAAATTATCAGCAGCCACTTCCCTAGAGTTTAGACACTACCGACGTACTGAAATGTATGGTGATGGTATGCTCACTTTTAATACTCCATTTATGGTCTACCTCCGTGGCTAATTGGTTAGTATTTCTGCATTTGGTCCAAGGGTTTCCAGATTCGATTACCGGCAGGATCGAGAATATCATCATTCACTGTTTAATTCCTCTGGCTCGGGGGCTGGAGGTTTATGCAGACTTCAGCATTCGAATTCGTTTTATGTAGGGCCCCGTCCACACAGACGTGCAGGTCACTCGTAAGAGTCAGTTCCACAGACCTGTACTAGGCCCGTTGGGAGGTCATACGTCTTTAAATTAAAAATTATTTTATACATTTTATGGTTTTTCATGAAATGCAGTGCGAATAACATGTTATGATACTAGAATTAACGCACTACTGATTTTTACGAATTAGTTATTTGAGGAAAGTATGAGAGAGAAGTCCAAAAACGGTATGATGTAGTAAACGAAACAATGAGATTTTGGGAGAATTGGGAATGAGAAATACTGTGGAGAAAAGCAAAACACATGTAATGACAAGAGGAGAAGAGATATGAAGATATTGGAATTTCAAGTATTGTACTTGCAAAGTGAATTAAAGGAGAAGTCAAGACTAGATACGGGAATCAATTGGAGGACATATAAGACTCGTATGGAACAAGCAAATACCAAACTTTGTCTACACAATTGCTGCACAAGGTAAATTGCGTATGGATAATGACACAAGGAGGTGTGAAATGACCAATGACTAAACTATGAACACAAGCATTGTAAGACATATGAATAAATAGTTGATAAAGTAGGGAAGAATAATCTTAGTTATAATGAATATGTCAAAGGGATGTTTCTATTACCTACGTCTATCCATTGTAATTGGAAGGCTCTTCAATTTTCCTTTTCATTTTATTTTTTCTTTGATTTCTCTTCATCCTTTTAACAGGTGGTGGTGGTGGTGATTATTGTTTTAACAATATAATGATATAATAGAATGATTATTGTTTTAAGAATAATCACCACCACCACCACCACCTTTTAAACGGATGAAGAGAAATCAAAGAAAAAATGAAACAAAATGGATATTGAAGAAGCTTCCAATTACGATGGGTAGACTTAGTTAACAGAAACTCCTATGTTAGTAGTAGAGAAGCGTAGTAGTTCCTTGCACCCAGGATTATTGGTTCAATCCTGCTGGGGGGCACTGAATTCTTGAAAGCAGGAAGTTTGAAGTAAACACGTCTTTCTTCATCGGCGTGTAAAATAAACCTACTACACAAATTAGAAATTCACTCTGCAAAACTCTTCTGTATTCTGAACTTTCGAATAACAATAATGTTATTGGTTTTACGTCCCCGTAATCAATTTTAAGTTTATCAGAGGCATTTGAGCACTTTCAGATACCACCGCACCAAACTGGGATCGAACCCGCCAACTTGGGCTCAGAAAGACAGCTGAGCCCCTCAGCCTGGCTTGAAATCTGTCAAAAGTGTTAATAATAACTGTCATAATATGGGTCCACCTATTTAACTGAGGCCAGTCTGGGGTATCATTTCTTCCATGCCTCGCATTTGCAGTCAAATTGTAATTCAAATAAACCACAAACGATCGGAAATGATCTTAATTGAGCAGCCTCGTGCTGTTGACGGTGCGTCCCTAGTTCTTATTCGGAGGCCCTGGATTTCAGTTCTCGGCTCGTCCAAGTTCACTCAGCACCTTGAAATCCAAATGAGAAACTCTTTATTACGTGAGACAATGGACATGGAGACAAGGCCAAGAAATGTGGATGAGGACGTCGTCACGCTGACCACACGACACCTTAATAACTCTAGGTAATTGCTGACCATGTGACACCCTAATAATCCCCTGTGTGTGGGGCGTTAGAATAACACCCACACTATCCCCTGCCTGTCGTAAGAGGCGACTAATGGGGGCCCCAGGGGCTCTCAACTTGGGAGCGTGGTTTGGCGACTACGGGACCCTCAGCTGAGTCCTGTATTGTTTCCACTTACTTGTGCCAAGCTTCTCGCTTTCACCTATCCTGTCCAACACCCCTTGGCCAACAATTGTTCTTTTCCGACCCCGACGGTATTAGATTGCGAATTCTAGGGAGTCTTCAATTTTCAACCTCTTCGTGGCCCTTGTCTCTCTTTGACCGATACCTTCATTTTTCGAAGTGTCGGATCCCTTCCATTTTTTCTCTCTGATTAATGTTAATAGAGCACGGTTGCCTAGTTGTACTTCCTCTTAAAACAATAATCACCACCACCTCACACCCTAATATTTGTAGGCCATCTGGGAACTGTCCTGGCAGGTTATGATCCCTTAGTGGCCAGAATGTTTTATACAGTTCGGACGTTTATGAATTTTGCAATGTTTCTATAGGATAATAATAATAATAATAATAATAATAATAATAATAATAATAATAATAATAATAACAATAATAATAATTTCGTGTGACTAATCCTAGCCTGGTGTAGCCCTTGTAAGGCAGCTCCTCCAACGAGGGTGGGTAACGTCTGCCGTGTGTGGGATCAGCGTGTTTTTGTAGTGGAGGCTAGTGTTGTGTGTGAGTTGAAGGAATGTTGGGGACAGTACATACACTTAGGTCCCGAGCCAGGAGAAATAATCATTTACGGTTAACATCTCCGACCGGGTGGGGAATCCAACCCAGGGCCTCCTGAACCGAAGGCGACTAGGCTGGCTATTCAAGACATAGCGAGACTGGACTGGTATCAACTTAGATAATTGATACTTATGTTTCAGGCCATCCCCTCAGCTACTACTCTACTTTGTACTAAAAGAATAGTTTTTAATTATCACCACCATATTCTTCCATGGATTAAAGTAGTTAACCTGTTCGGGTATTGTACATAACCATCATTTACGGGAAGTCCGACTCGTTGGCTGAACGGTCAGCGTACTGGCCTTCTGTTCAGAGGGTCCCGGGTTCGATTCCCGGCCGGGTCGGGGATTTTAACCTTAATTGGTTAATTCCAATGGCCCGGGGGCTGGATGTATGTGTTGTCTTCATCATCATTTCATCCTCATCACGACGCGCAGGTCGCCTACAGGTGTCAAATAGAAAGACCTGCACCTGGCGAGCCCAACCCGTCCTGGGATATCCCGGCACTTAAAGCCATACATTTCATTTCATTTCATTTACGGGAACGCCCATATTGTCTCTTTTCTCTACGCTGATATTAAAGAGAACATATTGGTAGCTGGCTGGTTTCCACTCTCTCTAAGTATTTAATTAATTTCTATTTGTACATGGACCGAATTTTCTGGGTCACTGATTTTTAAGATCATTCTCTCTCACTTCACAAAAGTGGAACGATTTTATCTCGTTGGTTTCCATTCTCTCTTAAGTAATTAATTTTTCGTTTATTTATGGGACGAACTTTCTGGGTCACTGATTTATAAGGTCATGTCTAATTTTCTCACGTCACGAAAGTGAAATAATTAAAACAACAAAAATGAAGTTTCTGATAGCTGTCAAGTAAAATAATCCATAGCCGAAATAAAAGTTTATTTTCAGCAGTTTTCATGCAATGTTTTAGCATGAAAATAAGTAAGGAAAGATAGATAATTCAAAAATGTATTCTATCTTCGAAATTTGTTTGCTTATTCCTAAGGAACAAAACGAAGCATGAAACAAATTTTTAATATTTATTGGGAAAAGATAGTATTGTTGACATACATATTTTAGATACAGTTGCTGAATACTGTTAAACAGTTCAAGGAAAAACTGTTACATATGTAAATATAAGGAAATTATATGTATAAATTCATATTTTTATCATGAAAGTCAATCAAAGACGGCATCAAAGAAAAAAGGTTAAGAAATTGGATAGGTTCTCAGGGCATGTGCGGTGCAGTAATAAAAACCAGGTACAGAGAAAGATTATCCATGAGACTGTTAAAACAAGTCAGTTTTGTAAGACTTAATTAAGCGAGTTCGGGACATGATATTGCGATATTAAAATCACCAAATTTATAATTGTTTGGACATCTGCTTCTTACTGGGTATGGGATGCTGCAGCACTCCATCTTTGGCTGATTTTTAAAGGTCCAGGCTCTCCAAAGGCCATCCCAATGTAGTATAAAAGTCAATGTAGTGTTCAAGGTTGAAGTTCCCGGAGGAAGATTTATTCTTGTAAGTCCGAAGTATTTGAGTAATCCCTTTTCACAAAAATAAAGTTAATCAAGCCATGGTGTACAGTCTCTGGTTTAAAAGAGATGCGAACACTTCAATAATTACTTACACATTGTTAGAAACGTCTTGTACTCGTCTCATTTCATTGAGTCCACGAGGATAATAGCGGTTGAAGTTCTCGGGAAGGAATATCACAAATTATTTAGAAAGTATTACTTCATCGGTTTCATTGTATTTAGTCACAAGTTAAAGCATTGTAACAGGCACAAAATTAAGATTGAAAATGTTCAAATACTTTACAGATAAATCGCAGTTGAAGTCAATCACAAGTCCATGGAGCTTGTTGCAGTATTTTAAAATACAAATTAGCTCGCCTTAATATATTGCCGTCTCCAAACGATCTGTGCTGTGCGGATCTATCTTGCAAACCGGATGATTAGGCTCTGTGGAGTCTTATATTCGAGTTTTAACTGTGTGAATTGATGAATACATTTATACTCTATGACGTGATGTCAGCTGACGTCAACCGGAAGCGAGCCGAACACACATCATCTTTGCCACAAATATTGCAAACTCTGTTATATAGCTTTTACTCATGGAACACACTTTGTATTCTTAGATTGTATTTGTTGTATCGGTGTTACGTGTACAATATACAGAAGAGAAAGCAAGGAACGTCCCAAGAAATCAATTTGAGAGAAATGTCAAATTCTACATTTACAAGCCTGAAATTTTTATTCTCCCAGGTTTAGATTCAAACCACAATGTAGCATTAACAGAAAATCTATTTTTCGGTATATTGTTAAATAAAACATAATATATTTTTGATATTTAAAGTCAGTGTGCTATAAAAATGAACGTAACATACAAATAGTTTGGTCTAAAGCTTTAGCAGCTCACATTTACACAATTAAACACAAATAGTGTGGATCAGTGTTTGACTCTACTATTAAAATAAATGTTATATTGAGTTTTTAATTAATTTTTAAGGCAGACTCATTAATTAGTTTTACCTTCATACATGTTTCCACACAACGTTTTTGAACTTCATAAAATGTAATATGTAAGGTGTCTCATAAGCAATAATATAAAAAAGAAATGATTGCAGTAAAATTAATGACTTCATTGTTGTGTAGACAACCTCATCAACAATACTTCCTGAAATAGATACAATATGGAGGTTTGGTTTACCATTAAGATCGACAACTCCATCATTCTGAAGAACTATTTTGTTGCAAACTTATCTTGTCCCTTATTTTTCGTTGTTGCTTTAACAACAATTCACCTCCTTGTTCCAGGAATGTGTAGGTAGACAATCCCTTGTACTCTAGTTACTTAATGAAAGTAGTTTGTTCTCTTCTTCACTAATCGGTAGTTTTCAAAGTAAGATTGGACAGAAGGCCAAATGCATAATGAACATATATGAAGTTCGTGCCTTCTTCAACAGATGTACATCTTGGTTGTGCAGTTGTTCGAATAGGGGATTTCCATTGTTCGCCACTGTAGTTATGTCGCTAGAGAATACGTCGTGGGTGGTCATTTGTGCTCACGATTTCTTTCATTTCTTATATTGGAAATAGGCAGGTTTAATAGTCTTCGGGAAATTCTTCCCTTTGTTTGACACACGTCTGATGCACAGATAGATACCGAGCTCGATAGCTGCAGTCGCGTACGTATCCAGTAATCGGGAGATAGTGGATCGAACCCCACTGTCGGCAGCCCTGAAGATGGTTTTCCGTGGTTTCCCACTTTCACACCAGGCTAATGTTGGGGCTGAACCTTAATTAAGGCCACGGTCGCTTCCTTCCCATTCCTAGGCCTTTCCTATTCCATCGTCGCCATAAGTCATATCTGTGTCGGTGCGACGTAAAGCAAATAGCAAAAAAAAAAAAAATAAAAAAATAAGATGCACAGAGACTACATTTAACGTTGTACAGTAGGTATGTTCACAGCGCTTTGAGCGCTTAGAGGATATGTTCTGTTCCTCGCCGTTGGGAAAACTCCATTCCTTATATCCATTAATACCATGCCTTCTGTGGAGCTCCAGAGAGGAGTGCCTGCGCACTACGAAAGTTACACGATTTGATTTTAAAACTCTTCCAACATTGACCAAGGCACAATTGTTTAATTCTTGTCCTGGCCAATTGATCTGTGACAAAAAAAAAAATAAAAATAAATAAATAAATAAATAAAAAAAAAATTGTGCTATTAATTTCTTGAGAGAAAGTCAACAATGAAATCATACTTAAAGCAAACATCATCCAATCCTCTTTTCTTTTCTTTTTTTTGCTACATACCCTGAATACGATTAGAAGTACAAACTACCATTTGTCAGAGTAAATTAATATTAAATGTGTTCAGTGATAGTTGACTTCGATAACACACATTATTTGTAACGTAGACAATTTTTCCCTGGTCTATAGTAATAGCTTGGATATTCGAGCTTTCTGACATTCATTCCTCCTACTACTATATGGGGCTTCCCTACGCAGGGGAATCTCTTTATTTGGGTTTAAAATTATAATATTTATTTCATTACCTTAATGGATTGCAACTTCCAGTTTTACGAAAAAAATCCTCGCACTGGCAGCAAGTATCGCTGCGAGGATATCCAAAACTGATGTAGAAATCTCTTCAAAATACATTGAGTGGCCAAAAGACACGTGAAGAGGTGTCCCATTTGAAAATGCGTTGCGGCTATCTGCGGCTTAGCTGAGCAGGCTGTCACAGACACCAATAGCAACACGTCGCGAGTTAAACGACTTTGAGCACGGGATGATCATCGACCCACGGCGTATGAGACATAGCATTGCGGTGATGACATGCAAAATCGTTTTTTTTTTTTTTTTTTTTCGAGGTTAGCAGTGTCGACGGTGGATCTTCAATATCGCAGAGAGAATGTTACCACCCGTGTAAACCGCCGCATGGGAAGACCACAGGTGATTAACGAAGTGATATCACGTCGCCTCCTCAGATACATACTGGGCACTCGACAGGCTACTGTGAGTCAGATCACCGCCCCGGTGAATACTGGGAGTCAGGAGCCCCTTTCTAACAGGACTGCAAGGAGGCAACTGCACCGCATAAGCTTCATCAACCGACTTCGCACCGACACAGATAAGTCTTATGGCGACGATGGGATATGAAAAGGCTAGGAGTGGGAAGGAAGCGGCCGTGGCCTCAATTGAGGTACAGTCCCTGCATTTGCCTGGTGTGAAAATGGGAAACCACGGAAAACCATCTTCAGGACTGCCAACAGTGGGGTTCGAACTCACTATCTCCCGAATACTGGATACTGGCCGCAGTTAAACGATTGCAGCTGTCGAGCTCGGTGTCCTGACACCTCGACACATAGCCCGCGAACATCGGCAGTGGGCCATGGAACAGAGGTGCGTGTGGTATGGTCCGATGAATCTCGGTTCCAGTTGTATCGAGCTGATGGGTGCGTGAGAGGGTGGCGTATGCCTCATGAAGGTATGGATCCTGCGTGTCAACAAGGTTGTGTGTCCAGACGGAAGGTGGTTCAGTTCTGGTCTGGGCGACGTTCTTATGGTCGCAATTAGGCCCCATTGTCCGGCTGCAGGGAACGCTGACAGGTGCACGTTATGTGGGCATTCTTTCAGACCATCTGTATCCCTTTTTAGCCCTAGAGTGCCCTGAAGGAGATGCCAGGATGTTTCAGCAGGACAATGCGCCAGGTCACCGCTCTGTGATGGCACAGAGGTGGTTGGAAGAGCACCCCAGTGAAGTTACGACCACGGATTGGCCCTCCATATCCCCCGATCTTAATCCAGTCGAGCATTTATGGGAAGTCTGTCGATGCTGGCGTACGCTCCGTGAATTCCGCACCAACTACACAAGACCAATTGTGGGTAGCAGTGCAAGATGTTTGGGTCTGGATCCCTCCATGATTCCAACAACTTGTAGAGTCGATGCCTCGCCGTATTGACGGGTCGCGGAGGAGCAACTCGTTATTATCATCACATTCAGTGTCTTCCCATGATTTTTGACCAATCAGTGTATATCCCTTTATGTTTGTTTAGATGCCTTCTCTGATGGATTTTCTTTCCTAGAGCATTCTGTACAGTGAGTTCTTTTGGCAGATACACTCTTTTGCGGTTAATTTTTCTGCTGTAGTGACTCTAGCTTTAAAAGAGTTGTAGCCTCACCTACCCCTCATCTTTTTTCTGCGAATATTCACTAGCTTTAAAATACTTCTGGAAATACTAATTTAACTTGAATAACACCAGGAACTGATATAAAACTTGGAGCATGCCGAGAAATTCTTCGTTGGTTAACTTTCACGTTAACCACGTAACTGTAAACACAATCACGAAATTTCTTTTCTGATTCCAGATTCCATGATCGAATATTGTGCACCTTCCTAATGCTTATTTGACTGAACAAATATGACTTTAATTCATCATGTGATGACGTAGCTGTAGGTGTAGCTAAAATATCTCTCTGGGTTCCAACCCTCATGTAGTAAGGCACTTCCGTCTCTTGAAATATCAAAATGCGCCGTGTTCATACGATTGCAATCAATCAATCAATCAATCAATCAATCAATCAATCAATCAATCAATCAATCAATCAATCAATCAATCAATCAATCAATCAATCAATCAATCAATCAATCAATCAATCAATCAATCAATCAATCAATCAATCAATCAATCAATCAATCAATCAATCAATCAATCAATCAATCAATCAATCAATCAATCAATCAATCAATCAATCAATCAATCAATCAATCAATCAATCAATCAATCACCACTGATGTGCTATTAGTGCAGTCACCCCGGTGGCAGATTCCCTATCTGTTGTTTACCTAGTCTTTTTCTTGAATAATTGCGAAGAATTTGGAAATTTATTGAACTTCTCTCTTGGTAAATTACTGAATGCTTAGTATTGCCTGTACAGAATCTACAAAAACGTTGCATTGACGTCTCTTATTTTCTCCCATTCGCGCTTGCACATTGCTGGTTTAGTCTTTATGTACCGATTTTAAAATCTATACCTCACATGGTTTCCCCGAAACTAATATAATTCCACAGCTCACAAATAAAATACATGAGAGGGCGCCAACACCTTCCTCTTGTTTCCTGACTCCATTTATATACGGTGTTAATGTTAACTCACGATTAAATGATAGACGATATAATCAGGAAGGTTAGCAGAAATTGATACCAGGACGTTCAAAAGACTATAATAAAAAGTGTCAAACTGACGTCCACAACTAGGAGGATGTAACATCTTATTGACCGATGAGGCAACATATTGTAGTTAAAAGTTCACCACAACAGTGAAGGCACGAGCCCGATAAAAGAAATAGTAACCTACAATCGGCAGACAGTCGGAAGACAATCTTTATACTCGTCAGCAAGTGTAAGCTTGTGATGATTAAAATAATGTTAGTACTAAAATGCTTACCTCCGGGGTAAGATGCACACACAAGTCATCAGGTTCGATCTCGGCTCCGTCTGGTGCTATACAAAGAAGCTGAAGGAAGCCAGCACGTCTCGACAGTTTTATTGACATGAAAAAATACTCCTGATGAACGAAATATACGGCACTGCAACATTTCCAAATACCGTAGATGTTGTTAGTGCTACGTGAACAATTCTATTCATGAGCTTTCTCTGCCAAGTTTCTGTCCAACAAATGGATTAGTCCAGTAATTAGCTTGTTCTTCGTCTGAGGATTCCAATGAAATATGGGAAGTGAAATTTAAACTTAAAGTACACAGGACCACGCAGTAAAGTTTGGGGACAGACCATCTGGTGTCCCAAGAGGCTGAGTGTATTAGAAGACGTGTCATAAGCTGACAGAACACCTGCGCCAGTGATCGGTGCAGGTTCCTGCAAGATGGTTTATTCTAGTGTGTGTTGAACTTTACGTTAGTTGTTCCCATTTTCAGAATTTTCTGCTATAGTTATAAATTGTGCCTTTGATACGTGATTGCACTTAGAGTGAAGCATTGACATTTCATTGACTTTATTTCCCTGACATTCAATTTTGTATGAGTTCTGAGTGCTTGAACATCATGGTGTAGATGTTATCCAGCTTCTTGGTTTTAGGATGTGGACTAGACAATCAAGAGCTGTGCCATAAAGGAAAGTTAAGTTATATATAATTAATATGACGGGTTTTACGTTCAAATAACTTCTTCAGTTTTAAGGGAGACCGAGGTGCATCAGTTTACTCCCGCAGGAGTTCCATTAGGTACCGATAAATCTGTCGAGATAAAGCTGGAGTATTTCAGCACTTTAAAATCCTACCGAACTAAACCGTTATCAATGCTGCCAACTTGGACTCAGAAATATTCAGTTTATACATAGTGCCCCAATGCAATAACAAATGTTAAGTGTCATACGTACTATTATTAGTAGTAGCAGTTTTACCAGTTAATTTTCGTGCTCTGAAGGCTAAGCCTTGTCGTTAAAACCAGGCAGTTCTGTCTTGAGTAGTTCGCTTAACACTATAAATAAGAGCCGCAGATGGTTCTGTTGGGCTCGATTTGGAAGTAGGAATCTCTTGGTCGTCGTCTCTTCCTCTTTCCCTATTCTCTTCTTGCCAACAACTTATCCTTCGAACATTTTCAAAAAAATATGTATATATATATATATATCGTGTCCAAAACTTTGACCATTGGTTTTTACCTTCTTTCATTCAATAATATTTTCGATCTACCTCAGTGAGAAGCTGGGCGTTACTTTTTTCTAAGTTGTTCAGAGCATTCTTCCCAATATCCATACCTCTGCAGTTTTCAATCACTGTCTATGGCATTTTTCCAGTGTTCAACTTTCACCTCCATACCGTTACGTGCTCATGCGACCGTCAACCTTGTCCCAGGTCCTTCGGTATTTCCTGAAAGGGATGACTAAGCCAACTCGGGGTCCTCCCAGCTGGCCCGAGGACATTCCACGGCTCCTGCCATATTGTTCCTTTCCTCTGGTTTCCGCGTGCGCGTTTTGGAAGATCCAAAGGGAATTTTCCGTCCCTGGCCGAGTCCTGAATATTCTAGTAACCCATCACCGAGATTTAAATACAAGGCCGCCGTGAACGAGGGGCTGTTGCTGCGTCGGAGTGTCCAGCGAGCAGCTGGTCTTGGACGGCTGTAGTAGTGTTGGCTGTCCTCAGTGTCACACAGGCATCAGAGTATCGTCAGCTTTCGTAGCGTAACGGTTAGTATTATTAGCTGCCGTCCTCGGAGACCTGGGTCCGATTCCCGGTATTGCCAGAAATTTAAGACTGGCAGGAGGGCTGGTATGTGGTCCAAATGGTACATGCAGCTCACCTCCAATGGGGGTGTGCCTGAAAAGAGCTGCGCCACCTCGGGATGCGGACACGAGTTTATCGTCCGACTCGTTGGCTGAATGGTCAGCGTACTGGCCTTAGGTTCAGAGGGTCCCGGGTTCGATTCCCGGCCGGGTCGGGGATTTTAACCTTCATCAGTTAATTCCAGTGGCTCGGGGCCTGGGTGTTTGTGCTGTCCCCAACATCCCTGCAACTCACACACCACACATAACACTATCCTCCACCACAATAACACGCAGTTACCTACACATGGCAGATGCCGCCCACCCTCATCGGAGGGTCTGCCTTACAAGGGCTGCACTCGGCTAGAAATAGCCACACGAAATTATTATTATTATTTATCAGAGTATCGTCGTGTACGGGGCTGAGGATTGTGGGGTACTGCCTTGGAGTACTGTATGTGTTTTACCGTGGACTGTAGACTGCCTTGAAGTGTGGGCGCGGAAGAGTGATGTGAGTCGAATTGGAGCAGCGTTAACTGGCGTTATTGTGCGGAATATTTTGGAGCTGGCTGTCATTGTTGCGCTGCTGGTGTTTAGTTGTTCACTGTGTTTCACTGTGGGAATTACTGGACTTGCTCTGGAGTCGAAACAAGGAACAGTAATCGTGTGTTGTGTGACCAGTAGCCTCAAAAGCAAAGACATCTCCGTACAGGCCATGAAGGCCCTTGGAGGAATGGAAGGTAAAGGCTTCCACCATTGTTAACCTCGGCTCGTGATGGAGTAGAGTGGCTAGCTCTACGCCCGGCCGCCTTTGACCCCAGGAATTAACCTGGTACTCATTTTTGGTGTAGGCTGAGTGAACCTCAGGGCCATATGCACCTCCGGAAGTGGAAATCTCGTTTCTTAAATTTTACGACTTCCTGACGATGATTCAAACCCATGTCCTTCCGGGCGAACCGAGTACGCCTTTACCGCCTCGGCCAGGCAGCCTCTAACAGTGAAGATACAGTAATTAATTTGTGTGGTTCACTCCAAAAGAAGCAAAAGACAGAAGTTCTTATTCGTTTTTATGATGATCTTACGCAATTGTAATGTTAAATGAGATTCTATATCAAAAGAATTCACAGCCGAGACAATGCGAACTGTGAGGAAATTGACAAAAATAATATTTATTTTGAATTTCATTTTTATTTATTACATCCGATGTGTTTTGAAAAAGGAAGCACCAGGGTAGAGTGTTGTTGCCGAATTGTTACCAAATCTCACCAACTATTTGCACACTGCGGGCGTTTTGAAGAAGGATATCCTAGGCAAGGGAATAAATTGCACGCTGGCAAATCTAGCAATAAATTGCAATATCACTGAATAGTCACCGTGCAAGATTATGGACGTCTCCTCTGTCCCAGTACTTGGTCCAGACCCATTCCAAATTTTTGAGAAAGGGATCACACTGAATTCCATACATGAAAAAACTAATAGCATTGTACACGCGCACATATCGTAAATAAATTTACCTCCCTAATATGAAAAAATTATATAAGACAGTTTGTCATTTTAGAGTGACCTCTTTGTGGATTTCTGATTGTTTAACACTCTACCTTATTTCAAAGTTAATCTTCAAAAGTAAAAGGTAACCTGTTTTCTCTCCCTCCGATCTTCCTCACAGATTCCATCTTATGAATTATGCTGCTGTGCATTACTTTAGGAGGAAAGTAACTTTCGCAAGTTGTGTCACTGACGAGTAACACAGCTCGATGAAACTTCAACCACACATAGGAAGAACTGCTACAGTATGGCAACTGAAAGGAATATGCGACGAGACTAACAGAAATTACACGTTTATACAGAGACAATGAACTGCACATAAGTCATTGCGACTCACGATGGCACCCTGAACATCACAAAAGAAGGGACATGGTTCTTAAAAGTGTGTTTGATCACTACAGACAGCGAGGCATGCTCTTCAACGTGTTTCCATGCTGGCTACAAGGTTAGTAAGGAGTTCTTGTGGTAGGGCGTTCCTTCACCAGCGCGATTGACAACTGCTGGATGGTCGTTGATGCTTGTGGACGTGTTGAAATACGTCTGCCCAACATGTCCCACACGTGCTAGATTGGATTTAAGTCGGGGCAACGGGCAGGCCAGGCCATTCGCCGAATATCCTCTCGTTCCAACAGGTCCTCCACCTGCGCTGTTCGATGCGGTCGTGAATCGTCATCCATAAAAATGAAGTCAGGGCCGAATGCAGCCCTGAATAGACGACCATGGGGAAGAAGTACACTGTCACAATATATTTTGACCGTGAGTATATCTCGTTCAAAGATTTCGAGGTCGGTACACCCATGCAACATTATGCCTCCCCACATCATAACACTTGGACCACCAAAATGATCAAGCTTGACAATGTTCCTGAGTCAATACGTGTTCCAACCTCTCACCAGATGAGAATACGTCTCGAATCACTACTCAGACTGAATCTGCTCTAATCTTAGAAGAGCACGCGACCCAACTCCACGTCAGTCCAGAGCTGATGCTCTTGGCACCATCGCAAACGGTGCCGCCGATGTGAGGGTGTCAACGGAACACAACGTATTGATCGTCGTGAAAAGAGGCCACCCACATGCAGTCTCCGTGCCACTGTGGAGCGTGAGATTGGTGCCTTAAAGTCCTCTTAAACGTGGTTGCAATTGCACCCGCTGTTTGACGTGAGAATCTTCCTGCCTCGTGCACAATGTAGCGATAATCTGCTGCTGCACTTGACCGTGCTCGACCCCCTCCTTTCCTTCGGGCAGCCGTGCCTGTGGTTCGGAATGCTCTCCATGCATGTAAAACAATTCTGTGAGCCTTACCAAACTCCTGGGATACACACATCACAATTCGTACTTCTTCCAGTTTCCCGATGATTCTTCCCCGTGTGAAGTCATCCAAATGTTGTCTCCGGGCCATGTTGTAATGAATAACACCACCGCCACAGTGCACCTTAACAGCTCGCTGATTGACTCACACTGTCTTGTCCCGTTCCTTCAAGTGCCTCGTTTTATGGGTGCAGACCCAGTTGGCTGTACAGTCGCGCTGACCTCACACCAGGTTTCTATGCACGTGTGGGTGACCCCTGGCAACATGTTACCGCACTTCCATTCATTTGCACCGAGTAGCTGATATGTTAGGTTGCTTTATTTATCTCATCCTTAAGTTTTTCATAGCCGTGTGTATGATTTTAAACGACACTTAATTTATTATTTTTTGTTTGCTAGTTGTTTTACGTCGCACCGACACAGATAGGTCTTATGGCGACGATGGGACAGGGAAGGGCTAGGAGTGGGAAGGAAGCGGCCGTGGCCTTAATTAAGGTACAGCCCCAGCATTTGCCTGGTGTGAAAATCGGAAACCACGGAAAACCATTTTCAGGGCTGCCGACAGTGGGGTTCGAACCTACCATCTCCCGAATACTGGACACTGGCCGCACTTAAGCGACTGCAGCTATAGAGCTCGGTAAATTTATTATTATTATTATTATTATTATTATTATTATTATTATTATTATTATTATTATTATTATTAAAACGGTTCCATGACTAAATAGTCTGTGTCGTAGAGTTCGTTTTAGAGGGTGTCCGGTTCTAATCCCAACCCGCAAAGCGATTTTAGCCACGTGTTTTTCTTCTGATTCGGGAAGTTGGCGTATCTGTTTATCTCGGTGCATGTTTCTTCATGCAGACAAAACAAACCACACTCCCAACCATCTGCAGTATTAACACGAAATAGTTAAACATATCCCTCCATATAAGGATGGCGTCAGAAAAGCATTACCGCTTACTACCATTCCACCTAACTTGTTACTCCTTTCAGCAGATGATCCATGTAAACCAAGACCTGTCTGTGTTGGTTGGATGTAAAACAAATCCTAAAAAATAAAATAAAATAAACTACGACCTACGAAGGCAAAATTTTACAGTCTTGTCTAACCCCTGTAGAAACCTTGAACCAAGAACTCATTCTACCGTCACTTCTCACTGCAGCCCAATTGTCAACATAAATGCGTTTGATTGCCTTTAATAATCTACCCTTAATCCAATAGTCCTCCAGTACGGCGAACATATTTTGCCTGGCTTGGATTACTATCAGCATCTGCGTCTATAATTCTATAGTAATTACCTCAGTCCTGCATTATGTAAGTGAACGGGACAAAGATTCCATCGGTATAGGTTATTTAAAATATTGTGACAGTGAACTGATAAACAGTGAAATGAAATATAGGTCGTTACATTTCGAAGGCGCAATGCAAAAGTACAGTTGGTAGGAAAATATTTCAACATCTTTCTTCGCTGTAGTTTATATTGGCATTCTCCGTTTCCCAGTGCAGTTTACATGGTAAATAATTTTCGGCTTTTAGAAGGTAAAATTAGATATAATATTTTTAACGACAGGTTAAAGTTTAAAGTAAATATTCTTTTATTTTACAGATATTGAAAATTTGGTAAGTTTACAGGTTCAGTTTATGTGACGTAGTATTATAAAACTGTACCGGGCGGTACACCTCCACGCCGCTTATTTAAACTTTGCGCCAGTTGAAATTCCCCTACTGGAAGAAGTCTGAACTTTGTCCTATGTGTTAATTTTCAAGTTACCCTGAAGATGCCACTACTTGGAAATTTTGAAGTTTCTGAACTGTGTTGTTTTCGATGTATTTTTGTTTTGCTTGTAGTAAGAAGTGTGAACATTCTCTTCTAGAGGACACTACTGAAGAACTACAACGGTGCACCCTAGTGCGAAGTGAAAGAACTGTTTTTTTTGAGAAAATTTAATTTCAAAAGTTTGTTCTTTGCTAAATTTCTTTCAGTCATTGTTTAAGTTGGCAATATTAACCCTTTCTTTCCCCTTGTTTTGAATTTTGCCAATCCCGAATTTCTCGAATTAATTTTCCACCAATAATATGTTTCTTCTTCGTATTGTGTAGGGGGTTTCTTGGTGAACCAATAAAATCCTTGTGGGAGGGTGTTCTCATTCCAAAAACGCCTCGAACTTTCCGCGAGAGTATATAAACTGCTGATTTTCGGGTCTCGGTGCCACTTCAGTACCATCTTTCAGTGTGTAAAGTACATAGCAGGGGGCGGGAAGCGCCTCTTTCTTCGGGGAGCAATTCAACACCAAGGTAATGGCCTTTTATAACTTCTTTTCTTGCTAGCTCAGCAGTTTAACTCTCGGGGCGGGTCCGAAGCGTTTCTACCATGTAACTTTCCCTAAAATGTAAAGACTCTTAGCCTCTATTCTCTTTCAAAACTACATATTGGGATAGAGAGTGCTTAACCCTCTCGATCTCCCAATCATATTGCATTGAGGTGAACTTATTTTCACAACCGTTTCTTCCCTTCTAGTGTAACGTAAATTGTTTCCTTCTAAAAGTCACCTCTTTAGTATGGGATTAGCCCCTGCATGAACGGCCTAGTGCCAAGTAGGTTTTAAACAAATGTATTAGGAGTGCAGATCGCCTCCTCTCAATTGTTATTTTAGAGGTCAAGTAATTAACCTTTTTTCTCACTTAATAGACCTCAGTAGGTTGGGTATGTTACCCCTGTCTATATGTCCTTAGAGGACAACTTGAAGGTGGAGTTTGGTGTGGCCTTTGATAGGCTTAAAGTTGAGAGCGAGTGGCTCTTTTTCGAAAATTGAGTGCTGTATGTCTCGAGGAGGCTTTACTGTGTAATTTGGAGCAAGTGCTCCTGGGCTTGATTGGGGTCTTCTGCCCCTTTGTTGAATTCTGTATATCGTAAAGTTGGACTAATTGCTCAGAATTGTGTGTCTGGCTCTCGGAGCCCAAATCCTGTAATTGTACATTCTCGATTAGTGGTTTTGCTACTCTGTACCTGCCATTATTGTTATTTCTTGTTTTTTGCTAAGAAAATATAACCTTGTTAAATTTTTAATTCACTTTAATTTCGTAGCCTGAGACCTGTTCACCCCCCGCACCTTCTTTTACCTCTAACTACCACGGAAAACTCCGTAACAAGTGGTAGCAGAGCGTGGTTGAATGGGTCTCAATTTAGCCCCTTTTGATGGCTAAACATTGTTTTGATTCGAACTCTAACAATTTTCTCAGTTGCTGGAATTTTTAAATTTTCCTTTTTCAAAATTGTTTTGTCATCATGCCCGGCCCTCGCGATGTTCTCCATCTTAACTATTTGCGCAAGGAGGAGTTGATCTATGAATTGACTATTAGAAATGTGCAATCTGGAGGCACGGTTGCGGTAGACACAAACAAGCTTAGAGAGTCCCTTGATTTGCCCATTTCCATCCCCACTTTGGGAGAGAAAGAAATTGACGACTCTCTTTCCACGGTCCTCGAGAATATTACTGGGCTAGCATCTGTAGTTAGTTTTTTGACGAAAATGATCCTTCTCCTAATCAAATTAAGCGTGTGCAAGCCAGGCTATTTCATTTTTCAAATAGAGTTAACGATCTGTTGTCTCTGAAGTTGAATGACGTTCAGAGGAAGGAAGCTAGTACGGTGCTTGAAAATATTTCTGAATTATCTAATAAGGCAACTCAATTGTTAACTGGGGAAGTTCCTCCCAAAATCGATCAACCCACCACGGTGAATGTAGGTAGTGAGGAAGAGCCTCCTAAGGGAGAAGTCAATAGGATAACCGTTGGAGCTCAAACGATCTCTGCCCCATCGGACAACGAGTCTGAACGCCGTGCATCGTTGAATAATGTACGTTCTGAATTAACTTCTTTGCCACTGAAACCTTTACCTACTATGTCACCTGGGTTCAGCAGCTTGCCTCATCCATTGGCAATGTTGCTCAGAGGTATCTCGAAGTTTTCGGTTAACACTACCAGTGAAGTTATTTCTTTCTTAAGGTTTGTAGTTGAATTTTAGGACCATGCCCTTGTTTTTTCTCTTTCTCCATGTCAGATTTTGCAAATCATCTATCCCTATGCAATAGGTATTCTCTCAGACAAAATAGTAAGAGCCATTGCCGAGCAATCATCTATTGAAGACTTCCACGCCCACTTGCTAGCTAACTTCATCCCGGCTGGGGCAAGGTCTTCTCTGATTCAGAAGTACTATTATCGAGTACAGAGATTGGATGAAAATCTGGCTGATTTCATACAAGACATTAAGTTTTATACTAGGGTTTTTGCTCTTCATTTTCCTGAAGATCAGATTGTACAGGCTATTGTAGAAGGAATTTCACCATCCTATAGGTCATATTTGTGTTTCGCGGCGTGCCCGCAAACCTTCTCTGAACTTGAAGCACTGGCCGTCTCAGCGGAAGGAGTTAGATACGCCGATTCCTTGCGTGTCGCGAAAGAACCCCCTCCTTCGTTTAGTAATACTCGGCCTCCACCTCGCCGATCAGTCACACCTCGTAAATGTTACGCTTGCGGGTTGCCTGACCATCTTCGGAACAAGTGTCCATTGATCAAATCTAGTAGGGCAAATAATGGAGCTGGCTCATCACAAGGCTGTTTTAAATGTGGGGCTTTCTCACATATCGCCAAGAATTGCACAAATTCAAATAGCACCCCCTCCTGCTCAACTTCTGGTGCAACTTCCACCAATGTCACTAATAATAAGTGACTAGCGGCTTCGGCTGAGTCGACTAATCCATCTTTCCGAGGCTCAGCCCCTGGTAAACAGATCGAAACTTCAGGGAACGTTCAATCTGCAAATCCATCTTTTGAATGCCCCAAAGAGTGTCTTAGGATTGCGGCGGATACCACCGCACCGGTCCCCTTTCTGAAAATTGAGTTAAATAATGAGCCTATAACAGCCCTATTAGATTCAGGCAGTGTTTGTTCTATTATTTCGGCTGAATGGTATGCAAAATTGAAATCTGTTTGTAAACTTCCTGACTATTGTTCCTCTTCGATCCAATATGTTTCGGCTAATTCATCTCCCTTAGAAATTCTAGGTTCTTTACAGGTCAAAATTCGTATTTTTAAATTTACATGGAAAATCAAACTGTTTGTGGCTAAGCACTTGTCTTGCCCCATCATATTGGGAGCGGACTTCATTTCTCACACTGGTCTTGTGCTCGATCTTCAGAGTAAGTCGTGCACATTCAAATTTGCTTCCAATTATAAAATCCCCTTGTTAAAATGTAATTCTGCGTCATGTTCATCTATTTCGCCTACCCAGGATGAGATGTTGTTAGACCTTAGACATCTACCTGAGGAGCAGGCTGATAGTATTCGTAAGTTGTGTCAGTCGTTTCCAGAGGTGTTCTCTGATACTCTTGGTGTTACTGACCTTATCGAATACAAAATTGAGGTCACGGAGTCGATTCCTGTCCGTTTTCCACCTTATAGGCTATCTCCACCTAAAATGAAGGCTCTGAAAGAAATCATCGATCAGATGTTGAAGGATGGTATTATTAGGCCCTCTAAGTCGGCGTATTCTTCGCCTATTTTTCTAGTCCCGAAACCCCAAGGGGGCTTCAGGCCTGTCATTGATTATAGGGCTCTCAATCGGAAGGTGGGGTTACAATCTGTGCCCCTTCCCGATCTTCATTCTTGTTTTTCATGGTTCCGTAAGGCCAAGTTCTTCACCATCTTGGATTTGAATCAGGCCTACAATCAAATTCCCCTTGCCGAAGAGTCTAAACATCTTACAGCGTTTGCCACGGATTGGAATTTGTATGAATACAACCGCGTGCCTTTTGGACTCCCCACGGGAGCAGCTGTACTCACTAGGCTGCTAGATAGGGTCTTCTCCGACATCAAATTTGAGTACTTGTATCACTACTTGGATGATGTCGTCGTATTTTCGGAGACCTTTGAAGAACATCTAGATCATCTGCGAGAAGTTCTCAATCGCCTTCGTAAGGCTGGGTTAACTGTCAAGTTGTCCAAGGTTGCCTTTGCTAAGCCCTCTATGTCATTCCTAGGGCATATTGTGTCACCTGATGGTGTTGCCGTCGATCATTCTAGAACACAGGCCATCCGTGATTTTAAACCTCCCAAGGACATTAAAGGTATCGCCAGGTTCATTGGTATGGTGAATTTCTTCAGGAAGTTTATTCCTAACTTCGCTAATAGAGCGGCGCCCTTAAACCTTCTTCGTAGGAAAGGCATCAAATTCGAGTGGGGACCTTCTCAACAAGCCGCTTTTGAAGATCTTAAATTAGCTCTCTGTAATGCCCCTGTCCTTGCTATGCCTGATTTCTCAAAGAAATTCATCGTCCAAACTGACGCGTCGTCGTCAGCAGTAGCTGCAGTCCTTCTTCAAGAGACTGAACTAGGGAGGCGATGCAGTCCTTCTTCAAGAGACTGAACTAGGGAGGCGACCCATCGCCTATACATCTAGGACTCTATCGGCTCAAGAAGCAAAGTATTCCATATATGAGCTCGAAGGTTTGGCAGTCTTATTTGCCTTAGAAAAGTTCCGTCTCTATCTGGAACATGTCAAATTCGACCTGGAGACAGATAATCAAGCCTTAAGCTGGGTCTTAGATAGGCCGCGTCGTACTGGTCGTATAGCCCGTTGGGCCATCCGAATCTCTGCCTTCCAATTCGATGTCAGGCATATCAGAGGTACCGAAAATGTTGTCGCTGATGGACTCAGCCGTATGTTTTCCAACGACGTTGAGAACCATGAACCGGTCGATAGTTCATCTCCTCCCGAGTCCATGCTATCTGATGTTAATGCCATCTTAACAGATGCTCCCATGCTCTTTAGGGATATCGAGAAATACCAACGTGAAGATCCGACGCTGGCTCCGATAATGGAAACCCTTTCTTCTGGGGAACATGTCGTCCCTTATGTTTTGAGGAATGGTGTTTTATGTTGCCCATCGAGGCATGATAAGATGATGAAAGTTGTCGTTCCAGCTGTTCTTGTACCTATGATCTTCAAGTATTATCATGAGACCCCATTAGGAGGGCATCTAGGCATATTTAAAACTCGTGAGAAGATTCGTGAAATGTTCATCTGGAAGGGTATGGACGGTGAAATCCGTGAACTAGTAAAGGCTTGTAAATCCTGTTTGCTTAGTAAACCAACCATGTCCACCAAGGTAGGCCTTTTGTCTTCTCATCAAGCGTCGTGCCCCATGGAACGCCTGTATATTGATTATGTAGGACCCTTCCCCCAGTCGAAGGGAAATGCCAACAAGTTCATCTTTGTATGCGTAGATGGTTTTACAAGATTTTCCTGGTTATTTCCGACTAAGCTGGCTACCGCTCAGTCCACCATTACTTGTCTAAATTCTATCTTTGCTTCTTTTGGTCCGTGTCAATATATTGTATCTGATAATGCTAAGGCTTTCGCATCTAATTTATTTCGTTAATTCTGCTTTGACCTATCCATATCTCATGTGACGACTTCTGCTTATTACCCTCAAACATCTCTGGCTGAACGGGTTAATCGTAATCTCAGGTCCGCGCTTATTGCCTATCATCATGAAGATCATTTTAGATGGGACATGTCCCTGCATTGGTTAGCTTTTGCTTTGAATTCGGCGGTTCATGAATCACATAAATTTACTCCAGCGTCTTTGATGTTCAAGTTTGTTCCCAACACGCCGCTCTCTAACCTCTGGTCTCTGAGTGACATTCTACCCGAGACAATAGACCCGGACAATATTAAAGATCTTTGGAAGAAGGCTAAAGCCAATGTTAAAGTGTCTCATGAAAAGGTTAGGCAAAGATATGATCGTGGACGGAGACCCACCAATTTGAAGGTAGGTGACCAGGTGATGGTCAAGAACTTTGTTCCCGCGGGCAAGCTTGCCCCCAGATTTCATGGGCCGTGTATCATTCTCGATTTCCTTACGCCGGTTACGTTGTTATTAAGTAATCCAGCCACCGAGAGGATATTTAGGGTTCACCTGTCACAGGTGAAACCGGTGTAATTTCTGTGTTAACTTGCTTCATATTATTTTGAAAGAAATAGGAAGGTTATATTTTTTTTTCTCTGAGAGGTTTCACTTTTAGGCCTTCTGCCCTTGCAATCTGTTTCCTTTAAGCGTAATTATTTTTTTGTAAACCTCCCCCGATCAGTTGAACTGCCATCCTGTCCTTGCCACGGCCATTACCACGCTCCCGTCTCCTGCTCCCCACACACTGTGGCTTATAAAATGCCATGGATATCTGCACGCCGCTGGCCCCTCAACCTCTCCACAAAGCCTATGCCCTCAAAAATGATGATGGTCCCACAAAATTCTGCCGCCTAGCTTTAATGTTTCAGTGCCCCCGCAGCCGCGCGGCGCCGTGCCGCGACTGGGATAGAGGAAGGGCCCCCTCTACTCCAGCGAGGACGACAGGTGCACGGCGAGCCGGAGCCCTCCTTCCGGCCAAGGCTGATGTGCGGCGCACAACCTGTAACTGGCCCGCGACCTGCATGTTCACCGCGGGCGCGGCGTGCTTCAACACCACTGCTCCCCTCATAGTGCGGGCGAGCGGTATCTCAGGGTACTTGAGGGGTCCGAGCGGCCGCCTTTGGACGCAAGCTGCAACGGCCGGTCTGGCCATCCAACTTAATCAACATCGAAATATTTAATCAACTACATGGACATTTACTTTTTTTTTTTTGCTAGGGGCTTTACGTCGCACCGACACAGATAGGTCTTATGGCGACGATGGGATAGGAAAGGCCTAGGAGTTGGAAGGAAGCGGCCGTGGCCTTAATTAAGGTACAGCCCCAGCATTTGCCTGGTGTGAAAATGGGAAACCACGGAAAACTATCTTCAGGGATGCCGATAGTGGGATTCGAACCTACTATCTCCCGGATGCAAGCTCACAGCCGCGCGCCTCTACGCGCACGGCCAACTCGCCCGGTGGACATTTACTAACAGCAATTACTACACTTGGGAATTCAACAGCAATATTTGGTGGACTTTAAAAAATTTTCTTCATTTTCAAGTATTAAAAGTTTTTCTTCTGAATTCAACTTCTACAAACATAAAGACATTATTTCAGCAGTTACTACGAGAATTTTTGAAACTGGATCAAATCAAATTTTCACTATTTTGATAAATGCTTCTGCAATTAATCTCCATAGCAACATCATAACTTGGACCTTGTTTTCAAACAAAAGTTTATGTTCTTCCGTGTTACCCCCTTGGAGGAACTTTTGGGGGGGAGGGGAGGTCTGTACCGGGCGGTACACCTCCACGCCGCTTATTTAAACTTTACGCCAGTTGAAACTACCCTACTGGAAGAAGTCTGAACTTTGTCCTATGTGTTAATTTTCAAGTTACCCTGAAGATGCCACTACTTGGAAATTTTGAAGTTTCTGAACTGTGTTGTTTTCGATGTATTTTTGTTTTGCTTGTAGTAAGAAGTGTGAACATTCTCTTCTAGAGGACACTACTGAAGAACTACAACGGTGCACCCTAGTGCGAAGTGAAAGAACTGTTTTTTTTGAGAAAATTTAATTTCAAAAGTTTGTTCTTTGCTAAATTTCTTTCAGTCATTGTTTAAGTTGGCAATATTGACCCTTTCTTTCCCCTTGTTTTGAATTTTGCCAATCCCGAATTTCTCGAATTAATTTTCCACCAATAATATGTTTCTTCTTCGTATTGTGTAGGGGGTTTCTTGGTGAACCAATAAAATCCTTGTGGGAGGGTGTTCTCATTCCAAAAATGCCTCGAACTTACCGCGAGAGTATATAAACTGCTGATTTTCGGGTCTCGGTGCCACTTCAGTACCATCTTTCAGTGTGTAAAGTACATAGCAGGGGGCGGGAAGCGCCTCTTTCTTCGGGGAGCAGTTCAACACCAAGGTAATGGCCTTTTAATAACTTCTTTTCTTGCTAGCTCAGCAGTTTAACTCTCGGGGCGGGTCAGAAGCGTTTCTACCATGTAACTTTCCCTAAAATGTAAAGACTCTTAGCCTCTATTCTCTTTCAAAACTACAT
Organism: Anabrus simplex; assembly: GCF_040414725.1. Lineage (NCBI taxonomy): Eukaryota > Metazoa > Arthropoda > Insecta > Orthoptera > Tettigoniidae > Anabrus > Anabrus simplex. Next base: position 183,848,175 of record NC_090267.1, read on the forward strand.
ATTGGGATAGAGAGTGCTTAACCCTCTCGATCTCCCAATCATATTGCATTGAGGTGAACTTATTTTCACAACCGTTTCTTCCCTTCTAGTGTAACGTAAATTGTTTCCTTCTAAAAGTCACCTCTTTAGTATGGGATTAGCCCCTGCATTAACGGCCTAGTGCCAAGTAGGTTTTAAACAAATGTATTAGGAGTGCAGATCGCCTCCTCTCAATTGTTATTTTAGAGGTCAAGTAATTAACCTTTTTTCTCACTTAATAGACCTCAGTAGGTTGGGTATGTTACTCCTGTCTATATGTCCTTAGAGGACAACTTGAAGGTGGAGTTTGGTGTGGCCTTTGATAGGCTTAAAGTTGAGAGCGAGTGGCTCTTTTTCGAAAATTGAGTGTTGTGTGCCTCGAGGAGGCTTTACTGTGTAATTTGGAGCAAGTGCTCCTGGGCTTGATTGGGGTCTTCTGCCCCTTTGTTGAATTCTGTATATCGTAAAGTTGGGCTAATTGCTCAGAATTGTGTGTCTGGCTCTCGGAGCCCAAATCCTGTATTTGTACATTCTCGATTAGTGGTTTTGCTACTCTGTACCTGCCATTATTGTTATTTCTTGTTTTTGCTAAGAAAATATAACCTTGTTAAATTTTAAATTCACTTTAATTTCGTAGCCTGAGACCTGTTCACCCCCCGCACCTTCTTTTACCTCTAACTACCACGGAAAACTCCGTAACAAAAACTACTGTGAAAGTTTCAGAAAGCTGGGTGCTATGATTACTGAGGTAATGCATTGTATGTTTTGAGAGACGTCGATTTACGGAAAAGAAAGTTAAAAGTGTAAGACGTTATAATATACAGCACACTGAAGCAGCACACTTCAGGCACAAGAACGAACTCCAAAAACAACAACCAATCTGACATTGCAGTCAAATTAAAGAATTAGAATTTTCTAGCGACAGCAGCAAAACACATTGTTTTAAGTGCAATAAATTTCAAAAATACATTTTTCTAGCTTAATACGTCAAAATATTTTTTAAAAAATACTTGAATATATATATATATATATATATATATATATATATATATATATACACACTGTGGGGCACAAATTTGAATATTATTGCACGCAAAATCAAGTCTTTAGATGGCATAAATTGTTGCCTGTCTGGTAGATATGATGATAAACTTTGATTAGGATTTGAGACAGTCCATAATAAGATGATTTCTTTAAAAGTACATCGTGATCAACTTTATCAAATACTTTTTGTCCATAGTTGCCCGATATTTATGAGCGAAGTCCAACGGACTTCTTGTCGGCGATTTCCCAGGTCTGAAGCTATGTTGGGAGTCATTCATGTTAATTTCTAACTGTTTGAATACATGGCGATAAAGGATTTATTCGTTAACTTTTGCTACGGTGGAAGAAGTTGCAACGAGTTTGTAGTTATTAATTACTGACCTGTCCCTAGATTTCTGAAGTGGCTAACTCACGTTATCTTACCCTTAGTCGGAGAGGTTCAAATTTTTTAGCGAAATTTAAGAATAATAGAGAAAATATATCATAAAATACCTCCAAACCCTTTAATTATATACGGAGGGATTAGATCTGAGCCTGGGGCTGTTTTAGTTTTAATCTTGCTTAATGCGTAATGCGTAATGGATCTTAGTTGGAATAATTACATTAACGTTTAGCACATTGATCACTGGATCAATTTCCGAATTCTTATATTTCATTAAATCATACTGCGCTCGTTTCTATGAGTATACAGATGAAGGTCGAATATTATTCCGCAATACAGTCAGTAACAGAGTTGTCGTTTAAGAGTCCTGTTCCATTGTATTTCATTACACTGGCATTCGAGTTCCATTGTTTACTTTTAATGAAGGCCTCAAAATTCTTCGTATCCACATTAATTCACGTTTTTTGGCAAGTTCTTTTACGTCGCACCGACACAGATAGGTCTTATGGCGACGACGGGTCAGGAAAGGGCTGGGAGTGGGAAGGAAGCGGCCGTGGCCTTAATTGAGGTACAGCCCCAGCATTTGCTTGGTGTGAAAATGGGAAACCACGGAAAACCATCTTCAGGGCTGCCGATAGTGGGGTTCGAACCTACTATCTCCCGAATACTGGATACTGGCCGCACTTAAGCGACTGCAGCTATCGAGCTCGGTAATTCACGTTTTGCCTGGCGGATAGAGCCTATATACGCGATGCATATATCTTTTTTCTAGCACTTTCTCTCAATTATTTGAATTTCAAGACATGGAAATACTGATTTCTATGTCCTTACACAGACAGGTTTTATGGCGACGATGGGATTGGGGAGGGCTAGAAGTGTGAAGGAAGCGAGCATGGCCTTAATTAAGTTATAGCTCCTCCATTTGCCTTGTGCATATAATAGGAAACCACAGGAAACTATCTTAAGGACTGCCAATAGTGGGGTTCAAACCCATCATCTCCCGAGTGCAAACTAACAGCAACGAAGTCTCAAACGCACAGCCAACTTGCTGGTGCTGTAAGGTGATTATGCCGTTCACCGATTTAATTTGGATAATGATCCTTGCGACATTTTATGTTATGTAACGAAATTAGCATATGCAAATTTATTTTGCTTTTTGTTGCTGAATACTCGATGTTATAACGTACTGTAGCTATTGGGAAAGTTGAAAGGGTGTTTAGAAACGAACATTGTTTGTGTTCGCAGCACTGCTGACGTCCGTAATAGCCCGCCTGAGACTACGACACGTATTTTGTTTGCAGATATCTGTTCTCTTCTCCATAACTTTATCATAAGAAAATCATCTTGCAAAAAGAGCTCTTGAAGGCCTTCTCCGAAGTGCGTTTCTATGTCGCGATTCTCTCGTAAACACCATCTAGGATATATAAATGCAAATTGTGTGCGAGCTGCATGCTTTTTGTGAGAGACAAAGAAGTGGCAGAAATATAAGGGAATTATTAATGCACTTATTATCATGCCTTTAGAAAACTAAAGTGTTCTAGTACCGCCATACTTCATCATTTAATATTTTTAATCTCCATTGGAAATGTGGTTTCGAAACTGTAGTGCACGTATCTCTAGGGATATAAACAAAATATTGGGAACATCGATGAGTTATGTCACGTAACTCCATAAAACAAACTGCACGAGGTACGCCAAGTGTTGGTAACGGTTTACACACGCATACGAGGGGGGCTCAAGTTTAATATCTTCGTGTTTCAGCTCTTAGTCATAGTATTTCAACACCACATAATTGTCCAGCGCTTTCACTGAATGGTCAGCGTACTGCCATTCTGTTCACACGGCCACGGGTCCGATTCCCCGCAGCGTGTATGGTTAGTTCCTCTGCACCTGGGACTGAATATTTGTTTTCCTCTTAATAGGCCTACTTATCTTCATCAACATACAACACACCACACTGTCAGTCACCGTTATTACACGCAACAGTGAATACATCCCATCCCTTCAAATGGAGTTGGTTAGCGGGTATAAAACTAGTTCAAATCTACCTAACCTGGAAAAAGAAGAAAGGGAGGATTTCATTATATTGTAATTAATTGAATAATGAGAGGTGCAATTCACCTGTGCAAGAAAACTTATTTGTGCTTAATTTAATTCCTTTTTCTAGCGACAAACTACTTTACACATCCATCTATCAATTTTTTTGTGTGACCGATAGACCACAGAAATATTATTATTCTCTTATCAACATGACTGGTTCGATGGCCCAGATGGTTCGATTCTGACATAGTTCAAAGTACAATGATTTTCGGCTCCATGGCTAAATGGTTCGCATGCTGGCCTTTGGTCACAGGGGTCCCGGGTTCGATTCCCGGCAGGGTCGTGAATTTTAACCACAATTGGTTAATTTCACCAATACGGGAGCTGGGTGTATGCGTCATCCTCATCATCATTTCATCCTCGTCACTACTCACAGGCCGCCTACGGGAGTCAAATCAAATGACCTGCATCTGGCGAACCGAACTTCTTCTTGGACACTCCCGGCACTAAAAGCCATACGCCATTTCATAGTCCAATGGTATTTGAACGTGCTCAAATTCGTCAGCGTAGTATCGATGGATTTACCCCGCACGAAACGAACTCTTGTGGGACAACATTCTGACACCTCGCCTCGCATACTGAAAAGTGTAAAAGTATTCCTTTGGACATAATTAATTAATTTCGTGTGGCTATTTCTAGCCGAGTGCAGCCCTTGCAAGGCAGACCCTCCGATGAGGGTGGGTGGCATCTGCCATTTGTAGGTAACTGCGTGTTATTGTGGTGGAGGATAGTGTTATGTGTGGTGTGTGAGTTGCAGGGATGTTGGGGACAGCACAAACACCCAGCCCCCGGGCCATTGGGATTAACCAATTAAGGTTAAAATCCCCGACCCGGCCGGGAATCGAACCCGGGACCCTCTGAACCGAAGGCCAGAACGCTGACCATTCAGCCAACGAGTCGGACTCTTTGGACATAAAACAAATATAATAATAATAATAATTATTATTATTATTATTATTATTATTATTATTATTATTTTAAATTACTTTCTGGGGATGGTAAACCTTGTATATTTCCAATATCATCTTTAGACGTTTTTGTGGGGTTAGTGGTGCACCCAGACTCAGTTTAGGAATAGGTCGTGGAAATGGGGCCAGAGACCCGGACTGGCACCATATTAAAATCCAATCCAAAGTCATCAGCATTTGAACGGTTGACTTTCGAGTTGGTAGAAGCCAACCCACATACATTGGTGGAAATAACTGAGGAACATTCAATATACATCATCGGATCGGAACGGGTTTCCAACCACCTAACGTATGCGTGTAGAGAGCATGCTGATCGTAGTTTGAGAGTCACAGCACATTGGCAACTATATGTAGCCACGAGATTCGCGAGTCGTCGGACGACTTGAAGGGTACAGTTCGATATGCGACTTCATTCTGTATTGTGACTTTTATCTGTGAGGGCTGAACGTCAGATGACGAATTCCTACTTGTCGACGTAAAGTATTAAACTATCGCTGGTTACTGGACTGAAAATGGCACACCGCAAAACTTTTATTTAGACTGAAGTGCATATGGATGAAGCGAAATGCGCGCGGAATAATCGCATTGAGTCAAGGTAACCTGTTATGACATAATGTATTACATTGACTGTCTTAGTTTTCACAATTCTGGATTACATTTTACACATGGGCGGATACAATGACAGTGGTAGCTATAATTTAAAAACAGTAAATTCAAGACTTTGCAATTGAATCCGGCAGTTCTGACTTCTTCCGAGACGCATACTTTGACTAACACACCAGAAAATTCAATATTGGTGTTTTAATCGATATTATTAATCATATTTTAAATACATATTTTGGTAGAAATTAATAAGGACAATTATTAAAGATCGACTTCAAAATATACAACTTGACCATTACTAGCTTGACTGCAACAGCCTCGAACCCAGGTTATGTAATTATTACGTAGGCTTCACTACAGCGGATGAAAAGACCCGAGAGTCGCGACTAGTGTTTAGTTGATTCTAAATCCCTCACAAGATCATTTAATTCAACTTGTGATATGAAATGAGGTTCGCCTGATTCAATAAACTAAGGATCAGAGAGGAATGGTGCATGACCTGGAAATGAACCTGTCATGAGGCGTAGTTTCTTCCTCCAAAGTTCAATCAATCACAACTGATCTGCTTTTAGGGCAGTCGCCCAGGTGGCAGATTCTCTATCTTTTTTTCCAGCCTTGTCTTAAATTGGAAATTTATTAAACATCTCCCTTGATACGGTATTTCAATCCCTAACTCCCCTTCCTATAAACGGATATTTGCCCTTATTGTCCTCTTGAATTCCAACTCTATCTTCATATTATGATATTTCCTACTTTTAAAGACACCAAAAAACCAAAGCAAAGTCACCTAAGTACAGGCCAGGAAGGCCCTTGGAGGAGTGGAAAGTAAAGTCTTCCACCATTGTTAACCTCGGCACATAATGGGATAGAGTGGTTAGCTTTAGGCCCGGCTGCCTTTGCCCCCAGGAATTAACCTGGTACTCATTTTTGGTGTAGGCTGAGTGAACCTCAGGGCCATATGTACCTCCGGAAGTGGAAATCTGGTTTCTTAAATTTTACGACTTCCTGATGGGGATTCGAACCCACGTCCATCCGGGCGAACCCAGCACGCCTTTACCTCCTCGGCCAGGCAGCCCCATTTAAAGACACCACTCAAACTTATTCGTCTATATTGTCATTCCACGCCATCTCTCCACTGACAGCTCAGAACATAGCACTTAGTCGAGCAGCTCGTCTCCTTTCTCTCAAGTCTTCCCAGCCCAAACATCGCAACACTTTCGTAACGCTACTCATTTGTCGGAAATCACCCACAACAAATCGAGCGGGTTTTTTCTTTTTCATTTACCTGTAAACTTGCCTGCAGCGTGGGTTAGTAAACATAATGGGAGTGTTTCATCCAGTATCTCAACAGTGGACCACCACTGGGAAGATGGCTGCAAGTTTAATTCATGTCTTGTAATTGTGAAGTTCCGAAGATCAATCAATATTGATCGCATTTAGGGCAGTCGCCCAGGTGGCAGATTCCCTATCTGTTGCTTTCCTAGCCTTTTCCTAAATGATTTCAAAGAAATTGGAACTTTATTGAACGTCTCCCTTGGTAAGTTATTCCAATACCTAACTCCCCTTCCTATAAATGAATATTTGCCCCAGTTTGTCCTTTTGAATTCAAACTTTATCTTCATATTGTGATCTTTCTTACTTTTATAAACGCCACTCAAACTTATTCGTCTACTAATGTCATTCCACGCCATCTCTCCGCTGACAGTTCGAAACATACCACTTACTCGAGCAGCTTTTCTTCTTTCTATTAATTCTTCCCAACCCAAACTTTGCGACATGTTTGTAACGCTACTCTTTTGTCGGAAATAACCCAGAACAAATCGACCTGCTTTTCTTTGGATTTTTTTTCCAGTTCTTGAATCAGGTAATCCTGGTGAGGGTCCCATACACTGGAACCATACTCTAGTTGGGGTCTTATCAGAGACTTATATGCCCTCTCCTTTACATCCTTACTACAACCCCTAAACACCCTCATAACTATGTGCAGAGATCTGTACCCTTTATTTACGATCCCATTTATGTGATTACCCCAATGAAGATCTTTCCTTATATTAACACCTAGATACTTACAATGATCCCCAAAAGGAACTTTCACCTCATCAACGCAGTAATTAAAACTGAGAGGATTTTCTATTTGTGAAACTCACAACCTGACTTTTAACCCCGTTTATCAACATACCATTGCCTGCTGTCAGTCTCACAACATTTTCGAGGTCACGTTGCAGTTGCTCACAATCTTGTAACTTATTTATTACTCTATAGAGAATAACATCATCCGCAAAAAGCCTTATCTCTGATTCCACTTCTTTACTTATATCATTTATATATATAAGAAAACATAAAGGTCCGGCAATACTGCCTTGAGGAATTCCCCTCTTAGTTATTACAGGGTCAGATAAAGCTTCACCTACTCTAATTCTCTGAGATCTATTTTCTAGAAATATAGCAACCCATTCAGACCAGACCACGCGTCTCAATGGATATGCGGGCTGGAGCCCGGATTCCTTTGAGCCATTTTAGCCCTTCGACCTTCCGGTCTTGAGTGCTGCTTTCGACTGATGTTAACTAGACTGCATTGATGTGGATGGTGGTGGTACCTTGAACGGAATCGGACTGGTCAGGATATGACCTGCACCCCAAGGGGTGGTTTACATTAGGATGGCCTTGGGTCTCTTATGACGGAGACCCTCGGTTTCATAGTTTCCAAGAGTGGAGATAAGGGGGTTTTTGTTTGTGCTGAGACCAGAATAAAATTTCTTTGCGGACTTTTGGATCCTGGGATAAATTTCCTGAATATTGAGGTCTGTGTGGATGTCACGATTCCGTTCAAACCATTGGGCACCTGCAATCATGCGAAGGGCACGATTTTGGAATCTCTGGACTTGTTGCAGGTGCGTTTTGGCTGCGATCCCCCAGACGGGACTGGCATACTCGAGGATTGGCCGAATGGAGGATTTGTATAACAGGAGTCTGTTTTCCAAATTGAGCCCATTGTCGGCTTTCATGAGTGGAACAATTTCATGGAGGCGGCGATATGCCTGGGCCGAAATTTTGGCAACATGATGTTTAAATGTTAGTGCTCTGTCAAGGGAAACACCCAGGTACTTAGTAACATCAGACCACCGAATTACTTCGCCGAAAAAATTCAGTGGTTCTGGGTCAGTTCTTGTTCGTTTTGAAAAAAGAGTAGCACAACTCTTATTGACGTTGATTTTGATTCTCCACTGTCGAAGCCATGGTTCGATGGTGGAGAGAGCATCTTGTAGGTAATTTTGAACTCTGGGTGGTTGCCAAGAAACAGCAGAGATTGCAGTGTCGTCTGCATACATGTAGACATTCACGCGCGGTGGGCGGGGTATGTCAGCCATATATAAGTTGAAGAGCACTGGGGAGATGACACCACCCTGGGGGACCCCAGCCTCAATAGGGCGGGGGTCCGACAGGGAGTGACCCACCTGAACCTGAAATTTCCTATCAGAGAGATAGCTATGAAGGAGTTGGACCAAGTAGCCAGGGATTCCGAAAAGCTTGAGTTTGTAGATAAGCCCTTGGTGCCATACCCGATCGAACGCGCGTGAAATGTCTAAGAAACAGACTCCTGTATGCCTCCTGTGATTAAAGTTCTTAGTTATCTCCTCAGTGAGTCTGATTAGCTGGTGGGTAGTGGAGTGATCACTACGGAAACCAAATTGTTCATCATTAAGGAGGTGGTTATCATCGATGATTTTCTGTAAGCGGGTGAGAAGAATTGCTTCGAATAGTTTTGAGAGGATGGAAAGGAGAGAGATTGGTCTATAATTTTGTGGAAAGGTGGGGTCGGCTAGAGCTTTGGGTATCATGATGACCTTAGCTAATTTCCAGGGTGAGGGGAAATGAGCGAACCTAAATATGGCATTGAACAGTTTAGTGATAAATGTTAACGCCTTTCTGGGGAGGTTTTTGAGAAAGGTGGCCGAAATGTTGTCAATACCAGGAGATTTTCTGTTTTTCAGTTTACGGATGGTGGCCGTGACTTCAGAGGGAGTGACAAATTTGAAGTCAATAGGTACACTGTGTTCGCCTAGGTTTTCAATTTCCTCCTCAACGAGATCGATGAAGTTGTCGTCTGAGGGATCGATGTTAGGAGTGCAAGTGGTTTCGAAGGTGTCGGCAAGAGCGTTGGCTTTGTCGACATCTGAATGGGCCAATCCTCGAATACCGTGAAGGGTGGGTATGCCAGTACGCTTCCTAGTGAATCTCCTAGCCATCCTGTGCAGTGAGTTGTCGGCCACACTTAACTCGGCTAATCTGGATCTCCAGGCTCTGATTTTGTGGTTTCTAATAAGTATGGCTAGGTTTCTGGTTTGCCGGTTCCAGAGGGACTTCAAGTACGGGGCTCTGAACCGGTGCCATAATTTGCGGGTTCGGTTCTTGATTTTAATTTGATCTAGTACTTCGGTGGGAAGAGTTTCAACTCTTGACTTGGCGAAAGAGGGTCCCACGGCGGAAGATTCAGCAGCCTCGATGATGGCGGAGGTGATTGTTGTAGTCAGTGTATCAATATCTTGGGGTCCTTTGATGCTGGGGTTGCCGGTGATGTTGGATTGGATATGATCTCGAAAGGATTGCCAGTTAATTTTGCGGAGGTGAATGGGAATGGGTATAGGTGAGTGAATAGGGCTGGAGGTTATTGTCATGAGCACAGGGAGGTGATCGGAATTTAGAGCTTCAATGGTGGTTAATTTGATGTAGTGACGGATATTGGAGGATATAGCAATGTCAAGGGTGTCGGGAGCAATGTTAGGATTGTGGGAGTAGTAGGTATGTCGATCCGGACCATGGGTGAGGAGGAGTTTGTCGTCGCAGTGGCGTGAGAGTTGATTACCTCTTGTGTTTGAAGTGCGGCTGTTCCAGCGGGGTTTCTTGGCGTTAAAATCACCCGCAAGTACATGTTGTTGTCGATGGCGTATAATTTTGTCCAGATCAGCCGGGTCAAATGTGGCTTTGGGCGATATGTAGCAGGTCTATTCCAATATTCAGTGATTACTAATAATATGAAGTGCGAGATAAAGGGAGGAGAATTTCGAAGTGAATTATTTGCAACGAACATGAAAGTGTGACAGTGACTTGCTGAATTCTCAAGACAAGTACTTCGTAATCCTTAATCTTATTTATTGAGGTGTGTGCGCACAAAAGGCGTAGACCAAGGGTTATAATAAATTGAGTGTAATATAATGTTAACTCCATCTACTTGAGTTTCAGGTAACTACTTTGGCAAAATTGAAGTGACTGCCACGCGAAGGGAAATGTTGTCACGATGCTGTGCCAAAACGAAGATCGCGATGAAGATGAATGGAAATTAATCTGGCGGATACCACAATGATTTACTGATAGTTACATCAGCATGAGGCGGCTAAGTCTAAGAGAGAGTAGAATATATTACTTTCCTTACAGTTGTATTCAGTGCAGTATGTGATTCCTCCATTGTATATAGTACATGTAGTGCGTTTTGTATTTAGTGTATCATGTTATTCCTGTGTTAATTTAATATTTTTTCTGTAGTTTATTGGTTAATATTCTGTTGGATTTATGTGTTGCCACGCATTGTATTCAGTTATTGCAAGCAGAATTTACAAGTGTGGTTAATGTAGAGCACAAAGTAGCGCGAAAGGATCAAGAGGGTCATCCAACTACTGTATACGTACATATTCACGATATTTAGCATACGTTTCAAGTGAGAGATTTCAGTGGGTTGATTACAGACTATTTTTGGATAGAAATGGTATCATCGTAATTTCATAAATAGTTCATAGAGCTGAATAAATATGTTACTAACATCATGTCAGAGAGCAACTGAGAGATAAAAATATAAAATATAAAAACATAAATATTTCACGTGTGTTACAGCAACGAATTCAATTCAGATAAATAACCAGGGATCATCCAAATCGCTATAGGATAATAGTGGAAATTAGAGTATTTATGATAATATTACGCGGTAGAAATGTAAAGTGATTTTTAACACAGACATTGGAAACAACAATTTCAAATCTCGTCAGCTAATAAACGTGACTTCGTTTTGCGATATGAGCATTTTGACACAGATAGGTCTTATGGCGACGATGGGAGAGGAAAGGCCTGGGAATGGAAAGGAAGTGGCCATGGCTTTAATTAAGGTACATCCCCAGCATTTGCCTGTTGTGAAAATGGGAAAACACGGAAAACCATCTTCAGAGCTGCCGAAAGTGGGGTTCGAACCCACTATCTCCCGATTACTGGATACTGGTCGCACTTAAGCGACTGCAGCTATCGAGCTCGGTACTTAAAATATGAGAGAAAGCCATCCCCACTGGTACGGGCATGTACTTACAACAGAGCTGCTGAAACAACAGTTGCAAAGACTGTATTGATATTGCTGTTTGATGGGGAAAGGCCAGTAGTACGACCGAGACAGCGTTGGCTTGACACCATACATGAGGATCTAACCATTGCTGGCCTTCATCCTGATATGACACCGCTAGTATGCTGGATAAGTGCTAAGGAAGGAGAAGATCAATGATATTAATTTACCGGTTAGCAACTGCAGACACCACATGCACGCTAACGATATTCAATTATATTTGCATTGTGAACCGGTGAGAATAATTGAGGAAACCGAGAATTTCAATAGAGATTTGAAGGAGATCTGTGACTGGACGGACACTGTTTTATTGAATAAATAACAACTGACTTCGTGCATTATGTTGCGTGAGGTGTTTGTTACAACTTGCTTCACGTCGCACCGACACAGATAGGTTTTATGGGGACGATGGGACGGGAAAGGCCTAGGAGTGGTAAGGAATCAGTCGTCGCCTTAATTAAGGAACAGCCCCAGCATTTGCCTGGTGTGAAAATGGGAAAACATGGAAGACGATATTCAGGGCTGCCGACAGTGGGGCTCGAACCCACTATCTCCCGGATGTAAGCTCACAGCTGCGCGCCTCTAACCGCACAGCCAACTCGCTCGGTGGTAAAATGACCTTCAAAATAATTTTAAATACTGGCTGAATAAATTCGTTCCCAAAAGGATAATTAGGGAAAATTCAGATCCGCCGTACTACACCGCGACTATTAGGAAGCTTAAACATTAGACTAGGAGAGCGTTCAACAGAAGAAATAATAACGACGCATGCAAAGCGGAGTATAGACATTTAGTAAAGCTTTTGCTAACAGAAAAGAAAGTGGCTGAAGAGAAATAACTTGACAATATCCTAAATTAAAATCGAAATTCCTAGAACACTTTAAAAAAATACGAAGATTGAAGGGAGAGAACAAGTCAGTCCCTTCTCTTTGTATAGGAGGGGATTTGTCGGCGACAACAGATATAGATAAAGCGGAAGCATGATATAAGCACTACGGAAAGGTTTTTAATCCGGCGGCACAGTTATTCAGGGACAATTTTCCGAAAAGTAATAATCATTTCCAAATTAAAATTTCATTATTGCTTAAAGATCTTTCTAAACTAAGAAGTAAATCTTCTGGGGCAGATTCTATTTCCGGAGAGGCACTTAAACTCAGAGGTGGAGCGATCCTACCATATTTAGTAAGAAGAAGATATCTCTGAAAAATACGAAGGATCCAAAAGTTTGGAAATCGGCCATTGTATATCCTATTCATAAAGGGGGTAAGTTTGATGTCAATCGAATGCAAACAAATGGAGCAAATAATAGTAGATTATTTGAGGTTAAGGTGGGACTCTTCTGGAATGATTTTTAAGGGGCAGCATGGTTTTAGAAAAGGCTTATTCTGCGAAAGTCAGCTCTGTTCCGTACGTCAAGATATATCGGATAAGCTCGACAGTGGGTCAAGTATTGACGCAATAGTAATGGATTTTGCTAAGGCATTCGATCTTGTGCCACATGACATCTTCCTTAACAAGTTAGTGCGTACGGGAATTGACATCAGAGTTGTGAAATGGATACGAGAACTCCTCAATGAAAGAACTCAGAGGATGCGCGTGGGAGAAACGCTATCTTCTTCAATAATTGTTATGTCTGGTGTGGCTCAGGGTAGTGTTATTGTGCCAATTCTTTTCATACTTTTCACGAATGATATGCTTGATACGATAAAATCGGAAGTGTGCCTCTTTGCCGATGATTGCGTCATATACGGGGAGATAAAGACAGAGGAGGACAAACTATTGCTTCAGAAGGATTTAGATACGATTGAAAAACGGGCGCGTGAAATTCGAATGAAAAACCACAGCGGACAAAAGCAAGAAATTGTGTTTCAGTAAAAATAAAATGAAAGGAAAGAGAGATTACGAAATTGGAGGGGAAGGTGTTGTTAAAGTTGATAGTTGTAAGTACTTAGATGTTAGTATTAGAAAAGACTGAAACTGGTCAGAGCAAGTGGAAAATATAGTTAAGAAACCTGGAGATCGTTAGATTTTATTATGCGGAATCTCAAGAAAGCTAATTTTAGTGCTAAAAGTGAAGCTTATAAATGCTCGGTAAGACCGATTCTCGAATATGGATCTGCGTGCTGGAATCCGTACAGAGTGGGTTTCATAAATTCCCCAGAGAAAGTTCAAAGAGTGATGCGTTTCATAACCGGGAATAGAAGGAATACCATTCATTGGGAAAATCTTGAATGTAGAAGAACTAGAGATCGCCTGTGTGGGCTTTATGAGAGCGATACGGGAAGGGCTGCCTGGAGTAGTATTAGATATAAGTTGGAACCTCCTTCATACTTATTAAGAAATAATCAGAAGCATAAAATTAGGACCAGAAACCAGCATACGGACGTGGGCAAGATTTCCTTCGTAAACAGGACCATAAGTGATTGGAATAAATTACCTGCAGCAGTCTTTGATAGATTTCCTTCATAAACAGGACCATAAGGGATTGGAATAAATTATCTTCAGCAGTCTTTGATAGATTTCCTTCCGGTATCAAGTCATTTAAGAAGACCATTAGTGCTGGTGTAAAGTGAAAAGTAAAAGTTGTAAATCACGGACACTGAATTTGTAATTTTCTGCCGATTTTAGATTGTTAAACTAGTAGCTTTTCTTGTAGCATTCTCTTTCCAAGGAATGTATTTTTGTACTAATGTAGTAGTTGTTGTTGTTGTTGCTGTTGTTGTTGTTGGGTAATTCCCAATGTTTTTAACTTTACTTTATTATCTCTTGTAAAGTTAAGCTAGTAGTTAGTTCAACCTATAGTATTGTAAGCTGTAGTGTTAAGCACTAGTGTGTGAATTTGTTTATGATAATGACGGATTTAGAATTTTAAACTTAAACTTGTAGTATTCCTTGTAACATTTTTCTTCCCGGGATTTGCTTGTTGTACTGTTGCTGCTGTTCTTGTAGGGTAATTGTGTTTTCAACATTACTTTATTATCATTGTAATATTAAGCTAGTAGTAAGCTCAACCTATAGTAGTGTAAGCCGTAGTGTTAAGCACTGGAAATACTTAAGTTGTGTGCGAAATTGCATAATTATTATGATGCTGCATTTAGGATGTTAAATTAGTACTATTTCTTGTAATATTTTCTTTCCATGGAATTGCTTGTCATACTATTGCTGTGTGTTTGTTTGTTGTTGTTTTTGTTGTTGTTGTTGTTGAATAATCGTGTTTACTTTTATTACACTACTGTAAGTTACAATTGCCACCGGGATATTTCCCATTCGCGATGTTTTTGTTAATAATAATAATAATAATAATAATAATAATAATAATAATAATAATAATAATAATAACGTTATTTTATTTTTCTCCAACCTTTAGTTCAAAGCGGACACAATCTCCGTTCGTTACTCCACTGAGAAAAAAGGCATTATTATTTTTCTGACGCCCATTCCTCACAGGAGGTTGGGGACCATCATGGATAAAGTTGTATTTTGTGTCTCCCGTATCAGAGTTGTTATAACGGGAATGTACAACCACTATCGGAGATTCTCAGCTTTAGATAATCTTCTCGGAGCACGTCCACGTTTCTCTTTCCTCGCCTTCTGCGATCATTTGTATCAGGCTGTATTTGTCATTTCGGAGGATGTGACCGAAACAGGCCGCGTTTTGTGAGGGCCAAGACTTCACATGATTTTCCGGCTCGATGGAGTTCCTCCTCGGTAGTGACTTGATCTACCAATAAGATCTTGAACATTCTGTGATACATCTACTTATCAAATGCCTGCAGGCGGCTCATTGACGAAGCCTCTAGTGCCTATCCTTCGACATAGTAAAGCAGTACTGGTAACACATAACACTTCATGGCATGCCAACGAATTTCGGATCGGAGGTCATGCTTGTACGCAAAATGCTTTAATTTTGGAAGCACACTCCTCAGAATGCTAATTATGCTGTTATGTAAAAAATATCTCCAGATTATCCCAGATATTTCCAGGGTAACTTGAACCTTGGCCAATTTTCTTCAGGACAACAGTTTGAGGCTGGATGCCCGTCCTGACACCACGTGAGTTTTCACGTGACAATTCCAACCAAGGATCGACTTGGATTTGAACCACGACCGTCCGGATGGAAATCTAGCAGCTGACCCATTGCACTAATAACGCCCTGAAAGGTATAATACACTGACTGACAGAGCAAATGCAACACCAAGGAGGAGTGGTTCGAAAGGGATGAAAGTTGGGGAAAAAACAGATTCGGCACGGAAGAATAATTGATGTTTATTTCAAACCGATATGCAGGTTACACAATGCGCACGGCATCGACTCAGTAGGATGTAGGACCACCGCGAGCGGCGATGCATGCAGAAACACGTCGAGGTACAGAGTCAATAAGAGTGCGGATGGTGTCCTGAGGGATGGTTCTCCATTCTCTGTCAACCATTTGCCACAGTTGGTCGTCCGTACGAGGCTGGGGCAGAGTTTGCAAACGGCGTCCAATGAGATCCCACACGTGTTCGATTGGTGAGAGATCCGGAGAGTACGCTGGCCACGGAAGCATCTGTACACCTCGTAGAGCCTGTTGGGAGATGCGAGCAGTGTGTGGGCGGGCATTATCCTGCTGAAACAGAGCATTGGGCAGCCCCTGAAGGTACGGGAGTGCCACCGGCCGCAGCACATGCTGCACGTAGCGGTGGGCATTTAACGTGCCTTGAATACGCACTAGAGGTGACGTGGAATCATACGCAATAGCGCCCCAAACCATGATGCCGCGTTGTCTAGCGGTAGGGCGCTCCACAGTTACTGCCGGATTTGACCTTTCTCCACGCCGACGCCGCACTCGTCTGCGGTGACTATCACTGACAGAACAGAAGCGTGACTCATCGGAGAACACGACGTTCCGCCATTCCCTCATCCAAGTCGCTCTAGCCCGGCACCATGCCAGGCGTGCACGTCTATGCTGTGGAGTCAATGGTAGTCTTCTGAGCGGACACCGGGAGTGCAGGCCTCCTTCAACCAATCGACGGGAAATTGTTCTGGTCGATATTGGAACAGCCAGGGTGTCTTGCACATGCTGAAGAATGGCGGTTGACGTGGCGTGCGGGGCTGCCACCGCTTGGCGGCGGATGCGCCGATCCTCGCGTGCTGACGTCACTCGGGCTGCGCCTGGACCCCTCGCACGTGCCACATGTCCCTGCGCCAACCATCTTCGCCACAGGCGCTGCACCGTGGACACATCCCTATGGGTATCGGCTGCGATTTGACGAAGCGACCAACCTGCCCTTCTCAGCCCGATCACCATAACCCTCGTAAAGTCGTCTGTCTGCTGGAAATGCCTCCGTTGACGGCAGCCTGGCATTCTTAGCTATACACGTGTCCTGTGGCACACGACAACACGTTCTACAATGACTGTCGGCTGAGAAATCACGGTACGAAGTGGGCCATTCGCCAACGCCGTGTCCCATTTATCGTTCGCTACGTGCGCAGCACAGCGGCGCATTTCACATCATGAGCATACCTCAGTGACGTCAGTCTACCCTGCAATTGGCATAAAGTTCTGACCACTCCTTCTTGGTGTTGCATTTGCTCTGTCAGTCAGTGTACTTAATTACCATTATAAAGATGTGTATGTTAATTTATTCACTGATCTGTTTATTTTTTCTTTATTCCGATTCCACCAGAGCATCTAATTTTCGATACGTCACTAATACGTGTGATGTATCTAATGAGGCATAATGGGAGGCGTGATCAGTGCAGCTAGTTTTTCGCCCGGATGACTGAGGTCTGATTCGGTTCGAATTTTCAAGAAGGGCATCCGTCCTTAAAATCCTGTCTGAAACTAAAATGAGCCTGGGTGGTTCCAGCGACCCTAGAAATATCTAGGTTTGCAATGAATGCCACAGATATTCAACGCAGTGAATCTCAGTGTAAAATATACAGTCCCGCCGAGCTTGTCTCGGTAACTAATGAGAATACAACCTCTCCCCTATTAGTAAGCAGACCCGCCGAGCTTACATCGACGGAAGAAGTGACGTTGAACTCTGTTTAAAGCAGTCGATAATGCACGGTACAGTACTGCAAGGGTAGAGGAATAGGGTGGTGGCAGGTAAACGAATGACTAGTGCAGTATTTAACTGATAATTTTCCATTCATGTGGATTAGATTTAATCCCAGCGAGGGAGGTGCTGGTGGCGATGATGTTTATTGTTTTAAGAGGAAGTACAACTAGGCAACGATCCTCTATACAACATTAATCAGAGATAAAATATGGAAAGGATCTGACATTTTGAAAATGAGGTATCGGCCACGAAGGGAGTGAAAATGAAAGACTCCCTAGGCATCGCAACCGAATGGTGTCGGGGTCGGAAAAGAACAAGAGTTGACCAACAAAGGTCGGATAGTATAGATGAAAATCAGGCGCCTGGCACAAGTAAGAGAAAGCAATGCCTGGATTCAGCTCAGGGTCCCTTGGTTGCCAACCCACGATCCAAAGTCGAGAGCCCCTAGGGTACCTTTTAGACGCCTCTTATGACAGGCGGGGGATACCGTGGGTGCTATTCTACCACCCTCGTCCACAGGGGGAAATCCCGGCGAATCCCGGGTTGGAATTTTCACTTGAAAAAATTAATATCATATGACCTCATGAAGGACATTAGGCCTCATACCACCAGTTATAACCCAAAATGGGCTCAAGTAATTTGAGGAACCCCTATATAATATAATTAGTACAGTACAGTGTTTATGCCGAGGCTCCTATGAAAGTAAAGAAAACTCGTCTCGCACTCTTAGAAGTTGTTTCTCGTCTTCAGCTCAGAGGCTAGTTCATTCCTCAAATAGCAGCACCTGCTGCTAGACGGTTGTAGGGAAACAGTAAAATACCTATTGTGGTAGCATTTTTTTAACTTGTAATTTTTCCTGGTTTAACGTCGCACTAATACATTGAAGGATTTTGACGACTCAAGGATAAGAAAGTGCTGATATTGGGAAGGAAGCGGTCGTGGCTTTAATTAAGGTACAATCCCAGTATTGCCGTAGTGTGAAAATGAGAAAGCACGGAAAGTCATCTTCAGGGCAGCCGACGGTGGGGTTGAAATCCACTGTCTCCGGAATGAATGCTCAAAGCTACGGCCAACTCGCTCAGTGCAGTGTCATCATGAAGATAAAATGGGTGATAAAGAGTGAGGTAGTTTTCCATTGTTTTCCTTACTGGATGAGAGGATTATATTATAACATGACTGACCCTATGAGTAGCATCTTCCGTAATACTAAGACGCGATATTACACTTACACGACTCATATCTCAGCAGCTTTCATACTGTAGCCATAAATGAGCCAAGGTTAAAAGAGATTTCAGGTTAAGTGGAACGCAAATAAGAGAGTTTGTGTCCTACGGTGAGTGTTGGACATATTTGTGCAATTCTTAATCATACACTCCACCTTTACAATATAATACAATACAAATTGTCTGTCTTTATTAAGACGACATTAAAATTCCATACAAGTTTCGTCCTTTATCAAATCTTCAGTGGAAAAATAAATGTACGGACCTTATAATGGTAACAAGGATATTGAACATATCTATGTATAAAAATTCGATGACGATGGCGTCCAACTAAAATGCGTTGTACGAAAGTTAATGTCGTAGCAGTACTAAAATATCAGTGAATTTCAAATATCACCGATGAGAATCTTAGGTGAACCTGTCTGTGTGATGAATAAATACTTGATGCACTCGTTGTTGACTGCTGTATAATTGTCCGTAATGTGCACATATTTTAGTATTGTTATGACATGACGTTTCAAAGTCGTCTTAATAAAGACAGGCAACTTGTATTTTACTGTAAAAGTGGAGTGTGCGATTAAGAATTGCACAAGTAGTTACTTACGGCAATACGGGTTTTATGATGAAGTTAATTTCATATAATGTATGTTGGACATATCTTAAATCGCAGAAATATAATTCTGAAGGCACTTACTTCTGAACGATTCGAAGAGTATGTATAAATTTGACAAGAACACAGTACCCTTCACGCAGTAAGTAGTATTGATGGTAATTTCAATAAAGGAATAATTAGTCATGAATTTAAGCTGCTTTTCTCTGGTTTGGAAATATTGTAGAATGACCCAGTAGCGTAATACTAGACCGAGGAAAGTAACATAAAGAGAGAAATCTCATAGATACAACACTCGTATTGTAAATAGAAGCAAGACGGAGTCGTTGATTGCCCAAGTGGTTCGCGGCTCTTCCTAAAGAATATTAAACCTATTTTACTACCACAAACGAGGCAAAGCGTAAAATATAAACTCGTACAAACTCTTAAAAATATATCTTACCTATCCTGCAAACATATGCAGGGCTACTCAGTCTGTTCTTAATGATACGCTATCCCTTGCGGTAAAACATAACGATGTTCAAATACTAATACATAAAATATGTTATCATGAAACATGGTTGGATGATTACGCGGTGTATTACAATACGTGGAATATCACTGACGTTAAAATGAAATTATGCCATAAATACGCAATAAAGTGATGATGTACACAAAGTTAAACGAAATGGATTCACGGAAAAACTGATCGATGGAATAATGTTGCATGAAAAGTTACCTGTAACTATCATTATGTGCAATACGTCTCCGGCTCAATACCAAGTCAGAAGTTCTCATAGAGTGATAGAAAAATCTACTTTCCATTACGTCGCTGAAGCATTCCTTTCATGTTCCCAAACTCTCTGTAATGTGCCAGGATTTCTAAAGTAAATGAAGACAGATTAAAGTGAAGATTGATATTGCAAGTGTGCGATGAGTGGTCGGAAATGGAGGTAAACTCAATAAAATGTAGCTCTTTTTGTTGTTGTTTTTGCTGTTCTTTTTATTTGGGTCATCTGTCCATACACTGGATTGATGCAGAACTCCATTCCATCCTATTCTGTGCTAACATTTTCATGTCTATGTAACTACTACAACATATATCTACTCTAATCTGTCTGTAATATTCATGCCGTGGTTTACTCCTACCGTCCTCATCACCAACGATACCCTCAAAATCTAAATGAAAACTAACTTGGGTGTCTTAAGATGTCTCCTATTGTTTCCTCTCTTCTTCATACATTACCAAAATATTCTCCTACCACCAGTTCTATTCATTATATCATGATTCGATCTACCAATTTCACCTTCAGCATCATTACGTAACACCACATTTCAAAAGCTTCTATTCGTTTCCTTTCTGAACTAGTTATTGTCCATGTTTCACTTCCATACGATTCCACACGTCAGAAGAAAGTCTTCAATATTATCTTTCTAATTTGTAAATCAATGTTGAAAGTGAGGAAATTTATTTTCTTAAGAAAGGTTTTCCTTGCTTGTACTGGTCTGCATTTTATGTCCTCCTTACTTCGGCCATACTTAGTTATCCTAATTTCCATGTAAAATATTACCGGGCGAGTTGAGCGTGCGATTGTTAGGGGCACACAGCTGTGAGCTTGCATCCGGGAGATAGTGGGTTCGAACCCCACTGTCGGCAGACCTGAAGATGGTTTTCCGTGGTTTCCCATTTCCACACCATTCAAATGCTGGGACTGTAGCTTCATTAAGGCGACGGCCACTTCGTTCCCACCACTACCCTTTTTCCCATCTCATCGTTGCCATAAGACCTATCTGTGTCGGTGCGACGTAAAGCAAATTATAAAAACATAGTAAGAATACTCATCTAATTCCTTTAAGCTTTAATATTCTAATCCAACATTTACTGCATCACGTGACTTAGTTTGACTGGATTCCATTACTTTTTTGGGGGATTTATTTTCATCTTGTACTCCTTCTCAATGAGTGTCCCGATACCATTTAGCAATTCCTCCAGATATTCTGCAGGCTCAGATAAAATAACAATACCAATAACTAGTCTCAGGATTTTGATTTTCTCTTCTTTGTTTGCCATTCCTTTTGCAAATAACTCTTTGATTTCCTAGATTCCCTGTTTTATATAAACATTAACATGTAAAAAAAGAACTCAGCTAGTCGGAGATAGTTCACAATTTTAAAAATGTTGAAGACGAAAATGCTGAGAAATTATTAAACCAAGAATGTACCGTACATTTCCCATTAATCTTTGGGGTCGCCAATAGTGTTTATTTTGTCAATATTTACGTCCGGATGCCCTTCCTGACGTCGAATCCATATAAAGGGATGTATATACTACTGTACTTGTGGTGGTTGGAAGTGTGATGCATTGTTGCATTGTATGTATATTGAAGCCTTGAACTTACCGTTCCATCGTTGGTCGTCTGCCTCGGCTGCTTCGGTAGAGCAATGTAGTACTCTCGGATCTTGGGGTCGATGCGACGTATGTTTTCTGCCATTTCATCGACCAATCGATAGGGCTCGGAAGAAAGCATAACTACTTCAAATGAGGAGCAAGAATGTGATTAATAAGTATTTATTCAATGTAATCACGATCATTTGTTTATTATATAGGCAAGAAAGGTCAATTAAATTTGTCACAACATGTTATAACGCAGTCACAATCCATAACATTAATGGTAATGTTGTCTTGAAATTGTTTCTATAATTGTCCTCCAAAGAATGAAAACGCATTGTAAGATTTGTAGACAGCAAAAACCAGAAAAAGAATATAAAAACTGAAAATAGGGCAGCCAAACGATAACTGAGAAATAACCCAACGATCTTGAAATATCTGACTTTCAACAAGTAGAATTCCAGATTTACATTTAATTAAGTTTATCCACCAGTCAACTATCCTATCGGATATTGGAACATCCTCCGAATGGATCCTTAATCGAACCAAATCGACTATCAGTTTATTTGTATGGGTTGCGAAATATTACTTGAAAGCATGGTGTTCATTACAACTTAACAGCAATCGTCACAATCGAAAATAAAATTCCACCATGTATTGTCATCTTGTGACACCCTTAAGTTAGAGAATAATCCCGATGCTGAAATATGCATCACCCCAAACAGATGTTCAGAAGTAACCAACGACACTTGATCTGACGTGATCTTACGTTACATCGTTCTGAAGGAACTAAGCTGCGAAATGCAGGAAAACATTAATTCATTATGCGTTTAGATGAAACGCCAAACATTGTAGTTAAAGCAAAGTGATAAATCGCTTGAAAATATTCTTACTAAACCAAATTTTAGGTTATGAAACAGTTACGTAGTTAAGTTCGTTATAACACAAGTCCACAATATAAAACAAACAACAGAAAGCCCTTCTAATTCTCCATAACTACGACTACAATTACAAATCTGCCTACCTACACTTGTCCCATTAAACCAGACTACAAAGGATCGGTAGATCATTCTCACATAAATAATGTGAGCAACAAAAAATGAAAATAAATTTGGTATTAACTGATGGCGAATCGAAACCGCATTCGTAATGTAAATCCTACATAAATCAACTAAGTGTCAACACACGGCACTATCATAATATACCGGAAACCCGAACAATAAATCTTAAAGTAAAGAAAGAAACGAATATAAACGAAAGTTTATCGAATCTGAACACTCGCGGCTAAGTAGTAGTGATCAGTCTCCATTAGCCAGGTTTCCACGTGGGAGAACCTTTATTTTCATGCCGCTACTGACGCAACGCTATTATGGGAGCACCTTCCGACTATTACTAATTGTGCCGAAACGTGGCCTAAGTAGTACCTGCTAATATTTTCCACACTCTTATCCACTACTGCAAGCATTAACATCGTTCAAGTCTATGCGGAAAAATGCCTAACCTATGACTTTCGTTGAGTCAACGTTAGAGTGTCTACTCGTCCTTAAGTTAGGTATATAATACACGCAGCATCCTAAATCTATCGTTGAGCCAACGTTGTGGTAGCTATACATTATTCATATTGCCAGGCGAAATCGAAACTTAAACACAATGTCCGTGTATTTAAATCTGATCCTCCTTGAAACTCTAACACATGAAGTGAAATTCGCTACAAAATGTACTCGAATCTGGAGATATTACTGTGTCTATGTCATGCGGTAAAGCGTGAAATGGAAATCAAACAACATGTTCGAATAGTTTAATCCATTCCTCATTACAATTTAAATACATGCGGTTAAGTTCGCTAAGTAAAAATAAACTCAAATCTCATTTGATATTACGTAATATGACTGAAAACAATAATCACAACCATCACGATATTCACGGCATAACTCGAATGTGAGGCTTCAGCTGACCTGCCATATCAACACTCCGAACATGTATCATCGTGAACTGTCCAGTGAAGTTACTTCTCATCAACCTACGCAGGCTAAACTCTTATTCTAATAAAATTCATTTTCTCACCCGTAATCAGTCCAGTCAGCGATGTTTTTTGTCTCGTATGATGTAGAATAGAATTCAATTTGCAATAATTATTATCTTGACCGTGTGTCAGAATGCATTTTGTTCGTGAGGTCGGCTATCACAAAATGCGCTTAGCTGGTATCAAATAGAATCGTCACGTAGACTTAACTGCCGTTACCTACGGTCTTACATAACATAGTAATCATGGGAGAACATCAACTTGTACTTAAAATAGGCGTTACAACGCACTCACTTGGATTTGACAATCCTTACATTCTTCAGTCGTTCTGGATTGCTACAGGACGTCGCTCCTCTTATACAGCCTGTCTCAGAAATATTACACATCAACTTATACACCATGTCACAAAAATTCCTCTCCGTCGACTACACGGCCTCTTATTCTCTGTCTTGCTTATTCTACACCATTCATAATATACAGGCTTATTCTACCTTAAAATCTTCCTAATTATTCTCATAATATTTCATTTCCATTACAATACATTTTCTTCTTGCTTGAAACTTTTTAAATACAAGCGATCCCATGACCAAACATCTTTATAATGATCTCACAATTAGCTTCTCGAAACTTTTCCGGACCTCAGGAGCAATATAACATGCCGTGATTTCCTATATCACAACTACACGGTGTCACAAAATTTAAATTTATCAAAATGCCAAACATTATAATATTTCACTGGATTTCGATATGATCCGCAAATCTCGCTTACCTAACCGCTGAACGCATTATTATTATCTTCATCTCAATTTAATCCTGACGTGAGTGAAAATGAAAATGAAAAAATGAAAACCTACAACCTGTTTTCCAGTCATTGACCGGGTCAGGCATGGAATGAAGTAGGTATAGGCTATTAGTACGATGGGATCGCCACTCCCAAAGTGATTTATTAATGACTGATAGATGCTATGAAATGAGAATGGAGAGTGTTGCTGGAATGAAAGATGACAGGGAAAACCGGAGTACCCGGAGAAAAACCGGTCCCGCCTCTGCTTTTTCCAGCACAAATCTCACATGGAGCGACCGGGATTTGAACCTGACGTGAGTATTATTATTATTATTATGTATGCTTTGTTACCTGACCTTATAACACACATAACGGTTATTTTATCGTTATCATTATTGTAAATTTCACCGGCTCGAACATTATTTTATTGATTTTCATTGTAATATTTTACCTCACTTTAAATTTTTAAGGAAATTTAAACACAGTTTAACGTCTCGCGCGCTGATATAAATGTCAAACAATTCGCCTCTACAAAGAAATAACGACATGACACAACATCGTCATCGCAACATACTTAATTCTGCACACGCCACATATATAACGCGATGTTAAAAATATATTAATTAAAGGGGACAAGCATTTACATCTGTAACTACAAAAACATAATATTTGAATTAGGCATATATGTAATGGTGCTGCTTGGCGTGGCATTACCTTGGGTTCATCTCGCGCTAGCCACCTCTGAACTTAGCCCCTCATAATGGTATGAGACATTCTTCGCTTAAATACTACATTATAAATACACTGATTCTGCAATCGTCTTGAAGCAACACACATTAATTTCCTTTATCTTGCTTACCTTAACGATACATTTTATTCTGTACATATATGCAACAATCAAACCACCCAGCCTCGTGTCGAGAATTGAATTGATGCAGTTTGTGGAAAGTTTCCATCTCCTTTGTCTCCATGTCTACCACAGATTGAATGGCCATGAGACAAAAGCTTATCTCTGCCAGACTACAACAGTCCTCCCTTACCGATTACCAAAATAATATTGTCCGCAATAATTCAAAAGAGCTATCTGTGAATCTACTCCCCCCCCCCCCTATGCAGATGTTCAGGAATCCTACAATTATTTAACTTGGTATGATATTTCCCCCGATCAGGGTGGATGTCGTAAATACAATGTTTCAGTATCTAAGTTGTCTACGCTCACCATTACCACTTTGTAAAATAAACATCCCTCAAGCCAACTGGCTTTTGAGATTTTCCAAGTCTACTTCACACACTTTAATTTTAGGGGTTCTCTTCTTAATATAACTCGACGTAGGTTCACCGTCTCGGACAATTGAATGATGACTGACTCTCTAGCTTGATGAGGGGGTATTTATGCATTCTCTAGAGACGCACTGCATAGCGTTGTCCACTGTTGTGCAATCATTCCATTTGACGACCGCTGGACCGATTTCTTTGTGACTCACCTCAGAGATTCCACAGTGCTCACGGTGGTGTTGTTCGCTGAATTTTCCTTATTTTTAACGGTCGTAATTAAATTTGTCCACGATGGTTCCCGCGCATTTTGACCTATGCCCTTGACCCCTTGACATGTGTACTCTACTCGGCCAACATAGATGCCAACTTTTCTAATTAAATATATTTCCATCCTGTGAAATTTAGCTTCATCAACTATTTCCCCAAGTTCTTAATCACGTATTTCCTTGTTAATGGCAGTGCCTAAATCTCTCAAAATGAGGGTTATTAGCTAGAATTTCATTAGTAATTACCCGAGGTCTTCCGAAAAGTTCCGACCTCGTTCGATGTTTTTGGGGGTCACCTTCCGCTGTGATTTGACATGCCACGGAACACAAAGTGAGCTTGCAACAAAACTATGGATGCGTTTCTTTCTCCATCTCACAGTTGGCATTTCAGCGATGTATAATTACGGGCTCAGTATAAAGTTGTGTGTTAAGACGATCACAAGCACTCAGCCATTGAAACGAAGGAATTAACTATACGCAGATAAAATTTTCGGCCCGGCTAGGGATCGAGCTCGGGGCCCTCTACACCGAAGGCCAGTGCGCTGACCATTCAGCCAAACAGCCGGACATTAAACGAGCAATAATACACTAGGAAAAATTAAAATTGCAACATCATAATGGGATATGTATCCGGGATATGTAACGGTGAGTACAAGATCTGCTGAAAATCATTGGAAGCAATATGTCCTACTGAAACGACTCAGAGAGGCCAAATTGAACAAAATGTCATTCATTATTAACGAGTCGAAGCTGCTTCTGTATTTACTGTTTATTTTGTTTTCTCTTTGGATGTTAATATATTCTTCGTACTTTCTGTGATAAAGTAGTCTATTCAATAATAACATACAAATTATCTCTAATCCAATACATGCCACGGTGAACAAGCATGATGCGAAACATTTTTTGATGTGCATATTGAGATGTTTCACTACGATGTACGAAACTTTGGTGACGGTCGGGCGCACTTTCGAAGAATGTATACAACGAAATTACAGACGATAAGCTCACCCAAAAATTAGCCACCCCTGTGCGAATGCACAGACGAATCGTTAAACCTTTACAGACGGAGCAGCGAACGAGTTCGGTGCTCAACCCCGCACGCGCACTGCCTCAACGTGAGCACATGGCAGTAGCGGTCAGTGAGACATTGTTGTTTCAAGCGGACACTGTACGTCAACATGGATAGATGTAAGTATGTGACAGAGTGGCAAAAAGGGGCAATCGTGTTTTTGGTCGTGCCTATAGCCATACGGTGCGTGAAGTGACTGGATTTGTTGGTGTTTCGCAGCGGACTGTTCAACGTGTGTATAAGCCACGAAACACTACGTCAGAATTATCGTCGAAAATGGATCCTGACTGAGAGGGACCGTGGAGGTGTTTCATGGCTTTTGAAGTAAAATCACTTCCAAAACCAACAGCAATTGCTGCAGTCAGTGAATGAAGGTCCATCCCAACCTGACAGGGAGAAAAATTGCGACGGGAACTGCATGTAATGAATATTTGGAGCTGGTCACTTTGCAAGAGGCCATTGCTCACACAGGCACATAGAGCTGCGCATCTTCAATGGGCTAGAGATAATCAAACGTGTACACTAACTGGCTGGCGCAACGTAATGTGGCCTGCCGAATCAGAGTTTTGCCTGTATTCCAATGACGCACGTCGTCGAATGCGTTGAAGGCCAAATAAATCATTCGGTCGCGGATGTGTGCAAGGTCAGATTCAGGCCGGAGGTGGGTCTATGATGTTTTGCGGATGTTATTCGTATCACGGAAGATGCGAAGATGCTGATGTCGGCGTGGCGTTTCTCCCGCTGTTTCAACATGTCCCACATACCTTCAATGGGGTTCAAGTCAGTTGATTTTGCAGGCCAATTGTGAAGTAATAGAGTAGGGGGAGTGTTCATAAGCCCTGTCATATATGTGTCCAGCCCGATGAACTTTGCTGTTGTCATCTGGAAAAATATCGGTATCAATAACATAGTCATCATGCAGATGTTGACTGAAAGTCAACAGTTTATCATCCATAAACATGCTGGTTCATGTTAGGCCAGGAAAACAGCAGATAGGGAATCTGCTACCTGGGCGACTCCCTAAATGCAGATCACTAGAGATTGATCTAGCAATATCTGGTCGTTGAAGCGACAGAAGCAAGTTTGTTACTCAATGAAAAGGAGAAGAATATTAATATTATTTAAGAATAAAATATTATGCTACGTAATAGTTATCAGTACGATGAATGGAATTATAAAGAATAATAGTTATACGTGGTTTGCTAACGGCATACGATAAAAATGTACTGATTTATAATTTGAATACAGGTTATGAAACATGAACGAAACGTCAAATCATAAAATAAGCTAATTAGCAGTAGTATTTAAAAAGCCTTCAGCAACCGTGTTTCACTCTAGTGCTAGTATGCAGTTTACGTTTTTGTTGCAGAAAATTATGTATTCTTTAGGGTTTCAGGTCTAAGGGCAAGAAGTAGAAACTAAAAATATAATGTCATGTGCAGTTGTAACGATGAGCGAGTAAACATCGGAGAGCTGTGGGCAATGTCAGCTAACGCTCACTGTAATAGATCCTAGTGAGATGGCATGAGTCATGTAAAAGTTGTGATGAAACTTAAAATTTTTCCATTTAAATTCTGCACATTAATCCTCAGAATTTCATGTCATTTCATGTATATAATTACATATAATTAATTATATAATTAATTCGTGTTGATGCTTGAAGGATATTGGCACATCTTTGATTGCACATGACGGGTGGATAATTAAATGATGATGAATAGATTTTAAAATGCAAATGGATAAGTATGATGACTCTGATAGAGGTGGAAGAGACATTTCAGACGGATACGAACTAGGATAATGGCGTACATTAAATCGTTGAAATTCATTTTTCAATACATGTGCTAAAGGGAATTCAACTTCGTGTCATTTTAAAGGTGGAATTTATGAAATTATCAATTGCCGTACCATAGAAAATTTAGAAGAAATTGAAGATAGGTATAATCAATCAATCAATCAATCAATCAATCAATCAATCAATCAATCAATCAATCAATCAATCAATCAATCAATCAATCAATCAATCAATCAATCAATCAATCAATCAATCAATCAATCAATCAATCAATCAATCAATCAATCGTGATCTGCATTTAGGGCAGTCGCCCACGTGACAGATACCCTATCTGTTGCTTTCCAAGCCTTTCTTAAATGACTGCAAAGAAATAGAAAATTAATTGAACATATCCAATGGTAAGTTATTCCAATCCCTAACTCCCCTTTCTACAAACGAATATTTGCCCCAATTCGTCCTCTTGAATTCCAACTTTATCTTCTTATTGTGATCTTTCCTACTTTCAAAGACACCACTAAAAATTATTCGTCTATTGATGTAGACGCCACCTCTCCACTGACGTCCTCCGAACATACCACTCAGACGAGCAGCTCGTCTCTTTCCTCCCAAGGCTTCCCAGCCCAAACTTTGCAACAATTTTGTAACGTTACTCTTTTGTCGGAAATCACCCAGAAAAAAAATCGAACTGCTTTTCTTTGGATTTTTTACAGTTCTTGAATCATGTAACCCTGGTTAGGGGTATTACCAGAGACTGATATGCCCTCTTCTTTACATCCTTACCACAACCCCTAAATACCCTCAAAACCATTTGCAGAGATCTGTACCCTTTATTTGCAATCATATGTACGTGATTACCCCAATGAAGATCTTTCCTTATATTAACACCAAGGTACTTACAATGGCCCCAAAAGGAACCTTCCCCCCATCAACGCATTAATTAAAACTGATAACACTTTTCATATTTGTGAAACTCACAACCTGACTTTTAACCCAGTTTATCATCACAACATTGCCTACTTTCCATCTCATCACATTATCGAGGTCATTTTGCAGTTGCTCACAATTTGTAACTTATTTATTACTCTGTGCAGAAGACATCATCCATAAAAAGCCTTATCTCTGATTCCACTTCTTTACTCATATCATTTATATATGTAAGAATACATAAAGGTCCAATAATACTAATAATAATTACACGGTCAGATAAAGATTCGCCTAGTCTAATTCTATATTTCTAGAAATATAGTAACCCATTCAGTCAGTCGTCTAGCCCAATTGCACTCATTTTCCCCAGTAGTCTCTCATGATCTACCCTATCAAATGCCTTAGATAGTTCAATCGCGATTCAGTCCACTCGACTTCCTGAAACCAGGATATCTGCCATATCTTTCTGGAATTCTACATGTTGAGCTTCAGTGGAATAACATTTCCTAAACCCGAACTGCCTTTTATCGAAGCAGTTATTAATTTTGCAAACATATCTAATATAATCAGAAAGAATTAATTCCCAATCCTTTCATACAATGCATGTTAAACTGACTGTTCTGTAATTTTAAGCTCTGTGTCTATCACACGTTCCTTTATACACAGGGGCTACTATAGCAACTCTGCATTCATTTGGTATAGCTCCTTAATGTAAACAATAATTTATATTCAAATATGTACTTCAGAGATGGTACTATATCCCAACCCATTGTCTTTAGTATATCCCCCGAAAGCTTATCAATTCAAGCTGCTTTTCTAGTTTCCTAATTTTGTATCTTATTGTAAATGCCATTGTTATCATAGATAAATTTTAATACTAATTTAGTATTAGTCACCCCCTCCATCTGGACATTATCCTTGTAACCAACAATGTTTGCATATTGCTGAATGAATACTTCTGCCTTTTGAAGATTCTCGCACACACACTCCCCTTCTTCATTAATGATTCCTGGAATGCCCTTCTTGGAAGCTGTACATACATACCTGTACCTATACATACCCTTCCAGTTTAATTAAAACCTGTATGACCGGGCGAGTTGGCCGTGTGGTTTCGGAGCGAGGAGCTGTGAGCTCGCATCCGGGAGATAGTGGGTTCGAACCCCACAGTCGGCAGCCCTGAAAATGTTATTCAATTGTTTCCCATTTTCACACCAGGCAAATGCTGTGGCTGTACCTTAATTAACGCCACGACCGCTTACTTCCCATTCCTAGGACTTTCCTGTCCCATCGTCGCGATAGACCTATCTTGTGTCGGCGACGTAAAGCAACTAGCAAAAAAACTTGTATGACCGCCAATTATGTTTGCCATCATGTTATCCTTAACTCACTTCTTTGCTAGATTCAATTTCCCAGTAAGTTCCTTCAATTTCTCCTTGGTTCCGCAGCCATTTCTAATTCTGTTTCTTTCTAACCTGCACCTCCTTCTTAGTCTCATTACTTCTCTGTTATAATATTGTGGATCCTTACCGTTCTTTACCACCTATAAACGTACAAACCTCTTTTAACATTCCTCAACAATTTTTTTTTGCAAGTTGCTTTACGCCACACCGAGACAGATAGGTCTTATGGAAACGAGGGGAGAGGAAAGGGTTAGGAGTAGTTAGGCAGCATCCGTGGCCTTAGTTAAGGTACAGCATTTGCCTCGTGTGGAAATGGGAAACCACGGAAAACAATCTTCAGGGGTGCCGACAGTGGGGTTCGAACCTACTTTCTTCCCAATACTGGATACTGGCCGCACGTAAGTGACTGCAGCTATCGAGCTCGGTAACAATTATTTTAAACCCATTCCGGAGTCTATTTATGTTTTTATTCTTATTTACTGTTTTCCACCCATCATAGTTACTTTTCAAAATCACTCTTCTGCCTGGTTTTGCAGCCATATGGTACTGCCAAATAGTCCTAAATTTAATACATTTCTTTCTATCACATTTATATTTAACTACGACAAAAACAAATTCGTATTCACTAATACCATCTATATCTTCGGGTTCTCTATAGAGCTCATCTGGTTTTACCACATCCAGAACATTCTTCCCTCTAGTTCGTTCCATCACTTTCTGAATCAGATGCCCTTCCCACATTAACTTATTTTCCATTTGTTGGTCATGCTTCCTGTCGTTCGCATTACCTTCCCAATTGACATTTGGTAAATTGAGATCACCGCTACAATCACGTCCCTTTCCATATCGTTTCCCAAATAGATGATTATCGTATAAAACAATTCTGAATCAGCGTCAGCGCTACCCTTTCCCGGTGTGTACACTCCAAAGACACCAAGTTTCGTATTATCTTTGGAGATGAGCTTTATAAGTAGAATTTCATGTTTATCATCTTCAGCTTTTCCTGACCTTACAAATTCTTCTTTCACCAGGATGAATATCCTCCTTCCTACAGTTCCTATCCTATCTCTACGATACACATTCCAGTTCCGTGAGAATATTTCTGCGTCCCTTGTATCATTTCTCAGCCATGATTCAGCTCCTATTTAAATATCTGGTAAGTATATATCTATTAAATTACTTAATTCTGTTCCTTTCTTTACAATACCTCTATAGTTCACCTCTAACATTTTTATGTCATCCCTACTTGACTTCCAGATCTCTGTGCCCTTATCACCGCTCACCAGACCACCCCGTTTCCTTGAATGTACCTCCCTATAACCCTTCTAAACAAATTTCCTAACTTATATGAACCACTGCGGTTTAATTGGAGACCGTCTGAGCGCAGATCCCTATCTCCTACCCGCCTATTAGGATCTAGAAAGCTCACTTCCAATTTCCCACATACCCACTCCATTGTCATTTAAATCCCCAATAACCTTCCAGTCACTATCCCTCCTACATGACCCTGATAACAATCTCCGGTTCCTTAAACTTTACCCGTGCTGCATTTACCACACATTCCCAACTATGTTGGTACTTATACCTGCTTGCCTTACGTTGTTGGTACCAACGTGAAACACTACCACCTTCTCCTTTTCCTCCTCCTTCCCTTTTACTTTCCTCAACATTTGCCTTAATCTAATTCCTGGATAACACTCTACGCTGGTTCCCTTTCCTCCGAACACTTTCCCCACATGTTTAACAATGGAATCCCCCATGACCAGAGCCACAACCCTGCCTACCTCTTTTCATCCCCTCCCCTCCTGGTCAGCCCTATCTTTCCTCACTGCTGCAGAAGCTACTTCCTCCTCCCTTTTCTCCCTCCAATGACCCTGTTCCACCTATCTTTTCCTATCCTCTGTTCTACATTTACCTTTCCTACCTTTTCCTTTCCTCCTACTTCACACTTCCCTGTTCCTCATTTTCCCTCTGTTGTTCTACCTGCAGAGACTCGCACCGATTTCTCACAGACACCTGTCCTGAATTCTGATCCTGAATAGAGCTCTTAGCCTGCAATATCCTTCCCCTTAAAACATTAGACCATCTGTCTTCTACAACTCCCCCCTTTCCTTCCCATCCCTCTTTTACACCTACTGTACCCTGTTCATTATTTGAGGGAGGCCTCTGAGAGACTCCTAATGAATGAATGAATGAGTGAATGACACACATTGCATGTGCTTGATACCAGAGAACCCGAATATTTGCTCGTCACCCAATGGCTCAAGTTACATTAATTCTGTTGGGTGAACTCCAAACGTCACCTGATAGGTTTCGTTTACATGGCCTCGTCGTGCGACACGGAGAGAAGAATGGATTTCATTTTTCCGTCTTCCGAATATCCCATTAACTCTGCCGTTGACCGCACGGTTAGGAGACTTATAATAACACAGATGATCATGAATTGAAACCCCAGACGCATATTCTGTTATTTCGTGCTTTATTGCCGGTAAATGAAGTCAAAATCTCGTTTGATATTTATGGAGATTACATGTTGGATGAACAGACTCCAATCATAGATTACTTCGAAAATCTTTATATAACTGGGCGTGAAGCGAGATACAACGTAGAGTGGATCTACATAGATATCCAGTGGAATAAATGCAACCTATACGAGGCCACACGGAACGGTTTTCACCGGTCAAGCAATATAAGTGATGGATAGAACGATTAAAGCTCGTCTTCGTAAAACACTACCCTGGTTTGTATCCGGCGTTGATCGAGCTTCGAATGGAACCATCAGATACGGAAACTATTCTGGCGGAATTAAGTTTGGGAGGAACTGTTAGCGTAGCTCCAAAGAAGACGTCGACTGTAACTGAAAGAAGAATCAGAAATAGCTCTAACTATTAAGATGATTTTAGCAAAGAAAATCGTGCATGCAGTACCACTGTTCATCAGCACATACTATTGTGATTTAAAATAGAAATGCACACAATGTAAATGAATAACGTTTTGAATTAAAATTATTTTCAGTTAACATATATTTTAGGAATTAGGTATTTTAAGCGTAGGAAAATTTGGACGAATTAAATTTAGGAAAAATAAATAAAATTAGACTATATGATCGGGAGTGCGCTCTTCATTTCCGTTAGTGGTTCTGCGAACCGGACATAAGAAATGAACATAACAATAATATAATAATAGAATGAAAATAATGAAATCTCCGAGAACAAACATGACCGACAGTAAAGAGTACAATACTGTGGACATTTTTTACTAGTTAATACATATAGAATTACTGTACGACACTTTTCCAATAAGTGGGTTCACTTTTATTCTTTTAGAATGAGTTTACGTGATAACATTCACTACAAATTGCTCCAAAACTGTTTGAACTTTCCTTTGGTGAATTGCTCTGCATGTTATTCACTATAGCCTTTTCACATTGTTGAGATAATCATGTCTCGTGTAATGAACTGTCCTCGAACAAAACACTCTGATAAAATACAGAATTATAAAGCGAGGCGATGATGAGCAGCCAACTTCTGCCATATGTTAAGTGCAGGTACCTGGAGAAAGTGAGTTTTTCAGTTGTGTTCAAGTAGATTATAAAATAAACTCTAATACAGATGTGAGGGACCATAAAAAGTGAAATATGTGTGTGGGAAAAGATCAGAGTGTCCCGCTGGGTTTTTGACACATTGTCGCGCGATAAAAATCTCACTTGCTGCCAAACGAAAAACCCCTAAAATAATCTTACAGTACGATTTTGTTTGCAAGTGGTCGATGATTACCTTAGGAAGAGATGAATGTAATTCCTTGGGAATGTACAATCGGTGGTATTGTTGTTTATTGCGAAATAATTTATGTGGCTGGTGGCCTTGCTACACGGTAAACCAATGGTGTAGCCCTAGCATGTGCAACCCATACCACTCCATGTCACTGCGTACCTGTCTATTATTTAAGTAATATAATTCAGAGTGGTTATAATTTGTGATATAGAAGTCAGAGAATAGTTCGATGGCACAGTTTAATCCTATTCGAATTCCTCCTTGTGATACCAATTATTCAATGCTTCAAGACACTTCGCAAATATTGAAATGTCTATCACAATGGTAACAGTATGTCGAGCGTAAGATCCTCTATTGAATGATATGCTCATTATGGATCAAAATATCCATTCAGAAGTCTCAATTTTCAATCTCGTATAACTTTATTCCTAAAGGTCGTAGGGCGACCGTTGTGGCTTAAGGGACCATCTTTGCGGTACTCCACAGGAGAGCTCGGAGTTGATATTTAGACAGTCAATTTGCTGATTCTTCAAACAACTATTTTGTTATGCGAATGATCTCTAAATCTTTTGGTGTCTTAACTGCTTTAGTACCATTTTTGATGTCAGAGCTATTAATAGCAAGGAAATCATACACCAGTTTCATACTCGTATTTTCACTCAAGTCTCACATTTCCAGTACTTCGATCATCCGATAGAATGTTTAGTTCCGAAGCCATGAGCCTAAAAGTGACTTTGTTACAGCAAGGTTCGAGCATATGTAGTCTGAATTTAAAGACGGTGTCACAATTTTTAGGAGCGATCATTGCGATATTTTATGTGAAGTAAGTCAGGCTTGGAATTGTTCAAGTCAAGGTTCAACCCCGCGATTCGGAAAGAAGATAGAGATAGAAAGTTTCTGTGATGAGCGCATAGAACGTAGAATATCATAGATCAAGTCACTGCTGCCGCGCGCGTTTCACAAACCATCATGGATGAATTTCGGGCAACAAAATGTTACTCTGAAGCACTGAAAACGTGTTATTTCTTTAACTGAATTTAATAATAATAATAATAATAATAATAATAATAATAATAATAATAATAATAACAATAATAATCTGTATATAAAATAAGAGTTTTGTCTGTACATTGCTCAGAATTTGAAAATAATTATATTTCTGTATCAGTCATAACCAAAGTAACAAGGAAATGCACATTTTACTTTTCCGTAATGTCTGTCTGTCTGTCTGTCTGTCTGTCTCTACACGCATCACTAGAAAATGGATAAAGTGAATTTGATGAAATTCGGTATACAAATTTGGGGAATAAGTCGCTACAATCTAGGCTATAAATAATTGTATTCACGGTGAGTGAAATGGTATTTTAGGGGAGGGCCAAAAATTTAATTCTTAAATATTTACGTTATGAGTGGTCCTATCTCAATGAAAATTGGTATGCATAGTTGGAGAATGAACCACTATAATATAGACTATAGATCATTCTATTCACGCTGAGTGAAATGGTAGTTTAGGGGAAGGCCTAAAATTTAATTCTCTAATATTTATATTATTAGTGGTCGTATCGATAAATACTACATAAACAAAGTTATATAGAGTTAAATTTCCGACCATTTATGTCTTATACATTTTACCATACCGGCTATGATAACACATATATTCATGAATTTGTAATTTTGTTGGCAAGTCCAAACCAACGCCGAACCACGAGAAAATGGGTTAACAGAATTTAATAAAAATCGGTATGTAGAGTCGGGGGATAAGAAAAAACAGTTTAAGCTATAAACAAATTTATTCACCCTGGATTAAATTGTAGTTTAGGGGAATGCGCCTAAAATGTAATTTTTAAATACCTATGTTCGGGCTGAGTAGCGGTCGCTTGGTAGGCCAAGAAACTTCAAGGGCTGTAGTGCCATGGGGTTTGTTGTATGTTATTGGTCCTATCAAAAAGTATTACGTGACAAAGGTTATAGAGAATACAATTTACGATCATTTATGGTTTATTCAGGTTTACCGTACCGACTATGGTAAGAGTGGTATTTCAGAGTCGGAAGAAAACTAAATGTGAAGACCTACAATATGGAAAGCGTATAACATTGATCAACAATAACATTACATTGACCATTGTTTGTTGTGATGTTCTTTTTCTCTCATGCTGCCTCTGAACTCCGATAGATGCCTACTGCTGCGTACCGACTATAACAGTCTGACTGAAAATTGGCGGGAAATAGCTGGGTAGCTAGAAAAATTTCTTCTTAAGCATGCCATTCCTCTGGTTCAAAAAACATTCTCTGATACAGCTGGTACGTAACACACTGGTTTATCATATTATTCCGGTTATTTGATCCCTACTCTGACGCGCTGTTTTGAATGAGCAGTGTGCATACTTAGGTAGAGGATCACTTAGTAGTAGTAGTAGGCCTGGTCTAGAATAACAATTTAGGCCTATTCCAAATTATAGAATCACAATTCACTAAACAACTCAAAATTCAACCTTAAAAAGAGACGTTTCTTAAGAAAAGCTTCTTCCTCTTCACTGTTATTAAATTCTACATTCATTTTATTCCAAATTAGCTGTGAAGAGAGGATTTCTCCTGTGGCTTGGAGTGAAAATTTGACTCCAAGTCAGATAGATTTTTCCGCCGCCAGTGTAGTGAATTAAGATTTTCTGACTCATCGGGTATTCCTAGGAAACATTATTAAAAGGGAATAGTTTTGTCCTGGGAGTCTCCACTATTCGAACCCCTCCCCACCGAGAAAAGACGAAGAGTGTTCACGGATCACGGCTGTCTGCGGCTCTGACTATTCCAGCTCTGGAACTTTGGACTGTTAGATCGGCAGCGTAGTCCTGTTCGTTAAAAGTGAGAAAATGTGTGGTTCTTCATTTGATCGAGTATTTCATATGAAGGCATTGCATTTAATCGCGCCATTACTACTGACTTCACTGCAATGACGTAGGTTCATTTCAGTTGGAAAAACCACTAAGACAGTCATTCGGAGGATGTAAAAATGCAGGTGTAGAGTGAGTTTCTACCATTAAAATGAGAACTGGCCAACCTGATTGTGACTGATGGTAGGCAAGCGGTCCTACCATTACAAAGAAAATTCCCTAACTCAGTCTTCATATGAGAAAAGACGTTTGGTGACTTCTCCCATCGCGTTTCTAGGTTAACGTTAAGAGTTATGGAATTTAATACAATCTTGGTTACAACATGTACACTACCTAACCTAGAAATCTGTATACAATATAAAATTCCGTAGCGAAGCACGGGTACATCAGCTAATAATAATAATAATAATAATAATAATAATAATAATAATAATAATAATAATAATAATAATAATAATAATAATAATAATACGATGTTATTAGTTTTACTGCGTACTTCCCACTAACTCATTTAGCGCTATTGAGAGAACCCATGATGACAGAATATTGTGCTACGGGATTTCCTTTACGTGCCAGTAAATCTACCGATGCTAGGCTGGCGTATTTGAGCAGCTTTGAATACTATCGGAGTGGGCCGCGATCGAAACCACCAGTTTTGTATGAGTCACTGAGCCAGGCACAAAGCCTAGGTTTTTATTTGACTCGAGTGTTGACATGGGAAAGGTCGTAAGTCAAAACTAAACGGATTTTTTTTTCACAGAGAACGTAGTAAAAGTTCATGCCAATGGCATTTAAGAGGTAGTAGGTTAACTGGTAGAGTAGATTAGTTTCTACGATTGGCGCAAGACGGAACCTGTGTAGAGTCCACGCGGTTTGGCATGGAGAAGGTAGGAAGTCAGCCCGTGACTCTGGTAAAATTGGGTATAACGTTTGCCATTTGTTGAAAGTCAAATGCGCGTGAACCTTCTTTATAGCTATCATAGTTCGTCATAGTGATAGGCTACTTCAGTTTCCAGAATGCCTCAGAAAACTATTCCATTCAAAATGATAAGTCGATATTTAAATACTCTACGCATTAATATTAGCACTATGAGCTATATAAGGATTCCAAGAGCCGAACTTCCCTCAGTCAAGACAAAGCATTCATTCAAAAAATTAGTACCGTGGAAGGAGGACAGTCCTATCACGCTATCGACAACATAGAGACCTTTACAATCACTTGGAAGGAGACTAACCATCAGCAAACCGAAAAAGTGCTTTCTGGCTATGTTGGATATAATTTGTTTTTCGTGAAACATAGACGTCATCTGACAGACTGATTACAAAGTGATTTTTCACGACGTATTTTACCGCACAATTTGTTTCTGAACCATAATTAGCATAAATTTGTGTGATAAATGTAGTAGTAGTAGTATTTATTCATTTATCATGTTGTTTACATATTTACATCACTCTGTTTCATATATACATAACTCTTACTTGAGAAATATTAATCTTGTAACTAAACCACATATATTACAGAAGTAGTAGTATTATTATTAACATATTAATACTAAAATAAATTGAACTTGTAACTATCTCTTGCACAAATTAAATAAATTATTATTATTATTATTATTATTATTATTATTATTATTATTATTATTATTATTATTATTATTATTATTATTATTATTATTATTATACAAAATCACACCAACCTCAACAGAGTCGAGTAGATATCAGTAAAATACCACGTAAGGTGAAACCTTGTAATCACTCATTGATTTTACATTGTTTATTCTCAGTAACATCTGCATCATAATATTTGTAAAACTATTCTTTTCTCCTGTAAAATTAATGTTTTATGACTTACGACCATTCCCGTTCAATGCATCAATTGGTGAAGAACGTAAAATAACTTTTGTTTTATATCTCGGTCTTAAAACTCGAGACTTGTTTCTAATAATTCTTACCGATGCCACATTCCCCCGTTGGACAGTGTTTATTCTGCACCATAGGTCCACTATGTTTTCCAGCGTTATGTGTACATTTTTCAAATGTTTGTGTTTATTTATTTGCTCTTGTCATATGAATCATTTAAATTTATTTCACAGCTGTTAATCCCTGCATGACACTTCGTATCTGTGCATATGGATCTGACTTAATCACTACTCAGCGCAGTGCACAAGCTAAATTTAGTGTCATTGGCAACAATCCCACCGTGCTGTATTGGGAGAGGTAGCTTGATCTATGATAACGTACACTACACACAAAGGACGATACTCGAGTGAATGAACAGACTGTCGGTTAACAGAGTAATTTATACTGAGCCTCGATATCATTATCACCCGGCAATAATTATCACACAATACGACGGTACTTCATGTACGACCAAAATGTACCACACGCTTCAAAGACAGACATCTCAGTCTTATGGCGACGATGGAACAGCGAAGAGCTCTGAGGCTTCTTAAACAATATCATTTCTTCTGAGGACGCAGAGCACAGTTCCCTGCGAAACGTTAAGAATTTCACCTTATTTTCTTGACGCGACATAAGCCCAAAAGCCTATACAGTATCATGTCTTTAAGTACGGGCTGTGAAATCATTAATGACAATATCCTGTAGAAGCCTTATATTCTCATTACAGTAATCTCCTACGAACTACGTGTATTCACGTTTTGCACAGCTGATCTTAAGTCCTCCTTACTGAAGTACCTCTCTCCTTTCTTCCAGCTTTTCCTCCCTTCGATCCTTTTCTCATATACCAGAAAAATCACAGACCAGTTAGTTTGATCGTTTACACTGTACCTTCGCTAAGCGTATTTATTACAAGACCGAATATGTACCGGTATGGATTTAGAACTGAACATTGGTGTGAGCCGATCTTCACAGGCAAACTTTTTGTGGGTCCTACACTTATTCTTACATTGTAGTGGGCTCCATCATACATGCCCATAACTACTTTCTCTTCCCTTTCTCGTACACCTTTATTTCACATACTGCACAACACCATACGTCGTGTCTTGATACAGTGTCTAAGCTTATTTTTAGATCTATGAAAATTAGATTCAGCTCGTTTTGCATATTCTTTAGAACAAAAGAGGCATATATTTGTACCAACTTCACTTTTCTGATGATTTCGTATTCATCAGTGATCCTGATGAAATAGAAACGATGCCTAAAGTCCTCTTAAAAACGACTCCTAACCCTGAACATGAAACTGCAGACAGAAAACTAAAGCTATGAATGTAGAGATCAGTAGGAGGAGAGAAGTCACGGATGTTGTAGAGCAAGCGACGAGGCTCAAATGGAATTGGGTGGGTCATTTTGCGTGAAATTATCTCAATTGGTACAAAGCTTTTGTTCAGTGAATACCCCAGGAGTTAAGGAGATGCCATTCAAGGTTATGCCGGGAGGAACTGGGTATAGAAGGCCCAGCAGAGGACGGTGGATAAAAATGGCAAAAATCGTATGCTCAGCAGTGAACATTTATAGGCTGAAGAAGAATCCGAAGAAAGTATGGCATTTGGAGAAATCTTAGGGTAAGGAAACGTGAGTTTTGCGGGAATGAAAGAGAGAGCGGGTTCAAAGGAACAGCAGTAACAAAATTTATTTAAATAATATCATGAATATAACAATAAATTAAAAGGTCGAGTAAACGAGTCAGTAGAAAATTACGTGAGTATAAAAGTTGTTTTTATTGCATGAGTTTTTTTATAAAATACTGAATAGTAAAATTAATGATGAAGTGTTACTTGGAAGTATACCATTTTACGTTCCTCAAACGTCTGGTAGGTTCAAGAATGAATATCACATTAAGAAATGCCAAACAGAAGCCCATGAGAATTCTCCTCTTAATAAAATTCGGAGAAGCCTCCGTGGCTCAGGCGGCAGCGCGTCGGCCTCTCACCACTGGATACCGTGGTTCACTCCATGTGAGATTTGTGCTGGACAAAGCGGAAGCGAGACAGGTTTTTCTCCGAAAACTGCGGTTTTTCTTATCATCTTTCATTCCAGAAACACTCTCCATTAACATTTAATTTCATCTGTCAGTCATTTGCCATTGCCCCAGATTAGTGCGACAGGCTTCGGCAGCCGACACATTCCAATCCTCGCCGCTAGATGGGGGCTTCATACATTCCATTCCTCACCGGGTCAAATGACTGGAAACAGGATATTTAATAAAATTATGAAACTTTATAATAAATAAAGTACATATAATGTGGGTATCTTTTCCATGAATCAAATCAACTTTGAATTGGCGTGTGATACTTTCCTATAAAACACACACTGTTGAATATTATCTCCGTTTTATGTACATGTCTGATTTCATTCTTCTGCTTGCTCTTTTTTTCTGTTCTTTTATTTGAATCCACAGTTTTTAAATGACCTATAAATTAAATACTTTATTTCTTTTTTTTCAGAGTATTATTTTGCATAAAGTGTCATGTTTATTTGATACTCTCTCTTCCAAGACTAAGACTGTGTGCATAACTGAATGTGTTACTTTGTGTTATGCACCGCTATAAAATTCTTATTATTTTAGTAACTGTATATTTTATTTTATTACCGCTTTTTAGCTTTTTTGGGTAGTTCATTGTATTCTTCAATTTGTATTTTATTTGTTTGTATTGAGTTAATGGTTAGTTGTGTGATTAGTAATTTTACTGTGTAATGTGAACATTGTAATTGGGTGAAAGCCCATTACATTCATCATTAAATAAATAAATAAATAAATAAATAAATAAATAAATAAATAAATAAATAAATACTTTATCTCTGAACTATCGACCAATTCTGTGCCAGGAGTACAATCGTTTTTTAAAGACAACTAAACCATTTCCCTGCAGGAAATTATGGATCCTGGATATATGGTAGGTAAAGGTTTCCATTATTCTTAGTACGAAGTGGGAGAGAATGCATCCCCATGAATTGACGTGGTACTCATTTTTGGTGTAAGCTGAGTTAATCGCAGAACCATACTCGTCTTCACTTGCTATTTGCTTCACGTCGCACAGACACAGATAGGTCTTATGGCGACGATGGAACAGGAAAAGCCTAGGAATGGGAAGGAAGCGGCCGTGTCCTTAATTACGGTACAGCCCCAGCATTTACCTGGTGCGAAAATGGGAAACCACGGAAAACCATCTTCAGGGCTGTCGACAGTGGGGTTCGAACCCACTATCTCCCGGATGCGAGCTCACAGCTGCGCGCCCCTAACCGCACGGCCAACTCGCCCGGTACCCGTCTTCAGAAATGGAAGTTCTACTTCTAAACTTTTAGAATATAGCACACATTTAAAATCGCAGAAGGACAGATCCCTGATTGAAGAGACAAAATAAATCAGTCGAAAGTATTATCTGCAGCGTGATTAATAACAGAGGTACTTTTTACAAGAACAAACGTAGTCGAAGAGAATAATGTTTTGAAGTTACATCGGATTGTGCAGCTGTTACCTATTGGGTGTCACCTGTGATTTTTCTTAACTTGCTGACTAACTTTTGAAACATATATAAAACTGCATTTAACTTGAAAAATCTGAATATCTGCATTTAAAATGGAAATTATGAAAATTAACATTCATTACATAAATACACACTCGTCGGACCTTGTACTCACACTTACTTGTTACCTGCTTACTTACACATACGTTATTTGAAGGGCGCCAGCTGTCACTCAGTACAGCAATAATAGAATGAGACTCTTGACTATCTCTAGGGTGTGGGGTAATAAGCTTACTTTTGACAACATACCATATAAGTTCTGGGAAAAGGAGATTGGCGTTTGGTTTCCCCATTAATTTTGAGGTTAAGATATTTTACTGTCAATGAAATGAAACTATGAATTCGTTTGATAGAGCAATATATATTCTTTAAATAATATATCAAAAAATAGTGAGTCTTGTTGCGATAAAACAGATGAGAAT
The DNA here is from genome assembly GCF_040414725.1 of Anabrus simplex. Classification (NCBI taxonomy): domain Eukaryota; kingdom Metazoa; phylum Arthropoda; class Insecta; order Orthoptera; family Tettigoniidae; genus Anabrus; species Anabrus simplex. Next base: position 183,892,022 of record NC_090267.1, read on the forward strand.
GTGAAATTATGACATTGCAACTGAAAGAAACTAGGCATGAATTTGAATTCTTCTTGAACGGACATTTAACAATTTATACGAAATATTTCCCTCACTGATTCACTTGACTGTACCTTCAACACTTTTAGTGTAATTACGACGTATTCCTTTGATCTGGTGTTTACTGTAGATGTGTCACGCCTAACTTGGTGATACATCCTTGTGGCTGCTTCTTCTCCATATCATCTGACTTCTTTGTAAGTCAATATGGTATGACCTCTTGGCAGGTCCAGGGTTGCCCTCTCTGACTCCATGGTAAGCCCTTGCGTCCGTGTCTTCAACTGAGTGAGCGACCAACCTTGACCTCACTCTCTCAATGACCAATAACGGCTCACTGAGTCTTCACCATCTCTCGTTCACACTGGTTGACTAACCAACTAAGGCCTCTTGATCTAGTAGACTACTTCACTGTACTGCATCCGTATAACTAATGACTGACGCTACAATATGCATCCACCTTATATAGACGTTGGTTGACACAGCTACGTAATCTCCAGAATTAACAATGACATACTCCCACCTACGCGACATATATTACATACAGTGGTGAAATAGCCCTGCGGCGGCTAACTCTCTGAGCGCATATTCTAAATAAATACGATGACATAGCCATGGCGCGGCGATAACTTGGCAGAATCGCCACTAATCTTGCACAATGTCCCAACGTCACACCCAATCTCTGATATATACAACAATTCTCACTGTACAGGTATTGAGTGTTATTCTACTCATACGTATATATGCATACATCTAAGTACAATCTTGCAAGCAACAGGCAATTGCAAAATCGAATTGAATAAAACTGATAATTACAATAATAGTAACAATATCACAGATAACATCATAATAATACGGACATAATAATAATAATAATAATAATAATAATAATAATAATAATAATAATAATAATAATAATAATAATAATCGTCATCATACAAGAATAAAAATACAGATATCATCTTGTAACGGGATTTGAACCGTTACAATTCGCCTCCCTCATAAATAAATCGAAGAACAAAGAATCGATTGATTTATGAACAACATAATATAAATATAACACTGACACATATAAACACTTTAAATGAGTATACAACAATAATTTTCTTTTTCAGCATCCATACATTTTATGATACATCACATATATGAGAATTTTTCTCGCACATTGTCATCGCAGTAACTGTCCAGTGTCCCATTCTCATACAATACACAATAGCATAGCCCTTAATTTAACACACACAAATAATTTTAAATGATTACACTACATTCTTCTTTTTTTTAAACATATCAAAATATTTTGTGAAAATTCACTTATATGAGAACTTTTCTCGCATATTGTTATTGTAGATAACTGTCCAATGTCCTGTTCTCCGTTTTTTTTCACACAGTACATGACAATGTAGCACTTATTCTTCCAATACACCAATACGACACTTGGTTCACACGCAAATTCACATATGTTAGTTTTATTTTGCCAGTTTCTTACAAAAATTAATCATCTTATTATTATCTCAACAAATCTCACGTGACGTACTTCTTTACATATATAATACTATAAACACCGATAATATCCCCTTCCTGATCTTTTAAGGAATATGCACACTTCCCGATACGGCTCACAATAGTGAAATACCCCTGATAAAAAATATAACTTCAACATATTTCCCGCCTCTGCATATAATGAAATGGAACTCTGAGTAGCACTCTGACACTCAAACTGAATCAATTTTGCCCTTATTAACTTACAAATCACTAAATCACATCCTTCTTGGCAACAACAATTAAAAGAATCAATACTATGGCTGCAAGATGGTTCAATTATTCCGTAATCCAGCATGATGTCTATTTGTTCTTAGACGTCACTAGCATTTTTAAGTTGAATGGGGTACTTACCTCCCACAAACGATCTATGGTCATTTACTACAAATTTATGTTCATATACGTGTTCTTCCTCACTTAACCACTAAATACATCTCGATGCTTACCTAACATCGAACACAATTACTCCTCCTGTAATTCACTCAAATTACCTCACGTCACTGCCTCATACCGACTATCCCTCGGATACTGGTCGTACAGGCACGTAACACACACAACAAAACATTTCCTCTCACTAGGAACAACTTCACTTACCTCTCATATATTTCAAAGAACACACGTCACCAACACACTTACCTCAGACCATCATAATTAACACGTACTTCTTTGCTAGTTTTACTCCCAGACCAAACACACACTACCTAAATTAAAGTCTACTCTACTTCCATGACTTACAACCAAGTCAGCTCCTAAAACAACTGAACACACAAGTTCTGGTACAAGGCATAGATGAAACTTACAATTATCTTCAATCGTAATTGGTACCGCTATCATATTTACTCACTATGACTTACCCAACGGCTGTTATAATATCTAATAGTACCTTCACTTACCTTCTTCATATCACAATTTCCATCATCGGAGTTACTATCTCACTACTTACGTCATATTCTCTTCATTACAAGTACTTACATCACTTAACAGAACACTTCTTACGTCTAGCTTACTGCTACTATTAATTACTTTATTATCTATGACTACGTCATCACTTAAAACATTTGACTTATCACTACTTAGGTCACAATCACGTTGTTCTCTTAAATCTACTTTTACTACACAATTATCTACACTACCTACCTGTTTTTGACAACTTTTACCTTCGGACTGTTCACGTGACCTGTTTATGCAGTCCGCTGAGAGTTTAAAGTGCGCTGGCTCAATGATGGATCCTGAATAACACTCGTGTTAGGCCTATTTTCATCTCTATGACTCAAATCCCCACGCCTCCCATTGTCGGATTGTCTCGGGTAACTCTGCGGACCTCTATCACTATTAAAATTCCTATTAGCCCTCGTCTGATCATAATTGTTTACTCTCCTCTGATAATTATCTGACCTGTTTCCCGCTCCCTCTACATTTCTACTTTGTGGTCGATTGCCACCTATGCTACTATTCAGAGCCTCAAAACTATCTAGCAATACCTCCATTTCTTTGATAGTACTGACTTTCTGCATACACGCAGCTTCCCTAATCCTATCAGAATAATGTTTTAACATAATCCTTACGATATCGACTTCTGAACCAATACTATTAAGATTTTTCCAGATAAGCACGTGTGCCAGAAAGTATTCTGTCATAGACACCCCCTCCTGTTGTCTATATTTACCAAACATAATCCGTTCTCTTTCACGACCCTGGACATTCTCATCCCAAAACTTATTAATAAATTTCTCTTTAAATTCTTCCAAATTAGACATATTATTACGGTACACTTGAAACCAGGTTTTACTTTCACCAATGAAGGAATTCGACAAGATCTCTAATACGTATTCCCATTCGATAATATTATCCCTCAACTTATTTGCAAATCTTTTCTCAACTAATGTTAGAAATTCCATAGGATTAAATTGTTTTCCAGTAAACTTAGGCAAATCTTGGTCCCTATTGTATAAACCACTCGTTACTACTATTTCTCTTGTAATTTGACCTTCTCTCATTTCTTGCCGTAGTACCCTCTGGCAATTCAAAACTTTTTCTTCCGCCACTTTCTCCGCATTCTCTTTCATCATTCTCAATTCTTCCTGCAATTTTTCCTCTTTCTCGGTAACCTTCTGCGACAAAGTTTCTTGTTTATTCTGTAGTTCTCTGACCTGCCCAAGCTCTTTTTCAAACGTTTCTACCTTACTGACACATTCCTTCATATCTTGCCTCACTGCATTATGGATCTTGTCTAGTCTTTTATCTATGATCTCGTGAATTTCTTCCTGATTACTAGAAATCTTATTACTTAACTCTTTGATATTCTTTGTACAAGTTCCTTTGACATGTTCAATTTGAGTATGAAGATCGCTCCGATTCAACTCCATTTCACCTCTAAGGTCAACACACTCTTTATTTACCTTATTTTCTAACTTAGATATTTGACTAGTTACCTCTACTATCTTAGTATCTATTTTAGAATTTAGTGATTCACTTAACCCATCTATTTTCTCATTGGTCACATTAAAATTTTCTTTATTACTGCCAATTAACTCTTCCACTTGCTTCTTATTATTTTCATTACTAATACCAATCATTTGTTCCATTTTATTACTTAGAGAGTTAATCTGTTTATTACAATTTTCATTATTAGTACTAATTAATTCTTTCATCTCTTTATTATTTTCACTACTACTACTACTAAAAAATTCTTTCATCTCTTTCATCTCTTTCTTATTATTTTCGTTACTACTAATTATTGTGGCCATCAGCAAGGAAAATTGATCTTGGTTCATCCCCCCTGGGACTTCCTTTTGAGTTTCAGTGTGCTTCTCAATTTCTGCACTTTCCTGAATTTCCTCAGAAGGTTCCATCGTATTCACCTGCTCCCTACTCTGAATTTCACCTTGGATGTCCGCAGAAGCAATGACCTCGTCCTCACATGACTTGTTATTGTCTTCCTTGTCCATATTTGGTTCACTAGTGATAGTACGCGATCTCAAATTAATTTCCCTCTTCAAATCCCTTGACATATCCCCAAAATAGAAATATATATCACAGAATTATAGTCCTGAAATTTACCGGTAATAATTCCGTTGGCTTAAATGTGCATACTCTTCCCAAATGAACCTATGATATGCTGTCATTCAGAACATATTCTGAATTTATTCGAGTCCCACGTTGCGTCGACACTTTGAGAACGTTCCTGACTGTCTGAGTACTTTTACAAACATATATTAATCTGGATTTAACTTGAAAAATCTGAATATCTGCATTTAAAATGGAAATTATTAAAATTAACATTCATTAAATAAATACACACTCGTCGGACCTTGTACTCACATTTACTTGTTACCTGCTTACTTACACATACGTTATTTGAAGGGCGCCAGCTGTCACTCAGTACAGCAATAATAGAATGAGACTCTTGACTATCTCTAGGGTGTGGGGTAATAAGCTTACTTTTGACAACATACCATATAAGTTCTGGGAAAAGGAGATTGGCGTTTGGTTTCCCCATTAATTTTGAGGTTAAGATATTTTACTGTCAATGAAATGAAACTATGAATTCGTTTGATAGAACAATATATATTCTTTAAATAATATATCAAAAAATAGTGAGTCTTGTTGCGATAAAACAGATGAGAATGTGAAATTATGACATTGCAACTGAAAGAAACTAGGCATGAATTTGAATTCTTCTTGACCGGACATTTAACAATTTATACGAAATATTTCCCTCACTGATTCACTTGACTGTACCTTCAACACTTTTAGTGTAATTACGACGTATTCCTTTGATCTGGTGTTTACTGTAGATGTGTCACGCCTAACTTGGTGATACATCCTTGTGGCTGCTTCTTCTCCATATCATCTGACTTCTTTGTAAGTCAATATGGTATGACCTCTTGGCAGGTCCAGGGTTGCCCTCTCTGACTCCATGGTAAGCCCTTGCGTCCGTGTCTTCAACTGAGTGAGCGACCAACCTTGTCCTCACTCTCTCAATGACCAATAACGGCTCACTGAGTCTTTACCATCTCTCGTTCACACTGGTTGACTGACCAACTAAGGCCTCTTGATCTAGTAGACTACTTCACTGTACTGCATCCGTATAACTAATGACTGACGCTACAATATGCATCCACCTTATGTAGACGTTGGTTGACACAGCTACGTAATCTCCAGAATTAACAATGACATACTCCCACCTACGCGACATATATTACATACAGTGGTGAAATAGCCCTGCGGCGGCTAACTCTCTGAGCGCATATTCTAAATAAATACGATGACATAGCCATGGCGCGGCGATGACTTGGCAGAATCGCCACTAATCTTGCACAATGTCCCAACGTCACACCCAATCTCTGATATATACAACAATTCTCACTGTACAGGTATTGAGTGTTATTCTACTCATACGTATATATGCATACATCTAAGTACAATCTTGCAAGCAACAGGCAATTGCAAAATCGAATTGAATAAAACTGATAATTACAATAATAGTAACAATATCACAGATAACATCATAATAATACGGGCATAATAATAATAATAATAATAATAATAATAATAATAATAATAATAATAATAATAATAATAATAATAATAATAATAATAATCATACAATAATAAAAATACAGATATCATCTTGTAACGGGATTTGAACCGTTACACACCTAACAAAACAAATTTGAAAGTAAAGAGCTAATATCGCCTGTTATTCATAACTAACCTTTTCCAAATACCTATAGTTCTCAGACTTGTTCACAAATCCAACCATTCATAAGGAAAGCGAGAAAGAATGAAGGAAATATAAAATAATGATGTGTTTGTGAAGGTGCGCCATTCGTAACCTGGCGCGTGCAAAAGGACCTACTTAAGAAATGGAACAAAATTTCCTTCCGAATTGAATTTTCAGCACAGTTACGGAGAGGCCTTTGCTCCAGCCCCAACTTATGAGCAGAGATCCGGTCAACCGTCAACTATCGCTCGAGATGGCACTCAGTATACCACGGATGTCGTACTCAATATTGATAACAGCAGTGAGTAAGATATGGTCAGTAGATAGTGGAAGTGGAAAAGAAATGAGATGATATTTATGGAAAATAAGAGGTCATCATGTTCTTTCTTAAATTTCCTATTAAGAAACGTATGCCTTTCCTGTCCATTCGTTTTGTATAATATACTTATTCGATTTAATACACAGTTCAGGGTCATAAAATTCTATTGCATTATATAAGATTATTTATTTATAAATTTTACCTTCCAGGCAGTTCTTTTAAAATACTGTCATAGTCCATTAGGTCTTAAGTTTGTATAACATAATAGCCAGTAAAGAATGCAAAATAGTGCAAATATAACACCCATCATAGAACACACAATGTACATTCCAACGCTTGGAAAACTATTTATGTAGTACAGAAAGCTTTTAAGCTCTCCTATAAAATGTTGTGTGTGGAAAATGGCTATATTTGTAAAATGCGCCCCTATTCTATCAGTATATTTATAATATCTATAAGCTGAAAAATTATTGAATTCTTACTCTTCTTAATTCTCAATCCTAAGATTGGTTGGCAGCAATTCGTCTTCTCCACTCTTCTCTGTAATCCGCTAATCTCTTCATTTCCACATATGAGCCTGCTCCTACGTCATCTCTGATCTGTCTTGAATATTGCAGTCTAGGTCTTCCTCTTCCTCTTTTACCTTGAATCATTCCTTCCATGACATTAACTATGAAACCATTGTGCCTATAGAGATGGCCAATTAATTGGTCTCTTCTTTTCCTTATTGTTGCTAAAAGGATCCTTTTTCGCCTATTCGTCGAAGAACTTCATTGGTGAGTTTTTCTGTCCATGAGATCTTTTCCATCCTCCTCCAGCACCACATCTCAAATGCTTCCAAACGTTTCTTATCACGTGCACCAATAGTCCACGTTTCTGAACCATACAAGGCCACACTCCAGACATAGCACTTAATAAATCTCTTCTTGGTATCCACATTTAAAGTCCTTGATGTAAGCAGTATCCTTTTATTGTAAAAAGCAATTTTTGCTTGGGAAATTCTGCTCTTTATGTCGACTGAACTTTTGCCATCTGGAGTGATTTTACTTCCTAAGTAGGTAAAGACATTTACTTGCCTTAGTGGTATATCACTAATTCTGATGTCGACTGCAATATGCTGGCGGTTGCATACCATAATTTCGGTATTTTTTGTATTAATTTTCATGTTATACTTATCTCTCAATATCTTATTCATTCTTATTAATGCACTGTGTAGTTTCTCTTCGTTCTCCTCTATGACAGTAACGATAAAAAATCATGGCATGTCATAGCGCAGTGACTCTATATTCTGTACCTGTAATCAATCATTAAAATTTGTCTTATGAAAATATATGTCAAGTCTTCAGTCAGGTAGCTCGTTCAATCCTCAAGTAGCATCATCAATGTTTGTGCGGTTGTAATGAAACCGAAAATAATGGGGTGGCGTAATAATGAGGCGTAGAAAGCATGATGAGGAGTAAGGTACTTTGCCATTGGTTTCTTCACTCAAATTCAAACGACCGTTGATGGCAAACGGCCAGTACAAAAAGAAAATCTGTAGAGAGAACGGGTATGTACCACTCATAACGGAAACAGACCTTTTCTATAAAGGAGAGCTGGCCGAGGAGGTCGCCCGTTGTGACTGACAGACCAGTGCGAAGTGCGTATCGCTCGTGTGAAACCTCGAGACAACTTGCCTAAATTAGAGTGCCTTAAACAAAGTGATAGTAGAGTTGTTAATAGGATGTAAACTAGCTCGCCCGAGCATGTACTGTGAATCGAGGATAGCTGAACTAGATCATGTTCGTCATTTTTAGTGCAGTTCGTGGAATGTTATCTGCGTAATGAACTTGTGGTCACCGGTTTCTTACCGTAACACGCTCTGCTAGTTTTTTTTGTTAATTGCTTTACGTCGCACCGACTCAAATAGGTCTTATGGCGACGATGGGACAAGGAAGGGCTAGGAGTGGGAGGGAAGCAGCCGTGGCCTTAATTAAGGTACAGCCCCAGCATTTGCCTGGTGTGAAAATGGGAAACCACGGAAAACCATCGCTCTGTTTGTGACAGGACTAATTCGTAAGTAGGAAATTAGCTCAACGATCTCGCCTAGGTCACTGCACTCTGCGCATATACGTGCGAAGAAGTAAGGAAGTATATTTACTTTCAGCAGCCAGTTTTCAGGACGTGCAGAGAAGACAAGAAAGAATCAGACGGCAGCAGTGATGGCGTTCCCAGGAGTCGAGTGCCAGGCTTCCAGATTTAATGTCCGCAGCTCCAGGATGGCTTAATTCTATCACGAGCCTCAGAAGGTGGCCCGAGGCAATAACGGAGGATATCAGATGAGTTAAACTGCAATTTTTAAGCACGACGTACCATTATTGACTCAATTCAGGCCCTTTTTAATCAATCATGCAAATATTTCATTACGTAAGTTCAATGCCTTAAGCATAGTCAGTTCAAGTGTACTTTAAATAATTTAGCTTGGGGCTGGCGTTACGCGCCAGCCGTGTGTTTTTATGAGGGTAATATTAATTTAGTGGTTGTTATGTGTTTCTTACGTAGTTACTTTAAGCGCCATTTCTGGGTGCTAAGGTTATTGATTTCATTGTCTTCAGTTAGATTCATATGTAAGATCACCTCTAGTGTTTCAAGCGGGGAACCCGGTATCGAATACCATTTAGTTAAGATCAGGATATGCATGAGTTGCATGAAGCATGTTTTTCAGCTTGGAGCCAGATCAATGAAATAATTTCCAGCGTTGTGATGAGCGAGAGTCCTTTAGAATTATATGCAAGAGACCGATCCGTAACCGAGGGTGAGATATGAACACATAGGGGGTAGATGCGAAGCCGGAATGCGCCCAGATATTTGTGTGTACTACCGCCATGGGATAATAGTGGAATTAGCCGTGTGAGGGCTTAGTTAACAGGCCGAGAGTAAGCCGAGATGTTATTGAGATTAGCCGAGAGAAGGCCTAGATAATGGGCCGAGAGCGAGCCAAGAGTCGAACCTGTACTGTATATTCGAGATGCGAGACGCCATAAGTCCTATCTGTGTTGGTGCAACGTAAATCCACTAGCAAAAAAAAGCGTATGAAATATGATGTAAGGTAAAATGGCTGTGAATAATGAAGAATTTTAGGGAGATAGCATGGGGTATGCACAGTGTGACGGATTTCTAGTCGGGGACAAGATAGGTGGTTATACGAAGGAGTTACATAGTCATATTACCGTGGGTTATAGACGTATCTCACACAGCATTTTGACCACGTTGCAATCTGCTCAATAACTTGCACTCAACGTCTCTCTAAATCGCGCCACAGTAGTCGAAATGAGGAAAAACCAGAGCTTCTACCAGCATTTTTAAAAAAAATTCATGGTATAAGTATTTATACCCACGCAGCATGTGCAATGCAGAGAATGTTTTCTGGGTGATGATCGAAATATGCCTTTTCCATGAGATGTCATCATTGAAAGTAACGCCTAGGACTTTTACTGATGAAATGAATGGTATGTTAGTATTGCATAACACTATAAATGGGATCTCTGATCGATTGATCTTCGCGAGTAATTTCGGGTATCCAGTGATGATGGCTTGCGTTCTGCTGCGTTAAACGTAAGACCACACCTTAAAGACCAAGAAGAAAACGATATTAGATCCTGACTGATTTTTCTATGGCCGTAAATATTTGATCTGGAGATGTTTGGACGTTAATTTGTATATCATCAGCTTAAATGTGGTATTTACAGTGCGTTAAGTTTTAGGAGGTAACATTAATGTACATAGAAAAAGAAGGGGTCCTAACACCGACCCTTTGGAAACACCATGCTGCACGGACCGCCAAGTTGATTCGTTTATCCTATCGGTAACACACTACCGACGGCCATGCAGGTAGAAATGCAACCAAAGGAGGGCACTGCCCGAGACATGGATGGAATACAATTTAGAATGTTACAATTTAGAATATTTGTAAAAGTATTGTAATGATTGTGAAATGTTGATGTTATGAATAACAGAAATAAATGATGTATAGAAGTCCACTATTAGTACGTTAGTAAATCTGAGAATGTTTGCTGTACTTACGTATCAGCCTCTGCGCTACTAAATATTCTACTTGATAACGTGCATTTGCAGTAACGGACGCGAACACAAAAATCTATATCCTGGCGTTAATTTAAAACTTCTAAGTAATGGATACCGTAAAAATCCACACCTACAATTTCTGGAATTCGTGGGGGAACAGTAATGCAATAATGGGCACAATTTGTGTTGTACGAGGAGTTGTTGCTACGATTTAATGGCATTCAGACGCATTCATTGCGTTCCGAGTGTACCTAGACATTGCAGCTCATTGCTCAATAAAGTGCCTGCTCTACCGTACTGAAAGAGTTAAAGGGCACTATTAAATTTTAAAGATTAACACTGAATAAAAGGATTGAAAACATGAATCTGAACCATAAAAGAAACCATGTAAATCCATCCAAGAATAAAAAGTAAGGCTACGGTTTGTAAAATTATGCAGTACATGTAGAGAGAAGTGTGGAAAATGGCAGTTCAATGATAAAAGAAAATTTTCTGAAGTGAGAATAATTCAAACTTTTTCTTATCCTAAAAGCAAAGTGCTTAGCCATGTGTTTTGTAAATATTGTACTGAAAATGTATGTCATTATTACTGTAAACCTTTGTGTAAACATACATACCTTACCAAAATTATCGATCGTTTCTTAATAATGGGAATTTCTAGGTTCCCCATCGGTGCCCGGTATAAGGAAGTTTCAATGTATAAGATAATGATTGGGGCCGATGACCTTTAAAGAACAAGCATCGTCATCATCAAGATAATGATTTTTAATAGCCCGCTTTGTTTCAAAGAACAAGGACAGGGAGAGCTTGTTAATAGCCTGCTATAGTTAAACGTAAACAGTTTAAGGTATTTGGAATGTGCAAGTATCCTGTCTTATGGGAACTGCACAACGCAAGGATACCATGCGAAGTATATTTATCTGTAAATATGTGGCAACTCCTCAAAACAGATGACTTTTCAGTGATACACGAGGAAAGAAAATGTCGTAGAGCTGTTAATTTATTCATGTGTTGCAGGGATTCCCAATCACTCCAATGTTTTGACCATGTAGCCTGTAGTAGTTTGAGCAGTGATATGTAGAGACGGGAATTTGCCTATTTGCCTATTTTATTCCTGTGTTCAGAAACGTAGGCTTTTGAGATATAAATCCGTTTTAGGGTCCTTGAAGCTAGATCTCATTGGTTTTATAGTGCCTATAAATGCCTGTTGTGCCTATTTGGAGTGTAATTGCCTATTTGTTGCCTTTTGAATCTATTTTAAAGAAGGCGATTTTCTTCCAGTGCATTATATTGTAACGGATGTGCTCCACAGAATTATCTTCTCATTTCTCAAGATAGGTTTACCCCACGAACAAAAATTGGAATTCTCAGAAGTCACCAGAAATAGTTCTTGGGAAATTTCCGTTAGGAGAAACAAGGAACAATGTGACCTCGAGGCCTACAAACCCTCTATCCTCCTAAGACATATGCAAGAACCAATCAACGTCGAACTGCGTTGCACAACAGATATGCCCTGTACCTCCCTTTCGATGCGAACTGTTGTACGCGTACGCTTTATCTCCAGAACGTGTTGTGATTTATTGTGAAGAAGAAGTGTGTCTGTGACAATGCCCAAAGAAAAATCATCGGGCGAGTTTGCTGTGCGCTTAGGGGTACGCAGCTGTGACCTTGCATCCGAGAGATAGTGGGTTTGAGCCCCAATGTCGGCAGACCTGAAGATGGTTTTCCGTGGTTTCCTATTTTCACACCAGGCAAATGCTGGGGCTGTACCTTAATTAAGGCCACGGTTGCTTCCTTCCCACTCCTAGGCCTTTCCCATCCTATCGTCACCATAAGACCTATCTGTGTCGGCGTGACGTATAGAAAATTGTAATTGCAAAGACAAATCATCGAAGTCCTACTGGCTGAAGCGGTTGATCACAGGGGATCCCAATTTCACTACGGATGGAAGGGTAGTGTTCTTCCAAGCTTGCTGTAAGGAAGTAAGTTAGTTTGTTCCTTTTATCTTTTTTGTGACTGAACTACGATCACATTTAATTGTAGCATTTACTTTGTATAGCCCTATTAATTTATGTATTGTGGAACGTTGTTTTGTTGCAATGCTGTATTAGTCGTCAACTTTCAGTAATTTATATTGCTAAAATGTAAATAATCATTTAATTACTGAACGAGTAGTTAGAACGCCGGTGGTCTCTTGTCACAGAGTGGATGAAAATTAAAAATTGGTATTTTGAACTCTGATTCATTTCCTGTGAAAATAGACATTTACAACTGAAATATTTTCTTTCTTTCTTAATCTGTTTACCCTCCAGGGTAGGTTTTTCCCTCGGACTCAGCGAAGGATCCCACCTCTACCGTCTCAAGGGCAGTGTCCTGGAGCGTGATACTTTGGATCGGGGGATACAACTGAGTAGGAGGGCTAGTACCTCGCCCAGACAGCCTCACCTTCTATGCTGAACAGGGGCCGTGTGAAGGCGTGGGAAGATTGGAAGGGAGAGGCAAAGAAGATGAGGAAGTGGCCGCGTCCTAAGTTAGATACCATCCCGGCATTTTCCTGGAGGAGAAGTCGGAAACCACGGAAAAACAATTCGATGATGACCGAGGTGGAAATTGAACCTAACTCTGCTCAGTTGACCTCGCAGCCCTCGTGCTTATTTTCAAATTTCGTGGCAGAGTCGGGAATCGAACCTGGGCCTCCATGGGTGGCGGCTAATGACGCTAACTACTACACCACAGAACCGGACTACAACTGAAACGTCATTTGAAAAAATCGTGAGTAACTTTCACCAGCAGTATGTGTAGGCTCTACTAAACTCTATTACGCTTCCGCTAAGCCTTCGCGAAACATTGTAGGTTGAAGATCAAATGTGGAGCAGCTAGGTCGATGTCACAGAGGCTAGACATACAAGATGGCACGGCTTGGACGATGTCACAGCGTGGTTTACAAGGCTGCAAAGACTATCTTTACAAGACTATACCAGTGAAAAGACCATTGGTCTGAACTGGTGATGTCCAGTTAATAACCGTTGTGCTGGTAGGGGCGGTGGGGCAAGCAAAGAGAGCCTGGGGGGGTGCGTAAGCTATAGCATCCCATCTAGAGTCTTGCTAAATTGTGACAATAAGTACGCGACAAGTTCAAATCACGCGGTTTTCTAATTTTCAACGAGGGTAGCAGCCTTGTGTGCACACATTGCAGGCAACAGAAAATAGTCTTCATGACAGCTGACCCGGCTGACCAAAGCCAGCGAATAGCAAGATATAAAATGTTCACAAATCTGAGAGTTATAGTGCCTCCGTTTTAATTCTGTATAAGTAAAAATGCTGCTAGGGGAAGCTCGGTGATTCTCATGCAAGCATATAGGAAGGATCTCTCCTCTTCTCTACTCAAGTATCGTTTCACGCCATTTTGTTTTCACCCGGTGAACTCAACAGGAAACTGCCAGATTTTAACTGAGCATTTTTGAGGACATATTTTCATGTAAGTGACGAATCCTCTTGTTCCTACTTTAAAGTTTTGTACTTCTAGAAACATCACCTCTAATTGTCTTTTTTATGTTTCTTTTAATGAATCAATGTTTATACTAGTGCCAATTAGCCCAGCTGTAGATATTTAAGATATAGGAACACTGCAATTGAAGTCAATTTTATTATTTTTCAAATCAAATGTGAAGATACCATATAGATCATCATAGAAATACAGTGATGATTTTGACAAGAGTACAGAAAGCTGTGTCATCGCAGCTTTTCTACCAGTCCACTGTGAACAGCGACCAACAACAGTTTTCTATAGACCTGTTCACTGCAATGGTGGGAGCTAATCTCCCCCTGCATAAACTGGTGCATCTTCAAGCTTCAACAAGCTGCCGGGAGCAATCACCGAGTTGAAGAAGAGTGGCTTTGCCCTGGTGGACTCTTTTAGGGTTTTGGAAGAAGTCAGGAGAAGTTTTGACTGAACCTCTGGGAAGGTAGCCGCTGTCAGCAAAAGTTCCATAAGAGCCCTGCAGCTGAATCCATGATGGAAAGCGACGGTAAAAGTGGCCAGGGTGCTACAAGGTGAGGTATATGAAGCAGTTGAACTAAAAATAGATGACATGGCTTCATTGAAGTTTTGGCCGATCACTCTCTGCGATGTTAAGAGATCTTTCTCTAGTAAAAAACATCCTGCCCGACAGGAGAACAAGATTGTTACCGGGAAACATTGAAAAGTTGCTTGATGTAAATTCTTTTTATAGTAATTGAGTGTGTTATTAAATTATAAGAATTTTTGTGTCTATTTTACACGTTAGTGCCTATTTACATTCCTATTTTGACTAATTTAAGAGCCTATATGCCTGCCTCTTTTAACTGTTTTTAGTGCCTATAATTCTCTTCTCTAGTGATAGGTCAAATGGAACACACAACACTCTAAGATTCAGATGATGATATTTCCACAACGATTGGTGCTAGGATATCCGGCTCCTTGGGTAACTAGGTAATTAACTTGCCGGTTTTTGATCCAAGGAACTCCGAGTTCTATTTCTGGCAGGGTTGGAGATTTTAACCTACTCTGGTTATTTTCTATAGCTGGGGGACGGAGAATTCGTGCTGACTTCCACATTAGATTTCCCCCAAATTAGTGCTCCATTCTCTCAAACGCACAGGTCATCTATGTGCGTCAACTCGAACACAGCTCCGGATGCCATATGCCATTACTATTCTGTTATGATCATGCAAAAGAGCGCCACTGTGACTCTTAAACTCATCAACTTTTAATTTGTTAATGTCTAGAAGCGTATTTTAAGAAACATGGATTTCGTGCTATAAAACCACGTCTTGAATGTTATAGGAAGGTCTGTATGGTTCTGTATAGGTTCTTTTGTTAACCATTCGAAAACTCGGGTTCAATTCCCGGTACTGCGAAAGAATTAAGATTGGTATGAGGGCCGGTATGTGGTTTGAAAAGGTACGTGTGCCTCAAAAGAGCTGCACCATCTCGGAATCAGAACACGAATTTTCTACTCCAGCTTCTTGGTTGAATTTTTAGCATACTGGATTGAGCTCAGACGGTTAAGGTTTGATTATCGGCCGGGTCGGGTTTTTCATCTTAAGTGGCTCGAGGACTGGGTCATTGTACTGTCCTCAATATTCCAGAAATTCGCGCACCACATGCACTACGCTCAAACTATTTAACATCCAGTTTCGCATTTGTTTTACAAGGACTGCACTAGTTTAGTAATACCCACATACCCAGAATACTCAACATAAGCTAGATTTCTTTCCTTACACGTAGAAATTCAAGTTTCGCACGTTTCCATAGCTTATATATTCTTCCTTTACCAGTATGAATATCTCCCACCTACCGAATCTATACTGTATCTGCAATAAAGTCTCCAATTCCTAGAAACAGTTTCCAAATGCACAACATCACTTCTTAGCGATTATTAAACTACTATTACAATATTTAGTAAATTTGTATTAGTAGATAGATGGACAGACAAACAGACAGACAGATTTAATTACTTAATACTATTCCCTTCTTTACCATTCTTCTACAATTTTCTAACAACTTTATGCCATCGTTACTTTATTTCTATCTCCCTACACCCTTATCACCGCTCCCTATTCCATCCCATTTACCTCCGTTCCCCTAAATGTACCTCCCTATGAACGTTTTAAACAAACCTCGTTGGTTATATGTACCACTGCGGTTCAAGTGAAGTCCATCTGAGCACAGATTCTTATCTACTACCCGTCCGATCTAAAAATCTCACTCCCAGTTTCCTACATACTCACTCCATAGTCTTCTCAAATTCCCGATCAGCATCCAGTCAGTATCCCTCCTATATAGTGTCTCACGGATAACAGTTTCCACTTCCTTAAACTTCCCCGCGCTGCATTATCCAGATCATACACATTCCTAACTATGCTGATACCTATTCCTGCTTGCCGTACGTTGCTTGTACCAACATAAAAACAACCACCTACTCTTTATCCTCCTCTTTCCCTTCTACTTTCCTCAAAATACGACTTAACCTAAGTTTTGAATAACACAATATCCTAATTCCCTTTCCCACATACATTTTACACGTGCCTAACAATGGAGTCCCCCATGAAAATAACTTGAAATCCACCCAACTCATTTCAACCTCCCTCCTCTTGGCCTCCCTTATTTTCCATGACGACTACAAACCCACTTCCTCCCGCTTTCCTCCCTCTGATAATCCTCTTCTTCCTCCTTCTTCCTGTTCTCTTCTCTACATTCCCTTTTCCTACCTTTTCCTTTCCTCTTCCCTTTCCCTTCCTCGGTAACACTTTCCTCTTTCTCATCTTCCCTCTGATGTTCTACCCGCAGTGGCTCATACCGATTCCTCACCGATGCATCTCCTGAACTCCGCCTCTGATTATACCCCTTGGCCCTCAATGTCCTTCGCCCCAAAAAGGCTATATGACTCCTACCACCTGGAAGTACGGAGGGGTCAAACATGACCCTAACTTCAGACATTCTTTTAAGTTCAGGTAGGAGTGAAAACAGGAACCGCGACAGGTTTTCTACAATGAAAACAAGCTTCACAAGTTTTAAAGCTGTTCTTAACTGTTATACTATAATCTAAACTGTAGAGTCACATTATAAAATCAGACAAACGATTACTCAACAAACTAAACGCCACAGGTAGATATGGGAAAGAAGTTACAAACAATTAAGAATCAGAGTCAATTTTCTTTTTAGTTCACTTTGCATGAGTCCATACCCAGCCTATACAACAATGCTGATACACAGTGGTATGGATAGTACGTGGTTAAGTTAAAAATCACCCTCGAAGTTCACAATTCCCAAACATTGTTCACGGTTAAAATCATTTTTCTGTTCCATTTCACTTCTTACAATCTTTCTGCATGCTTTACACATGTAAACACCTTTCGTCTCCTCCTTACATTTGTTATGCACTTGGCATTTTCTGCGTCTGTGGTCATTTCGATGTTCATTTTCGCTATCATCATCACCGGCTACAGTTTGGGTCATTGTATTCCTGTTATGCACATTTGCCTCGGTAAGTTCCTCGGTGAGTTGTAGCAGAAATTTTCGGTGGAAGGTCCTGATATGTGTAACTTGCTTGTACAGCATCCAATCGTATATTCTTTCTAAGTCTAAAAAGTTACTGAATGTTTGTAATGGCCACCTACGCACGGCTGGATTGAAGTATACTTTCTGAGCATTTGGTGTACAACGTCAACTCCCTATTTAGTTTCGTTGTAACATGTTAGCATTCTTCCTTCTGTCAGTCCGCACCTTGTCATCTTGGTGAAGAGAACTAAGAACCAGTACATTCTTATTGAGCTTACCTTGATAAATAATCCGAGTTACGCCTTTCATCGTTACTTCCTGTCATACGCACATCAAGGTACACGAACTGGCCTCCTGTAGAAAGCTGGTTACCTGGTATTTTAGCTCTTCAGCTTTTTGCAATGATGAGAAAAAATCGTCGCACGTGACATTCCTTCACAATCTGATTCAGGGGGAGTTGAATTAATAATTCTCTTCGTTCTCAAATTCAGACTCATCCCTCATACTCCTTTATTCTTTATTACATCTACAGTCCCTACACCTGTATTCGTTAGCCCATCTTTGTTTCCCAAGAGAAAATGTTCAATGGGAAATGGTCGGTGTGCGAGTTTTTCGCATTATATTCGGTAGGACTCTTTTTCTTCACAAGTCCGGTCATTTTATTCCGATATTATATCTCAAAAGTCTCAAGACTTTCCGATAATATCAGTTGTTTATTGTTTGTCTCTTTCATAGGAATTCATGTAGCATAGTACCGTGGATGTCATCAGCATATTTCCACGTTTGACCTCATCTATCGAGCTGTTTTGGTCTTAGAGAAATGCGATAATCCATTTTCATTATTCGGCACCGGGCGAGTTGGCCGTGTGGTTAGGAGCGGGCAGCTGTGAATTTTCATCCGGGAGATAGTGGGTTCGAATCCCACTGTCGGGAACCCTGAAGATAGTTTTCCGTGGTTTCCCATTTTCACACGAGGCAAATGCTGGGGACGTACATTAATTAAGGCCACGACCACTTCTTTCCCATTCCTAGACCTTACCTATCCCATCGTCTCCATAAGACCTATCTGTGTTGGTGTGACGTAAAAAAGACAAATAGCAAAGAAACAAATAGCATTATTCAGTACGTTTCCGTAAACGTTTTTCTTTTTCATTTTAAAACTGAATTGGGTATTCTTTTGCTTCTCGTGGTAAGGCATCTTCACAATCGCAACACATACTGAAGACCCTTGCGAACTGACTGCTGCTGAGCGATAACTAATTGTTTTAGAAATACGTGGCAAATGGATATTTACTTAGGAAGAATGTCACCAGACAGCACCACTTACCAGAAAACACTAAGACTATGCATTTGCGTGACCTGTGCATATTAAGATGAACTCTGAATATGAATCACATTCTCCCTGAATGTTAATTTCATTTTTTATCCTACTTACGTTTCGATTTCTCATCGCAGTGCATTGGTTCGGAAGTCCTACTCCACTATATCGTCGCTGCCGAGACAAAATCTCTTATGTGAAATGTTCTAGCTTGGAACTTAGATTCTGTCATCTAGGGTGCAATATTGTGTGAATATTGTCAAGGCATATTCGCTCTTCATAATGTATGTGCTGCGGGTCAGTATGTCTCTTCATAATGTATGTGCTGCGGGTCAGTATAACTCCAGAAATATTATCACATGGGTTTTGTCACGGCAACGACGATATACTGTACTTTTATACCAAAAAAGAATGAGGATTGAAGTAACCGTGGATATCTGACAGACAATCTATAGTTATCCTCCAATAAACCATAGTTAATAAGGCTTACATTCCGTCGCCGCATTCCACCACACTGATGTTTCCAGGCATATATTTGTCGGCTCTGTTCTTTGAGATTCAGGAAACTTTGCGCTGAGAAAGAACAAAGGACGTAGTATGTAACACCATAAAGTGGATGACAGAATATTTTGCCTTTCCGGGGTCGAGAAGAAAAAATTCTTAGCAAAAGATTCTGAAGTAATGGTATCGAAAATCTACCTTCGAACTGTTTCGATTAACAGTCAATAATAGAATGATCGTCAATGTTCCCTCAACAAGTACGGCATAGCAGAAGAATACGGAAGGAAATGTAATAAAAATGTTTTAAGATGGACGGTACCCATGTACTTCAGGAACACAATGTTCTTCTTTCCCATTTCTTGTTTTAACGTCGTACAGACTCACCCAGGTGTTCGGGGATACTGGATTAGGAAGGAGCTACGACTATCAAGAAGCAGAAGTGTAGGACCAGAATAATTTGGTTTGAAAACGGGATACCAAGACAAAGCCATCCTCAGGGCTGGTGACGATGGGATTTGAACCCGCGATCCCCCGAAAGCAAGGTTACAGTTGTACGACCCTTGCAAAGCAACCAACACGCTCAGCCCATATTAACGAGAGTAACAATCCAGCATGTTATTTTGATTT
Organism: Anabrus simplex; assembly: GCF_040414725.1. Classification (NCBI taxonomy): domain Eukaryota; kingdom Metazoa; phylum Arthropoda; class Insecta; order Orthoptera; family Tettigoniidae; genus Anabrus; species Anabrus simplex. The sequence goes on from NC_090267.1 coordinate 183,912,192, forward strand.
TGGATTTTTTTTCAGTCCAGAGTTATTATTTTTTCCACTCGTCTTTAGTTACCTTGGCTTCCCTCAAGTTAAAGATCTCCTGCGAGACCAAATTTTAGTACTGTATATTCCCTAAACGCACAACTAGAACTGCCTCTAAGGTGTCGAATTAAGACTGAAATAAGACAAATTTAAGACAGTCACGTAACACATGACCTAATGTTGAAGTAATACCGAATTGTAGTTAATAAATGCCTCTCAATGTGAGAAGAATAATCAAATTTACATTAAAATCTAACTAGGTATGAAAATAGACTTCGAAATCTGGCTATAATAATAATAATAATAATAATAATAATAATAATAATAATAATAATAATAATAATAATAATAATTTAATTTTACGACCCACTAATTCGTTTTTGAATATTGTGAGGCGCTGAAATGGCGGATTTATTTCCTGCATTGAGCAATGATATACCACCTCACTGAGCTGAACCCAAGGCCGTTAGTGAGATTCAGAAATTTAGTACCAAACCATTCACCCCAGCTGACTGTCAGAGGAAAATCACAGCTGATAAAGGAAGATCGGTCTGACATATTGGGAGTATAAGTGGAAGTCATGTCACGTTCAGCTCAGGCTCTGTGTTCACAAATACTTCCCAAACTCCGAGTCTTTGGGTAAATTATTGCATAACTAGTACATAAGCCTGTCTTCGATAGTCTAAATTACTATCTATAAAGTAGTTGGAAATTCTAAATGGACTATTAATATATCTTCTGAATGAAAGTTACCCTTTTCCAGGTTTTATGTGGCATGATAATGGAATAAAAACAGGCGTTACAGTATTTCTTTACAAACCATATTGAGTGCAGTTGTGGCTTGGAGTTGTACTTTGAAGTCTATGGATCTGAAAACTCTTCGAAAAGCTACGTACAACTGCCAAAAACACTGGAGTGGGGAGATTCATTCCAACTTTAACTTCAGTCCTGGTGGCTTATTCATTGTGACAGAGAAGGCTAAATTTAGAGGAAACTGCCTCCATTTAAGAACGAATAGTATACACACTTTCTTCCTGAAGCTGATCCCGTCTGTAAGAACGATATTTTTCTAAACTTCGTAGATTAAATCTCGTTGCATTGCAAAAACCGGCTTTATCTCATTAGCATCAACGCACACATGGAGGCAATGGCAATGTACGTTACTTGGTCATTTTTCAAGCTCTTCAGAACCTATTGTTTGATGATGTTAACTTGTTTGTTCGTTGGGAAAAGGAATTCTTCTTTGGAAAACACTGTACTCTCACTTGTAAGAAAAGAAAAACCAAGTGAATTTCGTGGAATATTTTTTTGAAATACGGTTTTGTTGAATCTAGATAGTGCCATTTGGCCCAGTTCTCCGTTGCCGCATTTTAGAAGCCCTTCAATGAAGTTAAATATTCATTATGAGCCATGAAAATGAAAAATGAAAACCTGCAACCTGTTTTCCAGTCATATTCGTGTCAGGGATGTAATGAATGAAACATATATAGGCTGTTATTACAATGGAGTCACCACTCCCAAGGTGATTTATTAATGAGTGATAAATGCTATGAAATGATAATGTAGAGTGTTGCTGGACTGAAAGATGACAGGGAAAACCGGAGTACCCGGAGAAAAACCTGTCCCGCCTTCGCTTTGTCCAGCACAAATCTCACATGGAGTCACTGGATTTGAACCACGGTATCTAGCGGTGAGAGCCCGACGCGCTGCCGTCTGAGCCACGGAGGTTTTTTTCATTATGAGCCTTAAGGTATAATATTTTAAAAGTCACCGGATATCAGTTGCTCTGTAACAGTGAGGAAATACTGCCAGGCACTGTTGGAAGTGTATACCAAGCAAGATCATGTTTCTAGAGACAGGTGATTTGTAATTTTACTGTATATAGCTGATCTACTTCGGAAAGAATGTAATTGGGGGGGTCATTGTTGCCTCGTCCTATATATCTAAGTTAGACTGTCCTATTTACTCGGCGTTTTCCGGCATTCTTATGTTCGGTCTGTGAATTTAGAGCCATTACTCTTCCTCGTGTATTAACCTGACTCAATTCATTTTTCACCAAACATATCGTTTTAGCTTCACTTGTTTGTCTTTGTAAATGCGTATTTTATTTCTACCACTTTTACCTTTGTTTACTTTTTTGTCTTCCTCGTGGAAGTTTAATATGTTGGATGGTCTCCTCATTTGAAATTTGTTGATTCAACACACATAATCTTGGCGATTGAAAATGCTTTTCAGGTGAAACCTCATGTTCTTCCGACGAATTTCTGCTGGCAAATTTGTGCGCACGTATAGCCGGCTGAACTAAGTTCAAAGCTCCAATAGAAAGAAAACACATTTTAGGCCTGAAATATGTTTCTCCTGAGATAATGTCATGAAACGAATAATTAATATAATCTCCCGATAATCACCAGATCCTAATTCATTCATTAAATGTGCCAGTATAGCGCGAGCGAATGGATACGATGTCTGCTAACCAGACATTGAAATGCAAAGAACACATACACATTAAATAATTACATTTGCTAATACCGCTCTCTGTAATGCCAGTACATCAAAGCAGGTTCGGTCTAATGAGATTAGATTGTAGTAATGTTGCTACTTGCTCCAAACGACAACCTCATTGTACTGAATGAGAAGAATTAACAATTGTCTTCTGTCTGTTATCGCATTCAAAACGCGAAAACTTCAAACAAGAAAATATAACTTCGTTCAGTATTATGCCAGTAGAAGACGTTAATGTTATTATTTGCAACATATTGACAATATTACCTCACTGAATGAGAGGTAATGTATTTTATCTAGAAAGAATCATATCGCTACCGTAGAAAAACCCTACAACGAAGCATCTAAGATCAAAATTTTTAAGATGTCACTGCTCATACTGTAAGGGATCCTTAACTCTGTTACTGAAATTACAAACATATAAAACTGCTTTTATATTGAAAAATCTGAATATCTGCATTTAAAATGGAAATTATGAAAATTAACGTTCATTAAATAAAATATACACTCGTCGGACCTTGTACTCACACTTACTTGTTAACTGCTTACTTACACATACTTACTTATACATACCACTCAGTGCAGCAATAGAATGTGAATCTTGACTAGCTCTAGGGTGTGGGGTAATAAGCTTACTTTTGACAACATACCGTATAAGTTCTGGGAAAAGGAGATTGGCGTTCGGTTTCCCCATTAATTTTGAGGTTAAGATATTTTACTGTCATTGAAATAAAACTATGAATTCGTTTGATAGAACAAAATATATTCTTTAAATAATACACTGACTGACAGAGCAAATGCAACACCAAGAAGGAGTGGTTCGAAAGGGATGAAAGTTGGGGAAAAAACAGAGACGGCACGGACGAATAATTGATGTTTATTTCAAACCGATATGCAGGTTATACAATGCGCACGGCATCAACTCAGTAGGATGTAGGACCACCGCGAGCGGCGATGCACGCAGAAACACGTCGAGGTACAGAGTCAATAAGAGTGCGGATGGTGTCCTGAGGGATGGTTCTCCATTCTCTGTCAACCATTTGCCACAGTTGGTCGTCCGTACGAGGCTGGGGCAGAGTTTGCAAACGGCGTCCAATGAGATCCCACACGTGTTCGATTGGTGAGAGATCCGGAGAGTACGCTGGCCACGGAAGCATCTGTACACCTCGTAGAGCCTGTTGGGAGATGCGAGCAGTGTGTGGACGGGCATTATCCTGCTGAAACAGAGCATTGGGCAGCCCCTGAAGGTACGGGAGTGCCACCGGCCGCAGCACATGCTGCACGTAGCGGTGGGCATTTAACGTGCCTTGAATACGCACTAGAGGTGACGTGGAATCATACGCAATAGCGCCCCAAACCATGATGCCGCGTTGTCTAGCGGTAGGGCGCTCCACAGTTACTGCCGGATTTGACCTTTCTCCACGCCGACGCCACACTCGTCTGCGGTGACTATCACTGACAGAACAGAAGCGTGACTGATCGGAGAACACGACGTTCCGCCATTCCCTCATCCAAGTCGCTCTAGCCCGGCACCATGCCAGGCGTGCACGTCTATGCTGTGGAGTCAATGGTAGTCTTCTGAGCGGACGCCGGGAGTGCAGGCCTCCTTCAACCAATCGACGGGAAATTGTTCTGGTCGATATTGGAACAGCCAGGGTGTCTTGCACATGCTGAAGAATGGCGGTTGACGTGGCGTGCGGGGCTGCCACCGCTTGGCGGCGGATGCGCCGATCCTCGCGTGCTGACGTCACTCGGGCTGCGCCTGGACCCCTCGCACGTGCCACATGTCCCTGCGCCAACCATCTTCGCCACAGGCGCTGCACCGTGGACACATCCCTATGGGTATCGGCTGCGATTTGACGAAGCGACCAACCAGCCCTTCTCAGCCCGATCACCATACCCCTCGTAAAGTCGTCTGTCTGCTGGAAATGCCTCCGTTGACGGCGGCCTGGCATTCTTAGCTATACACGTGTCCTGTGGCACACGACAACACGTTCTACAATGACTGTCGGCTGAGAAATCACGGTACGAAGTGGGCCATTCGCCAACGCCGTGTCCCATTTATCGTTCGCTACGTGCGCAGCACAGCGGCGCATTTCACATCATGAGCATACCTCAGTGACGTCAGTCTACCCTGCAATTGGCATAAAGTTCTGACCACTCCTTCTTGGTGTTGCATTTGCTCTGTCAGTCAGTGTATATAAAAAATAGTGAGTCTTGTTGCGATAAAACAGATGAGAATATGAAATTATGACATTGTAACTGAAAGAAACTAGGCATGAATTTGAATTCTTCTTGACCGGACATTAAACAATTTATACGAAATATTTCCCTCACTGATTCACTTGACTGTACCTTCAACACTTCGAGTGTAATTACGACGTATTCCTTTGATCTGGTGTTTACTGTAGATGTGTCACGCCTAACTTGGTGATACATCCTTGTGACTGCTTCTTCTCCATATCATCTGACTTCTTTGTAAGTCAATATGGCATTACCTCATGGCAGGTGGTATCCATCTCTGACTCCATGGTAAGCCCTTGCGTCCGTGTGTTCAACTAAGTGACCCACCAACTTTGGCCTCACTCTCTCAATGGCCAATGATTAATGGCTCACTGAGTCTTCTCCATCTCTCGTTCACACTCGTTGACTGACCGACTGAGGCCTCTTCATCTCGTAGACTTCTTCACTGTTCAGCTTCAGTTTAACTAATGACTTATGACCGACTGAGGCCTCTCCTTCCCGTAGACTGACGCTATAAGGCGCTGGTCCTCGTATTTATAACCATTGGTTGACACACCTACGTAATCTCCAGAAATAACAATAACTTACTCCCACCCGCCTCAAACTGTTGCATGTAATGGTGAAATCCCCTGGGGCGGCTGAGTCTCTGAGCGCATTGCTAAAAGCTCACGATGACGTAGCCATGACGTAGCGATGTCGGGTCGGTTATTCCCTCGGACTCAGCAAGGGATCCCACCTCTACCGCCTCAAGGGCAGTGTCCTGGAGCTTCAGATTCTGGGTCGGGGATACAACTGGGAGGATGACCAGTATCTCAACTGCTATGCTGAACAGGGGCCTTGTGAAGGGATGGCAAGATTGGATGGGACAGGCAAGGAAGAGGGAAGCGGCCGTGGCCTTAAGTTAGGTACCATCCCAGCATTTGCCTGGAGGAGAAGTAGGAAGCCACGGAAAACCACTTCCAGGATGGCTGAGGTGGGAATCGAACCCACCTCTACTCAGTTGACCTCCCGAGGCTGAGTGGACCCCGTTACAGCCCTCGTACTGAACCATATCACCTGGTCACGGTTCAATTAATATACCTATTATAAGACAAATGGGATCTACAGTATATTTCATTTTATTCACCAGTTTCCATCATCCTGAAAGGTGAAGAGAGGCTGGGTAAGACTTGCATTGTGTGAATTAGGGAGTGCCACCTACGCAGGTACAGGCTAACGGTACAAGATAGGTGTGGTAGACCAACATCTCCGAGAACGTTAAGTTCAAACTTTTGGACCAGGCTAGTTAAACAGAAAATATAGCGGTGATATGACAGAGAGCTTCGACAGCAGTGACGTAGAAGGGAGACTACCAACCTTGCGCACGGAAATATGAGAGGTCCAGGACTGATAGACTGTCATTTGTTCTACTCTTTTTATTAATTAGGAGCAATAGTTAATGCCGATCTGACCAGATGCTGCATGCTGGTAATTAAGGATTTTGATAAAATATCACCTCGATATCATGCGAATAATTTATGAATCATGAATTTCAAACGAAGCAGCGGTTGAAGAGGCAACGGTGATACTACAAAGAAGTTTCAAACGAACCTAACGGAATTTATAGGTGAGGCGTCCCAAGCCTGATTTGAGAAGAGTACAGAGCCGCGAACCTCAACCCAGTCTGCTGTAGCTACTTGGCGTGGTCGGTTAAGTGATCAGTCGCGCCGCGTTTGTATTTCCATTGTATGATATCCAGTGTGCCGCGCGAACTGTCTTCATAATATAAAACCGCGTGCTTTCGTGCAACAACTCAAGATGAACATTTATATAAGCGTCATCCATTCACGCAGAAATTAGACTGTGATTCGTTAATTAATTAATAAACTGTGACATTAATTAACAGAGTGTTAGGAGCTCATCCGAGAAACAGTGATAGGTGGAGACATAAAGGAAGCCGTGTTAAAGGGAATTCAAGTGCGGTTTGCGCATAAATTATTGCCTTCATATGCTAAACTATAATCGAATGTCTCTAATTAACGTGAGCACTGCGAGTGATAGCCACTCCGTTATGTGAGACCGAGTATAACAATCTCGTAAAGATCAGTGCGCAATAGGCAAATTATATCACTGTGTTCATGTTCCAGTCAGCTGTACCTGTTATCGATGTTCAAGAAAGAAGAACTTCCTGGGTTAGTGCAAGAAAGAAAACCCAGAACATGAACCAGATCGTCCCGGGGATTGAAGACCACCATTCCAGACCAGATGTCTCCATCAATATGATGGGCTAAGCGAGACACGATTCCCGGCTATTGAGCTGGAAGTGATGATGCAGAAGTTGGTTGAGTTTGATCCACATTTATTTTGCATGATAAATAAGATAATTCGGATTGTGCCCTATCTTGTATTAAGTTAGTTTGTAAATATGCATGATTAGTTTGTTTTACTTTGATGCCTTACGCATAATATGATTTTTCTTCATCAATGAGTACTTGGGTCTGACAATCCATTTCTTTATATTATACTTAGTTTTGTTTATCATTGGTTAAAGGGAACGATAGTTTAGTCAGTTATCGTTTTTGTTTACAATATTCATATGGCACCGTGTTGATGGTGCAAGATTATACCGAAGTCATGATCATTTTATTGTGTGGAGGTGCTAGGACCTCAGATCTTGTGCAGGGAATGAAGCCAGAACAAGAGATAGTTAAAGATTAGGAAGGGTTGTGTTGCATGCTTTTACAGCTGGTACTTCGAGCAGAGTGTATTGAACTATTTAACACCGTTGTAACAAGTTCTTCTATACGATTAAGCGAGGAACCGAACCGTAGCTAGGGATATGAGATGTTGGTAGGGACATATTAGATGGCCAGGGTGCGCCATGTTATATTTGCACTGCCATGGAGATACGGATATTGAGTTGCGTGGCAACGAGGTTTAAAGCCGTGATATGACCAAGTTGTGAACCGGCATACTGTTGTTGTGAATGCGGAAAGCGCTGATAGAGATTTTGTGTTGGCCGTGAGTGCTAATAAGACATAAAATAAGGAGCCCAGAGGATGGCTGATATTTCCGGAATGGGTAATTTCCGAGGAATATTTCTTTATTGTAATTTGCTTCTGCCTGTGAGCAGGAAGTCGAGGTTATTTGGCAGCCATGAAAGGTGGTTTGTACGGGAATAAAGTGCAAGGTGCGGCCAGATAAGCCCAGGCAGGTCCCGTTAACTTATCCTAAAGCAGAGGGGAGGTTCTGGCAGCTGATCACTTTCACTCTTGTCCTTCATTTACGCTCTCCAGCTGAGACCTTGTTTTGGTTACTACAGAGACACACCGAGGGGGGCATGCCCGCATACCGTCGGACATCCTGGAGGATGACTGAGGAACGCGCCAATTGTCATTTAAGCGTATATTTACATGTGTTTTCTTTTCAGATATTTGTGATGTTGAAGTGTATGTTTTGTTTTGTGATGTTGGCATAGTGTGCGTTCAGCGTTGTGTTAACTTATGGTAGACAGTACGGGCTGTTTTGCCGGGGTGGAAGTTCTGACTTCTCATTTGCATACGGGCCGTCCGTATTTAGCTTCTGTGTTATTGTGGGGTTAGTGCTGTCAGTCCCAAGACTGCATTGTGTATTTATGTTTACCGAGGTATTCGGCTTTTATTCATGTAAATATTTGGGCGTTCAATGCGAATGGTATCTTGTTTACTTGCGTTTCTTTATATAACATTCTTAAGGCTTTACGCCACTTGCGGATCGAATTCAACTAACATAAATCTGAACAGGCATATTGAGTCAGTTGATTTACCACTTATAAAGACTGTCACTTTGAGTCTTATCCTCATATCGAAGGGTCACGCTTTGTGATACCGGGTTATATTTGTGCATATTCTTGTAAAGTTTGTACGTTGACGTAATTTTCTCATGCATTTTTCATAATTAAAGTTTTTGTGTGATCCTTAAACCCAAGTTTCTCATTTAAATACTATGTATTTCTTAGACCTGTCCTTTTTGGTGCGTATATTTACTTTGGATAGAATTTTGAACCCATTTTCCTTTTTTCGGACAAACCACGCGTCTCTCCGTTGAGCTAGGCCTTAGGCACATGGACAGGATCGGGTACAGCACCACTTTTCAAATGTCGTGGCATAGCCGGGAATCGAACCCGGACCTCCGGGGGTGGCAGCTAATCACGCTAACCACTACACCACAGAGGCGGACTACATCCTGACAACTACCCCTAAATACTCTCATAACCAGAAGGAGAGATCTGAAGAATCTGTAACCTTTCTTAACAACTTTGTCAGCATAGTTACCCTAATCAAGATCATTCCTTATAGAAACATCTAAGTACTTATAATGTTCTCCATGAGGTACTCACCCCATCAACACAGTAATTAACAGTCAGAAGACTTTTCCTCTTGGTAAAGCTTACAATTTGACTTGTCATCCCATTTACCTACATATCATTATCCGTTGTCCAACTCATAACAATGTCTAGTTTCCCCTGCAGACACTCACAATCCTGCAGTTCATTGACTACTCTACACCACATAACATCATCCGAAAGTACCCTTATCAATAATTCCAGTTGTTTGCTCATAAAAGTTATATATGTAAGAAAACATTGAGGTCCAATAATACTACCTCACGGGACACACCCCCACCCCCACCTTAATCATTACAGGATCAGATAAAACATCTACTATAATTCCATGAGTTCTATTTTCCAGAAATGTAGCCACCCATTCAACCACTCTTTTGTCTAGTCCAATAGCCCTCATTTACGTCTGTAATCCCCCATGATCTACCTTATCAAAAGCCTTGGATTGGTCAATAAAGATACAGTCCATTTGACCTCCTGAATCTAAAATATCTGCTATATCTTGCTGGAATCTTACAAATTGAGCTTCAGTGGAATAACCTTTCCTAAACTCGAACTGCGTTCTACCAAGCCAGTCACATGGTTGTGGGTGTATTTAAGGGTAGTAGTGAGGATGTAAATGAGAGGGCGAATACTGTAAGTATCTGGTAAGAGTATGCTTCCAGTGCATAGGCATAAGCATAAGCATAAATCAGTACTATACATTTTACGTATCCTGATTTACCCTTTGCAATGTGTCCCTTTATCAATTTTCGGCGAAGTTTCTTAGATGATATTGACGAATTACGAGCACTGTTAAAATAATCGGTTTACCGATAGATAGCTCCGATTCCATGCTTCAGGAAGGTCCGTGGTTAAGAAATTATGACAGTATCGTGGGAAGCTTTCCAAAATGCATAACTATCTGCAATTGGTTAACGACCGTTTTTTCCCCACATACCCTACAATCAAGGTAGTTAGAGTAAGAGGTAGGCATCATGCGCAGGTCTCGCCACCACGATTGGCAGTGATGACGTCATTGTGAACCCTTAGCGCCTTGTCTTCTGTATGAGGTAGGCTAATACACAGCTGTGAGCTGTTTTAGCCACAAGTTAGAGATAAGAGAACTTCATTGATATTTTAACATCACCTCAGAAAAGGCATTCCAATTCATTTTTACAGTAGAGTAATAATAGGAGATCAAATACAGTGTGAATCAAACAGCGTTTCTGAAGTATTTCGATCTGTATAAAAGGTTGTAACAATGCTAAGACTGTGATCGCAGTGGAATAGCCATTCCATTATGTTCATGTTACCTATGATAACAATAACAAGGGGGCTCTAATTGTTACAGACTCGAACATTAAAGCTTGATGACTGCAAGAATTATGTCCGTTGTTACACGTAATATTAGGAAACTATATACACTGTCAACAACACAAGCAGCAAAGGTTAGGAAACTGTCCACAACACAAACAGTACAGTAAAGGTGCTCCTCCAAGTGCGAGGAACTGACAAATTCCACGTTAACATTAGATAGGCAATATACATTAATGAGCCTGTATATTAACATTCTTAGCACTAGTTTCATATACAACATGATAAATTTCCTTTCATAAAAAATAACAGGTAGGTTATACACAAAGAATAATACTCATACTTTAAAAAAATATCACCGAGCTCGATAGCTGCAGTCGCATAAGTGCAGCCAGTATCCAGTATTCAGGAGATAGAAGGTTCGAATCCCACTGTCGGCAGCCCTGAAGATGGTTTTCCGTGTTTTCCCATTTTCACACCAGGCAAGTGCTGGGGCTGTATCTTAATTAAGGCCACGGCCGCTTCCTTCCCAGTCCTAGCCCTTTCCTGTACCATCGTCGGCATAAGACGTATCTGTGTCGGTGCGACGTAAAGCTAATAGCAAAAAATCTCACTTATCTATAGCATCAGTGGAATTTCTTTTGCTTTTCTTCTTTTATTATCGGTATTGTAATAACTGAAAGCCGGTCTCTTGAATGCCTTTCTTACTTTTGTTTAAAGCGTCCATTCGAATAAAAGAACGGCTTCTCACGAAGCAACATGTAAGCTCATAAATTTCGGGGAATTTCTTCTTCAGGATATCCGTAAGGTTTGTGATGATGTTAAAACCCTCTTTCAGTTCCTTCTCGTGGTAGGCTGCATCAGACTATCTCTAGGCGTTTCTGAAATCTAATTTCCACCCCTTGTATGTTGACCTGTTTTCTGTATCGAGGTTCTTCTTCTTTACCCTAAAAGCTATATAGCCAATGAAGTCTTCAAGCAACTCATCACGATCCTTGGTTTCACGACTGTCCTCGACCTGTTTTACTAGCTCTTCAAGGGCTTTAACGACCCCTTGCTCATCCTCCAGTAAAGAATAGGATGTTGTGGGCTCAACGCTGGCTTTTTTAAAAAAATTATATTTGTTCGTGGCGTCGAACTCTGTAGAACTTTTGCCACTATATTCACCATATGATAGGAACCTGCGGGTAAGTGTAATTGCGGAAGTGTAGAGTGTTGGATGTGAGGAAAGGGAGGTTAAGGACGGCACAAACACCCAGTCCCTAGGCCAGGGATATTAATAATTTACAATTAAAAACCCCTGACCCGGCCGGGAATCGAACCCGGGGCCACCGGGTGACAAGGGAACGCGTTGCCCCCCGACATCAGAGTAGTGATAGAGTTCATCAGTAGCATGTAACATATTTGGACGTAATGTTTCATAATCTTCCGGAGAACAGTTGGAATTTCTTATCGCCTCGGAAGCATTGAGGCTAAGAAGGAATGATTTCACCTTTTGCGTCACAGCTGTCGGAAGAGGATGGTCATAAAGCCTTCCGAACCTTCGAAGCTGAGAAAAATAGCTTTCGATAATGTCTTGATTACTTCTGTCACCATTTATTTAGGCCAGTGGCTTTAGGGAATACATAAAAAAGTGTATGTTTCGTTCCTTCGCGTGCCTGCTATGTTTTGTGCAGCGTGCACTCGCGTGACAAACCATACTGAAAAGTGTACACTATTACTGATTTTTACGTTTTATCACATAAAATAAACACACACGGTTTCTTATACACCACAGATATGTTACTATCGTGTATAATTAGCGCCTAGCTTCTGCGTGCACTGTGATTCTTATTCGAACTACCTCTACCTCATTCAAGGCAGATTCAGCGTAAGGGTCCTGCGTGACGTCACAGCTCTGCTTTGCTACTGCGCAACTCTCTCATGGTCCCTACCTTGTATTCTACGTACCTTGCCCTACAATAAGAATTTCGAGGGTGAAATCAAGGATAGTTTCGAACGTCTAGACCGAGCAAACCGCTGCCTGAACTGGGTCACGTAGCAGTCATCTTGCATTCAATCGGCTTCTCATTTTCACATCAGGCAATTAATGACACAGCCACTTCCTTCCCACTCCTAGCCCTTTCCTAACCCACCGTCGTCATAAGACCTATCTGTGTCGATACGACGTAAAGCAAAATTGTAAAAATGGTCAGGATTTCAATACCAATGAGGAGCCAAACGCAACGAAACTTAGAAGCAACATAAGAGATAAACAATACGAGATCTGGAAAACTTACCCCACCGGGTATCGCACTTTTTCGAATGCCAAAATCAAACACCTGGATTTCCATCAAAACAGCTCAAAAGACTAATGAAATAAATATGAATTGTAATATCACGCATAGTAGTGCCGACATCAAGGCGATCGACAGAAAAAAGAACGTCGCTTCACATCGACTCAAGTATGAGATTTGAAGGTGGAAGTACACAAGCGAAAGATGTTATTCAGAGAAAAAGAGGCACTGTGAATCCTGACCGAAACATCTGGAAGAAGAATACAACATCCTGATCCGGAACTGGGAAGTGATTGGACTGCTGTTTAGCGCTCAAGAAGTAGTATGTGCCTAGTTTCTGTGCGAACTTCTTTCGGATTAACGTTTTGGAACTAGAAAGCCGTGCCGTCAGTATTCTCAGGGAATCTCTCCAAAATTTAAGTCACATTTGTATAGTACTTATGACAGATTGCAAATGGAACAAATATTTCCAATCGGGGATAGCCATATTTTTACGGGAAATATGAAATTATTGAATTAATACAAATTTAATATGTTATTTTAATATTGTTTATGAAAGCTAATTATCAGGCTGCATCTTCACCGTAACCCTTATACAAGAATAGCTATCCTTTATGGATTTTCTCTCTTTCCAGGAAAAGATGAAATGAAATGTTTTGTCCCGAACATGAAGATAATGTCCTGTTGGAGTCTCATTAATACCGTGAACACAGTATAGAGATTTAGTAAAAGTGAGAAACATTGTTGTGTTTCATTTAACTATTTGTTTACTGATGGGACTTTATAAAGTCCCACCTTTAAAAAATCACTGCAGGAACTTCACGTTACCTGGAAACCACAGGGAAATTATCAGTTTTATCAGTTTTTGAATGTAGTAAGAGATGGCAACATCGATCACACACAGTGTACAACAGCTATCTTGCTCAAACGTGTGGCGCTACGCAGTAGTGGTGGAGCTATTTTCAGGAATGCTGGAGTGCAAAGAAAATTTGATTTTTAATAGCAATTCTACTGTTGAAATGGTAAGCTAATACATTTTCCTACTAAAAGATTACTTAAAAATACAAATTTTTCTCTATGAACTTATTCTTTATGAATCATTGTGCAATTCTCACTGAGAACTTCAAAGTCCGACCAGGTTCCAAAGACAACAAGTAGTGATTGTAATGATGTAATCATTTATTTTATATTGTGTCATACATTAAATTAAGGAGCAGGCTAATGCTTCGCGCGAGTATTGACGTTAGGATTAGACATGCGGGTACTGGAGGTATAACAGAGGCAAAAATAGGTTGTAACATCAGTTTCAGAATTATTAGGCACTACCGAACCACGACTTATATCACATATTTACATACATTGTTCATAAATAAATGTCTTCCTTTATATGTATATCAATAAGAAACAAAATAGGTTTTTGCATGAAGTACGAAATCTGCTTATAAGATATATTAATTCCTTCCTCTAGTAACATGTTATGTTTAAATGAGTTACACATTTCCCGAGACCTATCTTTCATAGCAAATTACTGCTCAGAGAATAAACTAAGTTGACCACCTCCTCGTCTCCAGTAAGAGCAAAGTTGTTAGAAACATAGAGTCCGCCTCGCAAGGATTGTAACATAATATGTTAGTTTCGATGCTGCCATTCTTACCTAGAAATGATTCTGGAGGAGAGATGTGTTCAATACAGCTGTCAGGGACCAACCCACCCGCCCCTAGAAGTATATTTACTTTTATAATACAAATAACGATCTTGGCGCCATTACCGACTGCGGGCACTGGCCGAGATATCGAAGATTACGACGTCATTCCCACCAATTAAGAGACAGAGATTTCGTTACCAACTACTGCAAAAGAAAACGTGCTAAAGAGGCCCATGAAAGTTAAAAGTGTCGTCACGTCGGAAGATAACCTTACACTTTCTCAATCCTTCCATTAATCTCGGGCGTACTGGAAGAAAAGAAAAGGTCATTTAATAACTTTAATATATTTTTTGCACATCCAAACCATGAGAACTCGGAACCACACTTCCTTCAAGAGACTCTCTTCTGGGGCCGCGGCGCATACTGTCCGCACGGCAAGGAAAAGTAAAAGACAGCCATATCAAATCAACAACCGGTAGTTGGCACCAGTGCTATTCTACTTACCTCAACTTACCTCAGTGCTACTAGTGGTAACCTAAGTATTAAACAAAGGACAGTCACATAGCTTGCGCCTCATAGTGGTGCCTCGTGTTACTAACAATACGGGGTGGCTTCTATAGTTATAGCGCGAAGTTATCGACTTGATATTAAAAGTTTATGTTTGCAAGTATGATAAACAGAGTTCTCTTTGTAAAACAGAAAAGAAAGTACTGCCATGCACAACTGTCACATATTCAAAATCATCTAGTGTTTTTAGTATACACCTGACGAAGTTCAGTATTCTCTCACTTTCATAAGGCACTAACTACTTCCTCTAAACACACTTATCATACAACTTGAGGCTACTCTATATCAGGCACTCGGAATTCACAGCGTCAATTAGGCTTGTTTCGTTTTGAAGTTGAGAGGGAGAGCAAGACCCTCAAGTAACAGGTACGTTATAAACATTGCGGTTTTTTTTCAGTTTATGCGGATTGAAATCAGACAATCTCTATGCGAAATTCACGTTCCTTCCTACACTTTCACAGAAGTAAGCCACGATTCGTCTCATAAACACTCTGGTGCTCTCGTGGATGACTATTACCAACCAGGGTGCAACATTTTCAGTATTTATTTCATGTTTTAATGTGTGAAAAATTAAATAATCCCCAGAAAATAACCTCTAAACATTTATATGTAATGGAATCCAGTCTCTTATGAAAATTACTTCTAAAATATGGGTTAAATTATACCTGTCACCTAATAAATTCTCTGAATTTAGACAGTGACCTACCACTGTGGACCAAATCGTATTGTTATACCATTGAATATCCGAACAGGTTTTTCTCCGGATAATCCGATTTAAAGATAAGAGGTATAGAACTAAACGAGGCCACCGAGCTCGTTACTAAATAGAGGATTGTAACGGCATTTAGTACATTCACAGTGGCTCGCAGACTGAACGCTGAAAATGCATAACACTCTATAATGGATATATATGTATGATATAACTACTTTTATAGTTTCCGGAGACGCCGATAGGCCTGAAATGTGTCCCGCGGGAGTTGTTTTACTTGCCGGCAAATCTACTGACAAGAGGCTAGCGTATTTGAGAACTTTCAAAATTCCAGGCTTGAACCTGCCAACCTGGACTGAAAAAGCCAACACCTTAATCGTCTGAACCGTTAAGTTGGAGTCATGCTTGTAGTTTAATACATTATTATAAAGGTTAAATAAAGGAACTCAAATGCATAACAACAGTTACCCATGCGAGCACACACAAAAAAGCATCCCATGAGACAGATTATTCCATGGGATTAAAGTCAAACCGTCCACCTCTGTGGTGCAGTTGTGTAGTTTGATTAGCTGCCATCCCCTGAAGGCCAGGGTTTGATTCCCGGCTCTGCCGTGAAACTTGAAATGCGGTACTAGGGCTGGAACGGGGTCCACTCAGCCTCGGAAGGTTGAATGATGACGTTGGCGGCGATTAGGGTGCCGGACGCCATACATCAGTGAGGCTTCACTCCCGTTCCAATTTGCAGCTCCATAGGCTAGGTGCAAATAAGCCATTTCGTTGGTGTACCGAAACGGAACCGTTCTCACCAACTTATTTAGAAGCCAAGTGAATACTGCCTGCTGGGGCTGGAAAGCGACAGCGCTAAATGAAGGAGAAAATTGTGCATTCGCACCGAGCTTTATGCCTGTCTCCATCTGTCATACAACACACTTCCCCTCCCTTTCCTGAAGCACTATAACGGGCAGCCGTTTAGCTCTCTACCACACCAAATACGGTGAGTTCGTGAATTTGAATCCCAATCTAGGAAATAACAAGGTAATCTCATTTTCTCAAAAAGAAGTCTTTTCTCCTCATCATTCTTAACACGTAGAGCATATTTAACTTTTGTCGGCATAATTTAGATACATCATGTATGTTCACTGTGTTTGCTCACTTCAGACCGGTTGCTCCCATTGCCTGCCAATATCTACAATCGGGTTTTATGTCTTCTTATCACGCGATATATTTAGTCCAACCAAGGTGATCTATTTAGAGATACAAATTAATTTCGACGTGTATGGTAGACTAACTGGTACCCTCTCTAATATATTTCAGAGAGTACAGAACATTCCAAAATTTCATAACTTAACTCCTATATTCCATAACCTAAATTGGCTTAAACTAAATCAGCGTCGTAGCTATCGTTCGTTTCTTCTACCCAACAAAATAATATACAAGCAGATACTCTCCTATCAGACATATTATTTCTACTTGTTCTCAACCATTCATAACATCCCGACCAGAGATGCATATAACCTAATCCTCGAACTACAAAATTACATATCCACTCTATATAATAAACATATCCACTCTATACAATAATTCTTTCGTTGTCAATACAATTAGAACATGGAATTCGGGGTGCTTGGAATTGAGATCACCGACTATCAGGGTGTTGTCTAAAAGAACTTCAAGATCTGTAAGGTTGAGGGGGCTGAAGGCGATCAATAATCAGCAAAGATTATGTAGTGGTAGTTTCGATGTCGGATTTCTGTGCCTAATTACTCTAGTACGGAATGAGGCAAGGGATCCAGCACATCATGGGTCAGGGAAGCCTTCACCAGCACGGCCACACCCCCACCTTTCATTTCGACTCTAATTTTCCGGTATACAATCTTTTTATTTTATTTTTAAAGGCATATGATATTTTAGCCATGTTTAACCCAATAGTATGATATCAATGTTATTGTCAGACAAAAGAGCCTCAAGCTCATACATCCCACCAATAACACTTTGACAATTCCACGCACCAACTGTCAAGTCCATAAGTTCGTGGCTCAGTCGTGTCTGCCTAGGGGGCGGAGAAATACTGCATAGCAGCATTAATCAGCACCACTATTTTGTCGAGTGTACTTGAACACGAGCTCATTTGTGTCATAGTATCTCGTATAATCGCTCATCCAATCACCTCAACAATAGAAAACCCTCGTTTCGCATTACTTTCGATTTTAACAAGGCTTTCGACTCTATGTGGCATGCAGCCCTCATCTTTAAATTTCACTGTTTAGCTCTACCCGCTACCTACATTCGAATCATCACCTCTTACCTCTCCCACCGATTTGCCAGGATATTCATTAATCGTGAACTCTCCTCATAATTTCCCATGCCCTACTGTGTTCCTTGAGGCTTGCCACTTTCCCTCATACTCTTCATCTTGTTCGTAGCAGATATTCCTCAACCCCCGCCCCAATTCAGTTACTTCAACTCGCGGACGATACTGCAATCCTAGCATCCCTTCCATAGGTCACTAGCATGAAAAACCTCCTACAACCTTACCTTGACTCCTTCCTATCCTGGTTTTACAAGTGGCATCTCCTTATAAAACCTCTAAAAAATCCAATCAATCCTAATCCGTCGTAGCCGCCGTCCACTTCTTAGTGACCCATGACTCCAACCTCCTCCGACTCACTATTCGCTACACCCCGCTTACCACTCAATCCTCCCTCAAGTACTTTGGTGTGACCATAGACGAATTCCTCACTTTACATCCGCATTTCCAGACCCTTCAAACCAAATCCTCTTGTCGAGCACGGTTGGTTCATCGGCTCGACGGGACAAACTGGGGTCGCAACTCCAAACTTCTACTCACTTACACCGCCTTCATCCGCTCTGTTATAGTCTATGGTTTTACCGCCTGGCTGGCCGTTGCCGACTCCCACCCCACCCTCCTTAAACCCTTCCTATTCATGGAACGCCGCCTCATCGCCCTCGACCTTCCTCCACCCTTTCACTCCTCTGACCTGTACAACATCTTCCCAATTCCCAAACTACATACGCTCCTCTCCATTCTCGCTACTCGCTTTTTCCAACGTTCCCTTGACCGTAACAATCTCATCCCCTCCCTTCTTCTGCCATCCCCTCTCAAGACCCTACTTTTTATCCGCATCCCACTCCATATCCTCAAATCCCTTCAACCAACCCATCCGCCCGGACAGCATTTGGAAACTGTGTGGGGGTAATTTCTCGTATTCGCTACAATCACTCTACTTAACAATATCATTGTTACCACGCCACCCCTTTTTTCTACCACAAAGTAGCCAATTTTTACATGTGGTAACTTATCTTTTTTTATCAATGTATACTTAGTGTAGTGTTAATTAAATAGGCCCTTAATTTATGTAGGTCATATGTAAATGCTTCAGCTAAATCCATTTTTTCTAATGTAAAGTTTATGTACTTTTAACCCGGGCTACGCGTGTTAGATCATTTATATTTAACCTATACTCTGTATTATATATTAAATATTAAAGCAATTAATTGTCTAGATGCTCTAATAATAATCTGTTTGTGTTCACAGGCTCTGATAAGAAAAGATAAATATCTATATACAATTTTTTTTACAGTTTCTATTGTTCCGAACTATATAACATGTATTTATCCTTATGTATACTGTGTTGACCAATTTTTGTTACCAATGAAGTTCATGTTGCTGCTATCTATGATGTCTGTAAAAAACTGCTGAAAGAATGTCAGTATGTCAGCCAGATGCCCTGTATTATACGCGGAAACAAAGAAAACAAAAAACACAAAATGGGACAAATGCAAAAAATAAAAGTAAACCAATAAACACGCCTGATTCTTACCCGGAGGCCTCGGGTTCGATTCCTGGCCAGGTCAGGGATTATTACCTAGACCTGAAGGCTGGTTCGAGGTACGCTCAGCCTACGTGATTAGAATTGAGGAGCTTTCTGAAGGTGAGATGGCGGTCCCGGCCTAGAAAGCCAAGAATAACGGCCGAGAGAATTCGTCGTGCTGACCACACGACACCTCGCAATCTGCAGGCCTTCGGGCTGAGCAGCGGTCGCTTGGTAGGCCAAGGTCCTTCAAGGGCTGTAGTGCCATGGGGTTTGGTTTGGTTTAAACCAATAAACACAAAAACCCTTCAGTTCTATGCCTGCACTATCTAATTAAGTGCAATCGTACCCTAGCCTCCAGACCATCCAGTTGTTCAACTCATCCTCATAAATAATATTTCCTTCCACATCTCCCTCTTCCTCCAATCCCTAGAAACCCTGTCCAATCGCCTGGTTAGGGAGAGGGCGAGGTGTCCTGCCCCATCCCTTCAGGTTGGAGTATGAAAACTTGGTAAGAAAAAGCAACCATCGCAGTCACTAGCGGGATACAGGACATACGACACTACACACGATGAATTACCGCTGCAGTAGTCGAAATGCCTTAAAGGAATACGAGTGGATCACGGCAGAATAGCCCGGAAGATTTTAATTATAATGTTATATAGTCTAGGACGACATGTATCTTCCTCTTCCTAGGCTTTTTTAATGCTTACTTTTGTGTGACAAGTCTTATGGAGTTATCCTACCATTACATCATGCATTATGCCTGAATTGAAATAGTGGATGACTGCATGAATTGGTAAACGGATGAGATCATGATTGAAATGTGGTCGTGCATGATTGATCGGGTGAGTGAATGACTTGATGGATTGAACTGAATATTCCATTATGAATGAAGTACGACTGCCTAAATGAATGAATTAAAGGATGAATGAATGAGTGCATGAATAAATGAACTGGATTCCAAGTCCTATCTCTCAGAGTCGGATGGCCACGAACTGTGGAGAGAGTTTCATGAATTATGATTTGATAAATGGATGCTTCCATGCTTTATTTTGCATTCTAGATACACTTTCCAGTACATCTACTATGTTACGACTTATCTCACCTTATAATGAGACCGACGGGCGATGTGTACATGTTTTAGAACTAAAATCATTATTATCATAATATAACAATATTATTTTCAAATCCACCTTCAAATGCACTACTTTTCAATGCAAGATCCATTTAGATTTTTTTATTGTAATCCATCTCTTACTTGATTATAAGCTGCACCTCGACCTGGCATTCACTCTAATAAGAGTTATAGAAAATTATCACTCTGAAAAAACAGTATACACTCCTAAGCTTGTACACACACACAAAAAAATTCCCAAATTAAAAGTAAACAAAATTGTTATAAAAGGATAAATAATTCGTCATTGAAGCCAAAAACAATCTAAAAATAGGAGAAAAATAATATATCAAATAATTTGACGCTATAGGATATGTACCCCCCTTAGAAAATAATTGCATCAGCAAAAGGTTGTGGAAATCCAATAAATCCTACTTTATTAGGCCCCTTGCGAATTTGAATATAACCTAAAACCTTTCGCTCCAATAGACTATTTTGTAGATTTAAATTCGATCAAGTTGCCATGTTCTAATAAAAGGATGAACTTTATATGTAGAGCTTAAATCTACCGTCGCACTTTTTTTCCTCTTGTATTAACCCTTACCGGGATTTCAACATTAGGATTACCCTTTGGCTCCGTTATCTATTTTATGCTTTAAGGCTTTAAACTGTTTAAACAATTTGTTAGTTAGTCAATAAATCCTAGCCTAAACGCTACCAGTTCTGTGTTTATATCATACCGGCCGCCACGTTACAATATTGTTTCGTCAGTAACTGTTGTAAATGTAATTGTTTGTGTTGAAAGTAACTTCATGTGAGAATATCTCGCGCTATATTTTCAGACTTACACCAGCTCAATATGAAGTATCTTTGAGAACGTAATCCTCTAATTCGGCCGCCTGTCTCAGAGTGACAGAGAGAAACTGTAAACAATTTCATCTCACGAGGGATTCGAAGAAGCAAGCTAGCGTGAGAGTAAACAGAAAGAAACGAAGTGTATCGTACAATAGGAAGACATCGTGATTGGCGGAAGGGAAAATATCCTCATATATCGAAGATAGAAAGTGATTGAATACAACGATTCAACTGCCCGGAAGTGTAGGATTTGGAATGGCAGGTGAAAATAAAAGGCATCGGATGACAGTTTGTGTAAATATCTGAACTGACACGAGTAAGAAGAATTGGACTGAATATGGGTTCAACTCCAGAGCAAGTCAACTCAATGTAACCATATAATTTGCATCTAATGAAAGAGCCCCAAAATGCCTTTATAAATATTTATAAAAATGAATTTTGAATTGATATTTTCTCCATCATAATAGTTATATCGTTATTTCGCCACCAAAAATAATATGATGTGAGAAGTACTGAGCTGCAGCATATGTATTATGAAGAGCGATATTTCTTTGAAAATATTCACATAATATTGAACCTTAAATGATACAACATTACCAGCCAAAGTTGTAAGATTAAAAAATTCACATAGCGGTTTTTGCAGCGGCAACGACGATATGTGGGTTACAGGAAAGAAACATTTATACTCAAATATACAACAAAGTGTCTGCGAATCGCCATCCAGTTCTCGAAGTTTTTCTGCATGGTTCCAAGTGTGTTATGGAATGCTAAAAATATTTAGATAATATGAGTTGTGTTTATTTGGGTGTAGTGGTATGTTTGTGTCAAGATAAGTTGTGGTGATGTTAAACATGATTAGGAAATTACATTAAATATCATCGAATTCAGCGAAGTAGTGTATATCACAGGGAGTGGATATGGTTTGTTAGCAAAACACCATTTCACGGAATCAGTAATCCAGTGCCAAGAATTCCAACTCCAATAAGAGAGTAATAATTTGGCAATGGAACAGTATGTTGTTATCATTGTAGGGAACGGTATTTTTTCTTGTTGTTTCCCATTCTTTATCCAATGCTGATTGACATGATCATGAAATTCGGTTGCAGGTAGTCGAAAAATGAACGAGAAAGTAGTGCTTTAAATGGAACATTCATTACAATGAATATAAACTTGTTGTTTAAAGGGGCATAACATCTAGGCCATCTGCCACAATGAAGGTACGATCTCTTACATATTTATTGGAAACTTTGACTATTATTTATTCCTACCATAAAATATGTTGTTAATTTCTACATTGTCTGTTGTCTGTTAGATCATCAGCTCAGAGGCTGGTTGGATCCTCAAATAGCACCACCAAAGGTTATGCGGTTATAAGGAAACCCAAAAAACCAATGGCAGCACCAGAATGAGGCGTACTAGGTTACTTCATTTGCTTTACGTCGCACCGACACAGATAGGTCTTATGGCGACGATGAGGCAGGAAGGGGCTAGGGGTGGGAAGAAAGCGGCCGTGGCCTTAATTAAGGTACAGCCCCAGCATTTGCCTGGTGTGAAAATGGAAAACCACGGAAAACCATCTTCAGGGCTGCCGACAGTGGGGTTCGAACTAACGATCTCCGAATACTGGATACTGGCCGCACTTAAGCGACTGCAGCTATCGAGCTCGGTAGGCGTACTAGTGAGGAGTGAGGTAATTTGCCATTGCTTTCCTCACTGGGTCAGAAAGTACTATTGCAGCACGACTTACCCTATGAGCAGCACCTATCATAACACTCAGATGCACTAGTCATGCTCTGAATTACTCAGCACTACCCATACCCAAGCAACTTCCATATTGTCACAGCCATGGCTGTTGACTGGGAGTTCGGTGGAAGTCACACTTTACTCTGGCCTGTGCCAAGAGATGGATGCAAAAGTACTGTATCCATCAAGAAATGACACCAAGCAGAATATTATTTGCCAAAAAAAAAGAGACCTCTGTCGAATTTCGACGGTATCTGTCTAGTTCTAATTCTTATTACCCATATAAATACATATAAATACAAAATAAGAGTTTTGTCTCTACATTTCTCAGAAATGAAAAAGATTATTTCAGTATCGGTCGTGTCCACGGTAAGAAGGAAATGCACATTTTAATTCTCCGTCATGTCTGTCTGTCTGTCTGTCTGTCTGTCTGTCTGTCTTGTATGTATGTACACGCATCACGAGAAAATGGCTGAAGAGAATTTAATGAAATTTGGCATGTAAAATCAGAGAATAAGTCACTAACGTCTAGGTTATAAATAATTGTAATTACGCTGGATGAAATGTTAGTTCAGGAGGAAGGTACATACAAATCAATTATTAAATACCTATGATATTGGTCTTATCGAAATGCACTTCCTAAAAGTTATAGACAATACAATTTCTGATCATTTATGTCCTATAGAGTTTTACCGTGCTGACTATGGTAACTGATGAACTTAGACTTTTGTTGCTTTGTCCATATCAACGCCGAGCATTGCTAACATAGAAATAGATTTAAATCGTGTTAAATGGCTATGGTTTTTGTCATTATTGTCTTAAGGCATGCAATCGTGTATTCATTGGTCCATATCGACAAGGAAAATTGTGGAGATGTGTACAAAAGTTGAGAAAAAAATGTAAAGGTGCGATCCCTTGAAGGAGTCATAAAAGAAGGAAGGGTTCCCTTTACATTAGATGCCCTAATATCACAGAGTCGAAAAAAAATAATTGTGAACATGCATAACACGTAGTAGTAATGCTTACAATATCGAAAGCTCATAAAACTGGTGAAGAACAACGTTACATTACTGATGTGATTTCTCTCTTCTGCTGTCACTCATCTCCGATAGCTGCGATTACTGCTGCATTCCGAGTAAAAAGCTTGACTGAATATTGGAGGAAAGTAGCTGGAGAATTAAATAACTTTGTCCATGCTGTATGATAGTCTCGTCAACGATATGTACTGCAGCTGCTACAAAATATGAAGTCCAAGTATTCTTCTTGTTAATGACATCATAGATTTTTCTAGCACTCAGCTCTTTTGTTTTTGACACTGAAATATCTCTCCCCTGTGATTCTTAATTCCACTCCTTTGCCTTTTCCGTAGGGTGAACAAGGGGAGGACGTTGGTTTCCGGACCTGGTGCACTAGTGTGCTCTTCTTCCGGTGTTTAATGAGTATAAAAATTTGCAGTTTCCTGCAGCCGACTATTTCAGAGTCTGTGCTGTAGGGTCTGAGTTGAAGTATAATTTTGGAGTTAGAAGAAAAGTCACGTCTCCTCCAGACAGTGCCGGCATAGTGCGCATTATAATTGTAGCTTCTTATTGTTAGTAATAGTTCAAAATGTTGTACTATCGGAGTTATAACTTAAGCGTATGTGTGTTCTTGGTTGTATGTGTTTTTGTAATTTAGGGTTGCTTTCGTCATCTCTTTCAACTACCGTACAATGATGCGGTTCCCCTTCCACCGAGTTGGCATCCAGTGTTGCTTAACTGTTGTTAAGTCCTATGCTTCGTGATTATCTCATAATAATAATTTTGAAAAGTTGTAACACCTCCTCGACTTTCTATAACATTCAGGTGATGAGGCTGGTCACCAGTCGAATGGCCAGTGTCGTCAGGTGTGATTGTGGTAGTGCAGTTTGGAGTTCTAGTAATCTGGATACATATCGTGAGTGTTTTCTTTGTATGCATAGTTTAGTCTCATTTTCCCTTGTTGCCACCTTAAACAATGCATCAAGTTACGAATGTGGCGGTACCATGCAATTTTCCTATACGCGGTAATGATAAAAAATGTTTTCTTCGCTAAACTCTATTAATCCTTTGACAAAAAAAGAAATGAAATTGTATTAATATTGTCCTACTCGTGCCACTTGATGTACCAGGCGAGTTGGCCGTGCGGTTAGGTGGTGCGCAGTTGTGAGTTTGCGTCCGTTAGATACTGGGTTCGAACCCCACTGTCGGCAGCCCTGAAGATGGTTTTCCATGTTTTTCCATTTTCACACCAAGCAAATTCTGGGGCTATACCTCATTTAAGGCCACGGCCGCTTCCTTCCCACTCCAAGGCATTTCCTATCTCATCGTCGCCATAAGACTTATCTGTGTCGGTGCGACGCAAAGCCAATTGTAAAAAAAAAAAGGTACTTGATGTTAGTACAGTAGTCTATATTTATTTTTCGTTGGAATTTCCGTCTCTTCCTCCGCTTATCATCATCATCATCATCATCATCATCATCATCATCATCATCATCATCATCATCATCTGTTTACCCTCCAGGTTCGGTTTTTCCCTCGGACTCAGCGAGGGATCCCACCTCTACCACCTCGAGGGCAGTGTCCTGGAGCTTCAGACTCTTGGTCGGGGATACAACTGGGGAGAATGACCAGTACCTCGCCCAGGCGTCCTCACCTGCTATGCTGAACAGGGGCCTTGTGGAGGGATGGGAAGATTGGAAGGGATAGGCAAGGAAGAGGGAAGGAAGCGGCTGTGGCCTTAAGTTAGGTACCATCCCGGCATTCGCCTGGAGGAGAAGTGGGAAACCACGGAAAACCACTTCCAGGATGGCTGAGGTGGGAATCGAACCCACCTCTACTCAGTTGACCTCCCGAGGCTGAGTGGACCCCGTTCCAGACCTCGTACCACTTTTCAAATTTCGTGGCAGAGCCGGGAATCGAACCCGGACCTCCCGGGGTGGCAGCTAATCACGCTAACCACTACACCACAGAGGCGGACTATTATTATTATTATTATTATTATTATTATTATTATTATTATTATTATTATTAAAGGATTAAAAATCAGATCACAACAAAATACAGAGAAGAAAAAGAGAAATTGGTGAGCCTCCGTGGCTCAGACGGCAGCGCGTCGCCCTCTCACCGCTGGATACCGTGGTTCAAATCCCGGTCAATCCATGTGAGATTTGTGCTGGACAAAGCGGAGGCGGGATAGGTTTTTCTCCGGATACTCCGGTTTTCCCTGTCATATTTCATTCCAGCAACACTCTCCATTATCATTTCATAGCATTTATCAGTCATTAATAATCACCTTGGGAGTGGCGACCCCATTGTAATAATAGCCTATATATGGTTCATTCATTACATCCCTGACCCGGTCAAAGACTGGAAAACAGGTTGTAGGTTTTCAAAAAGAGAAATGGGCCAAAAACATTGCTGAAGAGATAGATATAAAAAAGGGAAAACAAGATCAAGTTTATAAGAAAATCAGTCTGCAGTAGTAAAAAACAAAGAAGGAATATTACTGGTAGACAACGATAAGATATGTGCTCGGTGGAAAGATTACATAGAAGAACTGTACGGTGATAAGGACTTCAAGAATGACAATAAGCTAATTGAAGACATCAATATGTGTGGAAGAGAAATGTAAGGTCCTCCAATCATGAGACATGAATTTGAACATGCCCTTCAGAGTCTGAAAGAAGGAAAAGCAACCGGTGTAAATGACAGCCGAGCAGAATTACTGAAACATTTAGGTATCAACATGGAAGAGCAAATATTCAGAGTAATAAATGAATGCTACGAAAGAGGAATCGTGCCAGAAGACTTCACATAATGCAGAACCATTACCATATCTAAAATAGGAAGGGCAGTTGACTGCGCCAATTATAGAACACTATCAATATTAACACATGCCTCGAAGATACTCATTAACATAGCTAAGAACAGAATAAAAGGAAAAGTAGATAAGTATGTTGGAGACGACCAATTTGTATTTAGAGAAGGCAGAGGAACAAGAGAAGCAATTCTGGCCTTACGCATGTTATTGGAGAGAAGGATGGAAAATAATAGAATGACCTATCTTACCTTCATTGACTTAGAAAAAGCTTTTGACTATGTGAACTGGGAAATACTGTTTAGAACTATGAGGAAAATATGACTGGACTGTATTTGAACTGTATCTGCACCAAAGCAAAAAAATAATCATCAATCGGCTTGAAGAAAAGGCCGGGATTCGGAAAGGAGTTAGACAAGGCTGTCCCCTATCACTGTATTTATTTTATATGTTCATTATGGAAGCTATTCAAATCATGAAGGAGAAGACAAAGGGAATAAAAGTCAATGGTGAAAGGAAATATTGTATCAGATTTGCAGATGACATCGTGTTAATTGCAGACTCAGAAAAAGAAATTAATAGAATGCTGATATTCCTCTCAGGCACCCTTAAACTATGGGAATTAAAAGTAAACAAACGGAAAACGAAAGTAATGGTAGTACGGAAAAATATGGAAGAAATTAAAACCAATATAAAAAATGGATGACGTCAGAATTGATCAGGTGAAACAATTCTGTTATCTAGCTAGTATGATAACAGAGGATAATAGATGCTTTCTGGAAGTAAAGAGAAGAATAGCATTGGCAAAACAGGCATATATGACTAAGAAAAACATTTTAACCACCACACACATGAATATAGATGTCAGAGAATCCTATACAAAATCATTTGTATGGAGTATACTTCAGTATGGAAGTGAGAGTTGGACTCTGGGTAAATTAAAAAGGAATCGACTTGAAGCTGCTGAAATTTGGATACGACGGAAAATGACCATAACGAGCTGGACGGAGAGAAAAACCAACCTGGAAGTCTTAAGGGAAGTTAAAGAAGAGAGATGATTTTTAAACGAAATGGAAAACAGGAAATTAAAAATTTATTGGACATGTCATCAGACATAATACTTTCATCACTAACATACTTGAAGGGAAAGTGCTGGGAAAGAATGGGAGAAGAAGACCTAGGATGAAGTATTTGGACGACATCAAGACGACATGGAACTGAAACGAACAACCAATGAAAGAAGAGAGTGGTTTCATCGACAAGGCATTAGCCTTTAGAATATTGATTATTATTATTATTATTATTATTATTATTATTATTATTATTATTATTATTATTATTATTATTATTATTATTATTATTATTTCCTGAAAATTTGTATTCCAACAACTTACACGTACAAAATGCCCAAGTTTGAATAATGATTTTCAGACTTATAAATATAGAAATAGTGCAATCCTTGGTTAATTCACGATGACGCGTATATCACCACAATTTCTCATCTCATTATGCGCCCCTCTGTCTACTTACTGGTAATGTTATTCCTCCCTCACTTCCCCTTCTCTACTGAGAGACCGCGAATTATGGAGAGAACGGAGAACTAACATCGTGTGGGAAAGATAAATGTGTGTGATTCTGTCTCTGAAGCGAGCGAGTGTCAGAAGAGTCAAGCGTGTCGCATGTGTGTGTTTTCGAGTGAACTGCGCTTGTCATGCCCAATACGCATGCTTCAGGCACGCTGGACCACTTGGAGCGTCCTGCCCCACTTAGCCAGTGCGTTTCTCACCACTGATACGGCCAGCTGCTCACATAACACACATCGCTGAACTCTCTGGACGTCGCGACAGATTTCATGAAGTGTGGATAATTCCTCGCGCCACTACCGGTTATAATCTTCTCCTGTGTTATTTACATTTATCTATAGAAGTAAACATTACCTTTTCTCCTCTTTCGCTCCCAATATTTGATGACAATTTTAGAAACAAAATTACGACATTCGCTGTTTTTTAAAAGTTTACCCTGGATATCTAAAACTTTACAGTCGAAGATATGTCACATATATTGTGAAGTGAAATGTCATCTTGTAAAGTTTAGACACTTCCACACAAAATAGACATTGGTGTTCGTAATTCCTCGAAGTATTTAAAAGTAAACTGTTACCTCAAGGAGTCTTCTAATTTTAAGGCAAGTATGTTTCCCTTTTAATTTCTAAAGTATTTTCTGCTCTTCTATTCATAATTTAAGTCGTTATTGTTCTTTTACCGCTTTTCCCACTCCTGTGGGGTTGTGGGTCCCAACCGCGTCGCACATGTGGATTTGGCCCTGTTCTACAGCTGGATGCCCTTCATGACGCCAACCCTCTATGGAGGGATGTAACTTAACCATTACTGCGTGTTTGTGTGGTGGTGGGTAGTGTAGTGTGTTGTCTGAATATGAAGATAAGAGTATTGGTACAAGCACAAACATCCATTCCCTGAGCCAGAAGAATTAATCCGAAGCGATTAAAATCCCCTACTCGGCCGAGAATCGAACCCGGGATCCTCTGAACCGAAAGGCAGTACGCTGACAATTCAACCAACGAGTCGGACCTATTCGTAATTTAAGTAAGGTTAAAAAGTTTTAAAAAAATATGCTTTTCAATTACCGTAGTTAAAAAGTTAACCAACAGTCGTACAGCAGACATCGTAGCAAAACGTGGGACAGTTACAAGACTGTTGATGGTGAGCATAACAATTGGTAATGTATGGAATTGTATATTGGATACAACTCTCACATTAACACCACCTTATAGTAAGAACTATGGAACTGTTTTTCGTTCCCACTGAAAACTTTTGTGAACATTGCGCAGAAAAGAAGAAAAAGTATTCGAACATATTTTACGATTGAATAGGGTCAGTCCGCCTCTGTGGTGTAGTGGTTAGCGTGATTAGCTGCCACCCCCGGAGGTCCGGGTTCGATTCCCGGCTCTGCCACGAAATTTGAAAAGTGGTACGAGGGCTGGAACGGGATCCACTCAGCCTCGGGAGGTCAACTGAGTAGAGGTGGGTTCGATTCCCACCTCAGCCATCCTCGAAGTGGTTTTCCGTGGTTTCCCACTTCTCCTTCAGGCGAATGCCGGGATGGTACCTAACTTAAGGCCACGGCCGCTTCCTTTCCTCTTCCTTGTCTATCCCTTAAAATCTTCCCATCTCTCCACAAGGCCCCTGTTCAGCATAGCAGGTGAGGCCGCCTGGGCGAGGTACTGGTCATTCTCTCCATTTGTATCCTCCGACCAAGAGTCTGAAGCTCGAGGACACTGCCCTTGAGGCGGTAGAGGTAGGATCCCTCGCTGAGTCCGAGGGAAAGCCGAACCTGGAGTGTAAACAGATGATGATGATGATGATGATGAATAGGGTCAACAGGATTTCTGTACACATAGGGATTTAAATATTTAATTTAATAAAACTAATTTAGTGTTAAAGAGAGTCAACAGGATTTTGATATACAGTACATAGGCATTTATATATTTCGTCTTATAATATATCTGTGCTCCTTTAGTTTAATTTAAAATGGAACTCTTCGTCCTCTAGTTACACTGGGTAGGACTATATGTTGAAAATGAATAGTTATGTATAATAATTCAATAGTGTTTTACAATACTGCATATTTATGAACAGTTCGGGTGAGTCACTTAGCATATAATCAATGACTTTTCCAATGAAATTATAAATTAAATCAACCGACGTAACGTTTGAGAACGTTTATAAAGTTAGCTTTCGTCAATCCATGCACGATTAGTGCAATTTTCAGTTCTGATTGAACTATAAGATTGATTAAATCCTGTTCAAATTATCACTATGACCGGAGTAATATTTGTGTCTCGTCCATTTTTGTACTAACTGGGAAACAGGAGAAGCAACACAGTCATTACTACAGGATGGCAAAAAACAAAGAAAGTAACACAGATAGAATGATAGAGAGAATGAAAGAAGGATTCGTATGAACAGAGTAGTATTTGTTATACTGAGATCGATAGCTGCAGTCGCTTAAGTGCGGCCAGTATCCAGTATTCGGGAGACAGTGGGTTCGAAACCCACTGCCGACAACCGTGAAGACGGTTTCCCGTTGTTTCCCATTTTCACACCAGGCAAATGTTGGGCCTGGGGCTGTACCTTAAGGCCACGGCAGCTACCTTCCCATTCCTAGGCCTTTCCTGTCCCATCGTCGCCATAAGACCTATCTGTGTCGGTGCGACGTAAAGCCAGTAGCAGAAAAAAAGTATTTGTTACAAGTTTTGGATTTTCATCTTAACCAAACTGTGAGTATAATGATTTCCTTCCTATAGAAGGTAGAAATGCAATTTAATTCTAAATGTTGTAGAATATTATTAGGTTATTTGTATGCCCTTCCATGGCTCAGACTACTAGATGTCATCGTAGGTTCAGACTTCTTAACTCAGTGACCCCATGTTAAATTTCTACTGGACTAAGAGAGGAACTTCCAATGAAAAATCTGAGTTCCCCTGTCAGTTTAATTCCAGTTATTCTCCGTAATCATTGCCGGGATGAGTAGCTCGGACGGTAGAGCGCTGGGCTTCTGAGTCCAACTTGGCAGGTTCTATCCTGGCCCAGTCCGGTGATATTTGAAGGTGCTCAAATACGTCAGCCTCGTGTCGGTAGATTTACTCACACGTAAAATAACTCCTTCGGGACAAAATTCCGGCACCTCGGCGTCTCCTAAAAATCACAAAAGTGTAGTCAGTGGGACATAAACAAGTAACATTACTATTATTATAATCATTCGTTGGTCATTGCCCAAGGGATGACAGTCTTCTCCAGACGGCACGTTCCTATATTAATAATAATAATGTTATTTGTTTTACGTCCCACTAACTACTTTTTTAAGGTCTTCGGAGACGCCGAGGTGCCGGAATTTAGTCCCGCAGGAGTTCTTTTACGTGCCAGTAAATCTACCGACACGGGGCTGTCGTATTTGAGCACCTTCAAATACCACCGGACTGAGCCAGGATCGAACCTGCCAAGTTGGGGTTAGAAGGCCAGCGCCTTAACCGTCTGAGCCACTCAGCCCGGCCGTTCCTATATTATGGTGCTTATTGGCGCTTCATCGTCTTATCCAGCACTTGACTGGGAACTGGTTTATTATTATTATTATTATTATTATTATTATTATTATTATTATTATTATTATTCTTTCTTCGTTTCGGCCTGCTATGGACCACGTTATTTCAACCGTTTGCATCCTTGAGCTTTAATTCTTCCCCAGTACTCACGGATTCTCGTTCTGTGAGCCTCCTTTCTTTCATCAGTCCACTTCTTGCCTGTTTTCAACTTTGGCCTTTCTTGGAACCTCTTGTATCCCTGGAGCTTTTTCTGGAGAGGAGCACATTTCTGGATGTCTTCGAGTGTGATTCCTATTTTTTGAAGGTCTTTTTCAACTTCGATAAACCAGGGTCCCTTGGTTTTCTTGTTAAGAAAGTAGGAAAAGATCCTATTGGTCTGCCTCTGTGTGCTCATGCGTGCTATATGGCCATAAAAATTAATCCTCCTTTTCCGAATCGTGTCCGTTATCCTCTCCATATGCTGGTACAGATCGCTGTTGTGTCGTCTCCTGTACTCACCATTTTCTTTGATTGGTCCAAGAATCTTTCTCAGGATTTTTCTTTCTTTAGCTTCTAGCTTCTCCATCAGACCTTGTATGTTCATTGCAAGGCATTCTGCTGCGTACAGTGCTTCCGGGCGTACAACCGAACAATAATGCCAAAGCTTGGCGTTGATGGACAGATTATTATTACTGTATTATTATTACTATTATCATTATTATTATTATATAATTGTTATTGAGGGAACCTGCCAGTGTGTGGGAATAACGCTAGTAAGATTAGCCTATTATTATTATTATTATTATTATTATTATTATTATTATTATTATTATTATTATTATTATTATTATTATTATTATTATTATTATTATTATTATTATTATTATTATTATTATTATATTTTTATGTCGCACGGACACAGATAGGTCTTATGGCGACGATGGGAGAGGAAAGACCTAGGAATGGGAAGCAAGCGGCCGTGGTGTGAAAATGGGAAACCACAGGAAACCATCTTCACGGCTGCCGACAGTAGGATTCAATCCCACTATCTCCCGGATGTGAGATCTAACCGCACGGCCAACTCGCCCGGTATTATTATTTATTATTCATTGTGCATCTACCAGGTACAAATCTGTTGACGAGAATAACACGTAAGCATACTATTGCATAAATGAAATTATGTCATAACTGTTAAAAATATTATTAACTCCAACACAAGTAAATTTATTAAATAGTTCTGTACAATTCCAGCTGTACTGTCATCTAGTGGAGATTATGGACAGCAGAAGACAGAGCAAACTTCAAGTAACGGCAGTCAGTCAGTGGAACGTTATCGTTGATTAGTTTTAGGGGCTTTGGAAGGTCTGCTTTAGCAGGTAAAACCATTATTTCCCGGAAAATGCATATGACCTTTTAAGTACAAAACTGAATTTAGTGCACGTGTAGGGCTTTATTTGCTTCATATAATTTAGGCGTTTAGCGGATCGAACATGCGCAAGTTTAGTAAATATGTACATATAAATGGCGGCCATTTTGAAGAGGTTAATTATTGAAAATCAGAATAGACTTTCTTTGAACTGATTATATGAGATGTATCCATGTCAATCTTCAGCTCCATTGTTCCAAAAGTTATAGAGTAAATGAGCGAGAAAGGAGCATACAATATCAATTTATGTTGTTACAGTGATTTCTGCAGAAAATTTCGTAAGTAGGCCTAATAGATTTCAGGCCAATATTTTAAAATTAAATATAACCATGTGGCAGTTACCCCCAAGAATGTTTGTCCAAAATTTCATATAATTCCACCTTGTCGTTTAAACGTGATGTCATTTCGGAAAACAGACAGAGAGATGAGTGATTCTTCGTAAAAATAAAAATAGATGTGAACTAATTAGTATTTTATAATCACTCACTCACTCACTCACTCACTCACTCAATCAATCAATCAATCAATCAATCAATCAATCAATCAATCAATCAATCAATCAATCAATCAATCAATCTGTCCGGCTCCTTGACTGAATGGTCAGCTTATTGGCCTATGGTTCTGAGGGACCCGGGTTCGGTTCGCTGTGGTTCTGTATGGTTAATTTCTACGGCTCTTGGACTGGGTGTTTTTGTTTGTCCCAAAACACCCCTCTTCATATTCACACAACACATCGCACTACCAACCACCACAGAAATAGTAAATACATCGCTTCATATACGGTTGGCGCCTGGAAGGGCATTCGGCCGTTAAACAGAGCCAATTCCGCATACGCGGCACAGGTGGCACTCGCGACCCCACCAGAGTGAGAAAAGAGGTAGAAAAGGAAGAAAAAGTAGAAAAAGAAGAAGAATCAATCTCCACTCATCTGCATTTAGAGTTGTCACTCAAGAGACATTCCTTATCAGTTGTTTTCCTGTCTTCTCTTGAATGATTTGAAAGAAGTAGGATATCTGCCGAAGATGTTCCTTAGTAAACTATTCCAATTCCTAATTCTATTTCCTGGGAATTAATATTTGCCCCAATTTTTTCTTCGTGAATTCTAACTATGGTTCATGGTGTGGGTTACTGTAGTCACGTCCGAGTTTGCGAACCATGGGCAATGGCTGAGTGGCCTAGTTAGTGGTCCTGAGAGTCGGGGTACCAGTTGCTACGGAATGTAAGTGGGCATCTCGGACATATTCTGAGTTATGGCGTGCGTTGTACTCAGGTGGCTAGGGCTATACAATCCACTGGTGGTCCCTAACCCGTTAAAGGAAAGATCCTCACTTGGACTACGTGTAAGTAGGGTAGCATACTGTTTCATGATTTCACCCAGCTCAGAACATTTTAAGCAAGGCTCGGACCTATGGGATTAACGGAGTCCCACTCCCATTTGACAAGCGAGTGACTCTTTGGAAATCACTTGGCGAACGAAATGGAGTTTGATGGGGAGCAATCAATATTAATGGGGCTTATGGAAGAAAGAGCGTAGAACTGGCAGAGTAAGCAAAGAGTATGCATTTGGGTGTGCTAGGAGTAAATGCGATTCGGGTAAGGGAAGATACAGTAATGAGGAAAAGATAGGAGATTATAACGTGTACTTGACGGGTGTTAAAAAGAGAAGGGCAGAGTGTGGGGTAGGGCTGTTCATCAGGAATACTATTGCACACAACATAATTTCTGTTAGGCACGTAAATGAGCGAATAATGTGGGTAGATTTGGCAGTTGGAGGAATTAGGACGAGAATTGCCTAAGTGTATTCGCCATGTGACGGTGCAGCTGTTGATGAAGTTGACAAGTTGTATAAAGCATTGAGTGACATCGTAGTCAGGGTGAACAGCAAGGATAGAATAGTACTAATGGGCGATTTCAATGTGAGAGTTGGAAATAGAACTGAAGGATACGAAAGGGTGGTTGGTATATGTGGAAAAGATATGGAAGCTAATAGGTATGCGAAGCGTTCGCTGGACTTCTGTGCTAGTATAGGTTTAGCAGTTACGAATACATTCTTCAAGCATTAGGATATTCACCGCCACACATGGGAGGGTAGCGGTACCAGATCCATAATAGACTATATGTTAACCGACTTCAAATTCAGGAAATCTGTAAGGAATGCACGGGTTTTCCGTTGTTTTTCGATCATACAAACCACTATTTGATCTGTTGTGAACTAAGTATCTCTAGACCTAGGATAGAGAAAGTGAAATCTGTCTGCAAACGAATACGGGTAGAAAATCTCCAGGATGAGGAAATTAGACAGAAGTACATGGTTATCATTAGTGAGAATTTCCGAACAGTGGACAGTAAGCATATTCAGGATATAGAAAGATAATTGGTGGCATACTGGGATGCTGTAGTAGGAACAGTAAGGGAATGCCTAGGAACAACTGTATGTAAATATGGGAAAAAGCTAACATCTTGGTGGAATAATGAAGTGAGAGCAGATTGTAAACGTAAAAAAAGGCTTAACAGAAATACCTCCAAACAAGGACCGATGCAGACATGGAATTGTACGTAGATGAAAGATGAAAGAAACAGAGCAAAACAAATAGTTGTTGAAGATAATAGAAATAGGGGCAGCACCTTGCAAAATTTGTGGATGAACAACGAGGAATGTTGTTAAGTGGAAGTAGAACATTTTGTCACCCAGAAAGGCAGATGCATATCTGATTCCTTCTTGTACTGCTGCAAGGCAGTATATCATTTCCCGCTTATAAAGAAAATAGTATTTTTGTAGTTGGCTTCAAACCACAGACCTCCAAATGACATTGCTCTACTGTGAAAGTATACTGTATTAACAGCAGATTTTTTATGACTGTAGGAGGCTTCAGAAAGACCATGTGTGAAATGGTTCTTCCATAGACACCCGCTTTGTACCCAGTACTAATCGTTGCTTGCAATTTGTGCGCCTTAGCGCCCTGCTTCCAATACTCGCACCCTTCCTGTCATTCTGCCCTATTGTGTGGCGAGGCCTCACTCCATTAAGGGCTTCCACAGGTACCCGGATCTAGTTAGCCTCTGCCATGATACACCTGCTTCTTTCTCGATTATCTCCCTCCGTGTAGATCCGACTTATGCAGGCAAGTGACGCTACTCTGATCTTCTGTTGGGTGACTGGAAGAATACATTGAAAGACATTGCCTGTGAGGTTAGTATGCAGGATCTCACGTACCTGCTGAAGGTAAATTGTGGTGGGGTTTAGTTTGATTTCGTTATGGTATACTTTCGCTCCGTATTCTGAAGATTTTTTAAGGCTACCGGAGGCTACAGAAATGTTGCTCCATAGACACCAGCTTCGTTGCCATGTTCTATGATGTAGCCTGTAGACAGGGTGAATCACCTGACATTACCATCCGCAAATTTCTAAAAATCAAGGAATTATGAAAAATAACTTTCACAGGTAAGGGCCTCATGAAATTCGTGGGTACAATATATATAAATAAAGCTCTAGGGAGTCCGCTGTCTGTAATTTCGGTTTTTTTTTGTTGCCAATTTTACAGTAATTTATCCGCTTTAGGTCAACTCAAGACCGTATCAGTTGTTTCTAATTCTCGTTCTATTTGTCTGTTCCACCACCACGGTGAAACGGCTGAATAGATCTCCAAAAACGTCATACGAGAGTATAATCATCCTGAAGAAAGTTCTGATGCGCATATTATAAAAATCTGTGAATAGACGGGGGTTTTATAGGAAAACCGGAAAAGTTTTCTTCCTTTTTCTCTTATACTACTGATTTTCTGTAAAATCCGTGCGCTATACAGTAATTGAAACGACCCTTCATTTTATACAACTTTTGTTATGCACAGACTTTCGCTTACTCTTCATATGACGGAGAAAATTGCAAATTTCTGCGAGTCTCATGCGCTGCATTGAGTGACCGACAGACTGACAACGAACCTACAGGTTACCATGCCAACGTGTCTGACTACTTGCCAGCAAGGAAGTAATGTATTGCCGTTTTCGACATCATTCCTGTAAACTCGTGGTTGTTCCTTGGGTAGAAAGCAAGAGAGACGTCAATCGGCCATTCTGCGGGATATTGGCGGAATACCGTTGGAGGTTACAATCGTCCCCGAATAGCACTAAGGGGCGCTGTTAATTCTTGAATATTACCGTGAAGTGCAGCACATTATTTGACACCGTAAGGTGTTTTCTGGCATTTGCAATAATTTTTACTATATTTCTGTTCTACGTCTGTTTTCCGGTTTAATTTCTAGCTTCCGCCTTGCCACTTTAGACTTAAGTAGTAACACCATAAGTCATTTTCTTATCTGTTTACCTAAGAATCCCTGCACCTAAATTTCTCCTCTGTGACCACCTTCTTACATCCGTAACTCATAACATCAAAATTTATTGAGGGGCATTTTATTTTCAAGTACATCCATTTGGTATTAACATACTTGTCCTATAAGACTCTCCTCAGTTATAATACTACTAGCAAATATACCCGTTCTTTGCTACGGTATTCTATATTGTATACGGATAACGAAGTAAATTACTGTACATGCAGTGAATAAGATTTTTTAAACTCCATGTCTCCTAGCATTATGCAAGAAACAGCCTGGGGAGGTCCACATACGTTGTTTACAAAGTAAAGTGCGAATTGCGGAGTTGTGACGATAACGGCAGGTCCACTTGCCTACTGCCATTCGCAATTGAGTTGGAAATTTTCATTATAATAGTGGGCCCCATTGCATGCTGCGCGGTCACAATCGATGTGGGGAGTTTTTACTGCAATGGCAGACCCTATTTCCTACTTCCAAACAGATAACAATTAACAATTTGTTATTATATGGCACGTACCTTTCCTATTGCCTGTCAAAATTTAGTTGTGCTGTTATCAATATAATGACAGACCATTTTTCCTAATGCTAGTCAGCTTACTGACAGTTACACCGAGTTGGTGTGTTTCCATTATAATAGCAGGCTAATATGCTTAACGTCAGTTACTTTTTAGATAGGTAAATTTGTTTATAATGGCGGGCACCCTTGCCTACTGCCAAGCACAATCGGGTAAAGGAGTTTTGAAAAAATCCATGCTCCCTAGCCTTCTGCCAGTCAAATCAAGAAGGAAATTATTAATTAGAATGGTATACAGGAGTTGGAGAAGGACCTCATTCCTACTGCCGGTCAAAGATGAAGTGGCGAGTACTGATCACAATAGCAGACGCCCTACTGCTGACAGTCATTATCGATTTGTAAAGTATTAATTACAATGGCAAACACACCCTTTCTAGATCGCTACAAATCGACTTCAAGGGCTAAATATAGATCGACATAAGAAAGTATATGCATGTTTAATTCCATTAAAAATTGAACTGCTGTTAAACGGTACATCATATTGACAACCGGATTGTACGATAAGACGCCACATTTAGCGGTCTAAATGGCTGGTTTTATGATATTTTCTCGTATCTCATCTATTTATGGGTAAGACTCAGTTAGGAATGTTGAATTGGGTGACATATGGGTAAGATTTTCTCTCGGTGCATTACATTTCGGATACTTATGTACAGCTACAAACATAGAATTTGGCTCACATGTAGCTACTGGGCGAACAAATGTTCGCGTAGAATTTGATGATCCCATGTTTCGGATAAGTGAATCACACTACCAACTACACGTGTAAAAAATGCAAAATTTATGCACAATCCAGAAATAGAGCCAAATTTAACGTATAAAGGATAGAGATACGAAAAATAAGTCATAGGACCAAAGTTGTAGATCACTCCTAATTGAACTGAGATTGTGCCATCCGTTTTGTCATGCGACTTACCGTTTCTCAACCAAATACCTCGAAAGTAAGCTCTGAACCGTCATTAAAATTGCCTCCTTATTTCGATCTCTTTCTGGGGTAAAAACGAAAAATTGGAACACCTCGTAACTATTCCGTCGGTTACAGGCTAAAAGCCACAATTTTGCCAAATATCAATTTTCTAGCTCGTCTGGCAGATTGTGCCACCACCTTGATTTTGGGGAGAGGGATTAAAAATGAGGACTTTCATGAAACTTTTCAGCCCATGAAACCTATAGGTTTTGCACAAATATATCCGACTGCGTTCTTATGCAAATTTGGAACTCTCATCGTGTTCCCCCTCAGAAAATTTAGAGAATTTTAGATTTTTGTAGGGATCTTGAAGTCATCAGCTTGTCTTTTTTGCTAGTGGCTTTACGTCGCACCGACACAGACAGGTTTTATGGCGACGATGGGATAGGAAAGGCCTAGAAGTTGGAAGAAAGCGGCCGTGGTCTTAATTAAGGTACAGCCCCAGCATTTGCCCGGTGTGAACATGGGAAGCCACGGAAAACCATCTTCAGGACTGACGACAGTGGGATTCGAACCCACTATCTCCCGGGTTTAAGGTAACAGCCACGCCCCTCTAACCGCACGCCCAACTCGCCCGCTCATGAGATTGTCTGATACCAAGTTTTAAGTTTCTAAGATGCCTGGAAGTGTCTCATTAATTCACGTCTGTTCTCAGTTTTATGCCTTAGTTTATAAATATATACAGTACTTATATCGCTGCAAAATGACTTCCATTTATTAATATGGTTTATTTTTCACCCCCTTCCCTAGTGGTTCTAAGGGTGTCTTACTCCCAAAGTATATTTTCCAGGTAGTAAGCCATACTTGTAAGTCATGCAATAAGTCATACTTGTAAGTCATACTGGAACACCCATACGTCCATTATCTCGGTCATTTCGGACAATTTACTTTCACCCCTATGCAAAAGGGGGCTGAACTTGAACTTTAAAAAATCCGAAACGTTACTATTCATGTCAGCGAACCGGAAAACTATGGATTCGACACTATTTTCGATTTTTATATATCCCCCCCATCGCGCCCCACCTCGAAGTGGCTGAACTTGGTTTAAAAATTCTGGAGTGTCACTGTTCATCTCAGCGACCCCGAAAAGTATGATTCGAGAATACTTTCGATGAGTTTTAGATCTCATCCCCTTCACCCCCTCGCCTCTAAAGGTGCGTGGGGTGTTTTACCCCTACCCGGTTTGTCTCCTGATACTAAAAATACGGAGTGCCGCTATACATCTCCTCGACCACGAAAACTGTGGATTCGATACTATTTTCGTTTATTTTTATATATCACTCCCACCACGCCCCCCACCCCAAAGTGTGATGAACTTGGACTTACGAAATATCCGGAGTCTCACTATTCATATCAGCGACCCCAAAAACTATGGATTCGACACTATTTTCTGTTATTTTTATATATCACTCTCCTATCGCCCCCTATCCCGAAGGGGGCTTAACTTGGACATTAAAAAATTCCGGAGTGTCACTATTCATTTCAGCGAGCCCGAAAAGTATGGATTCGATACTACTTTCGATGATATTTATATATCAGCCCCCTCGCCATGCCCCTCTAAGGGTTCCTGGGGTGTATTAACCCCACGTGATTTGTCTCCTGATACTAAAAATCTGGAGTATCACTATTCATCTCGTCGACCCAAAAAACTATGGATTTGAAACTATTTTCTACTATTTTTATATGTCAACCCCCCATCTCTCCCCCACCCCGAAGGGGGTGAACTTGGATATTGAAAATTCGGGAGTGTTACTATTCATTTCACCGAGCCCGAAAAGTATGTATTCGACACTACTTTCGATGATTTTTATATCACCCCCTCACCCCCCCTCCCCATTCCTAAGGTTTCCTGGGGTGTCTTACCCCCACGTGGTTTGTCTCCTGATACCGAAAATCTGGATTGTACAATTCACCTCAAAGACCCCAAAAACTCTGTATTCGACCCTATGTTCGGTTAATTTTATATATCACTCCCCCTCACCACCCTAAAGGGGGCTGAACATAATTCTTCTCGGCAACCCCGAGAAGTATGGATTCGACAATATTTTGGTTTTATGTTTTATCAGACCCCTTCGAACCCCCCCCCCCCCCCACTCCAATGGATGTTCGGGGTGTTTTACCCCCACGCGGTTTGTCTCTTGATACTAAAAATCTGGAGTGTACAATTCACCTCGACGACCCCGAAAACTATGTATTCGACACTACTTTCGATTAATTTTATATATCACTGCCCCGTCGCCTCCTACCCTAAAGGGGGCTGACATGGACTTACAAAAAATCTGGAGTGTCACTATTCATCTGATCTACCCCGAAAAGTATGGATTCGACACTGTTTTCGTTTATTTTTAATCTGACACCCCTCGCCTCCCGGCCTCTGTGGGTACTCGGGGTTTCTTACCTCCACGAAGCTTGTCTCCTGATACTAAGTCATAAGTGTACCAAGTTTGGTTGAAATTGCTCCAGTGGTTTAGGAGGAGATGTGTCATTTACACCCACACACACACATACATCCATTTTTATATAGAGTAAGATTTTCTATTAATTTCTACTTCCCTAACTGTATTACTTTCATCCTTAAACACTCCGTAAGTATGCGAATGTGGTGTAGTGGTTTGTGTAATTAGCTGCCACCCCCCGAGGCCCGGGTTTGATTCCTGGCTCTGCCACGAAATTTGAAAAGTGGTATGAGGGCTGGAGCGGGGTCCACTCAGCCTCGGGAGGTCAACTGAGTAGAGGTGGGTTCGATTCCCACCTCAGCCATCCTGAAAGTGATTTTCCGTGGTTTCCCACTTCTCCTCCAGGCAAATGACGGGGTGGTACCTAACTTAAGGCCAAGGCCGCTTTCTTGCTTTCTTCCCTCTTCCCATCCCCGCGCAAGTTCCCTGTTCAGAATAGCAGGTGAGGCCGCCTGGGCGAGGTACTGGTCATACTCCCGGGTTATATCCCCCGACCCAATATCTCATGCTCCAGGACACTGCCCTTGAGGCGGTAGAGGTGGGATCCCTCTCTGAGTCCGAGGAAAAAGCCGACCGTGGAGGGTAAATAGATTAAGAAGGAAGAAAAAGAAAGTATGCGAGTGCTAATCCCGAAACCTAGACATTCTTTGAGGAAAAGTTCCAAGCTGTTCTAATGTACAAATTTTGACCCCGGATAATATCAAAACATCGATGCATTTTAATGACGGCGCAGACCTTCGTTTCTGGATAATTGGTGGCTAAACGCTAAGTCGCAGCATAAAACAGTTATTTTAAATACCGTGTAATATTTGAAGCTAACTGCCAATGTTTGTAAAGGTAGGAGTTGACTTATATCTGCTCGCTGATGGCTGGATGTCAATTGTCTCATTGCGTTTCTGCGTTCTTTGTACTTAGTGTGGAAATTACATTTTGTTTGTCTTTTGTAAGTGATTTTTTGGGGGGTGGGGGTTCTTGGCTTTTGAGTTCATTGCCTGATTGGGAAAAATTGTTTCTTTATTTGAGTTTCATTAGTTAATGTGTTCCTCTAATGTGATGTTGGTTCTTGTTTTGGGAATACGTACCCTTAAAGTGGCAATTCATGCCGTTAGAATTTATTTCACTCTTCAACATGCGAATTTACCTTGTGTTATTCTGCTCTTTATCTCTCCTGTAAAGCTTCCTTTCCATGTTACAACACTTCCCAAATATTTAAGAGACTGTACTTGCTTCAACGTTTTCCCTCCTGTCTCTACATGCATATTTTAGATTGTTTTGAAATTTTATCACTTTTGACTTAGTGATGTTAATATTAATTCCGTGTCATTCTCCACTTTATTTTAAACTGCTCACCATTTTTCGTAATTTTTCTTCACTTGCTTGATTCTCTGCGTACTTGATGGCCTTTATCCTTTCTCTTTGAACTACTGTCCCATCGATGATTTCCAATGGCTCTTCTATCAGCTTCTCTGCATATTTATGTTGAATGGGATAAGAGACAAACAACACCGTTGTCTTACACTTCTTTCTGTTCTTGTCTCCTCGCCATCGATTATCACCGTGGCTGTCTGTCCTATATAAAAGTGTGTAATAAACCTTCAATCTTTTTTAATCTACTCCAATATCCTTAAGAGTCTTCAGGAGTATATTGCACTTCACTCTGTCAAAGACTTTCTCCCAGTCAATAAAGATAACATACTCTATGTTCTCTATGGCATACTAGTTTCTTTACCTTTCATGACGCCAGATTAGTTTTCTCACATACTTTCCCCTACCTTCCTCTCTACCGTTATCATTATAATCCTCGCAGCTTCTTTCGCCAAATGTGCTCTCAGACTAACGCTACGGTAGTCCTTACAAGCTTGAGTGTTGTATTTCTTAGGGATGAGAAACGTGTTTGACCCAAAAGATCATTCGGCCACACTCCATCAAAAATTATGTTGATTAAATCTGTGTCTTCCCATCAAATTTTCTTTCAATACCTTCAATACTATTACTGGTATCTCATCACGAAAGGAAGCCAATTAGAACAACCTTAACGATCACACACACACACACACTCTTTAAAATATCACGTTTTATACTCCTTAAAGCTTTAGCTGTTGTTAATTCACTATTGCCTAATAAAACATGCAAAAAAAACGGTGACGTCACCACTGCAAAACAAGCGGAACATTACCGGCGAGAACAACGATCTGTTGTGACGTCAATGATCGCGTGATTCAGTTAGGGTTGCCATACGCCACGGATTTCACGGACAGTCCGCGATTTTAGGGTAAATGAAAACGTCCAGGCCGAAAAGGCAAATGTCCGCGATATTTGCTGGATTTGAAGTCAACTTTCGGTAATTTAAAAAATTGTTGTCGAAGAAGCATCAATATGTTATCTCTTTGTCTTCAAATTATATCAAATCCAAAGAGAACAGAACAGCTTTAGAGATATCGAAACAGTGGGCAGTCAGTCATCTCTGTTAGTATAGAGTACATCCTCTTTGATTTGCGAGATTGCGAGTTGTCGATATAGTGGGCGGTCAGTCATCTCTGTTAGTATAGAGTACATCCTCTTTGATTTGCGAGATTGCGAGTTGTCGATATAGTGGGCGGTCAGTCATCTCTGTTAGTATAGAGTACATCCTCTTTGATTTGCGAGATTGCGAGTTGTCGATATAGTGGGCGGTCAGTCATCTCTGTTAGTATAGAGTACATCCTCTTTGATTTGCGAGATTGCGAGTTGTCGATACAGTGGGCGGTCAGTCATCTCTGTTAGTATAGAGTACATCCTCTTTGATTTGCGAGATTGCGAGTTGTCGATACAGTGGGCGGTCAGTCATCTCTGTTAGTATAGAGTACATCCTCTTTGATTTGCGAGATTGCGAGTTGTCGATACAGTGGGCGGTCAGTCATCTCTGTTAGTATAGAGTACATCCTCTTTGATTTGCGAGATTGCGAGTTGTCGATATAGTGGGCGGTCAGTCATCTCTGTTAGTATAGAGTACATCCTCTTTGATTTGCGAGATTGCGAGTTGTCGATACAGTGGGCGGTCAG
The DNA here is from genome assembly GCF_040414725.1 of Anabrus simplex. Lineage (NCBI taxonomy): Eukaryota > Metazoa > Arthropoda > Insecta > Orthoptera > Tettigoniidae > Anabrus > Anabrus simplex. Next base: position 183,957,085 of record NC_090267.1, read on the forward strand.
TCATCTCTGTTAGTATAGAGTACATCCTCTTTGATTTGCGAGATTGCGAGTTGTCGATACAGTGGGCAGTCAGTCATCTCTGTTAGTATAGAGTACATCCTCTTTGATTTGCGAGATTGCGAGTTGTCGATACAGTGGGCAGTCAGTCATCTCTGTTAGTATAGAGTACATCCTCTTTGATTTGCGAGATTGCGAGTTGTCGATACAGTGGGCAGTCAGTCATCTCTGTTAGTATAGAGTACATCCTCTTTGATTTGCGAGATTGCGAGTTGTCGATACAGTGGGCGGTCAGTCATCTCTGTTAGTATAGAGTACATCCTCTTTGATTTGCGAGATTGCGAGTTGTCGATACAGTGGGCGGTCAGTCATCTCTGTTAGTATAGAGTACATCCTCTTTGATTTGCGAGATTGCGAGTTGTCGATTGTAGTAACCCCTCAATGGGGGTATATGCATATATGAATATATTTATTCATAAATCCAGCCAAGGGAAATCCAAAGTATCGGTGACACCATGTGCTTACAAACAGTAGGGAATAAATTTACGCGATGAAAAAAATGCCAAATTGAGAATTGAGGCCGTGGTAAAAAGGGTTCTTCAAATAAACATTCCAGAATAAACACAGATAGCGCAGTGGAAACGATGCTAGATAATATTCAAAAAAAACTAAAAGAAAATGGCAGGAGAAATAAGGGACAGGTGAAAATAGAAGAGAAACCAAGACAAAATTTGGAAATATACATATATTAGAAAAATCAAATCAAACTCTTACAATATTAGAAGAATAGAAGTCAGTACGAATACGGAATTTTCCCAACCAGAATTAATACAAATAGTTACATCAAGAGTAAAATATTCAAGAAAATGAAAGCAAATAAGAAAAGGGGCCAGGAGAGGAAAGGGATGGACGAAAAGGGGATGAATACAGTTTAAAGAAAAATGTTGAACAACGAGAATAAGAAAGAATGTTCGCAGTTACCAGATTGAAGTATACCAACATGAAGTCTACAAAGCAAAGTCTAATGTCATGTGAAAGTTGCCACCTCTTCAATTAACACCCGAAAATAGGCACAAATAAAGATTGTCCTACTGGCTTAAGTCACTGTATACAATAATGAAACAGTCTCCAAGTGTACCAAAACATACATGGTGAAGCATTAACCACAAGTGTGTATAGGAGTCGCAGAGTTGCGGATATACCACACGCACATTTTGAAAGCAAACAGTCACTGGATAGTCAATAGAGGCTTTGAAATTGAAAATGCAAGTAAAATCTCGGCCTGGAAATGCACTGCTCCCAGTCAAAATTTGCAAATAAAATAGCTCCAAATGCAACACAGCATTATTTACAATAAGGACATTTTTAGTTTGTCATACCTCATCTTGAACCAAGTAGTTCTGCCCAAAAATGGAGAGTCCAGGGCACATGTCGCTAAAGACGGAGATGATGTTAAAGGTTCCTCCCTCCACACAGGCCAAAGTCCATCTCAACACATTCAGAGGAAGGCCGGGTATTTATAGTGTGGAATAATGAGACATATGTCTGGAATATTCCAGAAGTTAGTGGAGCATGCGTGACAAAGCGGACGATGTCACATGACGTCAGGCAGCGAAAGGGAGGTTAGTTTATCGTCGATCGGAAAGGTGGATAAGGCAGAGTTCGTGCAAGGTATGATGTGTGCAAATCCACATAAGTATATAAATTCCAGTTGAAGAGAAAATGTGGTGTGTATCCAGATGAAGGTAAGTCCATATTAATTGTAGAAAAAGGTTATGTGCGTGGCGAGGTTGATAACAGTAGTTGCCGGTGAGGTGAAGAGTCCGTTACACGATACAGTGGGCGGTCAGTCATCTCTGTTAGTATAGAGTACATTCTCTTTGATTAGCTTGTTGAATGTTCACATGGTTTGTTGTGCTTGCTATGTAGTTGTGTTATATTGTATCAAATAGTTGTTATTATTGGCCTGGTGGTTTAATAATGTCGGCTAGACGAAAGGTTAAGTTCAGGGAGGAATATACTGAACAGTTTCCAAGTATAAAGCGAGGAAGAACTGAATATGAAGCTTTCTGCAAATTTTGCGGGTGAGTAACATTGCGTTTATACACAGACCCATTGAAATCGTTTTTAAATTGTTAATTGTGCAGGTGCTACATCGTTGTTTTTCTAGAAAAATTATTCTATTATACGTTTTTTCCTCTTCACAGTTCCTACATTTCAATCAGTAATGGAGGTAGACGTGATATTCACGACCACGTGCAATAGAAAAAGCATAAGACAGCAGTGTGTTCATCATCTTCCAAACAGCTCACCAGGTTTTTTAAAACACAGGCAGATGGTAATAAAGTATCTGCAGCAGAAGCTACATTTGCATTTCACTGTGTCAAGCACCATCCTTCATACAACTCCAGTTCGTGCACTTCAAAAATTATATCTCAGGTTTTTAGTGACTCAAAAGTTGCAGTAAACATTTCCAGCGCCAAAACTAAAACAGAAGCCATCGTTAATAATGTAATAGCACCGTTCATTGAAGACAGAACAAGGAACATTCTATCGAAGGCCAATTATGTTAGTATTAGCACTGATGCTAACAACCACAAGTATTTGAAAATATTTCCTGTTCTTGTGCAGTATTTTGATTATGACGAAGGTGTCCAAAGTAGATTGTTAAATTTAAATGAATGTGACAGTGATAATTCTAGTACAATAACAGAGAGTGTGTATACAGTGCCATTTTAGAACATGGGCTTAGTGACAAAGTATCTGCTTTAGGTGGAGATAACACAAATACCAACTTTGGGGGTGTTGCGAGAAAAGGAGAAAACAATGTGTACAAGAAACTTCAGAATAAACTGAATAGGGAAATTTTAGGAGTAGGTTGTCCAGCTCATATTTTGCATAAAACAATTCAGACTGGTGCAGATGTCTTCTCTCATGATATTGAGACCATTATCATAAAGGTTTTTAATTATTTCTCCATATATACTGTTCGTGTAGCATCGCTAAAATAATTTTCAGAATTTGTTGATGTGACACATAAGGACCTACTTAGACATATAATAACCAGGTGGCTCACCATGTTTCCTGCTATAGAGAGGTTCATCCACATGTTTAAGGCACTTAAGTTTTACCTTCTTTCACTTGATACGTGTCCTTCCCTTCTCAAGAAATTATTTTCTGATTCTATTGGTGAAATGTATCTGTTCTTCTTGAATGTACAAATTAATCCTCTCCAGAGGGCAGTTAGCAGTATTGAGAGGGAAGACATATCAGTGAATGAGGTAAGATTGGAGGTAGAAAATATACTGGAAATTTTAGGAGAGAAAAAATAGTGTGTTTTCGTTACGTCTAAAGTTAAAGAATCAATGTTTGACCTTACACAATATCAGCAGTCTACATTTCTATGGGAAGTCTCTCTTTTCTATCTATTATTGATTACTTGATAAAATGGAGTAAGCCCTTGTCTGATATTAAACATTTTGACTGGATTTTGCTAAAGACTGTACCTTCATGGAAAAATGTTGAAAATACATTCAAGTGGATGCATGAAAACACAAGCTGTAAATTGAATGAGTCCCTTCTCTTTGACCAAATACTGAAATTAAAGTGTGTTTTAGGGGAGGTCAAAGATGAAAGTTTTGAGAATTTGATGTCACATAAGAAATGGGTGTTCTTCATTCGTAATTGTATTTCTAGTGAGCAGTATTCAGAGTTGCTGAAAATTGTGGAATTTTATTTCTCCGATCCCGGTCATAACGTCAATGTAGAGAGGGTCTTTCCCTCAAGAATTCTCAATGGACAGAAGAAAGGAATAGGTTAACAATAAAATCAGTTAATGCAATGTTGCAAATACAGTACAATATAAAAAATGTTAGTTGCAGTGAATTTCATAAACTGATTGGGAACAAGATAAAGTTCCTTTCATCTGTTCAAGGTTCTGTAAAATACGATTGTATAAGAAAAGCTTAATAGATTACAGTGGAACTTCGTGTACTGAATAATTTTATGCATATTCTCATTTTTGGTAATAAATGCTTCCTTAATGAAGCAGTCCTTCCTCAACACTGGACCATTAATTAAATGCGCATTTCCCTTAGCTTAGGGGCATGAGGAATCCTTATTCCTCATATTTCCATTTCCTTCGATCGGTAGCGCTGACCGTGAGTTTTATCCTGATTTTGGATTTCGAGATTATGGCAACCCTAGATTCAGTCCATACTTGACAGCTATGAGAAGACGACGTGCAATAACCGGAGTGCAGTATGATAACTTAAGCTTTCAGAAGCATATCCACAAGTAATAAGGCATTGAACACACAATTTACAGTGCAATTTGGGTACGGGGTTTCAGTCATTTAGCTGTGAGCTCGCATTTGGTATATGGTGGTTTCGAACCCTACTATCGACAGCCCTGAGCATGGTTTTCCGTGGCTTCCTATTTTCACACAGGCAAATGATGGGACTGTACCTTAATTAAGACCACGGTCACTTCCTTCCTAATCCTACTCATTTCCTATCCTATCGTCAATATAACGCCTGTCTCGCTCGGTGTAAATTAAATAGTAAAATGGAACCCAGAATTTCAACATACAATGTTTTCACATTTTCTCGTAATAATCAGCCATTCTTAATCAATAACATTTCCACCACCGAGTGAGTTGGCAGTGATATTTGGGTACCTATGAGCCTGTGTACGAGAGATGGTGGGTTTGAATCCCTCCGTTGGCAGCCCTAAAGGTGCCTTTCCCTGGTTTCTCACTTTCACACCAAGTAAGTGCTGGGGTCTGTACCATAATTAAGGACACGGCCACTTTGTCCCCAATCTTAACACTTTCCTATCATTGCGTTGCAGGCATACCAAGGTCACGAACCGACTGACATCTCTGCGTGCATGTGAAACAACTGTTACGAGCGCTAGCCCAGGACGATATCAGATAGCGCAAGTCTAAAGGGGTGTATATTACACGTCCATAACTACGCTACTCCGTGCAATACAAGTATCATGTAAGGACTTACATAATTAAATATGTTCAACACAGCGCTTGCATAAAATATGCGACACACCATGTTTTGTAATCACCATGAACTAGGGAAGTAAATACTATAACGGTTGGCATAGAGCAGGGCCTCTCAAACGCCCAACATCTCACGCGTGCAAACTGAGGCTCAGAGTTCCTGTGCACAGTGCATCGGTCCCACTCGGCTCGGCTCGGACCAACGCTTCGTCTTTGGTCTACTTGGCTAACCTCGGCTCAACTCGGCTCGGTTTGAAACGCTACGGAGCAAGTGAGGAAGAGGGAGACAGGCGGAGCGAGCGAGACAGGCGTGGGGCATCAGAGAGACAGCTTATTGCTCCAAATCGAAAAGTGGGCGTCTGCACTCTGGTCAACCAAGCGAAGTCGTCTTTTGCATCGTGCACAGCGCAATGCACTGGTGCATGCACTCTGAGAGGCCCTGGCATAGAGTACGAAGTACAAAATAAAATGCAGTCATTCTTTCAGGGTTTTAACATGCTCAACTATTCTGTGAACAATTATGAAGCAGAAAAATGCCGAATACTCTGTTCCAGAAAGTCATGTTTTTATAAACTGAGAAAAAGGAATATAGGCTTCGATAAAAGTAACATCTCCTCAAGTAACCGTGTTGATACAAATGTACACAAATAGAAACACACACTAAGGAATTATTGTCAATCTTTATGTCACAGCTCTATGGAGCTGTACGTTTCAACCATTAATTGTAGACCAAAGCAGATGAGTGGAGCCTGTCATCGATAGACGTGCACAGCCCCGAGTCAGCAACGTGGGGAAGTACAAGCTGACTGAGGGGAAGAGATATACATCTGCATGCTCAGGTATTAATAATAATAATAATAATAATAATAATAATAATAATAATAATAATAATAATAATAATAATAATAATAAAAACTGTATTTGCTTTAGAATTCACTAACTACTTTTACGGCTTTCGGAGACGCCAAGATGCAGGAATTTAGTCTCGCAGGATTTCTTTTACGTGCCATTAAATCTACTGACACGAGGCTGACGTATTTGAGCACCATCAATACCGCCGGACTGAGCCAGGATTGAACCTGCCACGCAGGGCTCAGAAGGCCAGGCCCTCAACCGCCTGAGCCACTCAGCCCGGCACAGGTATTTCTAGTACAGACACTGTGCTTTTTACGACGGGGCAAAGTTTGACAACCGTGAGTCAGTGGGACGTTAAACTACTAGACAAAATAAAGGACGTTGTCACCGACACAGACAGGTTTTATTGCGAAGATGGGATAGGGAGTGGCTAAGACTTGGAAGGAAGTGACCATGACCATAAGGGCGAAAATGGGAAACTATGGAAAGCAACATTCAGAGTTGCCGACATTAGGATTCGAACCCACTCTCTCTATCGAATATAAACTACGTGGCCCAAATTGCGTAGCCACTCGCTCTGTAAATAGCCTATAAACAGTCACGCAACATTAATAAATCAATAATATCTGATACCTTGTAAGTTGATACTTAGGAAAAGAGGAAGTTACTTTAGAATAGAGTGAGTAAAATGGGTTATTAACATTTTGTAAATACATTTTTTACTTTTGCCGATTAATCAGTATGTCCAGCTCCATGGCTAAATGGTTAGAGTGCTGGCCTTTGGTGACGGGAGTCCCGATTTCGATACCCAGTGGGGTCGGGAATTTCAACCATAATTGGTTAATTTCGCAGAAAAGGGGGCTGGGTGTGCGTGTCATCTTCATCATCATTTCATCCTCATCACGACGCTCAGGTCGCCTACGGGCGTCAAATCGAAAGATCTGCATCTGGCGAGCCGAGCTTGTCCTCGGACACTCCCGGCATTAAAAGTCATACGCCAGTTCATTCAACGTGTTTTATGAATGAAGTTTTCGTGGAAACAGTTTAGTAATTCATTATTATTATTATTATTATTATTATTATTATTATTTATTATCATAAATCGTAAAAAAGTTATTCATAACGTAAAAGATAAACTGGAGAAATTAATCGCCGCTACACTCCTGAAAGATGATCAGAAATTAAAGATACTAAATAATCACATGGAAACAGTACTGTGAGAAGTTGTATAAAGAAGAGACAGTAAAGCCGATGATTGAATGGCGAGATTTTGAACAAGAACCAGACATCTTACTTCAGGAAACAAAAAGGGCAATTACATCGTTGCGACCGCACAAAGCACCGGGTTCTGACAACATAACAGCTGAACTACTGAAAGAGACGAGCGGTATTGGTGCTCAAATTATCACAGAAATTTGCAATAAAATATGGAGAAATGGAAAATGGCCAGCTGACTGGGTTACATTCATTTTCATCCGCTTGCATAAAAAGGGCTCCACAATGAAATGTGTTAACTATAGGACTTTATCGTTAATCTCACATGCTAGCAAGGTCATGTTGTGTATCTTGAAAGAGAGGCTCCAAAACTATATTAGTTCACATATTCCTTCTGAACAAGCTGGTTTCGTCAAAGGAAAGGGCACAAGAGAACAGCTGTTAAACATCCGACAACTAATCGAAAAGAGCAGATAATTCCAGCTTCCTATGATCACTTGCTTTCTAGACTAGAGGAAAGCCTTTGACTGTGTTCAATGGGAGAAACTTTGGCAAGTGTTATTGGAAATGGGAGTTCCAAAACATCTTACCTGGTTGATAAAGAATCTATATGAGTTTAACTCAGCAGTTGTCAAAATAAATGGCAAGATGTCAATCTTCAAGACACTAAGGGGCGTTTGCCAAGGCTGTATATTGTCACCCCAGCTTTTTAATATTTCTGGTGAGTACATCATGAGAACTGCATTGACAGGATGGACTGGTGGATTTCCTATTGGTGGCAGAAAGATATCAAATATCTGATATGCAAATGACACTGTATTGATTGCCATGGATGAGTCAGAAATGGCAGAGCTCTTAATCCGTGTCAGAACTGAGAGCATCAGTTTGGGTTTGCAGATCAACATGCAAAAGACAAAAATTATGGTAGTTGATAGGCCTGGCAAGCTGAACGAACTCGGTGCCTTCAGCGAAATGGAACTGGTTTCAGAAATGTTGTACCTGGGTGCCATTATAACTAGCAACAACAGCTGTGAAATAGAGATCTGGAGAAGGATTGCCATGGCCAAGAATATCATGTCTCGGTTATCTCATATTTGGAAGGATCACTCCATTTCTGTAAAGCTAAAAATGAGACTAGTACAGAAACTGGTATTCTCTATCTTCCTCTATGGTGATGAAACGTGGACTTTACGAGCTTCAGATTTGAATAAGGTCAACTCATTCGAGATGTGGTGCTGGAGAAGAATGCTTCGCATTCCTTGGACAGCATTTCGAACCAACGAATCCATCCTCAAGGAGCTGAACATCAGTACCAGGTTATCGGCAAAATGTCAACAGAGGATTCTCCAATTCTTTGGTCATATTATGCGCCGTGGAGAAGGAAGCCTTGAAAAGCACATAATCTTGGGAAACGTGTCTGGAAAGAGGGAGCGTGGGCGAGTACCTATACGCTGGACAGATGGCATAAAACATGCAACCCGTATAGCAGAAGATCGTGGAGGATGGAAACGGGTACAAAGAAATATCTTCAGAGCTCACGATCCTCAGGATTGAGGGACCGATATAGACAGACAGACAGACAAATAATCACATATGGCCAACGCATGTGTAGCCATTACGGAATGCCCCGTTCGGTCAGTTGTCAAAAGGATTCCCTGAGGATGTCGATCAGTCCTTAAAGAACGCGCTCAAAGATATTCTTTCACTTCCTGATGTCCGGCTTCATGACCAAATGGTTAGCGTGCTGGCCTTTGGTCACAGGGGTCCCGGGTTCGATTCCCGGCAGGGTCCGGAATTTTAACCTTAATTTGTTAATTTCGCTGGCACGGGGGCTGGGTGTATGTGTCGTCTTCATCATCATTTCATCCTCATCACGACGCGCAGGTCACCTATGGGTGTCAAATCAAAAGACCTGCATCTGGCGAGCCGAACATGTCCTCGGACACTCCCGGCACTAAAAGCCATACGCCATTTCATTTTTTACTTCCTAATGATATTCCAGATGCCATGATTTATTAAAATACAAAGGTTTATACGGGAGATAGTGGGTTCGAATCCCAATGACGGCAGCCCCGAAGGTGGTTTTCCATGGCTTCCCATTTTCACACCTTAATAATAGGCCACAGCCACTTCCTTCCAACTTCTAGGTCTTTCCACTCCCGTCGTCGCTATAGGACCTATCTGTGTCGGTGCAACGTAAAGCCACTAGCAAATAATAATAATAATAATAATAATAATAATAATAATGCGTCCGCCTCTGTGGTGTAGTGGTTAGCGTGATTAGCTGCCACCCCCGGAGGTCCGGGTTCGATTCCCGGCTCTGCCACGAAATTTGAAAAGTGGTACGAGGGCTGGAACGGGGTCCACTCAGCCTCGTGAGGTCAACTGAGTAGAGGTGGGTTCGATTCCCACCTCAGCCATCCTCGAAGTGGTTTTCCGTGGTTTCCCACTTCTCCTCCAGGCGAATGCCGGGATGGTACCTAACTTAAGGCCACGGCCGCTTCCTTCCCTCCTCCTTGCCTATCCCTTCCAATCTTCCCCATCCCTCCACAAGGCCCCTGTTCAGCTTAGCAGGTGAGGCCGCCTGGGCGAGGTACTGGTCATTCTCCCCAGTTGTATCCCCCGACCATAAGTTTGAAGCTCCAGGACACTGCCCTTGAGGCGGTAGAGGTGGGATCCCTCGCCGAGTCCGAGGGAAAAGCCGAACCTGGAGGGTAAACAGATGATGATGATGATGATAATAATAATATAATGATAATAATAACAACAATAATAATAATAATAATAATACAAAGATTTAGCGTTAGTTAAGGTTCAGTGGGAAGCATTTATACAACATCTTAACGTGGTAAAGATTCTAGAAAAATCTTACAACGTATTACTCTGTGGGAGAAATACTGAGAAAGAGAAAGCCGATTGCTTCCGTAATTTGAACACTGAACAAAAACAAATAGCAAAGCTGTCAGGGAAAGGCTAAGAAACGTGGAGTTCAAGAAATGGTGCTCCCTTCCTAAAAGAGGTAAAGGAATTGCCTTCTTCGCTCAGCGCCTTCACGGAAATAAATGGTTCGCAGTAAAGGTAGACCTTTCAACATCAGAGTGGACTGAAAGCATCAAAATGATATGGCAGACGTGGCTCCAGTAAGAAGCTTGTATGGTAGAAGCCATACATGCGGGGAGATGGAAATTTTGGGACATGTTATCGGCTACTGTCCATCCTGCTCACTGCTTAGAAATACTCGCCTTGACAGAATTCAAGGCCTTATTGCAAAAGCGATTCGTTATAACGCGTGGGAAGTACATGAAGAAGTGAGCTGCTTAGCTAAAAATGGTAGCGCGAGAAGAGCAGATATTCTAGCCATGCATAATCAGAGAGGTCGTTCTGTAATATAGGACCCAACAATACGGCTAGAATCAGGCGTACATTAGCCGCACGATGTTCACCTTCAAAATACAAACGTTTATCCGGGAGATAGTGGGTTCGAATCCCACTGTCGGCATCCCTGAAGATGATTTTCCATGGTTTCCCATTTTCACCCCAGGCAATGCTGGGCCTGTACTTTAATAACAAGGCCACGGCCGCTTCCTTCCAACTCCTAGGCCTTTCCACTCCCATCGTCGCCATAAGACCTATCTGTGTCGGTGCGACGTAAAGCCACTAGAACAAAAAAAGAAATACAAAGGTTTAACGTGCTGAAGAAATGTTAGGAAGGAAGAAAAGATCAACTAAGAATCAGTGGATAACTCAGGAGATACTAAACCTGATTGATGAACGACGAAAATACAAGAATGCTAGAAATGAAGAGGGCAGAAAAGAATACAGGCGATTAAAGAATCAAGTGGATAGAAAGTGCAAGGTAGCTAAGGAAGAATGGCTGAAGGAGAAGTGCAAGGATGTCGAAGGCTGTATGGTCCTGGGTAAGGTAGATGCTGCATACAGGAAAATCAAGGAAACCTTTGGAGAAAGGAAATCTAGGTGTATGAATATTAAGAGCTCAGATGGAAAGCCACTTCTAGAGAAAGAAGACAAAGCAGAAAGATGGCAGGAGCATATCCAACAGTTGTATCAAGGTAAAGATGTAGATAATTTGGTTCTGGAACATGAGGATGCTGTTGATGCTGATGAAATGGGAGACCCAATTTTGAGGTCAGAGTTTGACAGAGCTGTGAGCGACCTCAATAGGAACAAGGCACCTGGAATTGATGGCATTCCCTCTGAATTACTGACTGTCTTAGGAGAAACCAGCATGGCAAGGTTATTTCATTTAGTGTGCAAGATGTATGAGACAGGAGAAGTCCCATCCGATTTTCGGCAGAATGTTGTTATACCTATTCCCAAGAAAGCCGGTGCTGACAGGTGTGAAAACTACCGCACTATTAGTTTAGTATGTCATGCCTGCAAAATTTTAACACGTATTATTTACAGAAGAATGGAAAAACAAGTTGAAGCTGAGTTGGGAGAAGATCAATTTGGTTTCAGAAGAAATGTAGGAACACGTGAAGCAATCCTGACTTTACGTTTGATCTTAGAGGATCGAATCAAGAAGGACAAGCCCACGTACATGGCATTCGTAGATCTAGAAAAGGCATTCGATAATGTTGATTGGACCAAGCTATTTATGATTCTGAAGATGATAGGGATCAGATACCGAGAACGAAGAATTATCTACAATCTGTATAAAAATCAGTCTGCAGTGATAAGAATCGAGGGCTTTGAAAAAGAAGCAGCAATCCAGAAGGGAGTGAGGCAAGGCTGCAGTTTGTCCCCCCTCCTTTTCAACGTTTACATAGAACAGGCAGTAAAGGAAATCAAAGAGAAATTTGGAGAGGGAATCACAGTCCAAGGAGAGGAAATCAAAACCTTGAGATTTGCCGATGATATTGTTATTTTATCTGAGACTGCAGAAGATCTCGAGAAGTTGCTGAATGGTATGGATGAAGTCTTGGGTAAGGAGTACAAGATGAAAATAAATAAGTCCAAAACAAAAGTAATGGAGTGCAGTCGAACGAAGGCAGGTGATGCAGGAAATATTAGATTAGGAAATGAAGTCTTAAAGGAAGTAGATGAATATTGTTACTTAGGTAGTAAAATAACTAACGATGGCAGAAGTAAGGAGGACATAAAATGCAGACTAGCACAAGCAAGGAAGAGCTTTCTTAAGAAAAGAAATTTGCTCACTTCAAACATTGATATCGGAATTAGAAAGATGTTTTTGAAGACTTTCGTGTGGAGCATGGCATTGTATGGAAGTGAAACATGGACGATAACTAGCTCAGAAAGAAAGAGAATAGAAGCTTTTGAAATGTGGTGTTACAGAAGAATGCTGAAGGTGAGATGGATAGATCGAATCACGAATGAAGAGATACTGAATCGAATTGGTGAGAGGAGATCGATTTGGCTAAATTTGACGAGAAGAAGAGATAGAATGATAGGACACATCTTAAGACACCCAGGACTTGTTCAGTTTGTTCTTGAAGGAAGTGTAGGTGGTAAGAACGGTAGGGGTAGACCAAGGTATGAATATGACAAGCAGATTAGAGCAGATGTAGGATGCAATAGTTACGTAGAAATGAAAAGGTTAGCTCAGGATAGGGTGGCATGGAGAGTTGCATCAAACCAGTCTATGGACTGATGACTCAAACAACAACAAGCCTCAGTGATAAACATTTATAAAACATCTTAACGTGATAAACATTCTGGAAAAATCTTGCAACGTATTTTCACTCTGTGGGAGAAATACTAAGAAAGAAAAAGCCGACTGCTTCCGTAATTTGAACATTGCTGCGGAAAAAACAACAACAAAAACAAATAGTAAAGCTGTCAAGGAAAGGCTAACAAACGAGGAGCTCAAGAAATGGTGCTCCCTTGCTAAAAAAAGGTATAGGAAATTGCCCTCTTCGCTCAGCACCCTCACGGCAATTTACGTTCCAGTATACAATAATAATAATAATAATAATAATAATAATAATAATAATAATAATAATAATAATAATAATAATATAATTATTATTATTATTATTATTATTAACAATTACATAGCAATTGAGAAATATTCCGGTGAGAATGATACTTACAGTAGGTAGTGTGATAATATAGTAAAGTTAAAACATAATTACACAACATCAATAATTACTACTACTACTACTACTGCTACTACAGAGTACAACAAGCAATTCCATTGGAAAGAAAATATTACTAGGAAATATCACTAGTTTAACATTCTAAATCCAGCATCATCGTGTACAAATTCACACACAACTTACGCACTTCCAGTGCTTAAGACTAAGGCGTACAATACTATAGGTTGAGCAGCTCAACATTACGACACAGTCCTATAAAAATCACACGTACCTTAAGTATTTCAAAATTTTACACTGTGACTTACAGTAGATTGAGCGGTTCAGTATAATAATAATTTCGTGTGGCTATTTCTAGCCAAGTGCAGCCCTTGTAAGGTAGACCCTCCGATGAGGGTGGGCGGCATCTGCGATGTGTAGCTAACTGCGTGTTATTGTGGTGGAAGATAGTGTTATGCGTGGTGTGTGAGTTGCAGGGATGTTGGGGACAGCACAAACACCCAGCCCCCAGGCCAGTGGAATTAACCGATGAAGGTTAATATCCACGACCCGGCCGGGAATCGAACCCAGGACCCTCTGAAACGAAGGCCAGTACCCTGACCTTTCAGCCAAGTAGTCAGCGGTCCAATTACTAACTACTATCTTAGCATTGTAAACACAGCACGTTCATATAAAAATTCACACATATCTTAAATAATTCAGATGCCTTAATAATACAATTTACAGTGGTTTTGAGCGTTTCATTAAAATATGACACCATCACATAGAAATTTGAGCGTTTCATTAAAATATGACACCATCACATAGAAATTTGTATACAATTTTCAGAATTCTGCAGTCTATTCCTGAAGCATCTTATATTTTTGGGAAAAGGCTCTAAGACAGCTGAAGGTAATTCATCCCTATCATCAATTCCCCGGTTTACAAACTAAAATTTACCGTAGTTAGCTTTTAGCGATCTACCTTTTACTTTATATGGATGATCTGTCCTACTTATGTAGCAGGACTTTTCTAGTCGACTGTTCAACTCTCCCCAAACTGGCTTATTCATGTAGGCATTACAATGGCACATAACCGTGTTCGTTTCCTTCTAGTCCCCAGCGTCTCCCACCCAAGTTCTTCTCTCATACTTGTCACACTACTTATATGACTGATATCGTTAAGCACAAGTCTTTCGCTATAACATCTCAGGTTCCTAAATGAGTCCTGTTTGTCATGGGTCCCATATGGCTGCTCCATATTCCGGGAATGGCCTAATGAGAGATATACAGATGTTAGGGGTATACGTGCAGATATTTCTTGTAGCAATAAAGAAATACTGAATATGACGAACTACTATATATAAAACTTTTAGTAATCCTTGGAAGTTATTTTCGAGAGCAAAGGGATACGATGTTTTTAGAATAAGAAGGATGCCTTGTTCTTGTGAATGAATAGCTTTTCTTTGTAACCGGCAAGTTACGCGCCATCAGTGCCAAACTGGTTTCTGTTTAAGTTTAAGAGCAAATGTAATACTGTACCAGCTAAACGCTACCTATGCAATGCCACGAGATGTTACGTAACATACTTGCCAGACTGGTTTTATGTTTAAGAACAACTGAACTACGATAACAGCTGAAGGTCAGAATGGTTTTGCGGTTGTTAGTATTTAGTTTCCGTCTTAGGGGCTTCAGGCAACCCTGGTCATCGGTTTTGGATCCTGGAGATGTATCGAATTGTCAGCATTAATACTGGTTCATTTGCTGTTACGTCCTTTAGGGAATTGGGATATCTGTGGTCATCAGCCCCGTGGTCTAGTGAGTATGGAAATGATCTGAAAACCTGTGTCGGTGCGGGACCTGTACGAGCGTGTGATATAATTATTGGTTGAGACAGGTGCACCGGGGTGTGAAATACGGTACGATCCACGTTGTGAATTGCCTAAAGGTAGAAGAAAGAAGGCAGTTCCTTACGCCAACGAAAGCGTGCATGGGATAGGATGTCGAAATGAGTGGCATCGGAACTGAATTATCGAAGCACATCGAACGTTTTGTTTCAAACGAATAATGAACATGTTATACAACTAAATAAATTAATTGCACCTATATTTCGTGCTTCCTGCCGGGCTGAGTGGCTCAGACGGTTGATGTGCCGGCCTTTCGACTCCAACTTCGCAGGTTTGAACCAGGCCCAGTCTGGTGGTATTGGAGGTGCTCAAATACGTCAGCCCCGTATCGGTAGATTTACTGGTGTATATAAAAAGAACTCCTGCGGGACTAAATTCCGGCACCTCGGCGTCTCCTGGGTTTGTAAAAGTAGTTTGTGGGACGTAAGGAAATTAATATTATCATTATTATTATTGTTAATATTATTATTGTTATTATTGTAATCATCAGGTCATTAAGAGCTGAAACACGTGGAAGAAAATAGTAAAATTTGCGTGGTTTAGGAGGACACCAGGTAAAATGTACATCACGCGAGGCAACATCGGTCGCAGTAGTTATCTACAGATTACTGTGCGTAAGACGAGAACCAGGTAAAGCTCTTGGGGATGAGTCAGCTGTAACCTCGTATTGTGGTTAGCACGAGAGGACGAAGTGTGACAAACAGGTTTTGTGTATAAACATCAAACATACACATCAACAAATCGGAGAAACATAAGCAAGGTTACACGTGAGGGACATGCAGCTATTAACCTGAACGCCGGGCCGACGGTCGCTTTCATGAGTACATGATGATATCAAATTATACACAATTCACAGATGTTGAACGTGTCAACTACATCCTACATTTTACTATGATGGTGCTAATAACAAATCGCAGCAGATCACGCTACTGCGTGTTAAGTTGATGAAGGTAGAATACAGTATACCTGTTAAGACATAAGGCTCCAGAAGTAGTAGAAGAAGAAGAAGAAGGAAAAGAAGAAGGTAACGAAAGCCACATAGTCAAGCAGGACATGGCCCATCAAAGCTCACATTAGTGACACAGACATAAGTGTAGCGTGGTCGCAGGAACTACAGTCGTAATAGTAACACTCTGTTGTAGAAAATAATGAACTAACATACAGGAGGGGCTCCGTAATTCTAGGTGGACGGTAACAATAATATCTCGAATAGAAAAGCACGGATTTACGAAAACGCCTGTGTACACGAAAAATTTACATTACAGCACAACAGTTTAGAAAACAAAAACATACAGATTGCCTTACACTGAAAGAAATTTTAAATTGTCCTTTGTAAATGAAAAAACTCTCTAGGCAACATTCTTTTAAATGTTAACTTATAGTTCTTAGTTCTTATTTCATTAGTGATGAATATAAAACAAGCTTTTTATTGATATTTTAAATGTGATAATGATGATTGCTGTTTTAAGGTCATGGGCACTTAAAAACGCAAAGTGTCTTCTATTTTAACTCATAGTGAATAAAAAATTAAATATAAACTGCTCGAAAACACGTAATGAACCCAAACCACGTGCAGGGTAGGATTGAGGAACTGCCGAACTGCGTTCAAGGTGAATGTCTAGCGTTTTACCAAGCACGTCTTTCGCGTATTGTGTTCAGCTTTCGCCACGTACAAAGCAATCGCGCACTGAAATTCTTGATTTATAATTTTTGTTACCGCTACATAAATTTCTCTCCTCGGATTTGTGGGAATATCGAGCTATCGAGACTCAAAATACTATATAAATTCTGTACTGTACTCCCAAGTCAATACGTTGCAGAAATGGCGTAACATCTGACATACCGGAGTGAAAATCGCAGCAGAGGTTCAAAGTGACCACCTTGAGATTCTCTGCAGGCTTCACTTCTCCAAATCCAGTCGCAACGCATTCGAGCCAAACACCGGGGTTAGGTTAGGGGTGCGCAACTGTGAGCTCGCATCCGGGAGAAATTGGGTTCGAATCCAACTGTCGGCCGCCCTGAAGATGGTTTTCCCTGGTTTCCCATTTTTCACACCAGGCAAATGCCGGGACTATACATGTCCTATTAGTTTTCTCATAACTGAGCCAAATATTTCATAACCTAATGTGTTTTGAACGGCTGTAGCAGGATACGCGTAGTGGAGGTACAGTAGCAGAGTATAGGTGTTATTGAAACTGTTTCTTATCGCAGACCAACACATGCTGTTATGCACTTGTCATAAACGCTTGGCAAGTAGGGGAGGCTGACTCACGTTCCAGGCCACTTGCTGTACTCGAAAACCGGTCTAGGGTACTCTGTGTGAAAACTACACACAATCCTTACAGAAGTATCCACACTTGTACTTTCTCATGTTTCTGCCGAATGTTATTTTGTACTCATTTACGTACAGTACTAGATGTCCAAGATCCGTACCAGCACATACATGCGAACCCCACTGTCGGCAGCCCTGAAAATGGTTTTCCGTGGTTTCCCATTTTTTACACCAGGAAAATGCTGGGGCTGTTCCTTAATTAAGGCTAGGGCCGATTCCTTCTTACTCCTAGGCCTTTCCTATTCCGTCGTCGTCATAAGACCTATCTGTGTCGGTGGGACGTAAAGCCAATTGAAAAAAGTGAGTAGGCCTGGAGTAAAGCGGAACGTCGAAGCTGTTGACGAGCAGACAGTCAGTTGGCGTCAAATTAAAATGTCCGCACACGGTAGCTGAGGTCATACGATTATTATTATTATTATTATTATTATTATTATTATTATTATTATTAATCAGATGTCTGTCTCTTTAAAGGATGAAGTTATAGGCAAATGAAGGAGAGGAACACGAAGGGGGTCAAAATGAGGTACCGTAGGCCTCACAAAACTAAAGTAATCGGGATCAGAAGACAATGAGGATTGATCAAGGGAGTTCGAATAGGAAGGCCGAATATGAGAAGCCTGGTACAAGTGGAAGGAGTAGTAAACTCAGCTACGAGACTCGTGATCGCCAACCCACACTCCCAAATTGGGCGACTGCCCTAAATGCAGGTCAGTAGTGATTGATTGATTGATTGATTGATTGATTGATTGATTGATTGATTGATTGATTGATTGATTGATTGATTGATTGATTGATTGATTGATTGATTGATTGATTGATTGATTGAAATTGATCGACCCTGGAATTTACCACTTTCACTCACCTTTCACGACAGACGGGGCAGATTGCGAATGTACCCTGCCACCCCGTCAGGAGGTGGAAAATACACCCACCTCTTCCACTACATTAAAATTTTAAGTGCCGCGGTGAGTAGCTCAGGAGGTAGAACGCTGGCCTTCTGAGTTCAAGATGGCGGGTTCGATCCCAGCTCACTCCGCAGGTATTTGAAGGTGCTAAAAAAAGGTCAGTCTCGTGTCGGCAGACTTACTGCCGCATTAAAAAACTCCCGCGGGACAACATACCGGCATCTCGGCGTCTCCTGAAACCGTAAAAATGTAGGTACGTAAAACCAATATTATTATTATTGTTAAACCTTAATTGTTCCACGTATTTCTGACCGGGTCACTGGATGAAATTAATTCATCACGCATTTTTTGGTAAAATTCCACTGTAATGTTTAGAAAGCATTCTAAACTATTGTAAGTTATTAATGGATTAAACTTATCTCAATTATAAAACATTACCATTTAATAGGACGGACAACGGGCAAATATCCTCTCTTAACACAAATCGGGTGACATAAGGTTTCAGTACTCCATTACCTGCAGATGATGTTTAGTTTTCGAGGTTTGACTCGGGGTTTTATCCAACAGCAATCATTCAATCAGTTACTACTGATATGCATTTAACGCAGTCGACCAGGTGGCAGATACCCTATATGTTGTTTTCCTAGCATTTTCTTACATGATCCCAAAGAAATTGGAAATTTATTGAACATCTCCCTTGGTAAGGTTTTCCAATCCTTAACTCCCCTTCCTATCATATTGCCCCAATTTGTCCTCTTAAATTCCAACTTTTTCTTCATATTGTGATCTTTCTTACTTTTAACCCCCAAACACACGCGTATGGGGTGGAATCCACCCCAGGTCATTTTATTTCCTAGTGAAATGTACAAATAACTCTCCTGTGCTCTCCCCGCTCTTATATCTTTCTGGCTGGATCCTCGCAGACAGAGTCATTCTTATAAAATCTATATTAAAATCCCCAAATAATACAGTAATTCATATTTTACAATGCAATGATATGTCGGGTGGAAAGCACCCCCACGCGTGTGTCTGCGTCCTAAAACTTGGCGCGTGTGCTTGAGGGTTAAAGACACCACTCAAACTTATTCGTCTAATAATGTCATTCCACGCCATCTCTTCATTGACAGCTCGGAAAATACCACTTAGTCGAACAGCTCGTCTCCTTTCCCCTAAGTCTCCCCAGCCATAAACTTACAACATTTTGTAACGCTACTCTTTTGTGTGGTATCACCCAGAACAAATCGAGCTGCTTTTCTTTGGACTTTTCCCAGTTCTTGAATCAAGTAATCCTGGTGAGGACCCATACACTGGAACCATACTCTAGTCGAGGTCTTACCAGTGACTTATATTTCCTCTCCTTTACATCCTTACTACAACCCATAAATACCCTCATAACCATATGCAGAGATCTGTACCCTTTATTTACAATCTCATTTAGTGATTACCATAATGAAGATCCTTCCTTGTATAACACCTAGGTACTTACAATGATCCCCATCAGGAACTTTCACCCCATCAACGCAGTAATTAAAACTGAGAGGACTTTTCCTATTTTTGAAACTCACAACCTGACTTCTAACCCTGTTGATCATCACACCATTACTTACAGTCCATCTCACAACATTCTCGAGGTCATTTTACAGGTGCTTACAAACTTGTAAATTATTCATTACGCTAAACAGAATAACATCATCCGCAAAACGCCTTATATTTGTTTCCACTTCTTTACCCATATAATTTATATAGATATAGTCTACGTAAACATAAAGGTCCAATAATACGGCCTTCAGGATTTCCCCTCTTAATTATTACAGAGTCAGATAAAGCTTCGGCTACTCTAATTTTTTGAGTTATATTTTCTAGAAATTATAGCTACCCATTCAGTCACTCTTTTTTCAAGTCCAATTGCACTCATTTTTGCCAATAGTCACCCATAATCTACCCTTCCAAATGCCTGTGATAGGTCAATCACGATACAGTTCATTTGACCTCCTGAATCCAAGATATCTGCTATAATTTGCTGGAATCCTACAAACACGAGCTCGTTAGCTGCAGTCGCGTAAGTGCGGCCAGTATCCAGTAATCGGGAGATAGTGGGTTCGATCCCCACTGTCGGCAGCCCTGAAGATGGTTTTCCGTGGTTTCCCATTTTCACACCAGGCAAATGCAGGGGATGTACCTTAATTAAGGCCACGGCCACTTCCTTCCCATCTAGGCCTATCCCATCGTCGCCATAAGACCTATCTGTGGTGTGCGACGTAAAGCAAATAGCTACCAAGGAATCCTACAAGTTGAGCTTCAGTGGAATAACATTTCCTAAACCCGAACTGCTTTCCATCGAACCAGTTATCAATTTCACAAACATGTCTAACATAATCAGAAAGAATGCTTTCACAAATGTCAAACTGACTGGCCTGTACTTTTCAGCTTGATGTCTATCACACTTTGCTAGATACAATTTCCTAGAATGTTTTCAATTTCTCCTTATTTCCACAGCCATTTCTAACTCTGTTTCTTTCCAACCTGCATCTCCTTCGCAGTCTCTCTCTATTTCACAATTATAATAAAGTGGGTATTCACCATTCCTTAACCCCTTAAAGGTGCAAATCTGTTTTCACATTTCTCAGCAATTCCTTTAAACCATCGCAGAGGCTGGTTTTACTAGCACCACGTCCAGTATATTCTCCCCTCTAGTTGGTTCCATCACTTTCTGATCAGCTGCCTTTCCCTTATTATTTGCCAATTGTTGGTCTTGCTTCCTGTCGCTCACACTACCTTCCCAATTGACATTTGGTAAATCGAGATCACCCGCTACAATTACATTCCGTATCGTTTCCCACATACCTGGTTATCTTATCAAATAATTACGAATCAGCGCCGGAGTATAAAAATACCTCCCTATCTGAAGAACACTGTCTTTCTAGGCAACAAAAAGCTGAAATGTAAAGGAAGTTTACAGAGCCAAGACAAATTAAACTGGAAATCGGACAACAGCATATCAGAAGTTTGAAACAACTGTTTATCACGGGAATCAATCAATCAATCAATCAATTAATCAATCAATCAATCAATCAATCAATCAATCAATCGATCGATCGATCGATCAATCAATCAATACTGATCTGCATTTAGGGCAGTCACCTAGGTGGCAGATTCTCGTTTTCCTAGCCTTTTCTAAAACGATTTCAAAGAAATTGGAAATTTATTGAACATCTCCCTTGGTAAGTTATTCCAATCCCTAACTCCCCTTCCTATAAATGAATATTTGCCCCAATTTGTCCTCTTGAATTTCAACTTTATCTTCATATTGTGATCTTTCCCACTTTTAAAGACGCCACTCAAACTTATTCGTCTACTAATGTCATTCCACGCCATCTCTCCGCTGACAGCTCAGAACATACCACTTAGTCGAGCAGCTCGTCTTCTTTCTCCCAGTTTTTCCCAGCCCAAACTTTGCAACATTTTTGTAACGCTACTCTTTTATCGGAAATTACCCAGAACAAACCGAGCTGCTTTTCTTTGGTTTGTTTCCAGTTCTTGAATCTGGTAATCCTGGTGACGGTCCAATACAATGGAACCATACTCTAGTTGGGGTCTTACCAGAGACTTATATGCCCTCTCCTTTACATCCTTACTAAAACCTCGAAACACCCTCATAACCTTGTGCAGATATCTGTACCCTTTATTTTCAATCATATTTGTGTGATTACCCCAATGAAGGTCTTTCCTTATATTAACACCTAGATATTTACAATGATCCCCAAAAGGAACTTTACAGAGCTCGATAGATGCAGTCGCTTAAGTGCGGCAAGTATCCAGTATTCGGGAGATAGTAGGTTCGAACCCCACTGTCGGCAGCCCTGAAAATGGTTTTCCGTGGTTTCCCATTTTCACACCAGGCAAATGCTGGGGCTGTACCTTAATTAAGACCACGGCCGCTTCTTTCCTACTCCTAGCCCTTCCCTGTCCCATAGACGCCATAAGACCTACTAGCAAAAAAAAAAAAAAGGAACTTTCACCCCCATCAACGTAGTAATTAAAACTGAGAGAACTTTTCCTATTTGTGAAACTCACAACCTGACTTTTAACCCAGTTTATCGTCATACCATTGCCTGATGTCCATCTCACAAGATTGTTGAGGTCATATTGCAGTTGCTCACAATCATGTAACATATTTATTACTCTATACAGAATAACATCGTCCGCAAAAGCCTTACCTCTGATTCCACTTCTACCGTATCATTTGTATATAAATAAGAAAACATGAAGGTACAATAATACTGCCTTGAGTAATTCCCCTCTTAATTATTACAGGGTCAGATAAAGCTTCGCCTAGTCTAATTCTCTGAGATCTATTTTCTAGAAATGATAGCACCCATTCAGTCACTCTTCTGTCTAGTCCAATTGCACTCAGTTTTTCAGTAGTCTCCCATGATCCCCCCTATCAAATGCTTTAGACAAGACAATCGCGATACAGTCCATTTGACCTCCTGAATCCAAAATATCTGCTATATCTTGCTGGAATCCTACAAGTTGAGCTTCAGTGGAGTAACCTTTCCTAAAACCGAACTGCCTTCTATCGAACCAGTAATTAATTTCGCAAACATGTCTAATATATTCAGAAAGAATGCCTTCCTAAAGCTTACATGCAATGCATGTCAAACTTACTGGCCTGTAATTTTCAGCTTTATGTCTATCACCCTTTCCTTTATACACAGAGGCTACTATAGCAATTCTCCATTAATTTGGTATAGCTCCTTCGTACAAACAATAATCAAATAAGTACTTCAGATATGGTACTATATCCCTACCCATTGTCTTCAGGGTCAACAACAATGTATCACCCAGTTTAACTGTAATATTCGAGAGATTATCATAGTCATTCTCAGGTATCTTCAACAACGCAGCACTGTGCCTTTCATCGTCCTTAGTACATCACTTAATCCTGCAAAATGAGACGCGTTATCAAGTGTTAACGATCACAACAGAACTCCCCATTTGGCGCTGGTCTTTGTACTATCAAGATGACACTACGCATGTGTAATCTGTGATTCGCTTCATGTTTTGATCGGGTTACAGAGCATGGACGGAAGAGTTACAGGTCAAAATATTAAGACGCAACTCTCTCCCATCCCATTGTAGAGAAATATCGATTTTAAAATGTCGCTTTGGTTTAAATATATTAAAGGTACCAGAGTTTGTCGGTCTATCATCCCGATAACCTGGTTTCAGGTCCCAACATCGCTATCTTTTCTTTTTTAAATATTTGTGTTTTACTTTATTCATTTTATCCCGTTAAAGTTTTTGTATTCAACAAAATAGTTTGTTTTTGTCTGTTTTTGAAATAGAATTCCAGAATTCTGAAAAATATTTTATTCCGATTTAATATGCTTGTTTTCGTCACCCATTTGACGATTGACGGCGGTTGGTTAACATACGGAGTTGAGTGAAGGTGGATTTGCAATGTAGGGTATATAATCAATCTGAATAGACTGTCACTGATGCTGCTTGCTTATGTGCTTCACGTCTCTGCCATGTTTCACGCTTCCCTATCCCACCATTCTTCCTTTTCGGCTTATGACCTCACCCTTTTCCCTTAACTTTTACCTACCTGTTTACTGTGCCTTCTGTGTCGTTTGGATGTTATCTGAGCGACAGAAGTTTCGTCTATTAATTAATTCATCAGAACGTACTGTACGTATATATATTATATTTAATTCTGTCCGTAATTCACAGCGATATTGAGAAAAAGAGGAACTTTCAACAGGTGAAATTGGTACCAGTTATAGATTTGATAAGTCTTCTTTACAATAAAAATACGATGAACCTCTGGCGACCACGACTTTTGTACGTTTTAAAGAAAAATCTGTTTCTGTCAGCGAAGTTATTGTCACATCGCCATGATGACGCAAGTACACAGCTATATCTAGCAGCATGAGTTGGAACTACGTACACTATGAATTCTGTTGCCTTCTATCTGGTTATAAGAATAATGCAATCTTGACTATCATATTGTTTAGTGAAGTATGCTTTCAGTAAAATAAATGATTTTTTTTCCATCGTGGGGTATGAAAACACAGGCCGTCTGTGGCCGTAGTCGTTAAGTTGTAGAATTTATGGTCTGACACCGAGGTTATCCGGTTCGAATCCCATTGTTTGAAAACATTTTTTCCATCATAATGTTAGCTGGAAATGTAAGAGAGGTGGAGGTATACAATTCCTAATAACTAGATTGCGTGCCAAAAACCTGTATTAAATTTCAGACCACTTAAATTGAGAAACTAATATATAGAAGCTGTCGATGAGTACATCTATCTTGGACACAAGATAAAACTTGGAAAAGACAACCAACTTGCAGAAATTCCTTGCAGGATAGGTATGAGTTGGATAACATTCCGAAAACTAAGATTCATCCTGACCAACAAGGATGTTTCAATTAACCTGAAGAACAAGGTTTACCGACCTCGATAGCTGCAGTCGCTTAAGTGCGGCCAGTATCCAGTATTCGGGAGATAGTAGGTTCGAACCCCACTGTCGGCAGCCCTGAAAATGGTTTCCCATGGTTTCCCATTTTCACACCAGGCAAATGCTGGGGCTGTACCTTAGTTAAGGTCACGGCCGCTTCCTTCCCACTCCTAGCCCTTTCCTATTCCATCGTCACCATAAGACCTATCTGTGTCGGTGCGACGTAAAGCAACTAGCAAAAAGAAAAACAAGAACAAGGTTTATAATACGTGCGTGCTGCCAGTTACTACTTGCGGTCTGGAAACGATGACTCCAACTAAGTACTCGCAAGCTTCAGAGAACACAACGAGTCATGGAGTGACAGATGCTAGGAATCAGCCTTAGGGTTAAGATCCGTTCAGAGGACATCAGGAGAAGAACGAATGTAACATACATCCTGGAGAGAGTAACAAGATTAAAATGGCGATGGGTAGGACACATAGCTCGACAAGACTACAACAGGTGGACCTCTAGGATTGTTCATTGGAGAATATGGGAACACAAGAGAGGCACTGGAAGACTCCAGAAGAGATGGCTGGAACTCGCTGGTTCCAAGTGTCTCAAGGCCGAAGAAGATGGAAGCATATGGAAGAGGCCTACATCCAGCAGTGGATTGAAATAGGATAGAAAAGAAGAAGAAATTTCAAACCTCTCCACAGTGCTCATATGGGGTGCGGGCACCTCTCTTATCTATATTGTAACAGGAACGCCCGTACTTTAGCCTTATCGGAGAGCATGGTTTGATGCCAGTGCGTGTACGGTTCATACTAAGAACCACAGAGAGAAGGGTATTAAATAATTTCTTTTGAAATTTAAGTCTTTGCTTATTCAAGTTAGACAAGAAATATATCACCTTTCACAGATGTGAAGGATGAATCTGAGAAAATCCAAACAGTGGTTGGAAGTGACGCTCTCTGTCGGCATCGGCGTCGGCGATATTTCGCGTTGCCGGGCTCCTACCCTCTCACCATGATCTCCTCTCAGCACCATGAAAATCCATAGCCTGTTTCCAGTCATTCGACCGGGTCAGGAATGGAATGAATGAAGCCCTCATCTAGCGGCGAGGATAGGAAATGTACCGGCTGCCGAAGCCTGTCATACTCCTCTGGGACAATGATAAATGACTGACAGATGAAATGAAGTGTTAATGGAGAGAGTTGCTGGATTGAAAGATGACAGGGAAAACCGGAGTACCTGGAGAAAAACCTGTCCTGCCTCCGCGTTATCCAGCACAATTCTCGCATGGAGTGACCGGGATTTGAACTACAGTATCCGCGGTGAGAGGCCGGCGTGCTGCCGCCTGAGCCACGGAGGCTTTTCTCTCAGCACCATGGCACCACGTTAACCTACGGCGGTTGACAATTCTTGAAGATCCGATGAGGATCGGGATCGAATCCGAGAGTCTGACGTCTGATGATCGATTGCGTGCAATATGGAATTATTGATTTAGCATTTAATTCCACTTCGGCCCCATGAAGGGAGTAAAGAAGTGTATAGGAATCGCACAGAATGTCAATGAGATCTGGTACGATACTTCTTTACGGCATTGCAAATTTTGCGAATTAGTACCTTCACGGAATATTACTATATATTCGTAGAATTTACAAGTTCCACAGTTCATAACGAAAGAGGAAGATTAACACAGTTCAATGAATGTCGTTCGATGCACTTGTCGACGTAACTCAAGTTAATAGAATATCACAGTTCATAATGAAAAGAAGATTAATCCAGTTCAACATAAATGAAATCATTGTCGTTCGATGCACTTTTCTAGTGCACCAAGCCTACTTAGTTCAAAAACCTCGAGTCTGTTCTGTCACTAAGGCATAGTCTCATGAAAATAAATTCTGTTATTAAAGCACAGTTTTTACGAAATAAATTTCATCACTAAAGCACAGTCTTATGAACCTAAAAGGCACTAATATAACGTTATCAGCATAATTCTAAGGACAAAATTAACACTGCCCAACAAATAAACGACACAGTCTTTAGAAATTAATTATGACGCAGTTCGTTGAGAAAGATTGACATGAGTCAAATGGTCTCGTTTATAACTGAACTATCACTCCCCTGAATATGTACAATAACACGACGAACAACTATTATGTATCAAGTCCGCCCAGTTTATGCAAGTTGATAATACTTTATGATTATTCGCTCGGAGAATTTAGTCCCGTTCTCAAGAATGTTAATTATTCGAACTGTTCAAATTTTAATGCACAAGTCTATGAGCTGTTGACGACTCAAAATAATATGTCACTTCCTATCTCGCACAAAAATAGAGTTCAAAGGTTTCACTTTCGACACTTAGAAATGTGTATGTCAACAGACGCGAACACTTATACTTTCCGTAAACACAACTACCGTCGGCAGTCCGCCGAACAATGTAACGATCTCTGACCGATATCTTCCACAGCTGGCTCGCACACCGTGGCAGCTGAGAATACACACAGATACTGATTTAAGCTAACTCAACCCGTAGTCCGGGCATCGTGGCTTCTGATTCGTCAATTTTCTATCTAAAATTTCTCGGTTATCCCACCGTCAATTTAATGAATTTAGGCATCCTACCCTCTCTTGTTATGGGCTACACGATGATGTAATTGTAATTTTTGTATCACATTCTGTTGTGGGAATCATGAGATGAAAGGAATCGAATGTTCGATGGCAACGTCATATGTCCTTGGCTGGCTTTCCATCAGCGAGCAGGTTGCGTGCATAGCTGCTACATCCGTCAACTGCACGCACACCGTTCTTTTCAAACCTCTCGTATAGCTGTTGTTACGAGTTGCGCTCGTATGCACCAGAAATACTTTGTAAAAATGTCGCTGTGACATTCCCGTTTCAATATACAGCATCATGCGTAATTATGTCTGTCATTAACAGCGATATTGAGAAAACGAGGTTTCAACAGCTGAAATTGATACCAGTTACAGATTTCTATGTCTTGTGTTAAATATTTTGATCCTCACCAAGTGTCTGGTTCCTCAGATCAGAAGAAACTACGCTAGAGCCGACAGGTTGTGTGTACAGTGATACAGGTAAAGTGCAAGTGACGATGTATTGAGAGATGCTTTTTAAAACATGCCTCATTCCCGCTATTTTCTTCCCAGAGGTTGTTCTTTCCTGTATATCTCCCTCCTGGATCCCCACTTCTTCCAAGTCCTAGTGAACAGTGCTTTTAGAGAAGTGGTGAGTTGTGAGCTTTTGCACAGTTACGGCCAATATGGACGTCCCTTCACATCCGCATAAAAACGAAGACTATCAAATGGCCGAACTAACAGCACCAAGCCATCAGCGGAAAGAGTGATCAATTTGGTTTTCTGTCCGGAGATCAGGCGACACCCACCAGATCTTATGGAAGTTGTTATGTGGAAATAGTGATCCACCACTTACAAATCCAAAATTACTGCACATGTCTATGAATCTCTGACAATTATATTTTTCATCTTCTATTCCATGACTACCAACGATAACACCTCATCCTTCATTTCAACTACAAATTTTCGCATTTATAACTCCCATTAATACCACAATGTTCTTATTTAACACTGCCAGTGTTGACGTCAGCCGACCATAAAACTCCTCTGTCTCTTTCTCTTCTGCTAACTCTGTAGGTGCTTAGCACTGCACTATTGTCACAGGTCTAACTTTGGTTCATATTCGTACAGTGTGATATAGGGTTCTATTCCATTATGCTATGTTTTTGCTTTCTTTATGTGTAAGACACCCACTCCACTTTAATGCTGTTCATTTGCTTCTCTTCCGGAGTAAAATAAGACACCACCCTCTTATGTTCTCACCTCTACATAGCCAGTCCGTATGTTTCACTCAATCCAAGTTTCTCCATTTTATATTATTTCATTTCAGCCATTACTTCTCAGCCTGCCAGTTTCATACAAAGTTTTCACATTCCAGAATCCAATTCATGTCCTGTATTTCACTGCAAAAGTCGTCTCCATAAAATCCGGCCTGCATAAATTTCGTCGGCATTCTGTAATAAGTTTCTTTTCATGTGTGCTAGTTATTAGCTCATTCCACCCTAGTCCAGTGCAGGGGCTGCCTCCTGTCTGCGCTAGACCGAAGGTATTTTTGTAGGGGTTATCTCCCTTAGCCTTTAAAGACGCCACTTTACCACAAGGCAGTGTTTTCATCTTTGTTTATATTTGATCCATTCACCATAACTTATATTCACTTGGGTTGGGCTTTTTCTTTCTCTACAGATTTGGTTTATTATATTCTACACTTTCTTAATACCCTTTCTGAATCTCATCTCTGCTTAGTTTGTCAACTTGTTTCTTCTGCCACGAGAACTTTGTGTTTACCGACAGTTCTTTATACGATTTTTCGTTTGCTACAGAATGCAATTCCTGTTTCACTTTCATATATAATTTTAATGCTATCGTTACTTCCGTCCTTTTTTTGTATTCTTCATTGTACCACCCACTAGTTCTTAGTAACCCTGTCCCCTGAACTCTCATCTTTTGTCCTGCTATCAATATAGTATATTATAAGCTATATTGTCGCATCGATTTGGTTATTTTCAATCGTAATTCCTATCCCTATCTTCAAAATTCGAAACTTCTACCTTTAAATTGCCCGGCTCTATGGCTAAGTGGTTAGCGTGCTTGCCATTGGCCACAGGGATCCCGGGTTAGGTTCCCGGAAGGATCGGGAATTTTAACCATCATTGGTTAACTTCTCTGACAGGGGGCTGGGTGTATGTGTAGTCTTCGTCATCAATTCATCCTCATCACGACGCGCAGGTCGCCTCTGGGTGTCAAATCGAAAGACCTGCACCTGGCGACCCGAATATGTCCTGGGACACTCCAGGCACTAACA
Organism: Anabrus simplex; assembly: GCF_040414725.1. Lineage (NCBI taxonomy): Eukaryota > Metazoa > Arthropoda > Insecta > Orthoptera > Tettigoniidae > Anabrus > Anabrus simplex. The sequence continues at coordinate 183,986,711 of NC_090267.1, forward strand.
GCCATACACCATTTCCACCTTTAAATTTAAAATGATCCTCAAAGTCTTTGCTGAGGTCTTTTCTATATTTATAAACTAATGTCTTTTTAATATTTTCTTGATAACAACTTGTAAAATGCTCTTCCATACTTACTAGATTAATAATTTGTGATAAGTAGTGAAATTCTTCCCAGTTTTTCACTCTTACCCTTTGGACGATTGGTAATGCCTCCCTTGAAAATATTACTAGGTTTATAACACTTCCTCCCGTTCCTGTCACATATAACAAGTTACTCATTTCATATCATGGCCACCACCCGTTCCAAACATGCAATTCTTCTCTACGACATAGTTCTAGTAATTTTTCGCCCTTCATCTTGAATTGTTCTCATATTAACTACTCTTTCTCCTACCTCTTTACAATACACTGGTTTTCGATCTGCAATCTTTGCACTGAAGTACCTACATCTGCACGATACCTACATCTGCATACATATTCCTTAAACTGTTATTTCTGTTGCTAACTCATGGAAGAAATCTTTGCAAATGGGGAACCTTCAGGAGGGTTGTAGACAAAACCAAGACGTAAGCTTAATTCGTCTTAATTTTCTTCAAAGAACCTCTTCTATTTTTGTTTCTGTCAGTTCAATTTTCTCTTTTATTAGGTTAGTATTCTATCAGGATATATGCTCATCTGATATCTCTTATCCCTCGCCTTGCTATATATTTTAAAACCATCCACATGGACTTCATATCCTAGTGCAATCCAACCCTCGAAGAGGTAAACATGTCCATTTCGGCCATTAAATTTTTCACCTCTTCGCTTCCTATCTTGCTCAAAATTCCTCCTAAATTCACACACCCTAGTCTCCATTCTAGTTGCTTTTTATTGTTACCCACTATCAGATTGGTAGCCTTACTTCTTGTTACCCTCATTTTCTCTGCTTGTAAGGTACTGCCTTCTGGTAAACCAATACTTTCTTTGTCCATTTTATACCCATGTAACTTCCCTTTTTCTGATCAGAAGTCCTTTAAACTTATTCTTTTAACTCTAGCCGTTCTTTCCTTCCTCTTGTCTTCTGCCCATCTGCTGGACTCTTCACGTGGCTCGAATCGGCAGTCAGCTAATCCGATGTTCAAGACTTCTGCAAGCACAGCTGCCTGTTCACTATTTCTCACCGACCTTAGAGTGCACTGAACCTCTTTGCCATCTCTAGATTCACAAGTTAAGCCTCCGTGGCTCAGGCGGCAGCGCGTTGGCCTCTCACCGCTGAGTTCCGTGGTTCAAATCCCGGTCACTCCATGTGAGATTTGTGCTGGACAAAGCAGAGGCGGGATAGGGTTTTCTCCGGGTACTCCGGTTTTCCCTGTCATCTTTCATTCCAGCAACACTCTCCACTATCATTTCATTTCATCTGTCAGTCATTAATCATTGCCCCAGAGGAGTGCGACTGGCTTCGGCAGTCGGCATAATTCCTATCCTCGCCGCAAGATGGGGCTTCATTCATTCCATCCCTGACTCGGTCAATGACTGGAAAACAGGTTTTAGGTTTTCACTTTCAGTTTCACAAGTTGCCGCACAAGCACTATCCTTACTCGTAGGAACATTGCACGTTCCTTCATCTGTCGTACGCGCCACACTGTGCAGTTGCTAATGCTTCTCATCAATTTCCTTTAGTTGCACTGGTGTCCAAGCTCGCTACCAACAGCGATCACCTACTATTAAGCGCTTTCCTCGTATGTACACCTTGAGTTCTGAATTCCTTGCTCCTCATAAATGCAAATCAACAACCGGTTCCTAAGTATGGTATGGATGCAGCAATTGCTCCTGAGTGTTCGGTGCAGCAGAGTGAGAAACCTCCACCTCCACCTCATGTGCAATGTTCCTGGTGCTCCTCTTAAAATCGCTAGGACATGCCCAGGATTTCTTTTTCGGCTGTCAGTAAGCTTTGCTGCAGTGAACGACCCCTCCCCTCAGAAAAGGGCTGTAATCAAGTCTCTCAAGCACTAGGACGACACTTGAATGTCTTCGATCAAAAAAACGTTCACACTATAGTTGTCGTACTCTTGTACTGTCACCTATTACTTCACCATAAATTAATAACATGTCGCATACCTCATTTTTCGACAAGCCTATCATCCCGTCCCTGACTCAGTGTGTTCGTATCTGAACTTTCTTTTTGCTAGGGGCTTTACGTCGCACCGACACAGATAGGTCTTATGGCGACGATGGGATAGGAAAGGCCTAGGAGTTGGAAGGAAGCGGCCGTGGCCTTAATTAAGGTACAGTCCCAGCATTTGCCTGGTGCGAAAATGGGAAACCACGGAAAACCATCTTCAGGGCTGCCGATAGTGGGATTCGAACCTACTATCTTCCGGATGCAAGCTCACAGCCGCGCGCCTCTACGCGCACGGCCAACTCGCCCGGTCGTATCTGAACTTAAGTCGTCTGATGGCACTGGCGCTTACTCTGAATACATAGCACTTTGTGGGCGCTAAAGGATTTTCATAGAAGAATTATGCAGTCGCCTACCAATTGCACTCAATTAAATTGTCCTCGTATAATCGTAGTAAAAATGAAGAATTATATTAACAGTATTGGAGAAAGAGTAGGAAAGTTGATTAAAGGTAGGGAATGAAGAACCCTCTAGGAATCGCAAGTCTAATACTATTTTTGCTCGAAATAAACAAAGGTGAAACTAGGGACGTTGGGTAGGAAAGTTGACGGAAGGGGCGTGACACATGAAAATAGAAGCAAATTCAGTCTCAGCTTAGACTCTGTGCTTTAGACACACGTTCCACCAGGTTTTATTCTCTGTTTGGTAGGAACTAACAGCCATGGATGACAATCAGTTCCTCTATGCTTCGTCAGTCTCTCCACTGGTGTCTACCTTTGGACTTTTGAGGCAGCGGATTTTATTCTGAGTAGAATCAGTGGCATTTTAAGGGATTAAAACATCAAAAACAATCTCAATCCGAAGACAAGACGACTCATCCAACAAACTATAACCGATACAATTTCCAAGGTCAAATTCATTGAAGTGATCTTTCAACATTTTCCCATTAAAACCGGTGTGCGGCAGGGTGATGGACTTTCTCCGTTGCTGTTCAACATCGTTCTTGATAAGGCCATCAAGGAATGAGAAAAAATTGAAAAGTCGCAACATCTGGAAACCTGTCATGTTAGGAAGAAAACATGATAATATCAACGTTACTTGCTTAAACTTTGCTGATAATTTGGCAATCCTATCTGGAGATGAGCAGACGGCAATTAACCAGAATGAAGTCCTCAAAGAATGTGCTGGAAAAGTTGCTTCACAAATATCCTTCACAAAAACTGCATTCATGGTTACAAAACACATTGAACCACAAACATTGGTAACAAAATACGGCACAATAAACAAGGTTAATCATTTCAAATATTTAGATGAAGTCATTGAACCTACAGGTACAGGAATGATAGCACAAAAACACGTAAACTCAAAATACGGAAAGCACATGGGAAAACCACGAATATCTACAACAAAAATGCATGTGCATTAAGACACACTCTATGCCAGTGAGACTTTAAACCTCAATTATAAAGGGGATCTCGAATATATCAAGAAAGCTGAAATGAAAAACATCCGAAAAATCCCCGGTTCAAAACTTACAGATGAAAGATATCGTCTACAATCGTACAAGATCACAGAAGAATATTTTAAAAAAATTAAAAAATGATCGAAATTTTACGGAAGCATTATGAGGCTGGATGACAACCGACTAACAAAGAAAATATTGATGTACTCACAAATACTAAAGACGACAACGGTTTGGATCAGAAAGTCCAAACTGATCTCAATAATGCCAACATCACACCTACAGATTTCGAAGACCGCAAAACTTTCAGACATAAGATCTACACTTCGAAAGTTGCTTCAGAAACTAAGCCCAGCAGATCTGGGAGAAAATGTACTGACAGACGTCGAGTTAAACATAGCGACATGATGAAAGAATTCTGGAAGAACAAGAAAAATAACAACAAATCATAATTTGCTTAATGTGACCGTTTATGGGTCGAAACAAAATAAATAAATAAATAAATAAATAAATAAATAAATAAATAAATAAATAAATAAATAAATAAATAAATAAATAAATAAATAAATAAATGCTATTCACAAACTATTTATACGATTTTCGGGGCCACCGAGATGCCAGAAATATTTCATGCGTAAATGATCTTACTTTCAAACAAACTTACCGACGCGAGACAGAATATTTTAACATATTCAAATACTACCGGAAAGAGCCGCGATCGAATCCACCAACTTAAAATCAGGGGACTAACATTAAGGTCATCCACCCAAAAAGTTATGAATTAGTGCAACATTGAACAGCTAGCAAAAGTCAGATAATTCGCATTATTTCTAGGATTGTTGGAGCCATTCTGGGTTGTAGTCAGTGGCTTGAGACCGTATGATTTTCTTGACATCACTTAGTCCCTCAGGTGAATATTCCACCTGGAAGATATGGAATTCGAATCCTAGCAGTCAATGAAGAAATTAGACTGCTTATCCACTGATCATCGTACTCTACTGTACTGTCAGAACTACAATGACTTAGCAAATGTCATGGGATAGTCACCTAATAGCGTGTGGGACCTCCTCTGGCCCTGCCAACTGCAGTGAGTGGAAGTGAGTCGACAAGTCCCTGGAAGTCCTCTGGACGCAGGTGACACCAAACCGTTTGCAGAGCGGCCGTCAGTGCTGGTCTGTTCGTGGGTACAGGATCCATGGCACGGAGCCTGCGTTCCAGGATATCCCAGATATGCTCGATAGGGTTCATATCGGGGCTCCTGGGTGGTCATGGCAGTCGTTGGACCTCCGTTGCATATTCTTGGAACAATTCCCGGGCGACGTGGGAGCGATGTGGCGGCGCGTTATCATCTTGAAACACCACAGAACCGTCTGGGCGCTGGAAGGCCAAAAATGGGTGGAGATGGTCTCCGAGCAGCTCAACATACCCGCGTACCATTCAAAGTTTCTTCCAGAACAACTAGGGGGCCCATTCCATACCAGAAAAATGCACCCCAGACCATAACAGAGACACCAGCGCCCTGGACCACACTTTCGAGGCAGGCGGGATCCATCGCTTCATGTGGTCTGCGCCATACACGGTGCCTCCCATCGGCATGGTGCAGTTGAAATCGTGATTCGTCCGACCACAGCCATTGTTCCAGTGTCCATCCCTGGTGACTGGGGACAAATGCGCGTCGTTGTGCCCAATGACGTTGGGTTAACAGTGGCACCCGTGTGCGGCGCCGGCTCCCATACCCCATAGAACCCATGTTCCTACGGATTGTCCACTGGGAGACGTGTCTAGAACAGCCAGTGTTGAATTGAGCCGTGATTTGTTGCACGGTTGCCCGTCTGTCACTATCGACAATCCGTCTCAGATGACACCGGTCACGGTCATCGAGGGTGGCTGGACGGCCGGTGGTTTGTCTGTTGTGGACGGTGACACTCCCATTCAACCATTCACGATACACCCTGGACACGGTTGATCGTGTGAAGCCGAATTCCCGCACCACTTCCGAAATCGCACTTCCCATCCGTCGGGCACCGACCACCATACCCCGTTCGAACGGTGTCAGCTCACGACGACGTTCCATGTTACACCTGTCATATGCACAGCCACTGCTCACAAGGTCTCCTATACAACTACCGCTGGCACACGGTGCGTGTGGTGCGCAGGCAACACACCTGCGCATCAGTGCTCCGCTATCCCATGATATTTGCTCGGTCTTTGTATATTATTTATTTATAACGTTTGGCATCACCGTCAATTCATGTGGGATTTTTCGAATAGAAGTTACGTCGAAGTGGTTCGGATTCAACGTAAAGCTTGGAAGGATTTTTTTTTTTTTTTTTTTTTACAATTTGTTTTACGTCACACCGGCACAGATAGGTCTTATGACGACCGCGAGACAGGAAAGTGCTAGGAGTGGGAAGGATTCGAGCGTGGCCTTGATTTAGGTTCAGCCCCAGCCCGGTGTGAAAATGGGAAACCACAGAAAACCATCTTCAAGGCTGCCGACAGTGGGGTTCGACCCCCACTATCTCCCGAATGCCAGCTGACAGCTACGTGACCCAAACCGCGCTGCAACTCTCTGAAGTCCCATAGCTATAGTCATGAAACAAACTGTCACATATGAGTACAAGCTTGGTTTAGAAAGTGTAGTAATTAAGTTCATTCACGTTGTCATCACACTTTTATCAAGCAATATTTGTTCGATTCCCGATCAAAAAATGCAAGATTTTTGGAATTGAAATTCTTCTTCCTTATCCGCTTACCCTCGTTTTTCACTCGGACTCAGCGAGGGATCCCACCTCTATCGCCTCAAGGGCAGTGTCCTGGAGTTTCAGACTCTGGGTTGGGAATACAACTGGGGAGGATGACCATTACCTCGCCCAGGCGGCCTCACCTGCTATGCTGAACAGGGGCCTTGTCGGGGCATGGGAATATTGAAAGGGGTAGACAAGGAAGAGGGAAGGAAGCGGCCTTTGCCTCACGTTAGGTACCTTCGCGACATTTACCTGTAGAAGAAGTGGGAAAACACGGAAAACCACTTCCAGGATGGCTGAGGTCGGAATTGAACCCACCCCTACTCAGCCTCCATATACTGAGTAGACTCCGTTCCAGCCCTCGTACCACTTTTCAAATTCCGTGGCAGAGCCGGGAATTGAACCCGGGCCTCTGAGGGTGGCAGCTAATCACAAACCACTACACCACAGAGACGGGAATGAAAATTCATTCCTTGTAATTCATCTTCTGTGTGGAACTCAACATCTTGTAGCTTGTACGACAGGATTAAGTCACTTCATATTGTAGCTTAATTATTTCTGAAGGTCTTGTGCGTATAACGAAGCTTATGTTTTCACTCAAGTGTATTCTTTGTTGAGAGCAAAGCTGAGTATGGAAGCATCAGTCAGTCATCTGTCTTCTTTTATTTCATTAAGCTTTCTTTCTCTCTTTGCTTGGAGTTGTTACTTTTCAGATGATCTCTTTAATATGAAATAACTTCTCTTAAAAGTTATACACAAACTTTTACGAGTGATGGTGTTGGAAGCAATAGAAATATTAAAAATGTTACTTGAGTCAAAGAGAAAAGTAGGAAATTATAAATGCGGCACAGAAAAAAGTACGCATTAAGTATCGGTATAACGTAACGAAATAGCTTTCTATATGAGTCTAAAGAAGAAATAACTTTCAACCGTAGTTTGGTAATGACCTGGAACATTAGTGTTCTTGATATCTTGCCGGTTAGAAACTGTTTCCAATACCTTTGCAGTACAATATAACTTTATCGTAGTCTCTATTTTATCAGTGAAGTGTTCTGCATTTGATTTCATGTGGCTTCCCTAGCAAAGCATTATTAATTATGGTACCATTTAAAGCATGGAACCCAGTATTCGGGAGATAGTAGGTTCGAACCCCACTGTCGGCAGCCCTGAAAATGGTTTTCCGTGGTTTCCCATTTTCACACCAGGCAAATGCTGGGGCTGTACCTTAATTAAGGCCACGGCCGCTTCCTTCTCACTCCTAGCCCTTCCCTGTCCCATCGTCGCCATAAGACCTATCTGTGTCGGTGCGACGTAAAGCAACTAGCAAAAAAAAAAAAGCATGGAACACGAAAATTGTTTCAAGTTTCTAACATACATTCCTTCGAGTATCTGCGGCACATCGTATATTAAAACTAAAACAACACACACAGTGAATATATTTCCGGGAGTAAGGAGCATCCGTCATTATGAAAACATGTTATTCAAATCTCTGTGCTCGACAGAGCGAGCTGGCCGTGCGGTTGGTGTCCGGACATTTGCGGTCATCGCAAAATCACGGACATTTGCGGTCAATGAGATAAACATGTGCCCACTCACAGAAATTCCCCAGTTGTCACAGGACATTTGCGGTCACTGCAGCAGGGTGTGGGGCTCATCGGTTTAATCTTGGAATATCCCCGCTAACCTGCCTGATCTCCTGCTCGCTCCTTGCAGATCAACATTTTTCACCCGCGGGCATTATTTAGAGACTGATACTTTCAGACACAAACACAATTCTATATCTAAACTTCCTGGTGTAATTAGTTACTGTTGTGTGCTGTAAAGGATTTGACTATTACTAATAAGGCAAGTGGTTATATGTACAGGAAATATAGGGAAAGTCAACATGAAATCGTCACCTGGGTGTGTCTGAAGGAGAACAAGTCATGTCATGTTTTTGGTAACATACAATTCTGTAGATGATAAATGAATATATTCTATTCTATTTCCAATCCAGCCTCTCTTGGTAAACTCTTGTTCGCTTCCGACCCCCACGGTAGGATGTTTGCCAAACCCAGGCAGTCTTATATTTTCACATCCTTCGTTGCTTTTCCCTTCTTTTTCCCTAAAAGAGAGTCGGATCTATTCGACATTTTTTTTGGTTACTTTTAAGGAAGGATGGTGGCACGGTTCTACTTTTTCACAGAAAAGCAGTAATCACCACCATCACGAAGAGGTCCCGTGGCATCACGCTATAAACATTCCCACAGATATACAAGCTCGTATTTTTTATATTTAAACTCTAATTTAAACAAAGTGAATTTTTATATACAAACATCAGAGGCTAATTTAAAAAATAAGTTTCCTATTTATTTATCGTGGAATAATTAAAGGTAGGCCAGGGTAAAGGACACTGTTTTATTCAACACCAGTCCTTCATGTTTAGTAAAACTTAAGTTAATCCATCGCTGATTAATAAAAATCTACTTATTTATTTATTTATGGTAGTCTAACGTCACTTTAAACATGTTTTTCGGAGAAAATGGGATGGAAAAGAATTTGAAATACCAGACTCAGTGACTCACACGGTTGAGGCGCTGGCCTTCTGGCTCCAACTTGGCAGGTTCGATCCTGCCAACCCACGCTTCCAAGTTGTGAGCTCCCGGAGACCCATTTAGTCACCTCTTACGACAGGCAGGAGATACCATGGATGTATCCTTCGTCTGTGTCCCCCACCAGCAGGGGGTCAAAACCTCCAAACTCGAGTATATACAATAATTTTGTCAACAGTAAATTATATGTTTTAAAATGCTGATTAGCATCACACTTTATCAGGCTTTGGACTGGTATAATGACTGTATTAAAATGATTTTGGCGTGTTTAAAATCAGTTGTAACAAAGCTTCGTCAGTTATTTTTATCGGCTTCAGGTAAGCGTCGTTATAATTTTGTTCCTTTGTACATACCTATTTATATTAGGAATACCTAAAACAGCAAGGAGATTACGTAAGATTTTCTATGTAAGAAATTGCCTTTAAGCAGGACCTGATGTCGCTAGTCTCTTCATAATTTTTAAGAGTTCTTTCAATCCTGTCATCTTCCTTCACAAATTTCGTTTTCCACCTCTTACCTTCAAGATTGAGTTCCAGTTTCAGGTGCATGTAGTTCGTCGCTTCTGTTTTCTTCTTTAAACAAACCACCAAATCGTTGAATCGAGGATGTGGATTTCCAACTAAAGAGTTGATCTTGTGATGTCGTCCCTCTACAGCATTTGTTGTTCGATGTCGCTTTTTGTAACAGCTTCACATAGTGATTGGTTTCTTGCTGTTTTCAAGCCACACGTGTACAAAATAGTCGAAGAAGCAGTAGCAGGAGCATGAGAATGTATCACCAACCATACCTCACTGACGTCATCTGGCTTCAAAAATGCCAGAGCAGTGCACATTCGGATGTGGAGACGTATATCTTCGTTCTCCTTGTAGTCGCTCGTCAGGCAAGTTCCTGTACTTTTCTCCACATACGTTGCTTCATGTGAATAAAACAGCCACTTAACTCTGCTGACGGAAATACTTCTTGTAGGTCTGATATCGTACCTGCTTCGAAGTCAATAGTGATTTTCTTAGGATTCCATTGGGGAACCGCTTCCAAGATAAAGTGAAAGAAACGAATATTAAGTCCCTTTCTTTTTGTTAGGCAGGAACGCAAAGACGACTGGATAAACGTTGCTATCATCACTCCGGCCTCCAAGGTCTGCGTAAATGGTGTATATCTGGGCGAACTGTTTGCTGCAACTGTCGAACGTGCCATCCATAAAGAAAATTGCGCATAATGCCTAAGACTTTCTCTAACTTTTTCGGCACTAAAAATTATAATTTTTTCTCCCGTGCCGTGGTCAGCTAAAAGAGACCGACTGCCATTATTCATCCCTAACGCCTCTTCATTAAGAATTATCTGAGCACTTGTTTTTGGCTCTAGAAGTCCACGTGCATGATTTCGTTGCCGAAGCACTGTTATTTTTAAAGTGTATTGAACTGGCATGTCAGTGACAAAGTCGTAGCCTCTGTTTTGCAGATCACCCAACTCCTGCACGTAAATCTGTGATAGTGGAGCCACTTCTTCTCTTGCTCTCTTCTTTCCCTCTTGAATCTGCTTTCTCACTGTGAAGGCCGCTTCTTCAGGTGGACCATGCTGATGAACGGCGGTATAAAGCATTTCTTCACCTCTTGTCCTCAGCCGTCCTCTACACTTGTCCTCCTTCAGACACACCCAGGTGACGTTAACAGGTTGACTCTCCCTATACTTTCTGTACATAACGATTTGCCTGATTACTGATTAGTAACTGTTAACTGTAACAGCACACAATAGTAAACACAGTACTCACACCACTAAGTTTCGGTACCGTAATTTCCTACAACTATGTACCACTTTTTACATGTTTCTGTGCATAACTTGGTTCTATAATTCACGAATCAGATGAATAATTTTATATATGTAGAATAGGATATAAGAAGGTCGATTACTATAACAGTTGACCATAGAAATTTCTATCTGCAAGTGTAAAAATGTGCAAAAAGTGGTACATTGTTGTATGCTGAAGTGCCCAACTATAGTCCACTGAGGGATTTGTATATTAGACCATAGTTGTAAGTACTTTAAACCATATATTTTATACTTGTTACACTTACAATTATCATAGAAGTATTTTTTGACAATCAACTGAAACGGCGATAGGTTTTGAAGATTTACCAGGGCACACCATTAATTGTGGCCTAATGTTAAAGAAAATTGACAGTCTACTCCATAATACCCCACTTGCCTTTCAGTTCAGGGACGTTATGTAGCTCCCTCTTAGATGATACCTTTGTAGGTGGCTTGATTTTACAAACAATATCTGATAAACTGTAACTTAATATATCCTCCTGAGAAGGCCATTTCCAAAAATTTCCACTTCTTGTCATACAACTCACTGTGATGCCTGATTTGTGCACTTTTGTTATAACACCAGGCCAGTATTCTTCTTCATATTTAACTATCACATTATCATCTACTTCAGGGACATATGCTTCAGTCTCTTCCAGAGGATGTGTCAGTCCATCCTCACTTTCTGATAGACTCAGGTCAAAGTCATTATCTGTGTCAGATTTGTATGACACAGTGTCGTCATCACTACTGATAGTTTCTATCTTCTTAGGATTCTGAAAAAGAAAGTTAAATCAAATCAATAAATCATGGCTCTAATCTCAACAGTACAAGGTAATGTAAAGAAAGTAAATGTAACCCAAACTTACCATAGATTTATTTTTCTTTTGTGAAATTCCTGAAGATCCTTGTTTATCTTGTTGATCACTGTTGATTGAGAGAGCTGGGATATCTGTAGCATGTACACTCCTTCCTGGTTCAGCATTGAGTTTTCTTTTCCTTCTGTTTGTACCGGTAAGTGTCTCCTGTGCCCTGACTGATTCTAGATGCGTTATAAAGGATGAACTCATTAATGGCAATGACGAATCTAGTTCAGCATTCGGGAGCCTGGCTAATACTTCCTTCCTGTTGATAGGATACAGTCCAGATTTTCTGAACCCAGCCTTCAAAATTGATGGTCCATTGTTGGCTAATTTGTCCACCAACTTCTTTAATAGTGAAGGAAATGTGTCCTTTGGGATTGTTGGGTATTTCCTTCCGAAAGATGTTCGTTTCCATTCATCTAGTATCTGCCGCCAGTAGATCTTCATGGGGCGGAAATAAGACAAATCCAGAGGTTGTGTCAGGTGTGTAGCATTTGGAGGTAAACAAACAAATGCAATATCATTGCGTTCACACGTATCAATAACTCTAGGGCTAATATGGCTACTTAAATTGTCCCCTATTATAACCTTTCTCCCATCCTTTTTCTTTAGCTCAGGTAAAAGTAAAGTGTTAAACCAATCTTCGAAAGTAGTCCCATCGAACCATCCGATTTTTGTACGGTTATATCTGGCACCCGTAGGGCCACCCTCAGTCCAAGTGTCCCTATTTTCTCCGCCTTATAATTAACATAAGGTGGTAAAATCTCGCCAGCTGAGTTTCCACACATCATGACAGACACTGATGCTTTGGATGAATTCTTTATGGCTTCAGAATACTTACATCCCCGTTTTGTTAACACCTTTTTCTTCCCGGGATCATCAACCAGGTTAGTCTCATCGTAATTATACAGATTTCCAGGAGGAATACCTTCCAGTTACTTCTGAATGTTATCAAAGTATGAATTTATTATGGCCTTATTCACAGCAGCTCTACTCCTCTTAATATTACTGGCAAATCTTTGTGATAAGGCACCATGATGGCGTTGAACAAATGATTCAGCCCAATGTTTTCCAGGAAAATTTGCAGTAAACCTCAGTTCCTCGCGGCCGCAAGCGTCCAAATACATTTTTACAATGCAGCGAAGGTCAAATGTTGAAATAGGAAAACCGAATTCACTCAGTTTGATGGCATGTTGTAGAAATGATTCCTCCTCTTCAGAAGTAAAGACACAGCAACGCCCAGGCAATGCCTCGTTATTTTCCCTTACAGCCTTCATCTTAAGTATTATAGAACTACGGGGAATTCCATAAGTCTCAGCAGCCTTACGAGATGATAATCTTTTCTCTTTTACATCTTTCAAACACTGTTGCATTACGTCCTCCGAATAAGGTTTGTACGGGCGACCTCCTATTTTCCGTCTCTTTTCTTTGCTGTCACTCATTGCTGCCTAGGCCTAAAAAAAGTAAACAAGAAAGCCATACGGCTTGTTAGTTTGCGTTTATTGCAATAAATACCCGTGAAGAAGCTTGCACCATCAGACAAGTAGGCCTACACTGAACACAACTATGGTCCACCCAGAAACATGGACCATAGTTGTGTTCAAGGTTACAGTAATTTATTATATTGCACGTTTCTCATAAACTGAATCGACAAATCTACTTCAAGCATGTGATAATGCGTGCCTAATACGCAACAATGTAAATAAAGAAAACACACTTGAGGTAACACTTACCTTCCTTTCAGTACGATGGAAAGTAGAACACCAAAGAACAAAGTATTCACCCTCGTGGTTATGAATCAGCTCTCACCATGCACTGTCATGCGGAAACATGCAGTTCCCGACCCTGCCAATAGATGGCAGAGTAGTTTAGCACTTCAGGAACGATGATAGCGCACTGCTGTCCATAAATGGTAGTACGCGGAGAATTTATAATCATAATGGACCATAGTTGTGCTTAAGGACCATAGTTAGGGGAAATTACGGTATAGAATGGTGTTTGTGGCTGAAGGTATCAATCTCTAAATAATGCCAGCGAGAGAAAAATGTTGATCTGCAATGAGCGAGCAGGTGCTCAGGTAGGTTAGCGGGGACACCTCGAGATTAAGCCGATGAGGCCCAACCCCTGGTGCAGTGACCGCAAATGTCCGGTGACAACTGGGGAATTTCTGTGAGCAGGCACAATTGTATCATAGTGACCGCAAATGTCCGGAGACCGCAAATGTCCGCGACCGCAATTGTCCGGCAACCGTGCGGTTAGGATCGTGCAGCTGCGACTTGCATTCGGGAGATAGTGGGTTCGAATTCCTCTGTCGGCAGCCCTAAAGAAGGTTTTGCGTGGTTTCCTATTTTCACACCAGGTAAATGCAGCGTCCGTATCTTATTTCTTTTCATACAATTGGCTTTACTTCGCACCGACACAGCATGAGCCTGGTGTGAAAATGGGAAACCACGCAAAACCTTCTTTAGGGCTGCCGACAGTGGTGTTCGAAGCCACAATCTCCCGAATACTGGATACTGGCCGCATTTAAGCGACTGCGGCTATCGAGCTCGGTGTGTACCTTAGTTAAGGCCACGGCAGCTTCCTTCCCACTCCTAGGCCATTCCTATCCGATCGTCACCATAAGACCTACCTGTGTCGGTGTGACATCTCGATTTGTTCTGAGTGATTTCCGACAAAAGAATAGCGTTACAAAAATGTTGCAATGTTTGGGTTGGGAAGAACTGAGAGAAAGAAGAAGAGCTGCTCGACTAAGTGGTATGTTCCGAGCTGTCAGCGGAGAGATGGCGTGGAATGACATTAGTAGACGAATAAGTTTAAATGGCGTTTATAAAAGTAGGAAAGATAACAATATGAAGATAAAGTTGGAATTCAAGAGGACAAACTGGGGCAAATATTCATTTATAGGAAGGGGAGTTAGGGATTGGAATAACTTACCAAGGGAGATGTTCAATAAATTTCCAATTTCTTTGAAATCATTTAGGAAAAGGCTAGGAAAGCAACAGATAGGGAATCTGCCACCTGGGCGACTGCCCTAAATGCAGATCAGTATTGATTGAAAAAAAGTTGTAAAAAAAATATTTTACTAACAGACTTAAGGTACCCGCGGAGGGTACAATAGGAACAGATAGTGTGGGACGAAAACTAGCGTGAGGGTAAACCTGCATTGAATGTGGCGGGTGAAAATTCGAACAGCAAAACTCAGTGTCCAGTGTCCAGTGACTGACTGACTGACTGACTGACTGACTGACTGACTGACTGACTGACTTACTTACTTACTTAATTACTTACTTACTTACTTACTTACTTACTTACTTACTTACTTACTTACTTACTTACTTACTTACTTACTTACTCACTCACTCACTCACTCACTCACTCACTCACTCACTCACTCACTCACTCACTGGAAAAAGAAGTCACCTCGCATATTTGCACGCCATATGCTTGGTGTAGATAACTGCCTTCGCGATCCTCTGAACCAAAGGCCTTAACGCTGACCAGTCAGCCGAGGACGGAGTCGGCACACTTCCTATCTTCGCTGTTAGATGGGGCTTCATTCTATTTCGAAGCTGGAAGTGACTAGAAACAGGCTGTAGATTTTTATTTTCACTTCTAACATATAAATCAGATATTTCTAGTTATTCAATAATAATAATAATAATAATAATAATAATAATAATAATAATAATAATAATAATAATTGTACCGGGTGGTACACCTCCACGCCGCTAATTTAAAATGTGTGCCTGTTGAAACTCCCCTGCTGGAGGAGGGCTGAACTTTATCTACGCTGTTAATTCTTTACCTTCTCAGAAGATGTCACCACGTGGAAAATTTTGAGTTTTTGAACTGTGTCATTTTTGATGTGTTTTTGTTTCGCCTGAAGTAAGAAGTGTAAACTTTCTCTTCTAGAGGACACTACTGAAGATCTACAATAGTGCAACCTAGTGCGGAGTCAAAGAACTATTTTGTTGGAGAAAATTTAATTTCAAGAGTTTGTTCTTTGTTAAATTTCTTTCTATCTTTGTTTAAGTTGGCAATATTTACCCCTTTCTTCCCCTTGTTATGAATGTATCCAATCCCGAAATTCTTCTATTAATTTCTGACCAATCTGGTGTATCTTCCCCCAACTTGCATCGGTTGCGGGGTCCTACCCAATAAAATAATTGTGGGCGGGTGTTTTCATTCCCCTAACGCCTAGAACCTTCCACGAGAGGATATAAACTGCTGATTTTTGGGTCTCCGCGCCACTTCTGTTCCATCTTTCAGTGTGTTAAGTACATAGCAGGGGGCGGGAAGCGCCTCTTTCTTCGGCAGCGGTCAACAACAAGGTAATGGCCGATTAATAACTTCTTTTTTTGCTAGCTCAGCAGTTTAACTTTCGGGGCGGGTTCTAAGCGTTCAACCATGTAACCTTTTCCTAAAATGTAACTACTCTTTTCATATATTCTCTTTTAAAACGACATATCGGGATAGAGAGTGCTTAACCCTCTCGAGCTCCCACTCACATCGTCTTGAGGTGAACTTATTTTTCTCAACCAATTCTTCCGTAATGTAATGTAAATTGCTATTAAGTCACCTCTGTAGTATGGGATTAGCCCTTGTATTAACGGCCTAGTGCCAAGTAGGTCTTTAGCAAAGTGTATTAGGAGTGCAAGTTCGCCTCCTCTCAAATTGTTTTAGAGGTCATTTAATTAACCTGCTTTTCATTTAATAGACCTCAGTAGATTGGGTATTTTACCCCTGTGTTTATGTCCGTTGAGGACAACTTGAAGGTGGAGTTTGGTGTGGCCTGGGAGAGGCTTAAATTAAAGAGCGTGTGGCTCTTTTGGAAACGGAGTGTTGTATGCCTCGAGGAGGCTTTACTGTGTAATTTGGAGCAAGTGCTCCAGGGTTTGATTGGGGTATTCTGCCCCTTTGTTAAAATTTGTATATCGGAAAGTTGGGCTAGTTGCTCAAGAATTGTGAACTCAGGGCTCGAAGCCCAAACTCTGTAATCCCTGTAATTGTACATTTCAAATTGTGTTTCGGCTACTAAGTACCTGTTCTTTGTTATTACTTAATATTGAAAAGAAAATATAACCTTGTTAAATTTTACATTAACTTTGATTCCGTAGTTTGAGACCCATTCACGCCCGCACCTTCTTACACCTCTACCTACCACCAAAACACGGTAACAAGTGGTAGCAGAGCGTGGTTGAATGGGTCTCAATTTAGCCCCTTTTGACGGCTAAACATTGTTTGTTCCGAACTCTAACTATTTTCCCAGTTGCTGGAATTTTTTTTGAGTTTCTCAAAATTGTTCTGTCACCATGCCCGGCCCTCGCGATGTTCTCCATCTTAACTATTTGCGCAAAGAGGAGTTGATCTATGAATTAACTATTAGAAATGTACAATCTGGAGGCACGGTTGCAGTAGACACAAACAAGCTTAGAGAGTCCCTAGATTTGCCCATTTCCATCCCCAATTTGGGAGAGAAAGAAATTGACGACTCTCTTTCCACGATCACGGAGAATATTACTGGTCTAGCTTCTGTAGTTAGTTTTTTTGATGAAAATGATCCTTCTCCTAATCAAATTAAGCGTGTGCAAGCTAGGCTATATCACTTTTCAAATAGAGTTAACGATCTGTTGTCTCTAAAACTGAATGACGTTCAGAGGAAGGAAGCTAGTACGCTGCTTGAAAATATGTCTGAATTATCTAACAAGGTCACTCAATTGTTAACGGGGGAGGTTCCTCCCAAAACTGATCAACCCGTCACGGTGAATGTCGGTAGTGAGGAAGAACCTCCTAAGGGAGAAGTAAATAGGAAAACCATTGCTGCCCAAACTATCTCTGCCCCATTGGACAACGAGCCTGAACGCCGTGCATCGTTGAGTAACATCCGTTCTGAATTAACTTCCTTGCCATTGAAGCCTTTACCTACTATGTCACCCGGGTTTAGCAGCTTGCCTCATCCATTGGCAATGTTGCTCAGAGGTATCTCTAAGTTTTCGGTTAATACCACCAGTGAAGTAATTTCATTTTTAAGATTTCTGGTTGAATTTCAGGATCATGCCCTTGTGTTTTCTCTTTCTCCATGTCAAATTTTGCAAATCATCTATCCTTATGCTATTGGTATTCTCTCTGACAAAATAGTAAGAGCCATAGCCGAACAGTCATCTATTGAAGATTTTCATGCACACTTGCTTGCAAATTTTATTCCCGCCCGCGCGAGGTCATCTCTGATTCAAAAGTACTATTATCGTGTACAGCGATTGGATGAGAACTTGGCCTATTTCATACAAGACATTAAGTTTTATACCAGGGTGTTTGCTCTTCACTTCCCTGACGATCAAATTGTACAAGCTATTGTGGAAGGCATTTCACCATCTTATAGGTCATACTTGTGTTTTGCGGCGTGCCCGCAAACTTTCTCTGAACTTGAAGCGTTGGCCGTCTCAGCGGAAGGAGTTAGATACGCCGATTCTTTGCGTGTAGCGAAAGAACCCCCGCCTTCCTTTAGTAACACTCGGCCTCCACCTCGCCGACCAGTCACACCCCGTAAATGTTATGCTTGCGGGTCGCCTGACCATCTTCGCAATAAATGTCCATTGGTCAAAAGTAGTAGGGCAAATAATGGAGCTGGTTCAGCACAAGGCTGTTTTAAATGTGGGGCCTTCTCACATATCGCCAAGAATTGCCCAAACTCAAATAGCACCCCCTCCTGCTCAACTTCTGGTGCAAATTCCACCTATGCCAATAATAAAAAGTGACTAGGGCCTTCGGCTGAGTCGTATAATCCACCTTCCCGAGACTCAGCCCCGGGTAAACAGGTTGTAACATTAGAGAACGAGCAATTTTCAAATTTATCTTTTGAAGGTCCCAAAGAGTGTCTCAGGATTGCGGCGGATTCCCCCGCACCGGTTCCTTTTCTTAAGATTGAGGTAAATAACGAGCCTATTACAGCTCTCTTAGATTCAGGCAGTGTTTGTTCGATTATTTCGGCGGAATGGAATTCTAAATTGAAATCTGTTTGTAAACTACCTGCCTATGTCTCATCTCCTGTTCAATATGTTTCGGCTAATTCATCTCCATTAGAAATTCTCGGTTCCTTATATGTCAAAATTCGTATTTTTCAATTCACATGGAAAGTTAAATTGTTTGTGGCCAAGCAATTGTCTTGCCCCATTATATTGGGAGCTGACTTTATTTCTCACACTGGTCTTGTGCTCGATCTCCAGTCTAGGTCGTGCACATTCAAATTTGCTTCTAATTGTAAAATCCCACTATTAAAGTGTAATTCTGTGTCATGTTCTTCTATTTCGCCTACCCAGGATGAGATGTTGTTAGACCTTAGACATCTACCTGAGGAGCAGGCTGATAGTATTCGCAAACTGTGTCAGTCGTTTCCCGAGGTGTTCTCTGATACTCTTGGTGTTACTGACCTTATTGAATACAAAATTGAGGTCACTGATTCGATTCCTGTCCGTTTTCCACCGTATAGGCTATCTCCACCTAAAATGAAGGCTCTGAAAGAAATTATCGATCAGACGTTGAAGGATGGTATTATTAGGCCCTCTAAGTCGGCGTATTCTTCGCCTATTTTTCTAGTTCCGAAACCCCAAGGAGGCTTCAGGCCTGTCATTGATTATAGGGCTCTCAATCGGAAGGTGGTGTTGCAATCTGTGCCCCTTCCTGACCTTCATTCTTGTTTTTCATGGTTTCGTAAGGCCAAGTTCTTCACCATCTTGGACTTAAATCAGGCCTACAATCAAATTCCCCTTGCCGAAGAGTCTAAACATCTTACAGCGTTTGCCACGGACTGGAATTTATACGAATACAACCGCGTGCCTTTCGGGCTCCCCACCGGAGCAGCTGTACTCACTAGGCTACTAGATAGGGTCTTCTCCGACATCAAATTTGAGTACTTATATCACTACTTGGATGATGTCGTATTTTCAGAGACTTTTGAAGAACATCTAGATCATCTGCGAGAGGTTCTCGATCGCCTTCGTAAGGCTGGGTTAACTGTTAAGTTGTCCAAGGTTGCCTTCGCTAAGCCCTCTATGTCCTTCCTAGGGCATATTGTGTCACCTGATGGTGTAGCAGTCGATCATTCTAGAACCCAGGCCATCCGTGATTTCAAACCTCCCAAGGACATTAAAGGTATCGCCAGGTTCATTGGTATGGTGAATTTCTTCAGGAAGTTTATTCCTAACTTCGCTAATAGAGCGGCGCCCTTAAGCCTTCTTCGTAGGAAAGGCATCAAATTCGAGTGGGGACCTTCTCAACAAGCCGCTTTTGAAGACCTTAAATTAGCTCTTTGTAATGCCCCTGTACTTGCTATGCCTGATTTCTCGAAGAAATTCATCGTCCAAACCGACGCGTCGTCGTCAGCGGTAGCGGCAGTCCTTCTTCAAGAGACTGAACTAGGGAGGCGACCCATCGCCTATGCATCTAGGACTTTGTCGGCTCAAGAAGCCAAGTATTCCATCTATGAGCTCGAAGGTTTGGCAGTCTTATTCGCCTTAGAGAAATTCCGTCTCTATCTGGAACATGTTAAATTCGACCTGGAGACAGATAATCAAGCCTTAAGCTGGGTCTTAGGTAGGCCGCGTCGTAGTGGTCGTATAGCCCGTTGGGCCATCCGTATTTCTGCCTTCCAATTCGATGTCAGGCATATCAGAGGTACCGAAAATGTTGTTGCTGATGGACTCAGCCGTATGTTTTCTAACGACGTCGAGACCCGGGAACCGGTCAACAGTTCATCACCTCCCGAGTCCATACTATCTGGTGTTAATGCCATCTTAACAGATGCTCCCATGCTTTTTAGGGATATTGAGAAATACCAACGCGAAGATCCGACGCTGGCTCCGATAATGGATACCCTTTCTTCTGGGGAACATGTTGTCCCTTATGTTCTGAGGAATGGTGTTTTATGTTGCCCTTCGAGGCACGACAAGATGATGAAGGTTGTCGTTCCAGCTGTTCTTGTGCCTATGATCTTCAAGTACTATCATGAGACCCCATTAGGGGGGCATCTTGGAATCTTTAAAACTCGTGAAAAGATTCGTGAAATGTTCATATGGAAAGGTATGGACGGTGAAATCCGTGAACTAGTAAAGGCTTGTAAACCCTGTTTGATTAGTAAACCCACCATGTCCACCAAGGTAGGGCTTTTGTCTTCGCATCAAGCATCGCGCCCCATGGAACGCCTGTATATTGATTATGGAGGACCCTTCCCCCAGTCAAAGGGTAATGCCAACAAGTTCATCCTTGTATGTGTAGATGGTTTTACCAGATTTTCTTGGTTATTTCCGACTAAGCTGGCTACCGCTCAGTCTACAATTACTTGCCTAAATTCTATTTTTGCTTCTTTTGGTCCGTGCCAATATATTGTATCTGATAATGCTAAGGCTTTTACATCTAATTTATTTCGTAAATTCTGTTTTGACTTGTCCATCTCTCATGTAACTACTTCGGCTTATTACCCTCAACCATCTCTGGCTGAACGGGTTAACCGGAATCTCAGGTCCGCACTTATTGCCTATCATCATGAAGATCATTCCAGGTGGGACACGTCCCTGCATTGGTTAGCTTTTGCTTTGAATTCGGCGGTTCATGAATCACATAAATTCACTCCAGCTTCTTTGATGTTCAAGTTTGTTCCCAACTCGCCGCTCTCTAACCTCTGGTCTCTGAGTGACATTCTACCCGAGACAATAGATCCAGATAATATTAAAGATCTTTGGAAGAAGGCTAAAGCCAATCTTAAAGTGTCTCATGAAAAGGTTAGAGAAAAGTATGATCGTGGACGGAGACCCACCACTTTGAAGGTAGGTGACCAGGTGATGGTCAAGAATTTTGTTCCCGCGGGCAAGCTTGCTCCCAGATTTCATGGGCCATGCATTATTCTTGATTTCCTTACGCCGGTTACGTTGTTAGTAAGCAATCCAGCCACCGAGAGGATATTTAGGGTTCACCTGTCACAGGTGAAACCAGTGTAAATTTTGTGTCAACTTTCTTCATATAATTTGAAAGGAATATGAAGGTTATATTTTTTTTTTTGAGTTCAACTTTTAAGGCTTTCTGCCCCTTCTATAATATTTTGGTCTTATATGTAAGCCTCTTGTAAAACCTTCCCCGATCCGTTAAACTGCCATTCTGTCCTTGCCTCGGCCATTACCACGCTCCCGTCTCCTGCTTCAATACACACTGCGGCTTAATTTGAGTAAATGCCATGGATATCTGCACGCCGCTGACCCCTCAACCTCCTCACCAAGCCTGTGCCCTCAAAAAAAGATGATGGTCCAACACAATTCTGCCGCCTAGCTTTAATGTTTCAGTGCTCCCGCAGCCGCGCGGCGCCGTGCAGCAACTGGAGCAGAGGACGGGCCCCCTCGGCCCCAGCGAGGACGACATGTGCACGGCGAGCCGGAGCTCTCCTCCCGGCCAAGGCTGATGTGCGGCGCACGACCTGCTACTTGCCCGCAGCCTGTATGTTCACCGCGGGCGCGGCGTGCTTCAACACCTCTGCTCCCCTCATAGTGCGGGCGAGCGGTATCTCAGGGTACTTAAGGGGTCCGAGCGGCCTCCCTTTGGACGCAAGCTGCAACGGCCGGTCTGGCCATCCAACTTAGCCTACATCAACTACATAGACATTCCTGTTCAACCTTAATACCGTTTCATGGGAATTCAACAGCAATATTTGGTGGACATTGCAAAATTTTCCTTCGTTTTTAAGTATTAAAAGTTTATCTTCAGAACTCAACTTCTACAAACATAAAGACTTTACTTCACTTGCAACAACAAAATTTTGAATTTGAAACAAACCAAATTAAGTAAATCTCATAAATGCTTCTGCAATCTATCTTCATATTCACATCATAACTTGGAACTTGTTTCAAACTGACTTCATGTGTCATCCCTGGAGGAACTTTTGGGGGGGGAGGTCTGTACCGGGTGGTACACCTCCACGCCGCTAATTTAAAATGTGTGCCTGTTGAAACTCCCCTGCTGGAGGAGGGCTGAACTTTATCTACGCTGTTAATTCTTTACCTTCTCAGAAGATGTCACCACGTGGAAAATTTTGAGTTTTTGAACTGTGTCATTTTTGATGTGTTTTTGTTTCGCCTGAAGTAAGAAGTGTAAACTTTCTCTTCTAGAGGACACTACTGAAGATCTACAATAGTGCAACCTAGTGCGGAGTCAAAGAACTATTTTGTTGGAGAAAATTTAATTTCAAGAGTTTGTTCTTTGTTAAATTTCTTTCTATCTTTGTTTAAGTTGGCAATATTTACCCCTTTCTTCCCCTTGTTATGAATGTATCCAATCCCGAAATTCTTCTATTAATTTCTGACCAATCTGGTGTATCTTCCCCCAACTTGCATCGGTTGCGGGGTCCTACCCAATAAAATAATTGTGGGCGGGTGTTTTCATTCCCCTAACGCCTAGAACCTTCCACGAGAGGATATAAACTGCTGATTTTTGGGTCTCCGCGCCACTTCTGTTCCATCTTTCAGTGTGTTAAGTACATAGCAGGGGGCGGGAAGCGCCTCTTTCTTCGGCAGCGGTCAACAACAAGGTAATGGCCGATTAATAACTTCTTTTTTTGCTAGCTCAGCAGTTTAACTTTCGGGGCGGGTTCTAAGCGTTCAACCATGTAACCTTTTCCTAAAATGTAACTACTCTTTTCATATATTCTCTTTTAAAACGACATATCGGGATAGAGAGTGCTTAACCCTCTCGAGCTCCCACTCACATCGTCTTGAGGTGAACTTATTTTTCTCAACCAATTCTTCCGTAATGTAATGTAAATTGCTATTAAGTCACCTCTGTAGTATGGGATTAGCCCTTGTATTAACGGCCTAGTGCCAAGTAGGTCTTTAGCAAAGTGTATTAGGAGTGCAAGTTCGCCTCCTCTCAAATTGTTTTAGAGGTCATTTAATTAACCTGCTTTTCATTTAATAGACCTCAGTAGATTGGGTATTTTACCCCTGTGTTTATGTCCGTTGAGGACAACTTGAAGGTGGAGTTTGGTGTGGCCTGGGAGAGGCTTAAATTAAAGAGCGTGTGGCTCTTTTGGAAACGGAGTGTTGTATGCCTCGAGGAGGCTTTACTGTGTAATTTGGAGCAAGTGCTCCAGGGTTTGATTGGGGTATTCTGCCCCTTTGTTAAAATTTGTATATCGGAAAGTTGGGCTAGTTGCTCAAGAATTGTGAACTCAGGGCTCGAAGCCCAAACTCTGTAATCCCTGTAATTGTACATTTCAAATTGTGTTTCGGCTACTAAGTACCTGTTCTTTGTTATTACTTAATATTGAAAAGAAAATATAACCTTGTTAAATTTTACATTAACTTTGATTCCGTAGTTTGAGACCCATTCACGCCCGCACCTTCTTACACCTCTACCTACCACCAAAACACGGTAACAATAATAATAATAATAATAATAATAATAATATTAATAATAATAATAATAATAATAATCCCCTACGAACCATGTGACCTTGGCGCAGTGGGGAGGCTTACGCGTCCCAGTGAAGCAGATATCCGAGCCGCAGGTGCAACTATATCGGATAGGTTTCTGTTGAGAGACCAGACTAAGGAATGGTTCATCGAAAGGGGGGTAGCAGCCTTTCGGAAGTTGCAAGGGCGGCAGTCTAGATGATTGACTGATATGGCCTTGTAATAATACTCAACATGGCTGAGCTGTGTTGATACACGGTTGAAAGCAACGGGAAACTACAGCCGTAAATAACTCCCGAGGACATGCAGCTCTCTCTGTATGAATGATGTACTGATGATGGCTTCCTCCCGGGTAAAATATTCCGGAGGTAAACTAGTCCTCCATTCGGATCCCCGAGTGGGAACTGTACGAGATGGGTGATCATCAGGAAGGTGGATACTGACATTCAACGAGTCGGAGCGCGGAATATTAGAAGCTTAAATCGTTGTGGTAGATTAAAGAATCTGAAAAGGGAGATGGATAGACTAAAGTTAGATGTAGTTGGTGTAAGTGAAGTACGTTGGTAGGAAGAACATGATTTTTGGTCAGGCGACTACCGAATTATCAACACAAAATCAAACAAAGGAAATGCAGGAGTTGGTTTGGTAATGAATAAGGAAATAGGGCAGCGGATAAGCTACTACGACCAGCAAAGTGAAAGAAGTATTGTCGTCAAGATAGTCACCAAACAAATGCCCACCACAATAGTGCAGGTCTATATGCCTAGTAGCTCAGCGGATGATGAGGAAATCGAAAGAACATATGAAGAGATAGAAGAGATAATACAATATGTAAAAGGTGACGAGAATCTAATTGTGACGGGAGACTGGAATGAAGTGGTAGGCCAAGGAAGAGAAGGTAATACAGTAGGAGAATACGAACTGGGACAAAGGAACGAAAGAGGAAGTCGGCTGGTTGAATTCAGCACTGGTCATAATTTAGTCCTTGCCAATACTTGGTTCAAACACCACAAGCGACGGCTTTATACGTGGAAGAGACCTGGAGACACTGGAAGGTATCAAATAGACTCCATTATGATTAGGCAAAGATTCAGAAAGCACGTGTTGGATTACAAAACTTTCTCAGGAACAGACGTGGACTCTGAACACAACTTGTTGGTAATGAAATGCCATCTGAAGCTGAAGAAATTGAAGAAAGAAAAGTCTGCAAAAAGATGGGATCTAGACAAGTTGAAAGAAAAGAGCGTGAGGAATTGTTTTAAGGAACATGTTGCAAAATGGCTAAGTGAAAAGACCGAAGGAAACACAATAGAGGAAGAGTGGATATTCATGAAAAATGAACATATCCAACAGTTGTATCAGGGTGAAGATGTTGATAATTTGGTTTTGGAACAAGAAGATGAATTGGGAGACCCAATTTTGAGGTCAGAGTTCGATAGAGCTGTGAGCGACCTAAATAAGAACGAAGCACCTGGAATTGATGACATTCCCTCTGAATTACTGACTGCCTTAGGAGAAACCAGCATGGCAAGTTTATTCCATTAATGTGTAAGATGTATGAGACAGGAGAAGTCCCATCCGATTTTCGCCAGAATGTTGCTATACCTATTCACAAGAAAACCTGTGCTGACAGGTGTAAACTATCGCACTATTAGTTTAGTATCTCATGCCTGCAAAATTTTAACACGTATTATTTATATAAGAATGGAAAAACAAGTTGAAGGTGAGTTGGGAGAAGAACAAATTGGCTTCAGAAGAAATGTAGGAACACGTGAAGCAATCCTGACTTTACGTCTGATCTTAGAGGATCCAATCAAGAAGGACAAGTCCTTGTACATGGCATTCGTAGATCTAGAAAAGGCATTCGATAATGTTGATTGGACCAAGCTATTTAAGATTCTGAAGGTGATTGGGATCAGATACCGAGAACGAAGAATTATCTACAATCTGTATAAAAATCAGTCTGCAGTGATAAGAATCGAGGGCTTTGAAAAAGAAGGAGCAATCCAGAAAGGAGTTAGGCAAGGCTGCAGATTGTCCCCCTCCTTATCAATGTTTACATAGAACAGGCAGTAAAGGAAATCAAAGAGGAATTTGGAAAGGGAATCATAATCCAAGGAGAGAAATTCAAAACCTTGAGATTTGCCGATGACACTGTTATTTTATCTGAGACTGAAGAAGATCTCGAGAAGCTGCTGAATGGTATGGACGAAGTCTTGGGTAAGGAGTACAAGATGAAAATAAATAAGTCCAAAACTAAAGTAATGGAGGGCAGTCGAACGAAGGCAGGTGATGCAGGAAATAATAACTTAGGAAATGAAGTCTTAAAGGAAGTAGATGAATATTGTTACTTGGGTAGTAAAATAACTAACGATGACAAAAGTAAGGAGGACATAAAATGCAGATTAGCACAAGCAAGAAAGAGCTTTCTTAAGAAAAGAAATTTGCTCACTTCGAATATTGATATAGGAATTTGAAAGATATTTTTGAGGACTTTCTTGTGGGACGTGGCGTTGTATGGAAGTGAAACATGGACGATAACTAGCTCAGAAAGAAAGAGAATAGAAGCTTTTGAAACGTGGTGTTACAGAAGAATGCTGAAGGTGAGATGGATAGATCGAATCACAAATGAAGAGGTACTGAATCGATTTGCGAGAGGAGATCGATTTGGCTAAATTTGACGAGTAGAAGAGATAGAATGATAGGACACATTTTAAGACACCCAGGACTTGTGCAGTTGGTTTCTGAAAGAAGTGTAGGTCGTACGAACGGTAGGGGTAGACCAAGGTATGAATATGACAAGCAGATTAGAGCAGATGTAGGATGCAGTAGTTACGTAGAAATGAAAAGGTTAGCACAGGATAGGGTGGCATGGAGTGCTGCATCAAACCAGTCTATGGACTGATGACTCAAACAATAATAATAATAATAATAATAATAATAATAATAATAATAATAATAATAATAATAATAATAATAATATTGGCCCGTGCCCGGTCAGCTTGCGTGGGTGTCTAGCTCTGAACTTAGTAGGAGTTAGGCATAACTCTATGTAAGACACTGGGGTGGGGCCCTCAACCCCGACACGGCGCGTCCCAATGGCTGATAGGGAAAGTTCCTGTAGATATGCAGGACAGGTGCGAATAAGGTGTAGCCAAATAAGCACCCGCGTATCAACTGAGGGAACAAGGAAAATGGTCAATGGCCTCGTCGGCAGAAGAGGATTCATCCCGATGGCGGAAAGGGCGGAAGAACTGACTGAAATCCACGTCGCGTCTGACTTACAGCAAGCGGCAAAGTGGTCAGCGTCTGTTCACCAGAGGTGCGGCTGGAAATGTATGTTCTGGAACTATCCAGTCCAGTCCTATGAAACTGGACTACGGTCCAATACTTGGATAATCAAGTACCATGAGGCGTGGCAGGAAACAAATTTGTACTCCAGGTGGTAACCAATCCACTGCTGACATTAGCAGCACAACCAGACTATCGGATTCTGGGGAGTCTGGCTGGACACGCAAACAGAGGGAGTCGGAGACCTCTGGCCAACTTCGCCCAAACAGCAAAACATTTTTCGAAACACTGACCATAAATTCTCTCTTGCGGACAGGGAAGTTGTACGAACTAGAGCAAAGCCTAAATGATCAAAAAATAGAAATACTGGCACTCCAAGAAACAAGGCTGACTGACGAACACGCAATGGATTTCGGGAACTACAGATTCTTCAAAAGTAAAACAGACAAACAGATTCTAAAAAACACACCCCATTTAGGAGTTGCTTTTGCAGTCAAGAAGAGCATACTTAACTCAGTAACAGGTGTGAAATGTGTAAACAATAGGCTAAAGACAATCACCCTAAAGTGTGCAAATAAATCATACACACTGATCAATGCACATATGCCAGTCAATGAAGACAATAAAACAGATCGCGAGAAGGTAGACAAATCCCGGGAAATACTAGAAGAAACAGCATCAAAAATTCCTCAAAACCACGTCAAAATTCTGTTAGGAGATTTCAACGCTCAGCTAGGCAAGGAAAGGAAATACAGGAAAACAGTTGGAAAATTCCCAGCACATAAATGGACGAACCAAAATGGACGGAGATTAGTCGAATTCTGCAGGGCATTAAATCTTAAAGTCATGTCGACTCACTTCAGGAAGAAACCTTCTAAACAAATGACATGGAGATCACCCAACTCCCTCTTGGGCGAGTTTCAAATTGACCACGTGGCAATTTCATACCCAAACCACAGAGAAATTATGAATGTCCAAGTAAGGAAGGGTGCAAACACAGACTCAGACCACTATCTGACAAGAGTCAAACTACAGTTGATACCCCAAAGGTTCAGAAGAAGGAAGCAAATAATTCCGAAATTTGATGCTAGTCGGATCCAGCCATCTCTCACCGAAGAATTAGAGAAAAAGCAGTCCAACAATTGGCAGCAACTCAAGACCAAACTAATTGAAACAGCATAAACACTGATTCCTCTGCAGAAAAGAAAAAAACACCCTTGGTGGAACGCAGACTGTGAACAAGCCATCCAATCCCGGCAGAATGCATACAATAAGTGGAACAGCAAAAAGACCGATAAGAATCACAAAATGTTTTTGGCAGTCAGGAAAGAGGCAGCGAAATTAATCCGACAGACCAAAAGGAAACTCGAGAAAGATCAACTACTAGAAATTGAAAAGGACTTCGAAAAAAAACCACACATGAAATTTCTACAAGAACTTCAAAACAAAGCTAACAGGGTATCAGCCACAAAACCTTTGCTTTAAGAAAGTAAATGGGCAATTTGCACTGAACAATCAAGAAAACTGCACCGAACTTGCAAGGTATTTTGAAGAACTGCTTAACTGCCCAGAGCCAACACAAAGATTTCCACCGCAGGAACCTGACTTCACAAACCCAAATTCAGTACCACCGGATGAAGAAGAAATTACCAGACAGATAAAATGACTTTAAATTAATAAAGCTGCAGGTGAGGATGGGATCATAGCAGAAATTCTCAAATCAGCAGGCCCAAATACTATAAAAGAATTCACCGGTATCATCCAAGAGATTTGGGAAACAGAACAAATTCCAGAAGAGTGGAAAAGTGCACTAATTCTTCCTTTACATAAGAAAGGAGACAGAACAGACGTACATAACTACAGAGGAATCTCATTGGTATCTGTTGCCTACAAAATTTTATCTCAGTGCCTTCTCGATAGAGCCCAACAGCAACTAGAACAAAAAATTGGAGAATATCAAGCAGGTTTCAGACCAGGCCGTTCATGTCCAGAGCAAATTTTGAACCTATAATCCTAAGGCATCAGAGAATTTGTAGCAAAAATGTAGTTTGTACTTTTGTTGATTTCAAAAAGGCCTATGATTCAGTTGATCGCCAATCACTGTTTCAAATATTAAAAGAACAGGGTCTAAACCGTAAAACACTCGCAATTGTAAAAGAGATATTGACAGACACAAAATCTAAGGTTAAATTCATGGGGGAAATCTCAGACCCTTTTCCGATCAAAACAGGAGTAAGACAGGGAGATGGGCTCTCTCCACTACTCTTCAACTGCGTCCTTGAAAAGGTAATACAGGAATGGAGCAAACAGAAGTCTGTCCTCAAGATTGACCAACCAATCACTCTTGGTAGGGGCAAATTAGCAGTAGACTGCCTGGCATTTGCGGACAATCTGGCAATCTTAACTCATGACGTTTCAACGGCCATAAACCAGATCGAACTCCTGAAAGAAACAGCGGAAAAAGTCGGCCTCCAAATATCGTTTGAAAAAACTGAATACATGACCTGCAGCAAAGAAGCCCCTAAATTCATGGAGACAAAATATGGCAAAATAAATCGGGTCCAGCAATTCAAATATCTCGGTGAAATAATTCAGGAGAATGGAATAGAAACAAAAGCCAACGAAGTTAGATGCCAAAAAATGGAAACTGCACATAGACTCACCCAAAATATCTACAACAAAAAGTGTCTCTCCAAGCATGCTAAACTAAGACACTATAATACAGTAATAAAACCAGAATGCCTCTATGGTTCAGAGACACTAATTTTGAACAGGAAAACTGATCTAGAAAATATTCAGAAAAAGGAAGGCAAGATCATTAAAAAAAATTTAGGCCCAAAACTCGTAGATGAACAGTACCGCCTTAGAGGAAACAGGAAATCAAACAATTTTCTAACATTCACAGGGACATCAAAAAACGCAGATTAAGATTCTTTGGACATATAAAAAGGATGAACCCAGATAGACTTACCAAGCAAATAGTTGAATTTTATGAAAACCGAAGTAAAGCCAAAACGGACACAATAAAATGGATTGGCGAATTTAAAACAGATCTCAAACTGGCAGGAATTACACCTGAAGACATCCAAAGCCGGGTTATCTTCAGAGCCAAGTTCCTAAGTGGCAAGTTGACCAAGAGGAGGAACCAAGGAAGAAGACCGGAACAACATGGTCTCAAGAGAGAAAAGAAGCACACAGCAAACGAATGAAGGAAGTGTGGGCACAAAGAAAGGCAAATGCCCGTCTCTAAGTACTTTGCGTAGTCCTAATGGGCTCATTCGCAAATAATAATAATAATGTTATTGGCTTTTTATCCCACTAACTACTTTTACGATTTTCGGAGAAGCCGTGGTGGCGGTATTTAGTCCTGCATGTGTTCTTTTACGTGGCAGTAAATCTACCGACACGAGGTTGACATATCTGAGTAACTTCAAATACCACCGGACTGACCTGGGATCGAACCTGCCAAGTTAGCGTCAGAAGGCCAACGTCTCAACCGTCTGAGCTTACCGATCTCAATTCGGCAGGTTCGATTTTGGCTCAGTCTCGTAGTATGTAAATGTAGTCAAATACATCAGCCTTGTAACGATAGATTTACTGGTATATGAAAGAACTCCTGCGGGGCAAATTTCACCACCTCGGTGTCACTGAAAACCGTAAAATGTAGTTAGTAGGACGAAAAGCCATTAACATTATTATTGAATATCTAGGAGTGATTCAATTCCTCTAGTAAGCGGAAAATGGAACCCGGGCCCTCTGAGCCGAAGGCCATAACGCTAAGCATTCAGCCGAGGATGGGTTTCGCACAATTCCTATCTTCTCTGTTAGATCGGGCTTCATTCTATTTCGAACCTGGTTAAGTGACTAGAAATAGGCCGTACACTTTTTTACATAAAATAAGATAAATTTATTTAATAACAATAATGTCATTGGCTTTTCGTTGAAATAACCACTTTTATGCTTTTCGGAGACGACGTTGTATCGGAATTTAGTCCTGCAGGAGTTCTTTTACGTGTCAGTAAATCTACCTGAACGAGGCTGACATAGATAGATAGATAGATAGATAGATAGATAGATAGATAGATAGATAGATAGATAGATAGATAGATAGATAGATAGATAAATAGATAGATAGATAAAGCCTTTATTTTCTGTGGCGAAGTTGGGGCTCCTGGCCCTTTCTTACACTTAACCACACATATATTAGTACTTATTAATACAATGACACTGATAAACTTAAAATACTAAGAACTACGAATGGCACTATTGTTTAAGACAAAAATATGAATATAAACACAAAGAAGAAATAAATAAAAAAGGAACTGCCTATATAATACAGATTTGAAATAAATACTCATTTCAATTTACAGCGAAAGAAATACAAAAGTAAAAACACTAGTAAACTTAATAAAAATATTCAATGAAATTTAACTAATCGTATTCTTGCGATATTACATCTAAGTTAAATACTGTAATTTATACTAGCTATGTTTACTTATAATTGGTAACTACAGTACGGATGTTTTCAATTTAATTAAATAAACACATTAACCCAATATATTATTAAATTTTACAATAATCTCATAACATCATTTTCACCCACAATCACTCGCTCCACTCATACAGGTACCTTGCTGGAAGCAATTAACGAGGAACTGCTGGTAAGAGGTTTTAAATATACTCTTTGATGCAGCATCCTTGATGTCTTTGGAAAGAGCATTCCACCATCCCGAAGCGGTAATAGTAAATGATCGATGGTATGTTGTTGTTCGGTGTACAGGTATTTCTAGGAAGGACACTGAGCGAGTATCGTGGAGATGTCAAGAACCAAGGTGACGAAAATTGCTGGAGAGATAAGCAGGAATGTCAACCGAAAGTACCTGGTACACAATAATATTTAAATGTTGTTTACGCCTGTTGTCTAGTCGTAACTAAGATAATTGTTTATAGTAAGGATAAACTCCAGCGTGATACCGTAAATTCATAGCATATCTAAGGCAAGCATTTTGAGTGCGTTGTAGTTTCAAGCTTAATTCATTTGTTATATCCGTAAGAATTACATCACAGTAGTCAAAAATGGGAAATAATAAAAGACTGAACAAGTTGAATATTTAGTGATCGATATTTATGAACCGTTTTAAGGGGTGCAAGCCACAATACACCTTTTTAACAGATATTCTTAAATTGCGCTGACCAGTTTAGAGTTTCCGTTTTATAATAACTCCAAGGTTAGAAACTGATTCACTAAAAGGTATAACAGTACTATTAAAAGTTATGGGAGGAATGCAATTTTGTTTTAAAATGTGAAGATTCTTTGATGTACCGATGATAATGCCTTCCGTTTTATGGGGTTTTAATTTAAGGTTGCTTTTAATTGCATATCCATTAATTAGCTCAAGTTCAGCATTTATATTACACATGGCTTGTATATTATTCGTTCTAGCGTGGTAATAACTTTTCAGATCATCAGCATAAAGATGGTACTTGCAGTGCTTAATTGATCTGGTGATATCATCTATATATATAAAATAAGAGTTTTGTCCGTATATTGCTGAGTATTTGAAAATAATGGTATTTGTGTATCGGTCATGTCCATAGTAACAAGAAAATGCACTTTTTACTTTTCCGTAATTTCTGTCTGTCTGTCTGTCTGTCTGTCTGTCTGTCTGTCTGTCTGTCTGTCTGTCTGTCTGTCTGTCTGTCTGTCTGTCTGTCTGTCTGTCTGTCTGTCTGTCTGTCTGTCTGTCTGTCTGTCTGTCTGTCTGTCTGTACACGCATCACGAGAAAATGGTTGAAGAGAATTTAATGAAAATCGGTATGTGAAGTCGGGGGATGAGCCTCTATCATCTAGGCTATAAATCATTTTGCTCACGCTGAGTGAAATGGTAGTTTAGGGGAAGGCCTAAAATTGAATTCTCAACTATAATGTTATTAGTGGTCTAATGAAAATCGGTATGTGAAGTCAGGGGATGAGCCTCTACAATCTAGGCTATAAATCATTTTACTCACGCTGAGTGAATGGTAGTTTAGGGGAAGGCCTAAAATTGAATTCTCAACTATTTATGTTATTAGTGGTCGTATTTTAAACAAAATGGGTATGCAAAGTTGGGGAGTAAGTTGCTACAATCTAGGCTATCAATAATTGTATTCACGCTGAGAAAAATGGTAGTTTAGTGGAAGGCCTAAAATTTAATTCCCAAATATTGTTGTTATTAGTAGTCCTATCTTGATGAAAATCGGTATGCAAATTCAGGAAATAAGTCGCTATAGTCAAGGCTGTAAATTATTTTATTCACGCTGAGTGAAATGATAATTTAGGGGAAAGCCTAAAATGTAATTCTGAAATATTTCTTATTAGAGGTTTAATCGATGAATGCTACATAACTAAGGTTATATAGCATCAAATTTCCTATTATTCATGTCTTATACATTGTTACCGTACTGGCTATGATCACAAAGATATTCATGAATTTGGATTTTTGTTACTACTGTTAAGTCCATATCAGCGCCGAGTAACGAGAAAATGGGTAAACAGCATTTAATGAAAATCGGTATGTAAAGTCGGAGAATAAGAAACTACAATTTATGGTTTACAAATCACAGAGTCGAAAGAAAACTGAATGTGAAGGCCTACAATATAGAAAGCTCATAACATTGATCAACAATAACATTACATTGACCATTGTTTGTCGTGATGTGCTTTGTGTCTTCTGTTGCCCCTCATCTCCGGTAGATAGGATTACTGCTGCGTACAGAGTATTTTTATTTGATTTACGTTACACCGACATAGATAGGTTTTCTGGCGACGATGGGATAGGAAAGGGCTAAGAGTGCCTTAGGCCTTAATTAATGTACAGGCCCAGCATTTGACTGGTGTGAAAGTGGGAAACTGCGGAATACCATGTTCAGCGCTGCCGACAATGGGGTTCGAATCCACTATCTCTCGGATGCAAGCTCACAGCTGCGCACCGCTAACCACACGGTAAACTCGCCCAGTCGTACAGAGTGTAACAGCCTGTCTGAATATTGATGGGAAGTAGCTAGGGAGTTAGATAACTTTCTTCTTTAGCATGCCATACCCCTGGTTTATAAATTTTCTGATACAACTGGTACGTAACACACTGGATCATCATAGCATTCGGGCTATTCAATCCCTACTCTGAGGAACTGATTGGAATGAACAGTGTGCATATTTAGCGGAATAATGGCAGATGAGTGTTCATGGCAATCTGCGGCCTGGTCATCCCAGCTCTGGAACTTCGGACTATTAGTTTGGCACCGCAATCTAACGGCAGCTCTGTTCGTTAAAAGTGATAAAACGTGCGGCTTTCCATTTGATCGAGTATTTTATATGATAGCATTGCTTTTAATCGCTACATTCATACTTACGTTTTTGTAATGACCTATGTTGATTTCAGGTTAGGGAAACCACAAAGTCAGTCTTTCTGAGAATCCCGTAGCGAAGCACGGGTACATCAGCTAGTTTATATATAAAGGGAACCGGAGAGGGCCCAGAACTGACCCTTGTGGGACACCAATATATTTTTTTGGCCACGTAGATTTTTTATTATTATTATTTGCAAGCACATACTGCCGGCGGTTTGTGAAGTAAGAATAGAAAAATTCCAGCACTTCCTGGCTAAAGTTTATGGACTGTAATTTGGAAAGAAGCAACCTTGGATCGACAGTATCAAATGCGCTAGTGATATCTAAAGAGTAAGTATTGTCACTCGTTTCTTATCAATTGTATATCTAATGTCATCTGTCACTTTCAGCAGAGCTGTCGTGGTATTATGTTTTTTCTTAAAGCCCGATTGGTAAGAATCGAGTAAAGCATATTTATGTAAGTAGGTAAGGATTTGCTCGTATACGCGTTCCAGCACTCTGGACAGAGGTGATAGGATAGAAACTGGTCGGTAATCTGAAGGAATATTGGGTGCATCTTTTTTCGGGGTTGGGATGGCGAGGGCATCCCTCCACGCCGTAGGGAAAATTCCTTGGGTTATATAGTAGTTAGAAATGTGTGTTACGATTGGCAGAATGGCGTCAATCACATATTCGTAGAAAGATAATTGAGCACCTTCAAATACCACCGGACTGAGCCGCGAGTGAACCTGCCAAGTTAGCGTCAGGAGGCCAGTGTCTCAACCGCCTGTGGCTTCCGACCCCAATTCGGCAGGTTCGATTCTAGCTCAGTCTCGTGGTATGTAAATGTTGCCAAATATATCAGCTTTGTGACGACAGATTTACTGGTATATAAAATAATTCCTGCGGGACAAAATTCTGACACCTCGGTGTCTCTGAAAACCGTCAAATCTAGTTAGTAGGACAAAAAGCCGATAAAATTATTAAATAACTCACAGTAATTTAACTCCACTACTCGGACAGTGAATCGAACTCGCGATCCTCTGAACCGAAGGCCTTAACGCTGACCATTCAGCCGAGGACGGAGCTGCTACAATTCATATCTTTGCTGTTAGATGGGGCTTCATTATATTTCGATAATTCTCTCCGCTGTGCTCGTATGGAG
Source organism: Anabrus simplex (assembly GCF_040414725.1). Classification (NCBI taxonomy): domain Eukaryota; kingdom Metazoa; phylum Arthropoda; class Insecta; order Orthoptera; family Tettigoniidae; genus Anabrus; species Anabrus simplex. Next base: position 184,022,549 of record NC_090267.1, read on the forward strand.
TGACGGCATATAACGCTGATGTTGGTGATTCGTCTGTCGGATTGGGACGTAAAGTCTTGAGCAGACCTCTTAGTGGTATTCTAAGTGAGAAGGCTATGCCCCATTACCTGGTTTTACCCTCTCCCTTTCTGCTATCATATACCATGTTATTCATTTCATCTTATTAACTTCCCTGATGAGGTTGACGTCAGGAAGTGGATCCGGTCATAAAAATCCATCTTGACAGATTCATCTCAGCACAAACCCGACACCGTAGAGAAACGGGAGAAGGAATAGACAAACAATAGTTTTTAAATAGTATATGTTTCTTCTTCTTCTACTACGATGGACCACGTGGTTCTTGACTCTGGTGAGCTCTTTTCTTCCTCATAGCCCAGTATTCCTTCCTTCTAGCGCTATGGATGTCTTTTCTTTCTTGAGTCCATTTCACTCCTACTCCTGGGCGCAGTGATTTAGTTGTTAGTGACTGGAGAGAGTCAGATGTCTTGACTAACTTTCTGAACTTATCACTGTTGTAAATGTCAATGTGATCAATGTTTAGGTATTGTAGGTCTTTCCGCACTAAATTCGTCAGTATATGTTTATTATTATTATTATTATTATTATTATTATTATTATTATTTTTTTTTTTTTTTTTTTTTTTTTTTCAATGTCTGACTCCTTTGCTGAATAATCAGCTTTGCGGCTTTCGGTTTAGGAGGTCCTGGGCTCTATTTTCAGCCGGGTTGGGGAGTCATCTCACACAGTTCGAGTCCACGACCCCACAGATGTAGGGAAAAAGCGGTGAAGTTTTCTTCTTCTTATTATTATTATTATTATTATGGGACCACCTGTAAAACCATCAACAGCATAACTACAAAGTAGATCGAGTGACCTCCAGAAGTGCATAAGATAAGCTGAAGGAAGTTTATTATTACTGCTATTTATCACCTCTGGCTAAATGGTCAGCGTTGAGGCCTTCCGTTCAGAGGATCGCGGGTTCGATTCTCCGTCGAGTCGAGGATTTCAATCTGATTAAGTATTCTGGCTCAGAAGGGACTGGATGTTTGTGTGTGTGTCTGTCGCATTACTTTCCTCTACATTTTCAGACAATACGCTATACTACTGTACCATTACGCTATCCGTAAAGTGGAAATATATTAAGGAGATCGGAACAAATGCAATGGCTGGCGGTGACATCAAACAGAGTAAATAAGCATACAATGTCATAGAATTCCAAATTCGCAGAATAGCACAATACATGGAATCATGCTGGCCGTGTAAAAGACAAAGAAATGAGATATGGATTATTAACACGAAACAACAGTAGAAAACAATGAACGACTTTTAAAATCGGCAATCCAAGTATACAAACGTCCGAGGGAAAAACCGACCCTGGAGTGTAAAAGTACGAACGAACGAACGAACGAACGAAAAATATTCTCGACGTATGGGACATCTATAATAACCTTGGCTATGATTTGGCGTCTACACATTCTCGTAATGCTCTCCCATGGTATAAAAACTGTTGGGAAGACTTGGATTCATTTATACTACGGTCACTTCTTACTTCAATATAGATAGATTGGCACATAATGTTAATCGTGAGAGCTAGACATGTCAAGGAAGTTGATTTCCACGATCACAACAGATGAATTGGGTCAGATTATACATGTTAATGCAGTTTTCTCTAGCAATCTTTGAATTGATTAAATGTTAGCCCCTGTATAGTTTACTCTGGTCTCTAATTACCTTTAAGTGATTATTTTCTGAACTATTTCCGTAACTGAATGAAATCCGCGTAGATTTGATCTCTTTATATGGGCTACTTTGTAGCTTATCTGTAGTTTTGATCTTTTTCTCCGTACGGATCGATTGTGTATGCGTAAAATGCTCTACTCTTCTTCCAGTTTTTAAGTTGCACTTTTCTTGAAGTGCGTATCCTTTTTCCTTGCTTGCGAATGGATATCGCTAATTTGGCAGGCTAGACTCCTTAAATCGCTTCTAGGTCAGTATTTCCTTTTCTTTTCTACAGTTTTGTAATATGATTTTCTCTTCTTGGCTGAATTACGTCGAAAGACGGTCTGAGACAAAAAATTTCATGCTTTCACGCTCACGGCCACCAGACTGTCGGCTTTATTGGTTGTTTATGTATAGTAATACTTTGTTTTTACACTTCAGAATGGAATACAATTATTCATTCAATTCACAGAAAGAGACTATTTTTCACTAAACCGTTCAAGGATGATGGTCACCCTTGCACTGTTCCTGTAAACCATACCTTGTACCAGCTTATGTCTGTCAAACGTTATCGTTTTCTCAATATACTGTATATGTGGAAAGCAAAAGATGCCTGGCTCAATTCGAGAACATGCTGATAGATATAGCTGTGTGTCAACGTCATCATGGCGATGAGATCGTAACTTCGCTTATGGAAACATATTTTTCTTTAGAAAAGTACGAAAGTCGTGGTCGTGAGAGTTTCATTGTATATTTATTGTAAAGAAAACATAGTCCGCCTGTGTGGTGTAGTGGTTAGTGTGATTAACTGCCACCCCGGGAGGCCCGGTTTCGATCCCTGGCTCTGCCACGAAATTTGAAAAGTGGTACGAGGGCTGGAACGGGGTCCACTCAGCCTCGGGAAGTCAACTGAGTAGAGGTGAGTTCGATTCCCACTCCAGCCATCCTGGAAGTGGTTTTCCGTGGTTTCCCAACTCTCCTCCAGGCAAATGCCAGGATGGTACCTAACTTAAGGCCACGGCCGCTTCCTTCCCTCTTCCTTGTCTATTCTTTCCGATCTTCCCATCCCTACACAAAGCCCCTGTTCATCACAGCAGGTGAGGCCGCCTGGGTGAGGTACTGGTCATTCTCCCCAGTTGTATCCCCGACCAAGGGTCTGCAGCTCCAGGACACTGTCCTTGAGGCGGTAGAAGTAGGATCCCTCGCTGAGTCCGAGGGAAAAGCCGATTCTGGAGGGTAAGCAGATGATGATGATGATGATGATGATGATGATGATGATGATGATGATGATGATGATGATGACCAATATCAGCTGTTGAAACCTTCTCGTTTATTCAATATCGCTGTGAAAGGCAGACAGAATTAAGTATTTTATATATAAAGAAGATAAATCGTTTATTCAATGTTAGCACTGAGAGTGTTACTTTTGTTTCAAGTGTTGTTCACACACTATGCACCTAATCACTATTGACCCCGCTTGAATATTACGGATATAAAACATAAATTTTAGTTTATTGGTGCAAGAAAGGACACGTCCAATTACAAGTATAATATATTTCTTATAGGAAATACATACTTATTTCTGGTCCTTTCGTAGTATCGTGCGCAAGACATATACAAATCAATCAGTGCAATTGGGTTTCAAAAATTCCAAAGAGTTTGCGTTTAACTCTCCTTTTTAATTTTTAAATTCTTTTTAAATTTGGACTTACGTTGTATTTGCACCAATGCCCTCAATTATGTTCAGTTTATGGCTTTCAGCAAGCCTAAAATGTTGGACTGTTCCTACGGAAATGTACGAACGTATTGCCGCCGCTAAGTATATTGTGTGGGAAAACGCAGCTTATAATACTTGCGATATATTGTAACCATTTTCCACTGAGTATGCGATGCTTCATCCAATTGACTGTCGTAGTAATACCGGTAGGTAATATATTCTTCAATGTACATACTGTATATCCATGGCGAAATGTCAAAAGGTAGGACTTTAATGCCCGAACATACAATCCTCTGACACCAAGCATTGTAAGTGAAAAGTTCAGTTTTTGGTTCTTACGACCTTAATCCTTAAAGAAGCCTGAAATTGAAGTCTCGTTGGAGATTATAGTATTCAGAGAAGCGTATACGCTGAAGTCACAACACATTTGGTGTTATACAGTCAACATTAAGACAAGACAGAGACGTCTTGTGTTAGATGGGTAGTTCACAGTGCAGTCCGCTGTCATCTAATCCGCCAGGACACGGGCACTGTGTAAAATTTACCCGACCAGTTCATCGGAATAAAACATTGTGTATAAGCAGGTCTGCTTCGTCTTAAATGGGGTAAGACAAAGGTAATGTCTATTTGTACCTTTAAGAATCTAATAATACCACGTTTGCGGGAATTTATATTAAACGTTAATGCGAAATATGCATCTTAGTACTGTTTACGAGGCGTGTTTTTTAAGTAAGGACCGTTTGTAAATAACTACACAAGAAAGGCGATTTTCAAACACCATATTTATTTTCAGATTCCACATGCTTTACTCTATTTATCAACATAGCTGTCAATTTGTTTAAACACTTATCATGCCTCATAACTAAGTTTTGAATACCCTCTTCATAGACACTTGCCGCCTCCTCCGAAAACAAGAGTCCTTGATCATGATCTTGCGCTGGGACAGAGTCTGTTTTGCCTTCATCCTTACAGGAGAATGTGCGTGTCTCCATTCCATGCTCTGTTGCTTCGACTCGGGCGTGATATGCCAAACCCATGTTTCGTCTCCCGTTACGATCTGACTCAACATATCGTCACCTTCTTCGGCATAATGAGTCAAAAACGTCATCGAACACTCAAATCTGTACAAAAACAAAAGAGACGATATTGAATTTTGGCATCAATGTTTGCATGTTTTGAAAAGTGACTGCCCAGATAGGGAACGTGTTCAATATTTTTAAGCTAGTTCCATTAATCATGATAGCAGGAGCAGCAGCGTTACAGGTTGGTGCAGACTGATATATAAAAATTTGCGTTTTACTGGTGTTTATGTCTAGAACATTGCTCCTATATGCCTCGTTAAATGCATTCAGGCCATGCTGAAGATCATCTTCTGACTTTGCCAATATAACATTAGAGTCTGCACAGTGGAGTTCAAGAATAGAAGTAGTAGATACCTTAGTGTTTGCTCGCAGTCTGCTAAGATTGAATAGTCCTCCGTCTGTCCTGTGTACAGTGTCTACACACTTTGGATTTTTTATTTGACCAGATGAAGTATGACACCAATATACAATATTGGAAACAGTGTGAGGGGCATCACAAAGCCCTGTTTCGCACCAGTTGCGGTATTAAATGGTTTTCCAGGTCCACTATTGTGAAGGACTGCACCATTCATATCATCATGCAGTAATCGATGAATCTGTATGCAATTTGGAAGGCAACCAATTATAGATGGGTCCGATGACCTATATGTTAGGCCCCTTTAAGCAACAACCATCATCATCATCAGTTATAGATAGGATCCTCCAAAGAGTTTCTCGACTGATTGAATCGAAGGCCTTTACGATATCAATGAATGCCGTATATAGAGACTGACCTTGTTGTCTTGATTTTTCCTGCAATTGCCTAGCACTCAAAATCATATCAGTTGTGCCTCAATTTGGTCTGAAGCCACATTGAGTTTCAGGCAACATTGTTTCGGCCAGTGGTTTCAGGTGGTTGACCAGAATTCTGGCGAGAATTTTTCCAGCAGCAGAAAGCAACGATCTAACTCCATAGTTGCCACATTGCGCCCTATCGCCCTTTTTAATTATGGTTACTATCAAGGCATCCCTTAGATCACCAGGTATGGTTCCATTTTGCCATATCTCGTCAATGAGCATGTGTATGTGGTGAATTAGTGATGTGTCCCGTTCCTTGAAGAGCTCAGCAGGAATTGCATCCATGCCTGGTGCCATATTACTCTTGAATTGACTGATAGCAATTTTCAGTTCTAATAGACTGTGAGCTTCACGAAGGTGGCCTTGTATAGGGCTCTGAGGAATTTAGGTAAAAATATTGTCATCAATTTTATGTGTCCCTGTTCAGTAGTTCTTCAAAATATTCTTTCCAGCGGGAGTTGATGGAGTTTGTGTCTCTACGAAGTTCAGTGTCATCCTTCGATTTTATGGGATTTATTTCGTTGTGAGATGGACCATATGTTGTTTTAGTTGCATTGAAGAAAGCATCGATATTGTTTGAGTCAGCTAGATGCTGCTTTTCACGGGATTTATATATCCACCATTGGTTTTTCATGACCCTAGATTTCCTCTGAACTTCATATTTTACATTTTGACACATTTGCCCTTTGGAGGTAGATTTAGTGTTAATTTTCCACACATTAAATCCTTTCATTTTCGTTTCTCTGAGAGACTGAATTTCTAGGTCATTCTCATGAAACCAATCTGCATGATTCTTTTTGGAGAAACCAGCCGATTCTTCAGAGGCTGAAAGCACTGTTGACTTAAACGTTTGCCAATGGTTTTCGACATTCTCTGGATAATTCTCAGGCATCTTTTCCTCAAAGAGTTGGTGTATTTTTCGATTTAAAGCTATCATCTTTGAGACGCTCGGTGTTCATCCTAAATCTGATGTGGATGTTTCGTTGGATGAAACTGTACGATTCGGTCTGACACACTCTGACGGCACAATATTGACATTTCTAGCCTATGTGGGCGGGTTTCATCCCAGCTCATTCCTGTGCTAGTTGAAGGTGCTCAAATACGCTAGCCATGTGTGCGCAGATTTATCGACACGTAAGTGAACTTCTGCAAAATTAAATTCCGGATTTTCGGTGTATCCAAATACCGCAATAGACTTAGTTGAATATAAAAATCCCATAGTATAAATATTTCGTATGCCTATTTCTAGCCTGGGTGCTTCCCTTGTAAGGCAACCTCTCCGACGAGGGTGGGTGGCATCTGCCGTGTAAGGGAAAATGCGTGATATTGTAGTGTTGTGTGTGGTGTGTGAGTTGCAGGGATGTTGGGAATAGCACCAACATCCAGTCCCCGGTCAAATGTTAACAATTTAAGGTTAAAATCACCGACCCGGTGCCCTCTGAACCGAAGAGCACTACGCTGACCATTTTGCCAAGGAACTGGACAGAATCCAATAACTTGATGATTATTAAATCGTACGTGCGATAGAAGAGAGAGTTCACATAAGATAATAACGAACAAAGCAAGTACTGTAGGTTTATAGTTTCATATGATTCCTTGTACATGCAGCTTTATTTGGAATCCGAATTACACGGACGTGAATCTACATTTCAAAATTCCACAGGCGTTGATGGGGATTCGAACCACGACTGGCTTTCTGAGATTCTACTCGGATATTCTAGGTACTGAGAGAAGTAGAGAGAGGATAATAGTTTCAGTTTTTATTATTTCGGGATACTAAAACACCGAAGAGTACAACGTAGTTGGAAAGAGTGGATTATGCGGTACTTGGTACATTCGCAGAGGCTTGCGAACTGAATATAGAAGGAAATAAATGCCTATAATCATACTGGATACCTAATTCTTCGTCATCTTCAGATATGTTGCAGTACATTTTCCCATGAATTATTCATGACGTTATTTTCCCTTACCGCATAGCAAGGACGTATCTTGTCAAACACAATTTGCACTCTTCACTGAGCTCTAATTATCGGCGCGTTATGAAGTCACTCTACCAATGAATTTTTTTTTTTTTGCTAGTTGCTTTACGTCGCACCGACACAGATAGGTCTTATGGCGACGATACCAATGATTTATGAACGAGACATTAATACTTGTTTAAAATATTGTATTACTTTAACTACGGCTAGGGAACCCTTTCTTAGTGAACTCATACTGTAACGGTTAGCAAGAACATGAGAGACGAGGAGCATAGTCACTGATATCTCACCAAAGTTGCTGCGGTTCAAATCCTGGTCAATGCATGTGAGATGTTTTAAATCGAAATTCTCCTTCCTGTGGTTTGGATTACACGTAACACTGTCGTTTTCATGGCTATGATCACGATGTCAATAGTCATGTAAGACTACACTGGCGGAATAAAATATCCAAACACCAAGAAGGTGTTGTGTTAGATTAACAAAAGTTGGTAGGCGTGTTTACACATCTGAAAGATGACGTTGATTCAAATTTCCCGCAAAGCGCATCAGCGTGGTGCTAGTAGCGTCCTCATGACCTTTAATATCAGGTTTGCTTTAAATACGGGTTGTACTGTGCCAGAGCGTTAATCACCTGTGAGATTGGACGGACTGACTGTGAGTGGGTCCAGAATGCCTTTAAGGCAACGAAGAGGCCAGTATCAACAGCTCACTGCGGTTGAACGAGGCCGTATAATAGGGCTATGTGAAGGTGGATATTCCTTCCGCGCTATTGCAGAACGATTTGGCAGGAACGTCTCCACAGTGCATGCGTGTTGGCAGCAGTCGTCACGAGAAGGTACGCAAGAAGACCGGGCTCCGGACGTCCCCGTGGCTCCATCGAGAGGAAGGAGCGCCATATTCGGCCTATGGCTGTGGCACAGCAGACTGCATCTGCAGCAACAATTCGAGCGGCAGTTTGCACCACAGTACGCAACGAACTGTGCGAAATAAGTTACTTGAAGGATAGCTCCGAACCATTCAACTTACCCCAAACCACCGCCGTCCGCGACTTCAGTCGTGTCAAGCGAGAACTCATTGGAGGATGGAGTGGAGGTCCGTTTGTGTTTCCAGATGAAAGCCGGTTCTGCCTTGGTGCCAGTGATGGTCGTGTGTTGGTTAGAAGGAGGCCAGGTGAGCGCCTGTATTCCAACAGTCTGCGGCGTCGACACACTGGACCTACACCGGGAGTTCTGGTCTGGGGAGCAATTTCCTATGGCAGCAGGAGCACTCTCGCGGTTATCCCACGCACCCTGACTGCATATATGTACGTTCGTCTGGTGATTTGACCTGTTGTCCTACCATTCATGAACAACATTCTCGGGGGTGGTTTTCCAACAGGATAATGCACGCCCCCATGGCACTGTTGTAACCCAACGTGCTCTATAGAGTGTCCACATGTTGCCTTGGCTTGCTCGACCGCCCCGAACTGTCCCCAGTCCAGCACGTATGGGATATCATTGGACGACAACTCCAGCGTCATCCATAACCGGCATTAACCATCCCTCTATTGACCGACCAATTGAAACAGGCATGGGACTCCATCCCACAAGCTGACATCCGGCACCTCTACGATACAATGCATGCACGTTCATGTGCCTGCATTCAACAGTTGTGTCGTACCCACTTGGCCCACAGATGAATGACAAAATTATAACATGGCGGGTCACTTTAATATTAAAATAAATAAATGATATGTCATTGTTTCTCCATAAACAGTATCCCAAGGGCGCCAGTCTTCAAGCTTATGGCTTGAAAACAAAAGTAGATAATTAATAATAATAATAATGCGTAATGAGACTCAAAAAACTCCCAGGGGTGAGGTGAACGGAACACAAATCATTAAGTACACTAACTTGGAATTTAAGGATCATTAATAATCATTTCATAAAATACAAATTAGAACAGCTGTTTATTAAGATGAAAAAAACGTGACGTAACGGCGTTTTAACGACATCTGAACTTACGGAAGCAAAAGAAAAATTGAATGAAATTAATTTTAAAAATGAACTGTTGCGCGAATACTTGCAGTAACTTATGCCATAAGCTCACCATATGTAGACTCTGTTGTCTTGAAGCTGATGATATGTGGATCTCGTACCGGCTGCCTTCTCTGTTGTTGGATTCCAGTCCTACTTCTACATTTCCTGTCCTTAACACTTCCTACTGTACTCCTTACATAAAGTCGTAATGAGTCCTAATTTTAAGTGTAAAACCACCATGGGTTATGTTCATGGAGAGAATACATTCGTATTCTTCCGTATTACGGAACAGTAGCGTAGCTAAATTCATAATAAAAGCTCTCCTGCCCTATACTAGTCAAAGCCGGTCTCCCGTTGACTACCTCTCGTCATTGAGATAACAAGTCCCAATGAGAGTAACTTTTGAGTAGAATATACTCAGATGCGAAGTGAACTAAGTTAAAATCTTCTCCGATGTGTAGACGTAGAATCGTAGTAAGAGTATGAATAAGAATATAAATGAGAAAGTCCGAATGTCCTCTCCAGCCCTTGTCGGTGGTATTTATCGGTTCAAAAGTCTCCTTCCATCAGCCATATCACATGGTCCAGTAAGATTCGAGGTCTCATCCCTTCTCCCTTGTATTGCTGTGAATCCATCACGTTGCTTCATTACGTTCATTCACATAGGCTGAATTTTCCCGCTGAAATAAAGCGTCTCGAAGTGGAGTTTGAAAAGTGGGTGTTAATAATGTATCAACTGTCTCTTCATGAGGTGGAGAGGGTAATATCTCTCGTAACCTCGATGACGTACTTTTCCTGGAACTGGGCTGAAATTAGCCTGCTGACTCTGGTCACCTCACAACGGCTATTGGAAAATTTACTGCAAGTTATAAATAAGCGTGATGTTGAAATACTTTACCCAATAATTTGTTCGTTCAGAATACGTTATAGCCGCGATACAAAGAAATGAAATGATGATTGAAATGGATGATAAAAACCCTATATATATATATATTAATTTAAAAATGACCTATCAGTGATTAAATATATACATCTTATCAATTAAAAATATAGTTCAATAATTAAAAATATACAGTGATGTCCCAAACATCACACAGTCAGGCGATTACACCGGTTAGTAATGGACCAGCATGGTATCTTTGCGATGTCTTTTCTCGCTCGGATATTAACCTGTTGTACCTTTAATCAATTAAATATGTTACCCCGACAGATATATTACCAAAATTTCCGTATTCTATATTCCTTATTCCATAATGGTTTGGTAATTCTTTTTCCGCCAGTGTAAAAAAGGCCGGGTTGAGTGGCTCAGACGGTTGAGGCGCTGGCCTTCTGACCCCAACACGGCAGGTTCGATCCTGGCTCAGCCCGATAGTATTCAAAGGTGCTCAAATACGTCAGCCCCGTTTAGGTAGATTTACTGGCACGTAAAAGAACTCCTGTGGGACGAAATTCCGGCACCTCGGTGTCGTAAAGCTAATAACAATATTATTAAAACTAAAAACTATCTTTCTAGTCCAGTGACTTGTGTTAATGCATCTGAAGACAGACCAGGATGGGTGTATACAAAGAAATGTTGTGAGGTTGATAACTTCTGAGATAAGGAGTTTATGTAAATTCCTAGAAATGTGCCAACGGCCGTAACTGTGTTGAAACACCGGATCCCATGAGATCTCAGAAGTTAAGCAACATTGGGCGTGGTCAAGATATGGATGGGTTGCCACGCGCCGTTGGTGCGGGGTAAGGGAATGGAGGAGCGGAAAGGAACTGGCCACCCTACCGTACGTAAACTTCGGCTCAGGCACACCTCTGCGGAGGTTCGGGCCTGCCTTCGGACAGAATATACCCTTACCTTACCCTAGAAATGTGGATCACCTATGGAACGTTAACTCTTAGCACTTGTTATGCAGCAATAGTGACATCATTGTCGTAAAATTGATGATTCATTGACGCCTTTCTAGGCTTCGAATGAAACTGGCTCTGAATTACAGCAGTCACTGTGTGCCGCGGAGGTAACCGAGATGCTAAGTCGAAACGGGAAATTCCTCTCAGTGATAAATTGTTTATATGGAATAGAAGAGGAAAGGGTAGACTGAAGACTAGGTAAATACAAGACACCAACATAAGTGATACACATTAACATCTAAATGTTATTGAATCTAACAACAAGCGGGAATCAAACCCAACCATCAACTGGAACTTGTATTTGAATTTAATATTTTAATATTTAACGGCAGAGAGTCACACAGCTTTAAAGCACACGGTGTTATTTTAAAATAATATTTACTAATATCGATTTACCACATTTGTGCGAACTTGAAAATATTGAAACGTAGTATCTAACTCACATATGTCACATACTGTCCTAAGTCCATTAAAGTTAGGAGGACAAATTTTATATTAATTAAGAATATTCCGCGGAAATAACATAGTAGTTGTTGTGGAATAACTCCAGGATTCTACAGTTCCCTTTACGGTCGCCAAGTATATATCATTTGTAGTAGTTTACGCAGAAATTGTTTACGACTTTACAAATTCCTGTACTTCATAACATCGCAATACCGCAACTATATCAGGAATGTCAGCTATTTGATTATTCAACTACCTAAACTAGTTCAAAGTAAACTCCCTCTATTCTGGACGAAAACATAATTGGCCTCTTTTGATCATTAAAGCTCTATATTTAAATGGCACTAAACAAGTAGATCTTTTGTATTTGTTGATTAACTACGTTCTCATCCATGGTCTGGTACTTAGTCCTTGTGGGGAGTTGATGCCGGCGGTAACTTCGGCTCCTGACAGGGTTTACCAAATTAGTAAGATTGAGGATGAGAAATCAGACTAAATAACGGACTGCTTTCATATAAGATCCACGGTAATGTCAGTAACGGCAGCTTACGTGGAGGAGACTTTCAGTGCGCTGAAGTTCTTGGATGAAACAACTTTCCCTCTGAGGATTAAATACAGATTATCTTGAAATGACGAAGGATCTTTAAAGGCTAAGGGAGATAATACCAATAGAAAACAACACGCTTGAAGGTTTCAGACAGCAGCCCTAACAGTGCTACGGCTAATAACTGGCACATATTAAACTAAGCTGTTATAGCAATGGTAAGACCAGGTATTGGCGCACTTTGTTCAACATCATATGGAAATTCCTTATAGTAGACGATTTATCGCTGGTGGGAGGAACGCATAGTGAGGTAATAATTAATTGAAGCTTTATAAAGAACTGTTATGACGGAGCTTGTTTTCAAACACACCTTTGCAGAGAAGGAAAATGTTATCACTCTTACCTGAGTGGCGTTCAATCCTGTAACTGATTTAAAACCAGACACAACACATACCCCCTACACTTTAACCTTTTTCATTGATTTTTCCCTTTAGATATGGCCAAAGAGCTCCTTTGTTGAGCTGATGGCCCGCCCTTCCACGTGGGAGGAGTGGGAATGAAATAACTATTTTCGCTCGCTCGGGTATACTTCATTAAAGGAAACATCTCTATCCGGCTTCTTGTCTGCATGTTCAGGGGGGCCAGAGTTCGATTCCAGGTTGGGTCGGGTCAGGTCGTGCCGGGGATTTGAATCCCGTTTAGTCGATTCCTCAGGTTCGGGAACTAGGTTTTTTTGTCCCAGCACACTCCCTTTCATACACACCCATTACACCACACTACCAACCACCGCAAAAACACGCGAGGGTTGGTGTCAGCTGCCGTGGATATCTACACATGAGACGCAGTTAACATCTGCAAACCAATCAAGGGAAAATCGGTAGGAAGAGGAGATTGCTGTACGTAAAATCTCTGTTAATGGAACGACCAGTTCTCTGCTTATAAGGCTATCGTAAAATAATTTCGTTTCAACATTTAGATTACGACCCGGGCTGAGTGGCTCAGACGGTTAAGGCGCTGGCCTCTGAACCGAGCTTGGCAGATTCGAACCTGGCTCAGTCCGGTAGTATTTGAAGGTGCTCAAATACCTCAGCCTCATGTCGGTAGATTTACAGGCACGTAAAAGAACTCCTGCGGGACTATATTCCGGTATCTCGGCGACTCCTAAAACCGTAAAAGTAGTTAGTGTGACGTTAAAAGGATTATAGTATTATTTAGAATACGATTCGATTTCGTATTAAGAATTTCAGTGTGTTATTTTTGAAAGGCGGCAGTTTTGCGAAATTAATAATTACGCATTTACAATAGAGTCTCGGAAATCCGAGGCTCAGTTAAATCCGAGAGTTATTAGAATTTTTATTTTCGCAAATTTTAATGAGTTTTCAACAGCTAGACGTTGCGGAATGGATAAAGAATGATGAACAGTATGAACTTACTGTACCTTTCCAAGGCATCAGTACATGAACCAGTTACCATTGTTCATAAATATGACGTTAAAATGGAGCACCATCGGTGAGCCTCGAACTCAGCCCGGTTGTCGAAGCCTCACCCTCCCCTACTAGAATAATTCGCTAGCCGAGTCGGTATCGCATTTTCGGGTCTGTAGACTGTCCGATGGGGGCGGTAAATTCTTTAGCAATAGTCTCTATAGTAGGGGGAAAAGTTAATTATGAGAGGAATACCATTTCATTACTAATGAGAAGAGAGACAATATCTTGTATAACAAATTTTTACTTATACTAGTGAAACACATTATTTACATGGATATGCCATACAAACACCTTACATACAGTAATTTGGGTGATCTTGACGTTTAAATGTTCGGTAGTCTTTTTCTACACTTCATTATACGTTTAAATATTCAAACTTGAGAAGGCGTTCCCTCTTGGGTTATTTACACTATCTCAGATTTAGAGGGGCGTTTCCTCTCGAATTATTTCACTCTACACTTACATTAAATCACACACATATTTAATCAGTATGGACACACCCCGCTGTAAATCTGTTTACCTGCCAAGAATTAATATATTCAATTTGCATCAAATTATGATATAAGTTTGCTAGAATCGGATGAACTGAAATAGGCAATTTACACTCCCAATCCTTTGAAAGTCGCGTTACAACACTTCCTTAAGTTAAACGTTGCCAAATATGCAGTATAATAAACACCGTCATTTCATTAGGATTTTTATCAATACATATATCAGGACATTATTTACACAACGTTGCTACCTATGGACAAGCACTTAGCGACTTCAATACCAGACATCATAAACAAAGTATCATAGCACTACCTGCGATAAATGGACAAGAATATATACATTTCACACACACACACAATGAGTCACAGATGGTACAAGCCACTCGCTGTTGGTAACAGTGAACATAAACTTTCACTGTCTCCTGGAACGAACCCAAGATCTTCAGAGACGGGGTATATCTAACCTGGAATTCCCTGCACGCTATAAGTAATTAAGAAAATAAATTGGGGGGATCCTTCCTTCAATGCTCATTTGGGATCTCTGCGACGTTGGCTCTATTTAAATTAACACACGTAATCTCTGTGCCGAAAGGAAAGAAACTCGCCACTTGTATCTGTTCTATTTCACTGAAGAAAACGCCTTCACTCCCCCGTTTGAAGGGGCTCATAAAACTCCAGCTGTTAGCTGAACGTGACACACTTCCAAAGAGCGGTCCACTAAGCCTTCTCGGACAATGGTTTCACGGCAAATAATCTATCTCACTTCTTTCTCTCGGGCCACAATGGCATTACCACAAATCTCGGCCCTATATCCGGCCGTACTCAACATATTCACATCGCGATATGCACCTCTCGTATCTTAATGACAGATTCCAAGGGAACTTCACATTTTCATTTCACACTATATATTATGGCTACAGCCTGTTCAACCATCTCATTTCCTCTCGGTACATTGACCACGATGCAGATTTAATGATGATCTCCTGCCACCAGGGTACAAATTAAGTTGCGCATTCGCGAACTAAGTAATTAACGATGTAATATACCCACTGTCTCGATGCCTTGTTCCAGGTGCCTTAGTTACTAATTAGGAGGGATCACTACCAGATGAAGCACACCAAAAAAAAAAAGAATTACTGAAAAATCTTGATGACTCGTATATGCTATGGAAAGATGATAACTGGAGTCATTTTTACAGAATATTTAAGCCCTCTCTACTTGACAGCGCTTCACACTTAATTAAGCCAAGTTCCTTATAATTACGTCATGCATTATCGAACCCTTATACAAGGATGGAAGTAAAATATGGTCATCCCAAAACCATGATGAAAGTATTCTATAAAAGACCCAAATAAAAATGAAAGTATTATTATTATTATCCCTCTGAAATGGCGTGCTTGCACTCTACGTTAAATCTAAGTGAAAAATCTACATATTTACAATGGGACACGACCTTCAAAGATATAAATACTTGGAAATGTACTCAGCCTTCTGGATACTACGTTCAGAGCTTTACAGGGAGGCAACCATGGTTTACTCGGCTTCCATCACGTCATCAGCGATCCATGATGACTTCCTGGCAGGTCACACACATGACAGCGACTTTCCAGACGTTCTCTGCTACCAGGCGAAATTTCGGCAAACAGCTAGATGACTCGTTCACTCCGGTACACAGGCAAAACTTTGGCATTCAGCTGGATGTCGACGTTATCACAGACATGTAAATGAGGGGAAGTTATCTCATGTGAATGCGTTAGTTTATTATACATCACAATTTGAATATATGGTTGGATATACTCATTAGCACGAGCATTCTAACACGATGTCGGTAATGTCCAGAAACCCGACATTAATCCCTTCTCATTTATCTATTCTTCTTGTAGGCAGCTATTATAGGCCCAGAAATTTCACTAGTTTCTCTAGAAACGACAGTGGTTAGGCCACTAATGTATTAGCATTCTTGTATTTCATGATACTAGTTCAGGCCTGTTCTATTGCACTTATCCGTAAGTCGAGCTCTCAACTGCACTACGGATTACTTTAACGTGGCACTGTCCTCATTTGGGTCGACAATGAGCCGTTCACTGACTTTCTTGGTAACTCACATTTATATCAAGCCCGCTCGTTCCACACACTTCGCTAAGTACGTCCCTATATATGTTAACTGAGCCGTATTAGCTTAGATACATAGGAGGCTCGATGTACGACCTCTTCTACACACGGACATCGGTTATTGCGGTTTCGCACCGTTCCTATTTTATTAATTAGCGGCACACTGTACACGCTAACATCTCACTCAGAGGGTGATTATTTTCACATATATTCACAGACTTTAATAAATCACTTCATTACACTGCTCAAATTACAAGATTATTTCTTCACAAACGACTCACACACAAACCACGACGAAATACTACCGTACTAGCGTTACACTGAAAATGCACTGGGTAGTGTCTGCCTCTCAGCTCTTGAATATATAGGCGAGCTACGCGAGAGACCCGAATGCTGAGGTTGGGGGAAAATGCAACCCTTTCTCACACGTTGGTCCGTTAATACGCAACGTATAGTGACGAACAGGATATCAAATTGTAGCTCTTGCATTCTCATTTCCACTGAGTGAATTTTTTTGAAATAGATTCGTAGATTCTCAAGCAATCTTAAAAGCGTCCTTTTGTCTCTGGCGGTGAATGATGACGAGCACAGGGGATTCCTTGTGTTCGCTGGCACGGTTAGGGCCCAACATCTGTTAGTCATTAAGACGCGCCCTTGTTTACAGCGTAGTTACCGCTCTGTCTGTTAAGTAGAGCACTTCTCGGTCTCATAATTATGCGTAAAATTCCCTGATTCAAATGAATGTTTGCGCTTAATTATCCATTGGGTATTTTGCGATTTATAAAAATTAACAGAAATAAAACAGCTGAATGCGATAAGTTGGCAGTGGTGAATGAGCGAGAAAAACAGGGTATAATGTTAGTTTTCACGTTGGATATACTCTCTGGGCTCAGCTAGTGACTTAGATTCTCTGTCACGTGATAACGCGTCTCTTTTCATCTCGCTCGCGGTTGGAGTGAGAAAACGTCGAGTACAAGCGCTCTTGCACCGCCTTGCTGCTAATTACCAGCAACTAGAGCTGGGTCGCGCGACTCTGGATACTGCAAATCGAGTCCTGGAGCGGGCAGAAAAATTCTAACTTGGGCAGTTTTTATCCCAGAATGTCGCGGAAAATGGCATATTTCATCGCCTGTATATCATGACATACCATAGGTGACGTTGTGAACGGTCACATTACTGATGCATCAATTATTGAAATGTTGAATGAACTAACAAAATATAGCGAGAAGGAATTTTAGTACAGATGGCGCCAAATATGTCTCAGAGTGAGGGTCTCACTACGTAAGCTACGTAGAACAACAAACAGAGGTAACTCCCATGGACTCCCTGCTCTGCGAGCCAATCACGTAACATTGCAGAACAGAAACAGAAATTTAAGGACTTAAGGAAAACCTTAATCCACGCCATATCACTGTAAGAAAAGGACCTTAGCTCCAATCGTTGTCGATTTTTTTTTCATATTTCATGATTTTATCTGTGTTGCTCCGTGTAGTTCGAGTTATTCCAAATCCGAGGTACCTTCCCCACTAATTACCTCGGATTGTTGAGGCTATACTGTATACTCTATGTACGTCATGTATAAGTAATCATCAAGCTATTAATGACAGTTAATTTCCTCTAGGAAACACTTTCTTTAGTGTTCCCTTATCATATGCTAGGTGTCCGGCTCCATGGCTAAATGGTTAGCGTGCTGGCCTTTGGCCACAGGAGTCCCGGGTTCGATTCCCGGCGGGGTCGGTAATTTTAACCATAATTGGTTAATTTCGCTGATACGGGGACTGGGTGTATGTGTCGTCTTCATCATCATTTCATCCTCATCACGACGTGCAGGTCACCTACGGGTGTCAAATCAAAACCTGCATCTGGCGAGCCGAACTTGTCCTCGGACACTCCCGGCACTGAAAGCCATACGCCATTTCATATACCAGGTGTATGCATAAGTTTTCTCCGGTTTCACTAAGAGATGGCGCCAGCGAACAGTTCGCAGCGTATGAAATTGACACATACGTCAGTCTGTTCGTCTGACATTAACCTACCAACACACACAAGTTGACTCCATCAAACACTAGCGTCTGTGTTGTATCGTTCAGTGATCATGCCGACGTTTGTGCCTGAAAAAGGACATTTGCGGTACGCATTACTTTTCTTACTTAATCAAAAGGAAAAGGCTGTGGAAAGTCATCGTTTTCTGGTAGAAACATATGGTAAACACTGTTCATCGATTGGAACATGTGAGACATCGTGTCGACAATTCAAACGTGGTGATTTCAATGTGAAAGACAGGGCGCGCTCTGGTAGACGACAAAAGTACGAAAACGAGCAATTGCAGGGGTTACTGGATGATGACCCAACTCAAACTCAACAGGATTGGCACAAGCATTAAACGCGTCACAAGAAATAATCTGCAGACGTTTAGGGGCAATGGGTAAGATCAATAAACGCGGTAAATGGGCGCCACACGATTTGAATGAACGGCAAGCAAAGTCACTTGTGAAATGCTGCTTCAACACCAAGAAAGAAAATCATTTCTGTACCGAATTGTGACGGGTTAAGAAAATTGGATTTATTTTGAAAACTCGAAGCGGATAAAATCGTGGCTGTCACCTGGCGAAGCCGGTCTTTCAACACCATGGCCAAATTGCTTCGGCAGGAAGACCATGCTTTGTGTCGGGTAGGACCAGAGCGGTTTCTGTATTATGAACTCTTGAAACCCGGCACAACGCTATCGCCAACAAATTATTAATTTAAGTCACGCATTGATAGACAGACGACCGCCATGGGCTAGAAGACATGGTAAAGTTATTTTGTTACACGACAATGCGCCGTCTCACACAGCAAAACCAGTGAAGGACACCTTCAAATCGCTTGGATGGGACATCCTTCCGCATCCACCGTACTTGCCCGACCTGGCGCCATCTTCGCATCAGTGGGGCACGCGCTCAGAGACCAGCACTTCAGCAATTTCGAGGAAGTTGTAAAATGGCTCGCGAATGGTTTGCTGCAAAAAGCAAGCGATTTTTCTGGCGTGGTATTCATAACTTAACTGAAAGATGGGTAAAGTATGTAGAAGCCGATGGCCAAGATTTTGATTAAACAAAAAATGAATTTCCCTTGCAAGTTACGTGTTTCCCTTTCCACAAAACCGGCAAAAACTTATGCATACACCTGGTATGTCTGTTTTACAATACGTAAGTAACTAGTTAATCTTCCGAAAAGAGCGATTTCGCAAGTGTGGGTGTGGTAAGACATGCTACTTCCATTGGATTCCCGAATTATTGGACAGAACCTGAGAAGGGTACTGATATTGTTTATTAATGCCAGGAGAGTTTCAATTTCCTTATTGTCCAGTATAGTAGACTGAAACGTCGAAACTGACAGGCAGGCAGTCTAAGTGGTATCAAATCCAAATGCATTCAAATGGTGGTGGTGGTGTTGGTGATGATTATTGTTTTAAGAGAAACTACAACTGGGCAACCATCCTCAGAGAGAAACTTCGAAAAATGAAGGTATCGGTCAAAGAAAAGCAAGAGCCACGAAGAGCATGAGAAAGAGAGACTCCCTAGTACTTGTAAACCTAATAACATTGGAATCGTAAAAGAACAAGAGCTGACCAAGGGAGGGTGGATAGAATTGATGACAGTGAGGAGCCTGTCACAAGTAAAATGCCTGCACCATGGTAGCCGAGGCATTATTATTATTATTATTATTATTATTATTATTATTATTATTATTATTATTATTATTATTATTATTATTATTATTATTATTATTATTATTATTATTATTATTATTATTATTATTATTATTATTATTATTATTACCGTGGTTTGGTGGATTAGCAGAGGTGAAAGAAGGTACCGGGGTGAATGGGTCTAACTACTTTGTCAAGGAAGAATTTAAACTGAAATGGAAAGTTATACTTTCTCTAAGCAACAAGTTAACAATTTCTCACTTAGTGAGTTGACAAGAGCAATTTAAAAACAAGACTAGAATAATCCAAGATATCAAATCTTTAACACACATGGGCTACCAGCCCTTAGTTTTACAACCTTTGAGCTTCCAGAACAAAATTTACAGACAAGCATAAATTTACAAAGGGGCAGAAATCCCCTAGTACCAGGAGCACCAGCTCCGTAATTAACAAATGTCAAGCCTCTTAGAGGCACTTTTATAACGCATAAAATAGCTGACCCGCTCTCAATTTTTCAAGCCTATTAAAGGCAATTCCAGACTTTACACTTAATTGCCATCAAGGCACAACTTACAAAATGAAACGGGGGTATCTTGTACCCAACCTACTGGGCTTTAGCAGAAAAAGAACGGTTAAGTAAATGGCCTGACATACAAAAGGAATGGAGGCGTGAATTTGCACTCCTACATGAAACTTCTTAAAACCTAAAAGGCACTAGGCCGATGAAACAGGGGCTATTCCTAAACTATGGAGGTGACCCGTATAAGAAAGAAATCTGAACATTACGGAAGAAAAGAAATTCAGTTACCAAAACGTAGTCACCTCAAACCAAAATGAAGGGGAGCTCGAGAGGGTAAATCACTCTCTATCCCCGAATTACAGTTACAAATTTACTTAAGTTTTTACATAAGCAGGTAGAAATGTACATATTTATAGAGATGGGTTACGTGGTAAAGGTTTCGGACCTTTCCCGCGCGTTAAACTGCTGAGCTAGCAAGAAATAAGATGTTAAATGGCCATTACCTTATTGAAGACCTGCTCCTAAATGAAAGAGGCGCCTCCCGCCTCCTGCTACACGTCCATACACTAGGCTAGATGCTAATCAAGTGGCCGAGAGACAAGAAAATCAGCAGTATATAAACCCTTGGGTAAAGTTCGAGACTTTCATGAATAATCAAGCCACACCCACTTACTTTCATGGTCAGTCTTGAAAGTACACTCAAAATCGAAGGAAAAAGACACGATTGGTCAAAAATTAATTACAGAAATTCCGGATTGGCTAAGTTCAAAACCGGCGGAAAGAAAAGATTAATATAGCCAACCCACAAATGAAAGAACGAAATTTATTTAAAAAAAAACTAATGAGTACAAAATTTCTTAAAGAAAGTTCCTTCGCTTCGCACCAGGGTGCATGATCATAGTTTTTAGGCAGTGATATCTATGAGAGAATGGCCAAACTTCTTGATAAATAGTAAACAAAAACACATCGAAATTCACACAGTGGCATCTTCAGAGGAAAGGTTTAAGTAGGTCCAGATTTAAGTTCACTATTTCTCCTGTAGAGGAGCACTTTAAGGCGGAAAATTCAAATGAGCGGCGTAGAAGTGTACCACCCGGTACAATTATTATTATTATTATTATTATTATTATTATTATTATTATTATTATTATTATTATTATTATTATTATTATTATTATTATTATTATTTACCGAGCGAGTTGGCCGTGCGTTTAGGGGCGAGCAGTTGTGAGCTTGCACTTGGGAGGCAGACCCCGCTGTTGGCAGCCCTGAAGATGGTTTTCCGTAGTTACCCATCATCACACCGGGCTTCCTACAAACTCCTAGCCCTTTCCTATCCCATCGTCGCCATGAGACCTATCTGCGTTGGTGCGACGTAAAGCCAATTGTTAAATATATGTACTTTACTTTATAGGCATATCAAATGTGTTTGTCCCAACACACTCCACTTCGTACAAACATGTATCACAATGCCAACCACTACAAAAACCCGCGAGATTTGGCATCAGGAAGGTCATTCGGCCGTATATGTTTAATTGGTGAGTGGATTTTTTGTCATATAGCTGATGCGTAGAGTGGCATTTGGTACAACGTAAATAAGGAATTTAGTTCTTGTTACATTCTGCTCCTACAGATAAAAATGTAAGGAGCGTTTCGAAAAACAATTTCACGTACTTTAAGAATGAGAATCTATCCGGCTTTTTGCATGTCTCCCGTGTTATGTGTTTCAGGATCAATGTGGGTATATCCAATATTTAAATGTTTACTTTTGGTTTCTAATAAATAAATAAATAAATAAATAAATAAATAAATAAATAAATAAATAAATAAATAAATAAATAAATAAATAAATAAATAAATAAATAAATAAATAAATAAACTAGAACAAAAATAGATATTTTGGGCTGCCAGTGTGACTGCTGTCCAGCCAGATGTCGTGGATGTATTACAGTGTTAGGTGCTCAGACCGATAACTTCCTCAGCTTTATTGACCGGTCCTATACCTCTTTTATCAAACAGTACCTCGACTATTCGCACAAGTCTGAGTGAACTGTGTTTCGGCCGGATCAATTAAATTGCCTCCACATGTAAAAAGTTGACTGAATCTTCCTCCTGTTTACATGAGCTTCGGTACGTAAATTGCCTCCCTTTTACCTGCGAGAGCGAACGTGCTTCCAGTATATAAATACTCCACGATAACTACATTTACTTTCTTAATTTCAGACTTAAGACTTTCCGTATTATAGGATTTATCTGTATAATTTGCACAAAATACTGGAAGTAAGAGTTGAACATATCGTTAAATGTGATTAAAATATAGGTCATTTTCAATTTTAATAAACTTTGTCTTGAAAGGTCTGACATTAATATCTGTTCTCTAAATTTCTAAATACCAAGCAACTGGAAATGTGTAGACAAAAAGATGAACAGAAAATTATTATATGGGTAGCGAATCAGTGGAGAAACAGCAACGACCTGAATAAGTTCTTATGTGCAGTGAAAAAGCAATGTATGAAAGAAATACGAGGTTGTATATGATGCAAGATCTTGGAATGTAAATAGTGGTGTAGATAGCATAAATAGGTCAGTAGGAGATTGGCACTTGGCATTTTAAATGTTAGAAACGTCAGCTTGTAGTAATGATTTCATTAGACATGCGGACAGGGTAGGATGCAGATGGAGGTGTACATTTAGGCAAGTGCGTTTCTCTCACTATTCACGCATAGTAGGGAATGGTAAGGAATGAGGGGCAAGGGAGATCAGGATACAACCGTAAAGGGGATGGCAAGGAATGAGGGGCAAGGGAGAACAGGATATAACCGTAAAAGAATGGGTGGGACGGGCCCACCCGAAATATGGAAAAGGGAGAAATGTGAGAAGTGGGATGTGTTTATAGATCTGTTTATAATTGTTCAGTTTCGTTTGCTTTAATGATTATTTCTGTTTTATGGAGTGGCAACTTAGCAGATTTAGTCTAGAGGTGGTGCCTTGCATGGAGACTGGTATCCCGCTCGTGTGGGGGGCCACCAAGTTAGTTGTTAGAATATAGGGTTGCAGGCTTGGCCCTTACATGTGGACTGGTCATCCGCCCATGTAAGGGACCGTTCAGTAGATTAGTGGTAGGGAAGAGAGCGGCTCCAGCTTTACGTGGCCGGCCGCAATGGAATGGTGAGAGAAACACACGATCATCTGGTAAGTTGTGGGGGTCCTTCTTAGGGCCCCACGGATAGGGCCGGTCGTGTCATCATCGGGAGGGCGGCTTCTTCTCACCAGGGGTGATGACACGGCCGGGCAGTAGCGGTAGATGTTCTTAATTTTAGTCCTTGTTTTACTTTAGGATTAGATTATAGTGTTACAGGGTTGGCCCTTACATGTGGACTGGTCATCCGAACATGTAAGAGGCCGCTTAGTTGATTTATTTGGAGTGTTTATAGATCTGTTTATAATTGTTTAGTTTCGTTTGTTTTAATGGTTCTTTCTGTCTCATGTAGTGGCAACTTAATAGAATTATTATAGGGTTGCAGGGTTGGCCCTTACATGTGGACTGGACATCCGCCCATGTAAGAGACCGCTCAGTAGATTTAGTTGGTGAGTTTATGGATCTGTCTATAATTGTTTAGTTTCGTTTATTTTAATGTTTTTTTCTGTTTCTTGTAATCTGGCACTGTGAACATGTATCTTGGGCGAACAGCCTGTAATGTTCAATAAATTACTACTACTAATATCTGTTGAATGATCACTTATTCTGAAATATCGTATCTTCATAGTTTGAGTATGGTATATATTTAGGCTACGATGTTTACTTACAGATTACCGTGACAATATACTAACATAAATATATTTGCCTAAAACTCAGCTTTTTGTCTCAGTTGGTTGATATAGGCTAATGCAAAGGTTTCAATAGGTGTAAAAATGGACTAATAATTAAAAGCGGTTAAGTAAACGTCAAAATACAATTTCTAGAACGAGTAAGAAATGAATAATAAATTTTATTCGTTCAGGAAATTCGAAATTATTTTGCGGGATACATACCTAGAAATGTCAAATTCCTAGGCTTTTACGATTCTAATTCCTCTTGAATAGTCATCGGCACACCCCTTAATTACTTTAGTGATGTCGTTTTGTGTCACTTCTGAATATATTGCAAATAATTGTGTTGCGTTTATCCTGGAAAGAGTTCCTTGTGTTACATAGTTCATTTCGCACCCTCAGTGCGTTAGTGTATCAGCTCAAAATTGCTTGTTTTGACGAAAATGTCTTCGAAGTTGCGAAATGAAGGAAACATGTACAGCCAAGCATTCCTGCATTTGTTATTGGTAACGATATTTCCATATTCAAGTTTTGAGTTTTTGTAATATATGCTAGGAAAATAAAGTAAATTGTTCCTCTTTTAGCAAATAAATCACTGATTTTAAGTTATAATAGTAATGCACTGAGTTACATGCAGAATTTCCGAAATGCTATAGGTACATCCTTACCTTCTTTCAAAATAAAGCTGGATAACTACTGTAATTTATTCTCTTAAATATTGTGGTAAGTCATTATTTAATTTCACAGACTCTTTTAAAACATGACGAAGAAAGGATGCAATATTGGTCTTTGTGCTTTCAATAATATTCCTGATTGAATATTTTGTTTTTGCCACACATTTATTGAAAAATGACGCTTTATCACCATATTTTCAAACACTTAGATTGTAATAGAAATTACATTACATAGTGGGCATCAAATTAACAATACAAAGAGAAATCAGGTCATCGTTCTTGCATTTAGACATTTTCGGAGACTATCTTTTCTGGATATAAGTTTCCGATCTATAATGTTGTAAAAATTCGTGACCTTTCAGCAGTAAAAGAAATGGCCGAACTTCTGATGGTAGAAAACTCTGTCATTGCTAGCAGTGTCCCTGATTTGTTTAGAGTGCTGCAAATTTATCTCACTTTCCCGCTTATAACAGCATCCGCCCAGCGATTGATCAGCAAACTAAAACTTATAAAAATATACTTGCGCAGAATTCTGTCACACGAAAGGTTACGTTCGCTGGTTTTACTTTCAATTGAAAGCCATTAAACCAGAGATATTAATGTAGAAAGTGTGGTTAACGAGTTTCGGTTAAAGAAATAACGACGCTTCGGAAAATTGTGATGGATGCCACTTCTGATGTGTTTCAGTTAACTATAAAAATCTCTTTTATGTAAGCATGCAGTGATTAATGTAGGAAGCACCATTCCCGTACTATGTCAGAATTCGAGGAAGGTGGCCCAAAATATTATTTTGCGGGGAACCCGTCATTTCTTAGTTACGCCACTGCCTACGACTCATTTTATTTTTCAATCAGTTCAGTTGACAATAAATGCTCTACACTGGTTGCAATCGTTGTAAACAAAACACTGAAGTCCGGTAATAATATATGTGATAATGTTCTACTGCATCAGTAGTCTCGTGCATTACTGTAGTATCTCTGTTAATACAGTAATGCACTGGGCAGTTGTACCAAAATGGCTCGTTGTAATATTGTATTAGCCTGTCATCTATGGAGGTTATATGGAATTATTATTACTACGGTATTTCACTGGACAGATCACATTCCGACGAAGTCTCGTATGTAAGTATCTCAAAATCAACCTTTCATGACTTACTACACTAATACACTGAGGGTGCGATTTCATGCTAAAACTAATCGATATGGATGCACTGTAGTCTACTATAGGTTTATTTCTGTACTTGGTTTGGAATTAAATCCAGTCTGTTATTTCTATTTTATTAAGTAGAGTATTCAAATCCAGTAATGAGTCTGTGTTTAATTCCATTAGTTTGATGACTTTATTCATAATGTATTATACATTTGGTGGGCTAGAGCTTCGCTTAATCGCATTCTATGATGAATAGTTTCTGTACCCTTCCTGCATATCTGCACTATAGGTTGCTCTTTAGTATTCCCATGTTATTTGAGTGTTTCTTCACAAATGCGTGTTCGGAGAGAACTGCTACTATGGATCTTAACTGAATTATGCTGCACTTTACAGTTATTTTCTTGCATGTTCCTTCAAAAAATAAGTTTTCCATGTTCGATAACTGTGAATGTTTTGAACATGTTGAGATATTTGGCCACAGACCAGTGTATGATGTATAAAAAAACTGGTTATTGTAAACATGATGTCGATAACTTTCGCGCAAGTAAATCAGATTAATCATTTAATTCGATGTCTCTGTTACACGAGACCCTAAACCGTTTTACAACAGTGTGTTCTATAAGTTTCAACAGTGCACTGAGGCACTCTTCTACCAGCTTAGAAGTTACTTTGGGATTCAGTAAAAATCTAAGCATTGAATGCTACCCGATGCTCATCAGTGTTGTGCCAATTAAATTTGAGGGTCGGGACACAGCACCAGGTATTAAGAACAGAATACTCATCACGGCTAGAGCCCGGATTTTTGGGTACTGATAGGTTAGACTGCAAACTTATTTAAGCCAATAAGAAGTGTACTCTACCGTGTACAACAGTTATGCTATGAGGTTTGCATAGACATTAGGAGTACGGCCTATTGAACTCCTAGAATTTATGTTACTCTTGCTACAGTATGGAAGAGCGGGTTGTGCGACACTTCGTATTAAACAAATAAGTTTGCATTCTAACCTATTACCACCTAATAATCCGAAGTACGGCTCATTAGTTTAAATGTGAAATTGCAATTGGTGTATATTGAAGGCAAGGTACTGCTTGACAGTATACGAGCTGAATTCTCAAACCAGTGGTTGTCGTTATGATGAGAACATAGTAAATGGGATGTTTCGGCAAGACAATGTCCGCGTTCAAATTGTAAACTATCTATGGTAGCACAACTTTGCAATGGGAGGTAGGTCCCTGACCTAAGCCCTATTGATCGACATGGTGGACAGACAACTAAACCTCTCCTTTTCATCACCTTAAGCTAATCCGAAAATTCTGCAGGACATCGTCCAGGGTCTTATTGCCTGCATACCTCAAATACGTCTTTGTACTGTAGTTCCAGTACTGACTTCGGTCCAAACGCAGAGGAACCAGAAACTGTTGTCACGTCACTCTCAAAACCTTGCCACTTGTATTCATTTTTGTTTTGGTAGCCATGTCCCTTCGTACCACTGCACCTTCTATTTGATTATTGTTTGTGGAAATAGGAATTCGATGCAAATCTATCAACGAGTGTACATATTCAAATTAATTTTGGTTGGTTGGCCAATTTAAGAAATGCAAGGAACACTTCTTAGATAATAAAACACAAGCTTATAGGAACGATAGATTGATTAGGTAACTGGCAAGCAACTGATATGATCGCAATTAATGGATGTGACAGAAGAGAAGCGACCAGTACTGCTTGGCCAGCTCAGTCGCGGCTTTTGTTTCTTTCTTTTTTCAACTTGCTTTACATCGCACGGACACAAATAGGTCTTATGGCGACGATGGAATAGAAAAGGGCTAGGAATGGGAAGGAAGCGGCCGTGGTCTTAAGGTACAGCCCGAGCATTTGCCTGGTGTGAAAATGGGAAACTTGCATGGCTGTTCACTTTTTGAGAGTTTGTCATCCCTTTTACACACCATAACTCTGGGTTTTTGTGGATATAATTTTAGATTCCGCCATAGATTCTTGTGAGTTAATCACTCACTTAAGAATCTCTGGCGTCTGTTAGGTACCATCCTGGTGTTCGACTATAGTGTACTGTGGAACTATCTTCCTGCTTTTTACATGCTCTTCGGGGCCTTCAAATTCGACCACGGGGTCGGGGTAACGTCTAGAAAGCTCCTTAGCCATATGAGAAACAAAGCGGCTGGCTAAAACTCAGTTAAGCAGGACAGAGTCTAACTCATTTATACAACGACTGATTTGTAGGCGTGTCGTGCAGTATATGCGCTGTGAATCACCAATGAAGTACTGCCATTAAGCACTTACGACAAATGCATCACTAACAGCAGCACTGTATGTGAATATGAAGTACGGTAACATTTAAAGGTGACTCATAAGAATACAGCTCAGCTTCGCCCTATGGTATTGCATCATCAAACCCATCATATGTTTGTGCAGCATACAGTGATTAAAATATTTTTAGATGTAGGACTAACTAATTTAATTCTTAAATAATACAGAAATCCGTCAGTAACAATGTTCTATACAAATAAAACTCAAAAACACATTTTTCCTAATTATTACATTTAAAATGAAAAAGTTTTCTATGACGACACTACAGACCACGAAATTATCCTAAAATCATGTAAAGCTTTAGTTTATATCCCGGCGAAGGGAGATATTTAGTTCTTTTATAGGGCTGCTCTCAAACACCGTCCATTAAGTATTTAGTACAAGATCCGTTATGCCTTCTGCGCTTTAGCAAGCCTCTTCTGTACGAGCTTACAGTACTTTGTCTGATATTTTACTTTAAACAATCTGGAAAGTATGTTCAATCCTACATATATTTCCGCTATGTGCCTTAAGTAACCTCTGATGCATAAAATCATTCGTTGCCATGAGCATTTTATGTATATAGTGTGATTCAGTAGCCCCTGACAATTTCTTTTGCTGCAGCCCAACTGCACATGGTTATAGGAGTGCTATTCCCCTGCAGGCGTACTGTATGGAACCAATGTTCAGTGAGCACATTTCACACAGGATTCTGAACCCTAGCGCAAAGTTATATTATCCATTCGCAAAACATGACGCCTTGAAATCATACAACAACATTCTTTACCATGAAACTATGTTAATGTCCGCCTCTGTGGTGTACTGGTTAGTGTGATTAGGTGCCACCCCCAGAGGCCCGGGTTCGATTCCCGGCTCTGCCACGAAATATGAAAAGTGGTAGGAGGGCTGGAACGGGGTCCACTCAGCCTCGGGAGGTCAAATGAGTAGAGGTGGGTTCGATTCCCACCTCAGCCGTCCTGGAAGTGGTTTTCCGTGGTTTCCCACTTCTCCTCCAGTAAAATTCCGGGATGGTACCTAACTCAAGGCCACGGCCGCTTCCTTCCCTCTTCCTTGTCTAACCCTTCCAATCTTACCATCCCCCCCCAAGTTCCCCGTTCAGCATAGCAGGTGAGACCGCCTGGGCGGGGTACTGGTCATTCTCCCCAGTTGTAACTCCCGAACCAATGTCTCACGCTCCAGGACACTACGCTTGAGTTGGTAGTGGTGCGATCCCTTGCTGAGTCCGAGAGAAATCCAAACCTGGAGGGTAAACAAATTAAGAAGAACTATGTTAATGTGTCGTACCTCGTTACCGGGTGTAACGAAGAGGGGAATCAATGCATAAAACTAGGTAACAGTGCAGTAATTAATGTCTTAAACACCGAACCGAATGGCATATATATTCTGTCTCGTCGTACAAGCAGCGTGGTTCAAGCAGAGTAGCGTAGGGGATGTGGTTAGACGTTCGCCCAGCAATCAACGGAATATTCCAGCGGTGGTTCGAATCCTGCGTCGTGGAAATATTTTTACATCGGTATGATGCTTGATTACGTAAACACAGGTCCACGTTTGCCACATTCAAACAGTAGAATGACGATGTTATACATCTTGTGCTCTGCGCATACTCCGCTGGTTAGAGCCTGAGTGTACTGTAATCTCTGCTTTCATTCGGCATGTTTTCCACAGAGGAATACGTTGACATACTCCTCATTTATGGAGAAGCAAGCCAAAATGCGTGGGAGGCGCTACGTTTGTACCAAGAACAGCATCCCGACAGGCGACACCCGGCTGCTACGACATTCCGCCATGTTGAAAGAAGCCTAAGGACAACAGACGTGATTTCCTACCAGCTACCAATCCACGATAGGTCGTTACATCGGGTGAAACAGAAAAGGCCGATCTGGAGGCAGCTCGCAATAATCCACACATCAGTACAAGGGCGATTGCACGACAGATGAACACCAGCAAACCGTCCGTCTGCCGAATACTGCATGAAGATAAATTTCACCCATACCATCTCGAGCTACACCAAGAGCTCCATGAGCGGGATTTCGAAGCTCGAATGGAGTTCTGTCGGTGGCTATTGGGCAGGCTGGACAATGATGCAACATTCGTATCGCATATCTTGTTCTCGGACGAATCGCTCTTCCACAATAATCGGAACGTCAATCCACACAATATGCACTATTGGAGTTCGGACAATCCCCTCTGAGTGCGACAGGCAGCCCATCAAGTACGATGGGGATTGAATGTTTGGTGTGGAATCTTGGGAGATCGCCTGATTGGACCTTATTTCTTTGAGAGTCATTGTACGGGTCCACGCTACCTGCACCTTCTGCGTCAGGAACCCCCACTGCTGGAGGATGTGCCCTTGCACGGTCGTTTGACGATGTGGTTGCAACAGAATGGAGCTCCCCAACATTCGACTTCACCCATTAGTAACCATCTGAACAAGCAACTGCCAGGGAAATGGATAGGACGAGGAGGCCCTGTTTCTTTGGCCCACCAGATCACCGGATTTAACGCCGTTAGACTTCTTCTTGTTGGGACATTTGAAGAACGTCGTTTACACTCAAGCGCCGGAAACTAGCTCAGGAAACTCATCACGGACGCCTGCCGTGCAATTACACCTGGAATGCTTCAGCGCGCAAGACGAACTATTGGACGCCGGGCCCGAATGTGCATAAACTAAAACGATCATCACATCGAGCATGTGCTGCGATGAAACATTGTCAAGGCAGTTGTGTTCCTATTATTTCCGGTCTGTATGTGTTCGGCCTGCTAACTAATCGGCCCTTCTTAGGGCCACAAACACATTCATTCACACACAGTTTGCATGAAAGCGGGTACTGAACTTACATTGTGTGCGGTACGTATTAAGCTAATTTTTCAAAGTTTGTAATCTTCGCTAGGGACTCGATCATCCCACCTGACATGCAAGCCCTCTCCGCCACGTCTTTACCTACTATACTACGGTTCCGTACGGCACACTGGGCAGCTTATAGCATGTATTAGTTTTAGTGCGGTCACAATATCAATTTAGTGTTTCGCCGGCGTGTCAGGCTCATATGATCTAGAAGGCACACGCATGTCGTCTAGTGTTTAATACGAGTATAACATTAAAGCGTCCTATCATGGTGAGGCGGTAAATACCAAGATATCCGGTTGTGATGTCTGAGCATACCGGCAGGGCAGATGTTTTCAGGATGGAATTAATATTGTGTGTTGCATAAAACTACATTGGAAGGGGCGGCTGAATCACGCTGTATACATCTACTAACCGCCGTCACAATCCTCTACTTGTAACTAGTTTTGTAGCCTCGTTTAGTTCTAAACATCCTTTTCTTAAATCGTTAGAATCTTAGTCTAACCATCGTCGTGTGGGTCTCTCTCTACTTATCATACCCTTCATAACTGAGCCCATTATTCTCTCAGTGATCCACTCTCCTCCATTCACTTCTCAGGACCCCCTCACCGAAGCCTGTTTATGCGTACAGCTTCATCCATCGAGTTCAATCATAGCATTTATCTCCTCATTCAGAGTACCTTTCTTCCATTTTCCCCACCTGTTTGTACCAGCAATCACCCTCACTACTCTCATATCTGTTACTTATGAATAAAATATCCTGTGTCCTCCCAGCTTTCACTCCCGTAAAGCAGGTTGATCCGAAAACAGATCGACGCAAAGATAGTTTCGTCCGGGAGCTCTCTTTCTTCTTATGTTGATTTCAACTCTGAACTCGACTAATGCCCTCAAACCGGTCTTAAAACACCTGCAGATTTAGCAACACCGCCCTGCAAAGCCGATTTTAATTCGTCCGCGAAGCGATCTGATTGTCTAACTTCAGCAGCTGTTAAAATGATAACGACACGAAATATCATAATACACTGACTGACAGAGCAAATGCAACACCAAGAAGGAGTGGTCAGAACTTTATGCCAATTGCAGGGTAGACTGACGTCACTGAGGTATGCTCATGATGTGAAATGCGCCGCTGTGCTGCGCACGTAGCGAACGATAAATGGGACACGGCGTTGGCGAATGGCCCACTTCGTACCGTGATTTCTCAGCCGAAAGTCATTGTAGAACGTGTTGTCGTGTGCCACAGGACACGTGTATAGCTAAGAATGCCAGGCCGCCGTCAACGGAGGCATTTCCAGCAGACAGACGACTTTACGAGGGGTATGGTGATCGGGCTGAGAAGGGCAGGTTGGTCGCTTCGTCAAATCGCAGCCGATACCCATAGGGATGTGTCCAGGGTGCAGCGCCTGTGGCGAAGATGGTTGGCGCAGGGATATGTGGCACGTGCGAGGGGTCCAGGCGCAGCCCGAGTGACGTCAGCACGCGAGGATCGGCGCATCCGCCGCCAAGCGATGGCAGCCCCGCACGCCACGTCAACCGCCATTCTTCAGCATGTGCAAGACACCCTGGCTGTTCCAATATCGACCAGAACAATTTCCCTTTCCCGTCGATTGGTTGAAGGAGGCCTGCACTCCCGGCGTCCGCTCAGAAGACTACCATTGACTCCACAGCATAGACGTGCACGCCTGGCATGGTGCCGGGCTAGAGCGAACCGGATGAGGGAATGGAGGAACGTCGTGTTCTCCGATGAGTCACGCTTCTGTTCTGTCAGTGATAGTCACCGCAGACGAGTGTGGCATCGGCGTGGAGAAAGGTCAAATCCGGCAGTAACTGTGGAGCGCCCTACCGCTAGACAACGCGGCATCATGGTTTGGGGCGCTATTGCGTATGATTCCACGTCACCTCTAGTGCGTATTCAAGGCACGTTAAATGCCCACCGCTACGTGCAGCATGTGCTGCGGCCGGTGGCACTCCCGTACCTTCGGGGGCTGCCCAATGCTCTGTTTCAGCAGGATAATGCCCGCCCACACACTGCTCGCATCTCCCAACAGGCTCTACGAGGTGTACAGATGCTTCCGTGGCCAGCGTACTCTCCGGATCTCTCACCAATCGAACACGTGTGGGATCTCATTGGACGCCGTTTGCAAACTCTGCCCCAGCCTCGTACGGACGACCAACTGTGGCAAATGGTTGACAGAGAATGGAGAACCATCCCTCAGGGCACCATCCGCACTCTTATTGACTCTGTACCTCGACGTGTTTCTGCGTGCATCGCCGTTCGCGGTGGTCCTACATCCTACTGAGTCGATGCCGTGCGCATTGTGTAACCTGCATATCGGTTTGAAATAAACATCAATTATTCGTCCGTGC
This sequence comes from Anabrus simplex, assembly GCF_040414725.1. Lineage (NCBI taxonomy): Eukaryota > Metazoa > Arthropoda > Insecta > Orthoptera > Tettigoniidae > Anabrus > Anabrus simplex. The sequence goes on from NC_090267.1 coordinate 184,056,260, forward strand.
CGTCTCTGTTTTTTCCCCCAACTTTCATCCTTTTCGAACCACTCCTCCTTGGTGTTGCATTTGCTCTGTCAGTCAGTGTATTTTTCAAACTCATCACATTATTTCCGAACACCCTATATATACAGGAATTACATAAATTTGTGTCAAATACTTTGGAGTCATATTCCTAGCAAGAAAACGTTAAACTGTCTTCATACGTGCATGTCTCTGAAAACACTTAATTTCTAAATTAACAAGAAATCTATTATACGTCCCTTGATGAGGAATCAAATCAAAATGTTGTCTTCTTACAGTAAATGTTTATTGAGAGCAAACCATGATATTGATGATTATGATGATGATGATGTTCGTTGTTTAAAGGGGCATAATATCTTGGTCATCGGCCCCTAATGGTACGAAAAGGAACGAAATATCATGACAATTTAAAATTCTAAAATTCATCCACTGACCAGAATTCAAAACTTGATGATGAAGAATGAATGGATGAATATGAATGTAAAATAATCAGCGGATCCAACTCACAATATTAAAAAATAATTCCAAAATAAAACCACTGACTAAAATTCGAAAAGACAACAATGAACAATGAAGTTAAAAGCAAAAGTTAAAAGCAAAGTTAAAATAATAGTATATACTGACCAAGGGGCTGCTTCCAAAGCGAAATCCTGAATCGATGATGTTTGTTGTCTAAAGGGGTCCAAAAACCAGGTCAACGACCCATTATAATGATACTTATTGCTAGTAAAGTAGAACCATGGTATTTATCATGTAGCGGTGCTAATCACAAGTAACGTAGACTCACTGTGTTCCTCACATTGTGCTCCTACTCACAGGTAACGCAGACCTATGGTGTTTCTCACATTACGGCGCACTCATAGCCCACGCAAATTCATGGTATCTCTCACATAGTGGTACGCACAGCCCGTGGTGTTCCTCACATAGTGGGCACTAATCATCGGGAATACAAACCATGGCTTCGCTCGTATTGTACCACTAATCACAGGCAACACCCAGACCCGTGGTGTACCTCGAAGCGCAGACCATGATGTCCACAACCAGATGTTGAAACACCCCAACAGGGATAGCCCCGTTTCATCTCCTCCGGGTGTTCCAACCTTATCTAGACAGAGGTTAGCCTCCGTCAAAGTGTCGGATAGTATAAACGTGTACTGCAAACCCATAGTTATCCACCCACAGACCCATAGTATCCCGCACATACTGGTACTAATCACAGGCAACGCCCAGACCCGTGGTGTTCCTCGAAACGCAGACTCACGATGTCCACAACCAGATGCTGAAACACCCCAGTGAGGAGAGCCTCTTTTTATCCCCTTGGGGTGTTGCAACGTACATAGGGGAACCTCGTCATATTTGCGGATAGTATATACGGGTACTGCAAACCCCATAGTTGAGCTTAAGCAAGTAGTGACAGTGGATGTGCTGAGTGGTTGGGGCCGAGACATGATTTCAGTTGAGCAATATCGAGTGGTAATTGGAAGATTGCAGAGGAGCATGAAGAGAAAAGCAATAAGGAGAGCGTAGAAGGGTGATATGGAAAGTATGAGGGAAGTGGCATTGGTGGAAGCTTTGGTGGCAATTCTACTAGTTATTGGAGATGTGGAATTGAATCACTGCCCTGCTATAAGTGGTAACATCAGTTGGGATGATAATGAAGCCATTAAGGAGGTGGTTAAGGATGTGGTTAAAAAGGCGTGTCAAATGGACCAGATTAAGGAAATGATAAGTGATCAATCGAAGGAGATAAATTACATGAAGAGGTGGATTCGAGAAAAAATGGCGGAGACAACGTCCAAGGTGAGAAGCAATGCGGAAGAAATAGTGCCACTGAGGAAGAAGGTGAAAATTTTAGAAGAAGAAAGGTGAAGCAATTAGTAGCCAGGAACGTCCAAGGAAATGTATATTTATCTATGGTGTTCAAGCGGGAGCGAAAGAGAATAAAGTGGATTTAGTGTACAAAGTGGTGGGGGTGATCCGAAATGAAATGGAGATTAATTTCAGTGAAGTGGATATTGACGATGTGGAAAGGGTAGGAAAAGAGAGAGGTTAAAGGTCAATTCAGGTCAGGCTGTTATCTACCTTGATGGCCGATATTGTGGTAAGAAACGCAGGGAATCTACGAGGGGAAAAACTATGGGTGAAAAGAGACATGGGGAGTGAAGGTAGCCAGAGTTTTAGAATCTTAAGAAAGCACCTAGTAATAGCCAGGAACCAAGGACTGAGAGGATACTTCAGGGGCCAACAGCTTGTTGTGGCAAATGGAAGATGGTCGAGAACTCGAACAGTGGCTAAGTTACTGGAAATGGATGAAAATCTTAAAAAGGAAGAGTGTCTGGAGACGTGGCAAGAGGCGGGGACATGGTATAGGACAGAGCCAATTCAACTCAAGAGCGGATACGAGATGTCAGCAGGTATTAGTGGAAAGAGAAATTGATGAATCAGGAAGTATCGTCTACAGTGTGCACGTGCATGGAAAAGGCGAGTGAACAAGAGAAGAAAGAAAAAGAAGCGAGGCCTTGAGCAGAGCAAAACGTTTTAGTTTAAGGGACCTATGGGGAAAGAAAAATAATGAAGTGGAGATAAACACGGATAAAAAGAGTCACAAGATGCCTGAAAAGACGGAATGAAAGTGGAAAATGAGAGGGCCAGAATAACAAGAAGTAAATCAAGTAATGTGGCAGAGGGGTTAAAAATAAGGGGTGAAGGGGATATGCAGGGGAGGAAATGTTAAAACTAGATTGAAGGATAGGTTTTAGTAAATATTGAAGGTTTTCAAAGTAAGATGGGCATGAAAAAGTGATAAAACTAGTGGGAAGCTTCGATATTGTAGCACTGCTAGAGACGCGGTTAGAAATACGGAATGTGTTAACGTGGAGGGTGTTTGTGATCAAGTACAAATGAAAAAGAAAGGAGAGGATGAAGGGCAGGACGCCGCGGGTATAGTTGTTTTAATAAAGGAAGGAATTAGTGAACTAATTTATGACATTGAAAATGAGGTGGAAGAGGTGGTCTGGATTAAGTTCAATATAGGGATTGAGAAAGTGAGATAGAAGAAGGTGTGCTTGGCTTTCCTATACTGTCACCCCAAGGGATCGCTATACGCTCGTGATTTTTTTCAGGATTTATTATTGGAAATAAGTGTCCTTGGGGGAAATATGAGGAAGACGGGATGTTGTTATTTGGTGACTGGAATGTTAGGATAGGTGACCTGTGTCCAACATACAGCAAAGAAGATAAGACGATGATGAGAGGAATGAGGTGTAGTGAAGATGAAGAAAGGAATAGTTATGGGTTGAAACTGTTAGGATTATGTGCGACAGGTAACCTATATATTCTGAATGGCTTGTGGGAAGGGGATAGGAAAGGGAAGCTGACGTACATTATACCGCAGGGTGGAAGTGTTATAGACTTAGCAATTAGTTCGGAGGACATGTTGGAGAAAATTAAGAGGATAGAAATAGGGGACTGGGTAGAATCCCATCAGGCCCTGGTATAAGTTAAGCTGGAAAGAAGTGACAGGGATGAAGAGGTTAGAGGAAAAAGGAGGAATGTAGAGAAACGTAGAAGATACATTAAATATATGTGGACAGAAAATGTTAAACGGGATTTAGATACTCTTGTAGAAAATCAATTGCAATTAATCAAGTATGGGTGGGAGGTAGCTTTAAGAGAAGTCATTGTTGACAGAGCGCTGGAGTTAATTGAATATCCAATGAAGAGGGTAGCCCAGACAGCTACGTTCAAGGAAAGAAAGAAGGGAGGGGGAACACGGGTGGTATAATAAAGAGTGCAAGTAAATGAGGAAAACAGTCATGAGGGCTCTAAAAGACTATAGAAGGGGCGGAGGGAGTGCAGAGAGAGAAAAGTTTTGCAAATTAAGGAAATAATACAAGCATAAAATTGCAGAGAGGAAGAAATTATGGCTGAGAGTACAAGCAGAGGCGGTAAGCAGGGAGTTCAGAATGAAGCAACCTGTTAAGTTAAGAGTGAATAAAATTAATAAAGGGGGAAGAGGGTTGACAAACCGAATTTTGACTACGATTCATTGGTGACTATTATGAGGAGGGAAGGATAGGGGAGAGAAACAAGAGGGAAGAAGGTTTTTTACAGAGGGAGTAGATGCACAGATTTATGAGGTAGACAAGGAGATATCAGTAAAGGGGGTAAGGGGGCTGATAGGAAAACCAAAGACTAGGTCGGCAGGAGGAAGGAATTAATAATTTAATTTGGAAAGAAATGGGGAAATATAATCAATTGATACAGGGCATAGTAAAGTTGTTCGACAAGATTTTCGAGGGTGGTAGGTTCCCTAAAGAGTGGAAAATTGGGATTATATGCCCAAATTATCAAAAAAAGAAAGGAGAGAGAAATCTCCCGAGTAACTGTAAGGCTCGGTTTCATCAACACGTGTTAAATATATACTAAGAAGTAGTTAGTTACTACGGAGTTAAAAATGTAACATCTTGTTAGGTTTCTTGCGTTTCATCAAACTTTTCTTGTGAAATGTTAACTAACCGACTGTTATTGCGAACTGGTGCGAATCAAGGAGGCAGTGGTACGAACATGCTGTTTTACAGCGCGCTCCGATGCGCTTCTGTTTGAGTACAGCTATATGGCGCGTGAAGTGAAACGGAATCGTAGTTCTAATTTTTCCTCCTTCGAAAAAGAGTTGTTAATTGAATTAGTTAGTAAATATATATGTTATTGAATGCAAGCGCACAGATGGCTTGACGATAAAAGAAAAAGACGAGGCGTGAGAGAAAGTCCGCGAGAGTTTCAATGGGGTTAACAGATACTTTTTAGCGGGTATCCACTGTTACCTAACAAAATCACTTCGTTAATTGTCCCACTTCAAACTGTGCTCCGATATGGGAGTTATTAAATATTGTATTGTCGTGTGCAGAACCAGACCACCTAGCAAGTATATCCCTGATTTGGAGGTTAGGCTCACTAGTCACCTGAACATTAACATTAACAGAGAAATATCCCTTCCGATTACGATATATTTCGGATCAATTGCCTCCAAGTGATTAGATTCTTACGTGTGTGCAATCTATTTCACCTAGAACAAACACCAGGAAAACCGCATATTTCATAGAAGTCGCGGATAATTTGCTGACGCTCTTCTACTGAAGGGAATGTTATATACCTCCCTCTCATGGATGCTATTGCTGCAGACACTCGACAAACAACTCTACTAAGAGTGGATTTAGAAATTCCAGCATTGTCTCCGACCATTATGTGAAAAGGAAAGTTTCTATTCGTAGGATAATCCAACCTCACTAGCATTTCATCAACAACCTTACCAACGATTATTTTCGATAACCTGTATATGAAGAAGTCCCGCATCGTCAAATTTTCAAAGTCATTACGTCGCTGAACTCTTCTTTGATCAGGATTGTTTTGTAAAAGATCTAAATAGAGCAATTCCACATCGAAAGCTAGATTCACAGCAGCCATTTTGTAACAGGTTGCTAAATGCTAATGTTAGCCATTTAACATTGGAAATAGCTGATGTTAACTTTAATACTCAGTTTAACATTTGTTAATGTTAACAGTTCTTGATGAAACGCAAATTTTCTTAAATCGTATGTTAAAATTATTTAACACCTTGTTACGTACTAACATGTGTTGATGAAACCGGGCCTAAAGGAATAACTTTACTGACTCCTTGAGTAAGATTTACACAGGTATATTAGCGAACAGACTGAGAGATTGGGCTGAAAGGCAGTCGATACTGTCTATTTTTCAAGGTGGTTTTAGAAAGGGCAGAAGGACGACAGGTAATATAATGATAGATAAGATGATCCTGGAGAAATATCTGAATAAGGAAGGAGGCAAAAAGCGTATTTAGAAGCCATTGATTTCGAAAAAGCTTTCGATACAGTGAGTAGAAGCGCGTTAGTAAAATAATTAGGAAGGGTGGGGGTTTCACGAAAGATAATCCGAGTGATTGAGGCCATTTATGATAAAGTCTACTGTTGTATTAAACTGAAAGAAGGCTTAGTAAGCGACCTGATTGAATGTAAGATTGGATTGAAGCAGGGACGTAAACTATCTCTGATTTTATTTTTATTATTTATAAAGGATATTTTTCAAGATCACGGAGAGAATAATTGGGCATGTCCAGTTTTAGGATGTAAAGAGATCCTAGGATTGTTTTTTGCTGACGATGTGATATTAATGACTTTAACAGGGTGGGGTTTACAGAGAAGTTTAAATGCGGTTTCAGAGTATGCAAGTAAGTGGTGCCTGAAAAGTAGTTGTAATAAGTCGACGGTGTTAGTAGCTCGAAAGAACAGGAAGATAAAAAAGAGGAGGAAATGGGTGGTCCAGGGGGAGAGGATTGAAGAGGCAGAAACATTGGAATATTTGGGGGTTCCTATAAACAAAAAGGGGGATGGGCAGATCGTATTAAGAGAGCGAAATGGAGGCTTTCTCAGTTGTCAAGATTTTGGAGATCAAATACCCTGGAATAAATTATAGTATACAAAGGACGGTGTACAAGACATTAGTGTTAAGCAGAGTACTGTCTGGAGCTGAATTATGGGGTCTGGAGGAAGAAAGGGATACGCTAAACCAGATTACTAGTAAATTTAGTAAAACGTTGATGCGACTTCCCGATCGCACAGCAAACGCGCGGGCGACAATAATTTATGGGGAGTGTATAGAAGTAGAAATTGTGAAGAGGGTACTTAATTACTGGATGAGATGAAAGAGAGGTGAAGAGGGCATATTGCTACAAACTGATTATCAGCACCGGATTAAAAGCATATATGGCGAGAGCTGGCTGGTGAAGATAGAAAGGTATGTGGAAAGGATGGGTACATGGTACGAGGATTGGAATAAGAGAGGAAGTAGGCTCCGGAGAGTTATTATAATGAGGGTTATGGATAGCCAAGTGCAACGTTAGATGGAGGAATGTTGGGAGAGAGCGTCCCTAAGCATGTTTAATACTGTAAGACAAGTATCGAGGATAAGTATTAGCAATGTAGATAGAGCTGCAAGGACACGTTTATTATGGTGGAATTCTGACCAATACAAAAACAAGGGGTGGATTCGAAAACAAGGATAATACATTATGTTTATTTTGTGGAGAAGTAAGGGATGACCTGCCTGTGTTAGAAAGATGAAAAGAAACAAAAAACTGAGAGTGAAAATATTGAGTGAAAATCAGCAGGGCGCACTAAAGCACAATGGTAATGATCAGAAAATTATTGGATGGGTGGTAAAAGAATGGAATATGGTAGGGAATTTAAATTGGTGTTTAAGTGCAGTGAAAAAATTATACGTAAAGAAAATAAAGGAAGTGGATGTATGAGTAATGCTCGAAAGAAACTTGCACCTGAAATTAGATACAGTATGTATAAAAGTGTGTGTAGGAATTTGACATAGTGATTTTGTATGGTTAGGTAACGTTTGTTGTTCCATATTGGGGTTCTAGGTAAGAAGTCACAGGAAATGAGGAATATATGGCACTGAGGCTCAGCTGGATAGGGAGGAAAGAGGGTTGAATCAGCAAAGGTCTTGATTACAGTGAGGCAGGTCGGGGCCTGGAGCATAGAGCCTTGACGAGAATCAGTGAAATATGATTCAGGGACGAGGTTATGCATTGTTCTAGGTCGTGGATTGCGAGTGTAGAGTTTAGAGTTGGAGGACAAGACTTGCTGATTCAACCAGGGTTTGACAGGTAGGCCATTGTTCTTTTGTTTTTGTTTTTGTGTTACCGTTTTGCCGCTGAGTTTTATTTAATAGTTTTTCATTATTTGTATCTTTGTAGTGTTATTGATTGTATTCATTTGTTTCTTTTCTTTATTTTCTCCATAAAGGTTAATAGTTTGAGAAAACTGTAAAATCTGCAGAAAATAAAGATACATATATACTGTAAATCCATAGTGATCCACTAATCGCAATAAAAGTCGACTCATGGTGTTCCCCGAGTGATGGTACGAATCACAGCTAAGTTCATGGTTCAAAAATCAGCAAGCCTTTATCGCCCCTTTTAGTCACCTCTTACGAGAGGCTGGGGATACCGTGGGTGTATTCTTCGTCTGTGTCCCCCACCCACAGGGGTAAATCATGATATTTGTTTTCCTCCATTTGATTCTCGTTTGTTTGTTTGTTTGTTTGTTTGATTTGTGTGTGTTTGTTTGTTTAAAATAACAAGAACTGGTCTAAACAGTAGCAATAAAGTAGTAGTTTCATTCAACTGTGTATAATTTCAGTATCACAATATTACCTCTGTTCCGGTTTTAGTACATTACAAATTAAAGAAATACAGTAATTTTCTTTTATAATGTTGTTCCTCCAAACGGTGAGTGGAGGTCACGGCTACAATCGATCCTCTTGTTCGAGAGTAGGCCATATCGCGGACAGCAGACCGGACTGTCGTCTCACCACTCCGTTCAACACCGGACAATGTTACGAGATGCCTACCTGGTGGTCATAGCCGTTAAGACTTCAAGTCTACAGTATATTTCGAGTCCTGTTGGTGGAAAAGTTGTCACCATCACAGTGTTCGCCAGCAGGATAGGATTACGTGACAAAAGCCTGTATTCATTTACAGTTTTCTACGCAGTGTTAATATGGAATGAGGGCGTATGACTCTATAGATTTTTTTTTTGCTAGTTGTTTTACGTCGCACCGACACAGATAGGTCTTACGGCAACGATGGGACAGGAAAGGGATAGGAGCGGGAAGGAAGCGTTCGTGGCCTTAATTAAGGTACAGCCCCGACATTTGTCTGGTGTGAAAATGGGAAACCACGGAAAACCATTTTCAGGACTGCCGACAGTGGGGTTCGAACCTACTATCTCCCGAATACTGGATACTGGCCGCACTTAAGCGACTGCAGCTATCGAGCTCGGTTCTATTGATGTTGATTGGTCCGTCAAATGGAGACATTAAGCCATGAGCAGACCACTTGGTGTTACTCGACAGGAGTAGGCAATGTGGCGACACTTGATTTCACCCTCCGCCTACATCATCATCAGCAGCAGCAGCAGCAGCAGCAAGTGGCTGTGCGGTTTGGGTCACGTAGATAACAGCTTACATTCGGGAGATAGTGGGTTCAATACGTGGTCTCCTATCTTCATACCAGGCAAATGCTGGGGCTGTACATTATTTAAGGCCACGGTCGCTTCCTTCCAACTCCTAGCCCTTTTCTATCTCATTGTCGCCATAAGACCTATCTGTCTGTGTCGGTGGGAGTAAAGCAGACTGTAAATATTTTTAAAAAAATCTTCATCTCACCCATGAGCATAAAGTGCAAAAATCTGCACTAGGCGAGACAAACATTTCCTGGGACACTCCCGGCACTAAAAGCCATACGATAAATAATAAAATGACATTACGAGAAGAATGAGATATAATTCAAGCATTTCACGCTGATGTTGCGTCTAAAAGTGAGATCTGGACAAGTACGGCACAGAGTCATACAACTCGTTACTCGTATCGCGTAATCGATGTTGAACGCGCCCTTCATGAAACTGATGAACTGTGTGTTCTGCGTTACGTCAACACTGAAGTCGCCGCATCGTTTACTGAGCCCTCTCAAAGTAGAATGGTCGCTCGGAACAGTGTTTGTTTGGTAGATCATAAACCAGGGCAATCTATACATCGATGTAGGTAATTGTATAGATGATGGAACAGTTGACAAGAAGACTTATACAATAACAGACTGAACGTAGTGTTTAGGTTATTGGTTTCGTCGTCGATGATCTTTCGCATATAAAATAAATAAATACAAATATGTAGGAACAATGGCAGGAGAGTGCCCGAGATGTTAAGAATAAACGCGATGGAGGAAGCTGTACGCACAATACACATATCTGCTTCCACGGTGATATCCATGGAACTCTATACTGTATAAGTAAAGTTGTAGGAGGTACACTGTCTGTAATTTAGTTTGTTTTGCCAGTTTTCAAATACTGGTCCGTTTAGGTCAACTCAAGACCGTATGAGTGGTTTTGAGCTTTCATGTCTGTTCGTCTGTTTGTTCCACCATCAGGCGAAACGGCTCGGTAGATCTCGACCAAACTTCATGTTTAGTATAGCCTATTCATCCAGAAGCAGGTTTAGATATGCATATGATTTAAAAATCCCTCAATAGACTGGGGATTTATAAGAAAACCAGAACAGGTTTTCCATTTTTCTTTTATACTATTGATTTTGTGTAAAATCATTAGAATAATTGTGAAACTTCACTTCATTTTAAACAACTTTCTATGTACTGTACATAGTTTCGAATACTCTTCCAATGACTGAGAAAAATACTATTTTCTGCGGGTTTCATGCTCTGCATGCTCTACACGTACAGGCCAAGAACGAACCTATCGGTTACCATGGCAACGTCTCTGGCTGCTTGCCAGCAGGGGAGTGACGTAATGCCAATTTCGTCATACTCGTGGTTGTTCGTTGGGAAGAATGCGAGAGAGGCGTCAAGCTGCCATTCTGCCGAATACCGTTGGAAGTTTTAATCATCTTCGAATAGCACTAAGAGTGGCTGTTAATATTTGAAAAGTACCAGGAAGTATAGCCCATTATTTCACACCGTAAGGTGTTTTCTGACATTTGCTCTAACTTTTACTGTATTTCTGTTCTACTTCATATTATTATTAATAAAAACAAAAATAAAAATTCAAACCCGTGGCGTAACAGCCCATTCCTGCCAAGACGACTGTTGCTCAGCCAGACGGCTTTCAAATACTGGAGTTCTGCGTGATCATTGTGAAGATATACTCCGCCGTACTGCTTGCATCTCTTCACCGAGTTTGCTGAATCTCGCGTAAGTTTGCTCCTCTGTTCGTTTCACGAGGCTGTGTGAACCCATTCCACCCCTCAATCGATGGACTGACCGGGAATCAAAATCAGGCTTCCGGATAAGAGGGAGGCACGCTACGTCCACACCATGGCGATGAAAATAATAATAATAATAATAATAATAATAATAATAATAATAATAATAATAATAATAACATATGGAGACATTATCTACCTCGCTGTGTTCACGATTTCCAGGTACCTCGCCACTGACTCCTATGACTTGCTTAGGTCCTGGCTTCTTTCCAGTCAATACCTCCAGAAGTCAGTGCATCCAGGATGTTTCTCTGCCACTTTATTCGAGAACGACCCCGTTGTTGCTTCCCACCAAGTTGTGTTTTCCCAGCCATTTATAGGTACCGATTCTCAGACATCCTGACATGGTGGCCAAACCAGCAAAGTTGTGTTTCCAGAATAACTTCTTTCACAAGTTCCACGTAAATTCTCACCTGAATGGACTCGTTGTGGACTCCATCCCATCTCTTCTTGTTTTCCACTCTTCTTAGGTTCCACACATCTGACGTTTATACTCTACTTCGTTGACAGGCAGTGAGTGCTCATGACTGGGGCTTATGTGTAAGAGCAGCAAGGTAGACCGTACGATGACTGTCAATTTGGTTTTCATGCTCATTTCTCTTTTCCTAACGAAGTTCCTGTTGGTAGCATGGAACAACCACCCTTGTTGCTCCAGCTCTATGGTTGATTTCGTAGTCGATCTTCCCTTCCTGGGTAATGACTGCTCCGAGGCATTTGAAAAGTATAATCTGCTGTAGTTGCTCTCCAGTCAGATTAATTTATGCTGTCCTCGATTGCATGCGTTGATCATAGTATTTTGTCTTCACAATGCTGTTGACCCTGCCACGTCGTCTCATATCCTCTTGCCGGACGTCTAGATTGGACTTTTAAGTTCCTGGCCGTGCTCGCAACTAGAGCTACGTCATCCGCAGAGGCAAGTTCTGATATTTGGACTGGAATCTTATTCCAGTATCTAAGAGTGAAAGGGCTTCGTAAATAATAATAACAATAATAATAAAAATATAATAAAACTTTAATAATAATAATAATAATAATAATAATAATAATAATAATAATAATAATAATAATAATGTAATGCCCTTTTAGCTGTACATAGATTTAAGATAAGTTGATGTGCAACAGTTTTTTAGTCATATTAATAATTTCGTGTGGCTGTTGCAAGCCCAGTGCAACCCTTGTATGGCAGACCCTCCGGCGATAGTGTGCAGCATTTACAGTGGACAGAAAGTTGCATTTTATTGTGGTGGAATATAGTGTTACGTGTAGTATCCGAGTTGCGGGGGTTTCACGGACAGCACAAACATCCAGGCCCTAGCTAAAAATAATCGTTATGTAAGACTAAAGTTGCTCAAGCAGCCAGGAATCGAACATTGGGCCCCAAGGACCGAAGGCTAAGATGCTGACCACTCATCTAAGTGGTCGGACAGAGCTGCAGTGAACAAAGTTCATTAACGTAGTCCTAATTGTACTTACATAGCTTTCTTATTTTTTAAGTACTCGTAAATGCCGAATCGAATGTCCTGAGATTGGATTTTGTGATCGTGAATATGGATGATAATTTCCTGACAACCACGTTATGCAGTGAGTAACCAGCCGCGATTCTCTTGGTCTCGATTTCACATGTGATTCATGATGTAACGGGCAAGACACTATTGTCCCGTATTGGTATATTTTGATCACAAGGGCGAGGATCGAGGATATGTAGGCTGGTACAATATGCATAACCCGACAACACTTTGTTTTCGCATACTGTTGTTGTCACAATACTGTAAACCTTTTAGTATTAATATCTCAATTGTTATAATACAACATAATTAGGTGGTTTATTTCATATTATAATAATGTTGATTTAGGCCTATAACCAAACAAGTGGAGTGAATTTTAAGTGCCTGCTTCTGTTATACAGTTTAACTGAATATTGGAGATTTATACAGCGTAATGTAAGCACTCATTTATTATGGAAAGTTTTACCCCTTGTAATGACTAGTTATGCCTTTTGCTGTTTTCTGATGGGTGAAGTACCTTTATTTGGTGAAGTATCTTAATACCTTATCTTTCTTTTGGGCAGGCAAGCGTTGGTCTCATTTTTGACGTCGCACCGACAGAGGTAATCCTTACAGCGACAATGAGCTAGGAAAGGACTAGGAGTGGGAAGGAGGCAGCTGCGGTATTAATTCAGATGAAACCCCAGCATTTGCCTCTTGTGAAAATGGAAAACCACGGAAAACCATATTCAGGGCTGCCGACAGTGGGGTTCGAACACATTAACTCCCGAATGCAAGCCCACAGCTGCGAGCCCCTAACCGCACGGCCAACTCGCTCGGTGGTCTCATATATGGAAGGAGAAGAAGAAAGAAGGCTACTTGTCTTAACGTCGCACTAATACATCGAAGGTTTTTGGTGGCGGAAGTATAGGAAAGGCTAGAATTGAGAAGGTAGCGTTCGTGGCCACAATTAAGGTACAGCCCCAGAATTTGCCCTTTGTGAAAATGGGAAATCACGGAAAATCATCTTCAGGGCTGCCGATGGTGCGATTCGAACTCACTATCACCCGAATGAAACTCACAGCTGCGTGCCCCTAACCACACGGCCAACTCGCTCGGTCTCGTTCATGGCTATCCGGCTCCATGGCTAAATGGTTAGCGTGCTGGCCTTTGATCACAGGGGTCCCGGGTTCGATTCGCGGCAAAGTCGGGAATTTTAACCATCATTGGTTAATTTCGCTGGCACGTGGGCTGGGTTTATGTGTCATCTTCATCATATCATCCTCATCACGACGCGCAGGTCGCCTACGGGAGTCAAATCAAGAGACTTGCACCTGGCGAACCGAACCTGTCCTCGGACACTCTCGGCACTAAAAGCCATACGACATTTCATTTTCATTTATTGGTGAGAGAATTATGAAAGTTGCTGCGGTATGAATGGTACTAAGAAATAATATTTGGAACACAACTAGTGGTTCTGGATTTTAAGCAGGGTACTCCTCACAGGTCTGACTAGCTGCAATAGAAATTTCTGACGCAGAGAGGAAAGCAATGCCGTGTCACCTCACGCTATATGTCCCTCATTATGCCACCGCCATCGGCTTTTGTAGTTTCCCTATAAATACAAAATCTTTGATGGTACTATTTGAAGATCCAATTATTCTGTACGCTGAAAACTCAACAATGTCTAGAATTTGGAACATGACGGGACTCGGAACTACCAAGTGAGTTGGCCGTGGGTTAGGATCGCACAGCAGAAAGCTTACATTCGGGAGATAGTTGGTTCGAATCCCACCGTCGGCAGTTCTGAAGGTGTTATTCAGTGGTTTCCCATTTTCACACCAGGCAAATGTGGCTATACCTTAATTAAAGCCACAGCCATTGCCTTCCCAATGTTAGAGCTTTCCCATCGTTCCGTCGCCGAAAACCGTGGATCTGTTACAGTAGTAGGACGTTAAACAAGTACCATGAAAAACGAGCTGGGAACTATCTTCATCGCTCTATTTCTGGAAACATCTCCTCATATATTTATCCTTTTATGTCCACATGTAAAATTCTCTGTTTCTTCTTCCGCTGCATTTTTCACACGTAGGTGGAATCGCCGGTGTTAGTTGGGTCACATATTTGGAGCTCCCATTTTAGGACCGTATATCCTCCTTCACATCAACCCTATGTGGAGGGATGTGTTCAGTACTGGAGTAGGTGGTCTAAATATCGGCTAAGATCAAAATAAGGGCCAGAAGATGCTACTGTTCTATCGGTTGTGCTGCCATCCTTTCTAATCATAAAAAGCAAGCTTGTAGTTTAATGCAGCTGTTAATTATGATCGAAGCTTTTTATTTTCTTTTTTTTTTTTTGCTAGGGGCTTTACGTCGCACCGACACAGATAGGTCTTATGGCGACGATGGGATAGGAAAGGCCTAGGAGTTGGAAGGAAGCGGCCGTGGACTTAATTAAGGTACAGCCCCAGCATTTGCCTGGTGTGAAAATGGGAAACCACGGAAAACCATCTTCAGGGCTGCCGATAGCGGGATTCGAACCTACTATCTCCCGGATGCAAGCTCACAGCCGCGTGCCTCAACGCGCACGGCCAACTCGCCTGGTATGATCGAAGCAATGGGACCTCTAGTTCTCTAGGAATCTGCATATAGACGTGACATTTCAAATCAGAAATTCCTCATAAATTGGCTGAGATTTGAACTGAGGCTATCTTATGTATAAGCCACTGATCAAGTCACTCTGCCATACTCTCCCTTCGTACCTTCTATTACTGTTCTAAATAACTCCTCGTTTGAGTGCGAAAAACAATTTACCCACGCATATCATTCTGGAATTCTATCAACAATTCTGTGTTCACTATAACCTGGAATCGTACATTCTAGTACAGATTTGAGATTTATTTTATACCTTGATGATCTTGATGATATTTTGCCGTAAATCACCCGATTAGCCAGAAACGTCAGATTCATCCGTATACAAGAGGGCATAACAGTACCGCGAATTTTTCTGAGTAGTCTTGAACGAGTGCTTTAGTTACAATATGTGAGGCAGGTGAACGATGCAGATACCAGAATCTGTAACGTGTTCAACGGTGATGTAGACCCATTAGAACTAACTTAACTGACAGGAGCACTGTCCCAATCGTTATCCAGTCTCATGACTGTCCAGAGAGAATACAAGTTATTCGAATAGAAGAATGATGGAATTACTACTTTTCTCGTAACTGTTGCAGCTCAATTATTCTGACGAGATCCTCAGTTACAGCTGTCCAGGATTGTTACTCATCCCTCTGGCTTAGGCCACACTGAACAGGAGGACTGCACAAGGCTACCGTTACAACTGCCCGCTCGTAAATGTCGGAGTGACACAATGCTTTGGCGGATTTCCTTTAAACCT
Source organism: Anabrus simplex (assembly GCF_040414725.1). Lineage (NCBI taxonomy): Eukaryota > Metazoa > Arthropoda > Insecta > Orthoptera > Tettigoniidae > Anabrus > Anabrus simplex. The sequence goes on from NC_090267.1 coordinate 184,072,015, forward strand.
TATTTACGTATTGCCTGTACATTTCATTATGTGGCCTAACCGTCATTATTGTTCCAGGCTACATGAACCCGGTGAGCGAGTAATGCGTTGGTTAACGACTGTAGCATGTGTTGAGAGTGGATGAGGCGAACTTTATATTACCCATATGGTGAGTTACCATTTTGCTATTCAAACCTAGATCCATCTCCTGTGAGATAAAGAGTTCATGACACATGATACCTCCTAATAAAAGAGAGAATAAGTTCGTAAAATCGTAACGACCGTGCGTCTGTACATTTCTTACATTTATCCGTTTCACGTGTGATAATGACCATCTGAATATATTTTAGCTTTGGAGTCTGTTTGTGTGTCGGTGTGTCTGTTTGTCTGAGTTCTTACAGGTGGAAAACTACTGGATATATTTATTTCAAACTTCATATTTAGAATCCACCTGTCCTTCGATAGGTTTTAGGGCCAAAATTATTTCTAAATCCCTGAATGGATTGGTAGTTTATAGGAAACCGAAACAGTGATTTCACTCTCCCACAAAATATACGAGACCCAACCGAATAGAAATCTACCAACCTTAATGGAAATACATTTCTAAAACTGTTTTACATGTGCACCTTTTCATGGGAGAATTAATAAGGGAAATGAAATGGCGTATGTCTTTTGGTGCCGGGAGTGTCCGAGGACAAGTTCGGCTCGCCAGATGCAGGTCTTTTGATTTGACGCCCGTAGGCGACCTCTGCGTCGTGATGAGGATGAAATTATGATGAAGACGACACATACACCCAGCCCCCGTGCCAGCAAAATTAACTAATTAAGGTTAGAATTCCCGACCCTATCGGGAATCGAAACCGGGACCCCAGTGACCAAAGGCCAGCACGCCAACCATTTGGCCATGGAGACGGACATTAATGAGGGAGATGTCCCAGTGGACGTAGCACAAAAGTGGGTGTAATTTGTAACGTACTCATTCAGGATGGTGTTATCAGGCGCATATGGCATTAAGGTATATTTGAGTTAGCGTTCGTAGAAAGATTATTCCCAAATTATATAGGCTATTCGTTGAATTAAGTCTTTCAAAGGACTGTATATAACAAACGCCTAAGAATATGTTATTTCCGTAATTTTATGCCGTGTGCGTATTTATCGTACGACGGATAACAAAGGAGATGCTTATGAAAATTTGGATTTTTGGTCCAAGCCTCGTGGATCACTTGGTGCATGTCACTTTAAGGTACGTTAGCGGGAAGAACTAACGAGACAATTTTAATCTTTTCGATAGAACTGATAGTAAGGGAGCTTATCATCGGCGATGGGTTTCATGAGTCTTCAGCAGTAGCGCCACTGCTGTGGTCAGAGAGATAACAATATGTAACCGAGAAAGGGAGAATTTCGCACAACTTCGGACCAGGAAATTTACCGTCCAATAAACACTGCAATCGTCCTCATTCAGTTTCGACTTTGTTCAGCTTTATCATACTTCACGCTGCTCTCACGTGCTTTCGTAGAAAAGTATGTTTAACATGCCCTATTAAACGTTTGCTTACAGACATGTAACTTCGCAAAAATTCATGAAGGGACCGTGTAATCAATCCATTTCAAATTCCGTGTGATGAATGGGTACACATGTTAGCATTTATACATACCTAATGGAACGAACTTTAACAACGTGTTGCTGACGAACAGGTAATTATCGGCGAGCTTTTGGGTGTGAGAGTACAGAGGATCATCGACTTGAAGTGTCCCTCGGAGGTACGAAATAATTCATCTGCAAAAGTATCCCATTAGCATCGCTGAGACAAGCAAAGGAAAACCAGATCGCTCATTTTACTACCTCTTAGTGACACTTGGTCTATCTATGAACGCTGATGCTGGAGCTGTTGGATATCCTTCAGGCTGATAACTCAACATATTCATGTTAGTCTAGGTGATGAAGCATATATATTTCATTCTAACGCTCCGCAAGGAACAACGTTAATATGACATTTCCTTAAATCCACACAAATGCTCCAAAAATTTACAAATTATCACTTATTTCTAATATTGAGGATTATCGAACTGTGTTTTAGTCCGCCTCTGTGGTGTAGTGGTTAGCGTAATTTGCTGCCACCCCTGGAGGCAAGGGTTCGATTCCCGGCTCTGCCATGAAATTTGAAATGTGCTACAAGGGCTGGAACGGGGTCCACTCAGCCTCGGGAGGACAAATGAGTAGAGGTTGGTTCGATTCCCACCTCAGCCATCCTCGAAGTGATTTTCCGTAGTTTTCCACTGCTCCAGGCAAATGCCGGGATGGTACCTAACTTAAGGCCACGGCTTCTTTCCCTCTTCCTTGCATGTCTCTTCCAATATTCCGATCCCTCCACAAGTCCCCTGTTCAGGATAGGAGGTGAAGCCGCCTGGGCGAGGTACTGGTCATTCTCCCCAGTTTCATCCTCCGACCCAGAATCCAAAGCTCCAAGACACTGCCCTTGAGGCCCGTCGAATCAAACATGTTTTTGCTTGGACACGCTGGCATGTGTCACAGATAATACGATTTCTCTCACTGTTTCCCTTAAATTGACCCACGTAAGGTTTTCCTGTATGGTTGACACCACATTGTTAATGCCACCATGATGTAGGGCTTAATGTATACTACACTAGTCCTTTCTGAAACTGTGGTGTTATCAGAATTCGGGATTTTACATGGTCCTTACCCACGAACGTCGGGGAGCTATGATTACTATATCATAAATGCCTTCTAGAGGTATCTGGAGGCGAAATGTGGAAATAAATTCCATGTTCATAGCGAAAAGCTCATTAGGCTTCGAAAATAAGAAAGGAATAGGTGTCCGTGACCATCGACGAATTCTCGAAATTTACAACCCTGTTTCCCATGCAAAATATTAAAACCAAACTTGTTCTAAGATGCATAATTCACAATACCATGCCTGAAATGGGAAAGTCCCAGTTCCTTTTGACCAATCATGGACCACAATTTACGTCAGCATAATTCAAAACGGCCATCCAAACATTAGAAATTCACCATATCCTCAGTAGCAAAAGATATCCGGAAGGAAACTCTTCTGAACGGGTAAAGCAAGTTATCCCGAAGTCCTGCAGGATTTATTGCACCCAGAAACACTGAAAATGGGTCAATGTATTCCATATGATAGTCAATTGTGTCATCAGAATTCCATCAGTCGTTCATTTCAATAGCTACCCTGTAAGACAATGGCATAATGTAATCCTGACGATCCTAGAACATCCCAGGAACTATAAACTCAACTTCCGGCAGAATACCTACGTGAACAATCAGATCTCCGTCTCTGCAGAGAAATAGAAGTTTTCACTGTCCCCTAGAAGATAATCTTGACATGGGATCAGTAATATCGACTCGACAAGGGAATGTCTATGCTAAATTTTCTCCCTTCTATATGGGACCGTTCAAGATTATCCAAAGTTTCAGAAACAATTCATATAAAATTCAAAGCCTGGGCGGAACTACGGAATCAGTTTTCAACGCGGAAAGCTTAAAGTGATTTAACAGCCAGTGGACGCCAGCATACCAGCAGGAGGAATTCCCGCATAAGAGGAAGGAAATATACAGCCCGTGAATGTCACCATATCAGCAGGAGACACACCCGCAGAAGAGAAAGATAAGCAACGTTTTGAAACCTGTGGTATAAAGGGCGGAGAAGTCTTCCCAGAAAGTATGTCCATCATAGAAGGGAAGGTCAGAGAAGCATGCACAGAAATAATGTCCCGTCATACAAAAAATCGGAGGATATGTCAAGCGATTGAAATTCTACGACAGAAACGAGACCGACCGGAATTTTAAGAAAATTTGAAAAGTTTAATGTAGGATTATGGCTAATTTTAAAGTTTCAAAATTTTCTCCAGGCATTTTAAAATTTTGAGTAGAAATTTAAAAGATTACCCAAAGCTTCAGGAACAATTTATATAAAATTCAAAGTCTGCACGGAACTACGGAGTCAGTTATCAACGCAGAGAATTTAAAGGTGTACCATCCACCAGGAGAAGAGATTCAACAGCCAGTGGACGCCACCATACCACCAGGAGACATCCTTGCAGAAGAGAAAGGAATTCTACAGATAGATTATGAAGCCATAATCCTACAGATTCAAAGGAACCGTTGCGGGAGTCATGAGAGACAGAGCGCGGGAAAGAGAACATCCGTCTTGTTGTAAAGCGAACTTCCCGGTGGAGATTTAGATCAATGTTCATTGTTTCTTCAATTTTCCTTTTCGTCGCACCGACACAGATAGGTCTTATAGCTACAATAAGACAGAGAAGGCCTAGAAACGAGTAAAAGCCGCCGTGGCCTAAATTAAGGTACAGTCCCAGCATTTGCCTGGTGTGAAAATTGGAAACCACGGAAAACCATCTTCAGGCCTGCCGAGGGTGGGGTTCGTACCCACTATCTCCGGGATGCAAGCTCACAGCTTCGCCACCCTAACCACGCGGCCAACTCGCCCGGTTACAAAATTTTACCTCACGAGGAGATATACGGAAATAAGTGCCTCGGTCAAACACCAGAGATAAATTGGCACGTGTCGAAATCAACTCATAAAGCCGCGGGAAAGTCAGGTAAGAACTTTTGGTAATTACGCCCGCTGGAGGGAAGGGAAAAATTGACAAATACCACCATTGTAATCAGTCTAATGCGAGGAATGCCTGGTGATAAAATTAGTAAAAATAGGCCCAACGATGTAGAAAGTGACGTGTTGTGGTGCAATAATACGCGCATTGCCTAGCGTCCTAGGATTTCTAATAAATACTCTCATACCTGTGGGCACACTCAGTCTGATTCAGCGGTCCGAGGGGGTGAACCTGCTCTAGAAATCAACACGAAAAAAGGAACTTTTATTAACTCTCAGAATTAGGGGATAGACCTGAGATCTTGAAAGCTGTAAGGGCTTGAGAGGCGGTGGAAGAAGCGAAGTTTTGGGAAAAATTCAAGTGAAATCTAAGTACAAGTAAGATTTTTTTCACAGTAGTGCTATGGTAAATGTAGATAGTGCGAAGATTTTTTGAACTTCTGCAGAGGATAAATACACTGACTGACAGAGCAAACGCAACACCAAGAAGGAGTGGTTCGAAAGGGATGAACGTTGGGGAAAAAAGCAGAGACGGCACGGATGAATAATTGATGTTTATTTCAAACCGATATGCAGGTTACACAATGCGCACGGCATCGACTCAGTAGGATGTAGGACCACCGCGAGCGGCGATGCACGCAGAAACACGTCGAGGTACAGAGTCAATAAGAGTGCGGATGGTGTCCTGAGGGATGGTTCTCCATTCTCTGTCAACCATTTGCCACAGTTGGTCGTCCGTACGAGGCTGGGGCAGAGTTTGCAAACGGCGTCCAATGAGATCCCACACGTGTTCGATTGGTGAGAGATCCGGAGAGTACGCTGGCCACGGAAACATCTGTACACCTCGTAGAGCCTGTTGGGAGATGCGAGCAGTGTGTGGGCGGGCATTATCCTGCTGAAACAGAGCATTGGGCAGCCCCTGAAGGTACGAGAGTGCCACCGGCCGCAGCACATGCTGCACGTAGCGGTGGGCATTTAACGTGCCTTGAATACGCACTAGAGGTGACGTGGAATCATACGCAATAGCGCCCCAAACCATGATGCCGCATTGTCTAGCGGTAGGGCGCTCCACAGTTACTGCCGGATTTGACCTTTCTCCACGCCGACGCCACACTCGTCTGTGGTGACTATCACTGACAGAACAGAAGCGTGACTCATCGGAGAACACGACGTTCCGCCATTCCCTCATCCAAGTCGCTCTAGCCCGGCACCATGCCAGGCGTGCACGTCTATGCTGTGGAGTCAATGGTAGTCTTCTGAGCGGACGCCGGGAGTGCAGGCCTCCTTCAACCAATCGACGGGAAATTGTTCTGGTCGATATTGGAACAGCCAGGGTGTCTTGCACATGCTGAAGAATGGCGGTTGACGTGGCGTGCGGGGCTGCCACCGCTTGGCGGCGGATGCGCCGATCCTCGCGTGCTGACGTCACTTGGGCTGCGCCTGGACCCCTCGCACGTGCCACATGTCCCTGCGCCAACCATCTTCGCCACAGGCGCTGCACCATGGACACATCCCTATGGGTATCGGCTGCGATTTGACGAAGCGACCAACCTGCCCTTCTCAGCCCGATCACCATACCCCTCGTAAAGTCGTCTGTCTGCTGGAAATGCCTCCGTTGACGGCGGCCTGGCATTCTTAGCTATACACGTGTCCTGTGGCACACGACAACACGTTCTACTATTACTGTCGGCTGAGAAATCACTGTACGAAGTGGGCCATTCACCAACGCCGTGTCCCATTTATCGTTCGCTACGTGCGCAGCACAGCGGCGCATTTCACATCATGAGCATACCTCAGTGACGTCAGTCTACCCTGCAATTGGCATAAAGTTCTGACCACTCCTTCTTGGTGTTGCATTGCTCTGTCAGTCAGTGTATTACAGTCTGTCAATCGAGCTACACGAAACATTTAGATACATTTGGGACAGACTGGAAGGCGAGAAGGAGCTATTTCCTCCCACAGTCGCGAAATAAGAAGCATATGGTCGGGTAGTAGTAATTTTGTGTGTGCCAGGAAGGGTCAGTTCCAGAAAGTTTGTTCTGCATATTGTCTGTCTCGTGCGGAGAGGCTGAAGTGTGTTTTCGTCATAAATGTTCTCTGTATAGAATTAAAAGTTCAATCATATTTTTTGCGTGTGCTAGTTATATAGTATCAGGATCATTTAGTGTCAAGTTGCGTGCGAATTATTTTAAATGTTCCTGTGGTTTCGGTTCAGGTCAATTTCGTAAGAATGGGGCACGTACTGTAATAATATCCTTAAGTTTTGAAAATAATAATCGTGGTAAAAATTATTTAATTTCGTTTATGGCGGTTAAACCTGTAATAATAATACTTCTTGTTCTTGTAGTGCCTTTTCCATTTCCGAAGGTTGGTCACAATCACAGCGATGTCTGTACGATGTTCGGCTGTCCTCATCAGTCTAATAGAATCTAGTCCTGTCTAATCTCGTAAAAGTGATGAAATAATAATAATTTCAGAAGTAAAATAGCGACGGTGATAATGTACGTAATGATCATGGGTCGTATGAATGAAAGTGAGTAACTTCTCAGCAGTACTTTCTCTGGAGCAGAGAAGAAGTGGCTCACTCGAATGAGCAATTGCTTAGTTCCGTATGAATAAAAAGTTGTTTGCAGCTGCAGATACTTTGCTCTGCGATTTGAACAATCGCTTAGCTACTGCTCACTTATGACATCAGCGCAATCGTACTTCTGGAGCCGTCTAAGCATAAGAAAAACTAGGTGGAAGTCAGGGGGATTTAAAACCTCTTAAGTTCGTCATCATTCCGGAATAGACAGCAGTTATGAAGAAGAAACTAGCTGAGAGGCTCAGGCTTCATTCTTGCCAATGAGTAAACGTTTCCTCGTTTTGGGTGAAAAGTAGCAATTACCAAGAGTCTGGTAAGCAGAAATCTGAAGCTTTAAAACAAATTGTATCAACATATCAGTCAAAATATGTGTAGGAATTACAGAAGCGCAGTTAACTAAGAAAATGTTCAGTATGCGAAGTAGGCTGGGAAAGAAGACAAGCCTGAAGAAAAGTGGAAACAGAAGGCTAGTGTTTAAAGCCTGGAAGCAGACCCTTCATGATCTTATTGAAGAAGACAGGAATATATCAATTTAAAAGTTAGATATTTAACGCCACTATCTCAATTTAAAATAATTATATAATTTCAGATTAACACGGGTGGTCACTGGGAAACATCGTCATTTGCAGGTGGATGTGGTGGTTTTGGTCCTGCGACAAGTGGCAGTTCACATCATCTTCTATGCCCATGTCCAGCTCATAAGAAAGCAGACAAGAAATTTACGGCCAACGTTAAAGAAACAGAGGAAACAAAATCGATGTCCAATAACAAGTTGCAGAGATTAGTTCTTCTAGAGCAAATAACTGTGCTGAGGATAAGAAAAGGAAAACCCCTTGTGGAAGAAAGGGGATAGAGAAAATATTACAAGTGTTGACATTGTTGCAAATATTTATCGTATGTACTTTATACTGTGAGGTCCTTCCTTCAGTGATAACATTGACGTGCGTATAAAGTGCTGTAGGGCCTACTGTATTTTTTATTTTAGTTTCTGTAAATTGTGAAAAAGTGATTAAATACTGTTGCAAACTACCCATAGGAAAAGATATTGGTAAGTTTCTTACTTGTCACTGAAATCCGTATAGAGTACAATCCCTGCAATGTCATCTCGCCTTCGTTGTTCTCTCCCTCCCGCACGCAAAAGCCAATGAGTAAACGAGTAATCTGTAAATGAGTAATCTGTCGTGTTCTCTTCTAATACTCTACATACAAGGAACTTTCTCTAGACGCAGGAATCGTGTACAGATTCAGGCCCAGAAGCATCTATGCTTATAAATCCTTATTTTACGTTACATGTGGCTTGGATGATAATGCTTTCAGTGCAGCTTCATCTTCCCCAATGATTTCGTTTTATATTTGTTTCATTTTCGGACACATCATGATCCTGATAATTTACATGTTTAGCAACAATATGTAGAATGAAGCGGCATGGAGCAGTCGAAGGTACTTCCTCTGTGGCTAGTATTACTTTACTCTGTAGTATATAAAAGAGCTGTTGTACTTGACCTAAACTCCTTTCAATTGTTAAGCTTTTCTTTTTTATGGCACTTGTTATGCGATAACTGCTCTGGAGTTGTAGGGCTCTGATACAGTGACATCAGCCAGGGCGCAACTGCATAACCAGCATCACAGTAGCACAGAATCTGTCGTGTTCTCTTCTATTAATGTCTTTCTGCACATGGCGGGGCTCAGGCTATGAAGCCTGCTATTATGCCAAACCATATAATTATGCACCTGCATAAACATAATATACTGAACATTATAACTACTTTAAAAAAAAAGTTAATTATAATTTAAAGTTAATGTGAAATGTAATTTGTATGAAATGTAAAGCATCATAAAAATCATTTTAACATTTTAAAATTAATTTATAATATTTACTATTATTAAAGCTATATCTCGAAAAATATAAACTATAATGTTTCTAACCTTACATTGACATTTTATTCATTTAATAATCTAAAATTTAAGGGTACTTCTAAGAGTAAATCAATCTGAGTGTAGGTAAAATTTCCAGCACATTCTTCTGAATAGCTTGAGGTTGCTTATGTCTCTAATTTCAGCCGGGAGAGAATTCCAGGAACGTATGGTCCCCGGTACAAATGACTTGTTATACGTACTATTGTGATGAGTGGGGATGGACAGCAGGGTTTGTACTGATGACCTTGAGAGTGTTCTGCCTGAGGGAGAGAGGTAGTTGAAATCTATTCTCAGATAATGTGGTTTACCTGTTCGTAGTATTTTGTGAAGAAGAGAAACAGCATGGTATTTACGTCTATCACATAATCTTAACCAGGACAGCTGATGGAGGAGTGGGCTGATGTGGGAATGGAGCGGAACATTTAGAATGAATCGAATGCAGGCATTATGCGCCCGTTGAAGTTTAGAACCAAGTGAACAACTTATGTTATTATAGACTACATCACCATAATCAAATATTCGTAGTATTAGTCCTTGAATGAGCAGTTTCCTGGTTTTTACAGGTAGAAAATCTCTCAGTTTGTATAGTGAGTGTAATGAACCGAATACACGTTGACAAAGTTTTGTTACGTGCTCTGACCAACTTAAATACTTATCAAAAATTATTCCAAGGTTCTTAACGGAATCTTTCAGTGCTATAGGTGTTTCATTGATCTTGACAACCGGTACGTTAATGCTTTCTAACTTGGCATTCTAATACTCTACATACAAGGAACTTTCTCCAGACGCAGGAATCGTGTACAGATTCAGGGCCAGAAGCATCTATGCTTATAAATCCTTATTTTACGTTACATGTGGCTTGGATGATAATGCTTTCAGTGCCTTTTCAATTAATTTAATCATCTCCGAAACTACTAGGCTTTTCGCTAACATACGAGTACAATCGAGAGCTCCAATAGCCGCAGGGAATCTGTACTTTTCTTGCCATTCGACTGATGCGGCTTCCAGGGCATCGTTAGTAGCATAAAATCGTATCCATTGGTCTGCATTTGCTAAGATGGCATTCATCAACTTTGTATAGTCTACGTCAGAGGTACAGCGGTCTGTTCAACTCCTACTTCTTCTCGTACTCCACGCTGAAAATAGTGATTCACCCACATAACACAAGAAGATTCGCATTTTCTCTTCTCTACGAAAAGCTCCCGTCTTCTTTCATTGGTGTCCACCAAGAAGTGCTGCGCTAACCGTCGAACTTTCTGCTTCTCAAACCTATAAAGCTCTGTACAGTTTTTATGAATATTTCTGCGGTGTACCACAAACATATACTCCGCCATTTCACGTTTTCACTCAATCTTGAGTCACCTACAGAGATAACTCCAAAATTCACGAGTATTTACTCCATCAGGTGAAAAATATGTAGATTTTATTCATACCATTATTGAGTAAATGTTCTGCGGCTGAATAGAAAGAGAGCGACTGCTCAAGGTGGAGAACTTGCTCCCAAAGTGAGCACGTACTGCCGAGTTTTATTCATACCAATGCGAGTAACTGCTCCAAAACTGTAAATAAAGAGTAATTACTCACTTTTCATATGACCCCATGCCTAAGAGGTATTTACGACGTCATTATCGGAACTCAGAGAAATTTAGCAGCGTGTTTTTGTGACAATGTGTGTTAAAAAAACTATTCATGCCATTTAATTTCTTTCTTGAGGTCTGGAATATTTTGGACATTTTTCGGATATTTTAATGAATTTATTGGGTTACGGAATTACTTGTGATTAAAATTATTTGAGCTCTGAGATAAAGAAATGAATTTTCATGAGAATGAAAAGAAAGTTTTGCGGCAGGTTGTGCTGAGAGAAGCCACTATATTTTTATGAGGAGGAATTTTTTGAGATAGTTTGTGTTGGTGGAACCAACGGTTGACAAATTTAAGTACAAGCGACGTCGAACCCATGATTTTGATTCCATGCGAATCGTTAGTTAACGTCGTTTATGTCCATGTGACGATTTTCCGTAATGTGAGTGAGAAGTTATTCAGTAACCAACCTCAATAATGACCTATGTTTCGATGCAGTGTCAAGGTAGCTAATTGCTGTTTGGAGACATATTTCGGCTTATTTCAACTTCACTTTAAAACACTGCAGGTTAGCCAAGCAGGTTGGGTGAACTGCAGAGAGCCAGTGCGGAGAGAGTTACTGCCAGCGAGTTTAACAAAAGATGAACTTTGGTGAGTAGTTGAGTCGTCACACATTAGACGTTGACTTTGTAGGCAGTTTGGATCTTCAATTATTTCCGGTCATTTATAGTTAGCTTCATGTTTGATTTGAGTTTAGCATGGATTGTCATGTGAGATCATGTGTTTATCTTTTATGAGAACTTCACTTTATTGTTTGAACATTCAAGATACATTTAGACTGAACCGTCCGCTAGCTAATTTTATTTTTATTTACAGTGTATTTTCCGGAACATCGTAGATAGTGATCGTTAACCTCAACGATAAAATCGGGGCACTGTAGGTATTTCGTGTTCTGGATTAGTTGTCTAATTTGGTAGTTTGATCGACAGTAGTGTCTGGACTAGTGGACTCAGACAGCGAAGGTATTAGCAGGTTTTATTCATGTCACTGCAAGTTAATTCAGTTCGATTAAGGATCCATTCGTGTGCTATTCCTCTATCCGATAGGATATACGACTGGTGGATAACCTTAATTAAATGTGAGTCTGGAATTCCTTTATGAAGGCCCTATTTTCAGCGGAGCGTGTGAGTTAACTCACAGTTATCGCTTGGAGTCAGCGTTACCCGATTTTCAGGTTTTTGCGCTTTCTTTCTGGTTTTGCTGTTCGCATATTTTTCGCATCTACATTTCAAGAAATGTTGTAAGACTCTAATGTAATCATTTAAGATATTTTCAATAACTTTCTCGTCGTCGAATGTGACAGTTAATTTGTGAAAAATGTCGATTTTAATCATTGCTTCCCTCATAATTGCTCCTTTTGAACACATTTAACTTAAACTTAGGATTAACAAACTTCAGTTAGCTTATTATTTTAAGTAGTTATGCTCTCGTCTGAACCCTGTCGGCGAAGTGACAAGAAAAAACCCGGAACATCGTAAGATTTCAAGATTTGAATGTCCTACCGGAGCAGTTGAGACAGACGACCCACGATCGACGGGTGAACCAATACTGTAGATACGGTAGATTACTGCCTGCTGTCATTTCTTGATGGTTACAGTACTTTTGCATCTATCTCATGGCACAGGCCAGAGTAAAGTGTAGCTTCCACCGAAGTCCCAGTCAACATCCATGGCTGTGATAATATGGAAGCTGCTGGGTAATGACATTCAGAGCACGACTAGTGCATCTGAGTGTTATGAAAGGTGCTGCTCAGAGGGTCAGTCGTGCTGCAATAGTACTTTCTGACCCAGTGAGGAAAGCAATGGCAAACTACCTCACTCCTCATCTTGCCTAGTACGCCTCATTTTGGTGCTGCCATTGGTTTTCGGGGTTTCCTTATAACCGCATAACCTTTGGTGGTGCTATTTGAGGATCCAACCAGCCCCTGGGCTGTTGACCTGACAGACACTGTAGATTCTTGCCTATCATTCTGAGCGCTTCACAGTACAACCGACAAGGAATACACATTTGATCTTGCTGGTGTGAACTTTCATGATCCGTGCGGAGCATCATTTTTCATTTGCTGTTCATTGTGTAAGTTAAATTTTGGTTCTGGACACTTTGTGTACGTCTATGATGTCAGTTTTGTGAAGTGTACGTAATAAATTCCATAGAAGGGTGCTCTCTACACTTCCCGCACATTACCTTCTTGTTGTTCTCGCATGCATATGGCAAATCATTAGCATCTTACTGTATATTTTATCCTCATCAGCAGAATAATCTTAACTGGACATTACACATCCATCCTCGCACTCAAGTAGGTTCATTTTTACTGTATTCTACCTGGCACAGGAGGCGATCAGCTGAATATTTCTGAGACTCCTAGTACAATACGGACCAAAAGAAAGGAATATATTACTCTAGAGATTCTTTGGCTAGATAGTTATTATTATTATTATTATTATTATTATTATTATTATTATTATTATTATTATTAATCGATACGGCCACCTGTGGGCCACGTTTACACAATCTTCCTTCTGTCACGCAGACTGATACCCTTCTCTTTACACTCTCGCCAAAGATTCTTGAGTCTTTGACTTCTTCTTGCTCGTTCTTCCACCGAGATGTTCCGTGGCTTCGCATGTTGCTCTTCAGACGTATCCCTCAATCCCGTAACCTTCTTCCTAAATGATGTCCTTTCTTTTATATCCTCCTCCTTGATACCTATTTCTGCCAAGTCATTGTGCACGTGTGTAAGCCATCCCGGTTGTTTTTTCCACCTTTCCTGCAGAAGAAGTATCCTGTTGGTCAATCTCTCAGGGTTCATTCTTTTGATATGTCCATAAAACGTCAGTCTCCTTTTTCTCATCACAGTCGTGATTCTTTCTACTGTCTTGTAGAGCTCCAAATTCGATCTTAACCGGAATGTGTTTGGGTCACTCGTCGACTTTCTAGGGCCTAAGATTTTTCGCAAGAATCTTCTTTCTCTTTTTTATTATTATTATTATTAACAAATACATCACAATTGGGAAATATCCCGGTGGCAATTATCATTTCCAGTAGAGTCACAAAGTACAGTTAAAACATAATTACCCAACAACAACAACAACTACTACTACTATTACTACCACCAGTATTACTACTACTACTACTACTACTACTACTACTACTACTACTACTACTACTACTACTACTACTACTACTACTACTATAAGAATACAACATTCGGTACCATGGAAACAAAATATTACTAGGAAATACTACTAGTTCAACATTATTTTTTTTTTTGCTAGGGGCTTTACGTCGCACCGACACAGATAGGTCTTATGGCGAAGATGAGATGGGAAAGGCCTAGGAGTTGGAAGGAAGCGGCCGTGGCCTTAAGTAAGGTACAGCCCCAGCATTTGCCTGGTGTGAAAATGGGAAACCACGGAAAACCATCTTCAGGGCTGCCGATAGTGGGATTCGAACCTACTATCTCCCGGATGTTAGCTCACAGCCGCGCGCCTCTACGCGCACGGCCAACTCGCCCGGTAGTTCAACATTCTAAATCCAACATCATCATCATCATCATCATCATCATACTCAAATTCACACATAAATAAATGATCATCTGCATATTTTTATCTTTAGTTTGCTGAAATTCCTCATTTTTACCCCCTTCCCTCACAATCAAAATTGCGGCACAATCTTTCATTCGAGCTAGAAAACAAAAATTTGGCAAAATTATACGTTTTAGCCTGTAATTGGCGGAAAATTTCCAAGGTCTTTGAATTTTTAACTTTTTATCCCCGAAGAATATCGAAATATGGAGGCAATTTTAATGATGGTGTAGACCTTCGTTTCGAAGTATTTCGTGGCTATACGGCAAATCCCATCACAAAACTGATGGAACAATCTCGGTTCAATTTGGAGTGATCTACAAATTAGGTCTTATGATTTTTTGTCGTATCTATATCCCTTATACGTTAGTTTTGTCCCTATTTCTCAAATGTAAGTACATTCTGCACATTTTACACGCATAATTCATACATTAATCACATATAGCAAAGATAGACTCATCAAATTCTACACCCAGTAGCCATATGCGAGCCAAATGCTATGTTTGTAGCTGTCACATAGTTATCCGAAAAGTAATGCACTGTAATACAATCATCCACAAATTACACCCTATTCTACGTTTCTAACTCAATCTGACCCATGAATAGACGAGATACGAGAAAATATCATAGGATACGCCGTTTAGACCGTTAAATGTGGCGTCGTATGGTATAATTCGTTTGCTTCGCTACGGTATTCTCCATTGTATACGGATATCGAAATAAATTACTGCGCATGCAGTGAATAAGATATTTTTAAATTGTATATCTCTTAACAGTATCCGAGAAACAGCAAGCGGAGTTCCACATACGTTGATTCCAATGTAAAGTGTGAGTTCAGGAGTTGTGCTGCTAATGGCAGGCTCACCCCCTACTGTCATTCACAATCGAGTTGGAAAGTCTACAGTATAATCGCAGGCCCCCCATTGCCTACTGCGCGGTCACAATCGATTTGGGGAGTTTTCGTTAAAATAGCAGGCCCTCTTTTCTATTTTCAGACGAATTACATTTGAGGAGTTTCTATTATAATGGCAGACAACTTCCCTACTGCGAGTCTGTGCTGTTATCATTATAATGAAAGGCCCCTTCTCATACTGCCAGCCAGCGTATTGCCAGTCACACCGAGTTGGCGAATTTCCATTAAAATAGCAGGCCATTATGCCTAATGCCAGTCATATTTTAGATTAGTACACTTTGTTTATAATGGTGGGCAACCTTGCCTATAGCCAAATACAATCGGGTAGGGGAGTTTTGAACAAAATTACATGCTCTCTTGCCTTCTGCAAGTCAAATCGAGAAGGCAATTACTTATTACAATGGTAGGCCTTTCTTACTAATGCCAGTTATCTAGAAGGTGGAGAAGGATCCCATTCCTACTGCCAGTCAAAGTCGATGTGGGGGTTACTGATTACAATAGCAGGCACACACTTTCTCGATCGCTACAAATCGACATCAGTGAATATATATAGATCGACATACGAAAGTATATGCATGTCTCGAGCACTAAAAATCGACATCAATTAATATATATAGATCGACATACGAAAGTATATGCATGTTTACAATATTGCAGACCATTTACAGACTAACTGCTGCTAAAAGGGTACGTCATATCGACAAACGGATTGTACTATAAGACGCCGTATTTAGTGGTCTGAATAGCTGGTCCCATGATATTATCTCGTATCTAATCTATTCATTGGTCAGAATGAGTTAGATGAGTTGACTAGGATGAAATTTGTGTAAGATTGTCTCACAGTGCATTACTTTTCGGATAATTATGTGACAGCTACAAACATAGCATTTGGCTCACATATGGCTAGTGGGTGGGCTAATATTCGTGCAGAAGTTGATGATTCTATCTTCTCTATAAGTGATTCAAAGTATGAATTATGCATGTAAAAAGTGCAGAATGTACTTACAGTTGAGAAATAGAGACAAAACTAACGTATAAGGGATAGAGATACGACAAAAATCATAGGACCAAAGTTGTAGATTACTCCAAATTGAACTGAGATTATGCCATTCGTTTTGGGATAAGACTTGCCGTTAGCCAGGAAATACCTCGAAACGAACGTTTGCACCTTCATTAGAATTTCCTCGAAATTTCGATATTCTTCGGGGATAAAAAAGGAAAAAATTTCAGGATCTTGGAAGTTTTCCGTCGGTAACAGGATAAAACGTATAATTTTTCCAAATTTAAATTTTACTAGCTTGTCTGGCACATCGTGCCGCAATCTTGATTTTGGAGGAAGGGGTAAAAATTAGGACCTTCAGGAAACTAAAGCTTAAAACTATGTAGGTGGTCATTATTACCCCTTAAAAGGATAGCTAAACGAAAATTTCACCAAAATAGTCAATGTACAGACACATGGTAGTTATGATTTTATTTATATAGATAGAAGATAGATAAGGAATCTGCTGCACGTACAACACATTTTGGACTATTTCCGCTGGACTTATCCTGCAAACTCGACCGTTATTAATTCTCCCGTCGAAAAATCGCATGAGAAAAATTTTAGAAGTGGATTTTCATCAAGGTTGGTTTATTTCCAGTTACTTGTAGGTTGGTCTTGCATTTATTGTGGGAGAGTAAAATCATTGTTTCAGTTCACTATGAACACCCAGTCCATTCTGGGAATTTGAAATGTTATGGATCTTAAGACCTACCTGTGTACGGGTGGATGCCAAACAAAACGTTTTGTTGAATTATTTTCAGTAGTTTTCAAATTATAAGAAATACCCCTTACACGCACCCGCTTTTGTGTTAAGTCCGCTGGGACTTGTGCTGAAAAACCGTCCGTTAATGATATCTCCCTTGTTAATCCACCTAACGAAATGATGAACATGAGAAAAATATTTAGAAATTGATTCCATTAAGTATGGTAGATTTCCATTAATTTTTGTTATGCATATTTTGTGGGAGTGCAAAATCATGGTTTCGGTTTCGGATAAACCCGCAGAAAATTTAGGTATTCAGAAATATTATTGGCCCTATATCCTGCCCAAAGATAGGTAATGCACTGTGAGACAATCATACATAAATTTCACCCTATTCAGTTTATCTCATTCTGACCAATGAATAGATCGGATACAAGATAATGTCATAGGACATATATTACCTCCATATTCCAGGACTGGCCTAAGGAGTGATATGTAGCCTGTGCCTTCGCCTGGGAACTACTGCCCTTTAGCACCCTCATCACGAAGTATAAAGACTTGTACGCTTTAGAAATTACACTTCCTACGTGGGTATCCCATTTTAGATCTCTCTTTTTCATATGCTACCTCTCATGCGACAGTATCGCAGTGCCATTTTTCAGCAGGACAATGCTCATCCACACACAGCACGTGTGTCTCTGAACTATCTACGTGATGTTGAGTTACTCCCGTGGCTAGCAAGATCCCCAGATCTGTCCCCTATAGAACATGTGTGGGACCAGCTCGGGCATCAACTCTGTCCCAGTGCAAGTATCCAGGATATCGAAGACCAGTTACAACAGTTGTGGGCCAGCTTGCCTCAGCAGAGGATACAACGGCTTTATGACACCCTTCCCAACCGAATCAGTGCATGCATCCAGGCCAGAGAGGATGCAACGTCGTACTGATAAGTGGCTCGTACTGTCAAGTTGTTTATAAATTTGACTCGACTTTGTATTCACTGAAATAACATCACAATACACTCTCAACATGTGAAGTTTCTTTTCGTTTCCTCCTCTCCTAGGTCCTTTACATTTTTCAGGCAGTGTATATTATAGTATTATATACTCGTATTTATACGAGTAGTATTACATTAATTGCACTTTGAGATCGTCTACTTTTCCGTTTTTTAACTTGATTTACGTCGTACCGACGCAGGTAGGTCTAATGGTGACGATGGGATAGGAGTGGGCTAGGAATGACAAGGAAGCGGCCGTGGCCTTAATATTAAGGTACAGACCGATTTGCCTGGTGTGAAAATGAGAAACCGTGGAAAACCATCTTCAGGGCTGCCGACAGTGGGGGTCAAAACCACTATCTCCCGAATGCAAACTCACAGCTACGCACCACTAACCGAATGTCCAACTCGCTCGGTATTTTTCCATTCAATCTGTATTGTTCTTATTATTGAAAGATTATTTTTATTATTATTATTATTAGTATTATTAGTAATATTAACCAACAAGCGCAGGAGAAGGGAAGAAGCGGCAGTGCCAAAACAGCTAAAAAATGAGACCACACAAAGAATTTAAAATTTGAAGATATGTACTAAATAATGTTTTTGTCTTTACTGTTTCAATTTATTTTCAAAAATAACATCAAAGCAATTCAACAAATTTTAACAAGAGAAAACAAAAAAATTTTTATAAGAGGAAATAACAAGATAAGCTTTATAACCTAATAATCAACAATCTTTAACAGGGGAGAAGTAGCTCTCACTTTTACAAGACGAGACTTGCTAGACTATCATTGGTTTGATGCCGAGGCTTGATCCTCTACTAAGAAATGTTTCCCTCCAATTGGAAACAGAATCTTAAATAGTGATTTACTATGAATATGAAGGAAGGAAGCCAAGGTTTCGAAGACATCAGAGGCGATTCGTAACCTCAACTTCAACTCCAAATTTCAATGGCTTAACGGACCAAGAATAGACATTAGAATACCTCTTAATGCATTTAAAAGCTTAGTAGCTTTTACATCACGTGACACTTTATTCAAAGAGTAGCAACACAATCCAAGGATTAGAAAAATTCATAACAACAGGAGCCGAAGCTCATACTAGACGGTCAAGAAAGACATAAGCAAAAGGTTAATAAAAAGAGCGAGAACAAAATGGAATAGGATGATGAACCCACTCAGGCAATCCCGTGACATAACCTGCCACCTAAACAAGGCAGAAGGCCCGATGACACAAAGTGTGAGCGATACTACGTTGGTGACTAAGGCAAGAAAGAAACGTTAACGACCGAAATGCGAGATAGAAAAAAATAGAAGAATTTTGAGAACCTTAGTCACCAAAAGCAAAGTGAACAAGGGGCACGAGGGTCTACACTCGTGCTTCCTTATGAAATTACATTATACTCACTAGGGGGATTACACACCATCCGTAGACAGTCTAAAACGTACCTATTACACGCTAACAGAATATTAGGATGCATTACATTAAAACTAAGATAAACGTGGCACACCCCAACTATTACATGCTAGACGGGAACGCTGGTATCTTCCCGTTGGCACACGCAGAGAAGCTAACAAATTAGATCAGAATATAGAGGCCGTTCGTAGTCTCCTGGGAGAACTTCTCTTATCACCGCGCAGTCCCAAGATCCAGATAGATAACAATGTTATTGGTTTTTACGTTCCACGTACTACTTTTACGGTTTTTGGGAACGCCGAAGTGCCGGAAGTTTGTCCCACGGGAGTTATTTTTACGTGCCAGCAAATCTACTGACACGAGGCTGACGTGTTTAAGCACCCTAAAATACCTCCGGTCTGATCCAGGTTCGAACCTGCCAAGTTAGGCTCAGAAGACCAGAGCTCTACCGTTCAAAGTACTCAGCCCGGCGAGCCAGACAGACACATAAGACCCAATATTACCAGTATTTAAAGAGGTGAGCTAGGCGCTGATTTGTAGGTTTGATTTGAACTGACAAAAGTAGCAACTTACAAACAGATGACGTAAGTTCACGAATACCAGCTCACAAATAGGTTGAATGCTCTACTGATACTCATGCGTTCCAAGTCCATAGGTGGCACTCATAGTCGGAGGTTGTGACATCCATTAAGCAAGTAAGTTGAGTTCATAAAGTTCTGCCTGTCTCAGAGAGCCTATACTGCTCTCAGCCGTTAAAAGTGTTGCCTACCCCTAGGGAGAGGCCGTGCTGATGTTACACTTACTAATTATTATTAGTATTATTATTTATCGTTACGGCCACTAAGGACCGCAGGAACTCAACTGTTTGTCTTTTTGTGGACGCATCAGGTTTTCATCCTTTCGAAGGGTGCTTTCTTCCATGCATCAGAATGGACATGCTTCAGTCGAGTTGGGACTTCTTCTTGATGAACCTGTTTAAGTTTGTCTTTGAGTGGTGCTCGGAATTGAATATCTGTTTTTGTGATTCCATACTTTAAAAGATCCTTGTCGATATTCACCAACAAAGGAGGAATCTTTTTGAGATTTCTGAAGTTGGATAACAAACGTTTACTGATTCTTTCAGCTAGCAGTCTGAAGTGGTGAACGTAAAAAAGTTATCCTTCTATTTCGGATTACGCTTGATATAATTTTGGCGTGGGTGTATATTTCTAAGTTTCTCCGAAGTCTGTAAAAACATTCATTGAGTTTGGGGCCAAGCTTTTTTCGGATAATCCACCTTTCCTTAATCGCTAATTTTTCAAACAGGCTGTGTGTTCGAAGTGTTAAACATTCTTCTGCATATAATGTTTCAGGTCTAGTTACAGTTTGATGTCTACTTATTGTATTTTGAGAGATATACTTTCGGTTATATATGATTTGAGTGAGTCGGAGGGCTGTTTCAAACTTGTTGACACGTGTTAAGATAACGAAATTCACAGAATTATTATTATTATTATTATGATTATTATTATTATTATTATTATTATTATTATTATTATTATTATTATTTTCATTATTACATCAATTTAGGAAGGCTCGGCTTGTGCCGGTAACATCATGGGCTGACTCGGCCTAAGCAAGGAGTCACCCTCTTGATTATGAAACTATAGGTACATATACAGTATCTACAAATATTTACAACAGAAATAATTACAACATATACATTTATACAATAAATATGAACTGATGATGACGCTGAACAATTTCTTATCTCCCCGTTTCTGGAATCTGTTCTTCAGTATTACTAGAACTGCTGCCTGCAACTTCGTGCTGTTTGGCGTAAGTCACAGGAAAAGTCGTTTCTAGAAACTTTCTCACAATGTGGCAGGTGCTTAGGAGGGTGGCTTTCTGTAGTTCAACGTATGTGTATTGATGCAGGTTCACCGAGCTCGATAGCTGCAGTCGCCTAAGTGCGGCCAGTATCCAGTAATCGGGAGATAGTGGGGTCGAACCCCACTGTCGGCAGCCCTGAAGATGGTTTTCCGTGGTTTCCTATTTTCACACCAGGCAAATGCTGGGGCTGTATCTTAATTAAGGCCACGGCCGCTTCCTTCCCATTCCTAGGCCTTTCCTATCCCATCGTCGCCATAACACCTACTGTATCTGTGTCGGTGCGATGTAAAGCAAATAGCAAAAAAAAAAAATGCAAGTTTAATGCGGCCAGAGAGCTGTGCAAGCTTTTTGGAATAACACCGGTACATGATATTACTACTGGAACTGTGGTGATTGATTCTAGTTTCCACAGGCGTTGTATTTCTATTACCAGTTCTGTATATTTTGATATATTTATGGCTAATGTTTGCAGATTGGAGGTGTTTAGACAAGCAATTCCTATAAGGGATGCGGATCTTTTTGATTTATCGATTAAAATAATATCTGGCCTATTGTTGCTGAGCGTGACATCGGTTATGACTTCTCGGTCCCATAGTAGTTTATATCAAGAGTTTTCGAGAACGGGTGGAGGTGTATATTTCCAATGTGCAGTTGTTGACTGAAGAAATCCACATTTTACAGAAAGTTTTAGGTGAATTATTTTAGCTACATGATCTTGTCGGTGTTTATAATCGGTGTTGGCCAAGTGTGGGCAACCAGAGATGACGTGCTATATGCTCTCTGTTGTTCTGGAACAGCAGCGGCAGTTGTCTGAGACAACTGTTGGATCATTCATGATGAATCTACGGTAGTTCCATGGAGCAATTACTTCATATTGGATGGCCAGAACAAATCCTTCTGTTTCTGGGAAAAGACCGGAGTAGGTCAGCCCAGCGTGCGACGCAGGTTTGTCGATATGAGACTGATCCAGTTCGTGGGGGTATTTCCCGTAAAGAGGTGTTTGCTTCCACGTGACCATATTCCTCTCCTTTATAGGTGAGGTAGTAACAGGCATTATTATTATTATTATTATTATTATTATTATTATTATTATTATTATTATTATTATTGAGCCTCTCCCTATTTTCAACTATTGCTGCTCAGTTGTATATAAAATTTTATTAAATACAATAGTGAATTCTTTAATCCAGTCTTGACCTGCTGGAAACGGAGTGAAACACTAAACCTGTTTGTATGGAGATAGAAGGAGCATTTTATTCTCCTGGACTCCACACGGCCGACTTGCCGTTGCCATAGGGACATCGCAATTCACCTGCAATACTGACTGCCCGAAACTTCAACCTCTTCACATGTATTGTGAGGATAAGGGACCAATTATCGGTTTCCTTAGGCTTTCAGACTTCCAATTGGAGAGGGGATGGGGAAAGGGGATGCAGCAAGCTGCTAATTAGAGATCCAAGTTTTCAATACACGCTCTGACAGGTATCATTTCCAATGCGAAAATCAGTGAGTTCCTATACTCTCACGAGGTAAATGCCGGAACTGAATATGAATGGATGTATGAATTAATTTAATTAATTAATTAAATAATCAATCCCAATTATACAATAGACCTCATGTCAGACTACAGAAAATAGTACCTGTCAACAATATATCGTTCTCTTATATGGTTGTAACAGTGTACTGTAGCAGCAGTATTGGTGTGATGGTGCTGAGTGATGCCGTTCATAACGCGTTAGTGCCTCTGACTGCTATGATCGATGTTACTTAGACGATCATTTGTGTTGAGACAGCATTTCCTGGTTTAGTGAGCAATGCAATAGGAAACTAGCTCATCCCACTTACGTAAGTAACAACAATTTAACCTTCAATCTTCTCGCTTATCTAGTCAGTCTTCGGAGAAATGAATTAACAGATATAAGGTACTGGCACAAATAAAACTATAAGACACTTAAGAACGTTCGGAGAGTACATAGAACCGATGACCGCATGAAAAGAGGATTTCTAATAATAATAATAATAATAATAATAATAATAATAATAATAATAATGTAAAGAATATCATCATAGAAAAGAAGGAGTAGCTGAACTGATGAGAAAGAGAAGGTTACAGTTCTATGGACACTTGTTGAGGATGGACAATAATAGACTAACGAAGAGAATCTTTGAAAAAACTGAAATGGTTTCGAGAAGTAAGGTTGTACTTGACGAAGATGGGGGTTCCGGGTGATTACATTATGGACAGAAATCAATTTAGAAAATTCGTCAAAATGTTCCGTGCCGGGCTGTTCGGCTCAGACGGTTGAGGCGCTGACCTTCTGACCCCAACTTGGCAGGTTCGATCCTGGCTCAGTCCGGTTGTGTTTGAAGGTGCTCAAATAGATCAGTCTCGTGTCGGTAGATTTACTGGCACCTAAAAGAACTCCTACGAGACAACATTCCGGCACCTCGGCGTGTCTGAAAACCGTCCAAATTAGTTGGACGTAAAACAATAACAATATTATTACCAAAAATTCCGCGCTCACCACGAGACTGTGGAATCGCTAGTGAGGAAAAATAGGTCCTATACAGTAGAAAAGAAGAAGGGAGTATGATAAAGGATGAAAAGATACTGGCGGAGAGAGAAGGATAACAATACTACAAAGATTGTCAAACGTGATCCATGAATGGCCGAAAATAAACGAAAAGAAAAATTATGTATAAAGAAACCATTGAAGATGGAAGAACGTTTAGAAGTCTAATAAACAAACATAAATGTAGGCTACACATAAACCTAAAAGAAAATATACAGGTTGGGCATAAAAACGCAAAAAGGAACTCAGTATGTGAATGAAGGAATATTGGGAAGAAAAGATTAAACCGTGTGTTAATAAGTTCATACGCGCTCTCTAGTTGAGATTAACAAATCAATGATGATGATAACAGAGATGGTCTTTAGAGTTAATCACGAAATTTACAAATCCAATTTCATGTCCATTCGAGCTAAATTAAAGTGTTATTGTACGAAGTCATAACGGAGAGTCATCGTGCTGGGGCAAAAACCCCGTCTTGGGTTACGGATCTGAAAATTATTAAAAGGGAAAAGGATTTCTTAGAAAGATTCTTGGTCTAACGAGGTCATTAAAGGAGTGACTCGTCTTCTACACGAGATAAAATCACAGGCTTAATGAAAGAGTAGGAACAATAACAAACTACTATGAAATACAGGAGACTAGCTTTCCATGGACACATCAAAAGGATGAACCTGGAGAACCTGGTTCACAAGAAACTGACCCGGAAAGAAAAATGGTAAACTAAACCTCTGTGGCTAAGGAAGGTATACAAAGACTTAGAAGATATGAGTATCGAAGAGAGTGAAATACAAGAAATACCAATTATTAGGGAGAAAATTGTGAATGAGGGGTGCACGCGAGAAATAACTTGCCAAGCTATGAGGTATCTCACTTGAAGAGCGAGAAAGGAGACGTTAGTACCTTAGACGGTAGTGCAAAGAAAAAGTCTTTAGTCTAGGGAATGCAGAGACTGGTGGCTTGCGTCAGCGTGGTCCATAAATGGCTGTAACGATGAATGAACGAACAAATGAATGATTAAATGAATGATGACGATGAAGTTCAGAGACTCATAAACCGTCCAGGATCATTCAATGATAGAAAACTACCCAGTGGTAATGTAATGTACTTTACTGAACCCTTGAACTTACCCTTCCATCGTTAGTCGTCAGCCACAGCTACTTCAATAGAGCAATATCAAAGTCTTAGATCGTGGGGTCGTAGCGAGTACTTACTGTCACTACAATGACCAAACGATGGGGTTCAGAAAAGAGCCTAACTACTTTAAATGAGGAGCAAAAATGTACTTACTAAAATATTTATTCAAAATCACGTTGAACATATTTATTAAATTGGTTAGAAAAATCACTTAATAATTTTACAACGTTTTAACGCAGTAACAATACATAACGTGAGTTTTATCCTGTTAATATTATTGTTCCACAGTACTTAGAAGAATGAAAATTTCATGTAAAATTCGTGGACAGCAAAAATCAAAAAAACCAGAATTAAAACCTGAAAATCGGGCACCATTAATCCGAAGGATAACTGAGAGTTAATCAACACGATACGTGGAAAATCTGACTGTCAACAAGTAGAATTCCAGATTTACATTTAATTAAGGTTATCCACCAGTTTAATATTCTATCGGATATTGGAACATCCCCCGAATTGACCCTTAAACGAACCAAATCGACTATCAGTTGCTTTGGATAGGTTGCGAAACATTACCAGAAAACATGGTGTTCATTACAAGTTAACAACAATTAGCAAATCAAAATAAAATTCCACCATGTATTGTCATCTCGGGACACCCTCAAGTTACAGAATAATCGTGATGCTGAAACATGCATCACCCCAAACAGATGTTCAGAAGGAACGAAAAACGACTTGATCCGAGGGGATCTTACGTTACGTCGCCCTGAAGGAAAAAAACTGCGAAATGCAGGAAACGTTTATTCACTATGCATTTAGAAGAAATGCCAAACACTGAAGTTAAAGAAAAGCGATAAGTCACTTGAAAATGTTCTTACTATACCTACTTTGAGGTCATAAAAAGTTATGTCCTTAAGTTTATTAACATACAAGTCCACATCCAAACAAAGTACAGGAAATCTTTCAAATTTCTATAACTACGACTGCCATTACAAATCTGTCTACCTACACTTGTCCCATTAAACCAAACTACAACTGATCGGTACCACGTCTCACCTAACATAAAGTGAAATAACAGAAAATAAAAATGAAATATTATTAACAGCTAACGAATCGAAACCCCATTCGTAGCGTAAATCCTACATAAATCAACTACGTGTCAACACATGGTACTGCCATAAGATACCGGACATACAAATAAATAAATATAAAAGTAAAGAAAGTAAATAGTTCATCGAACTTGAACCCGCGCGGCTAAGCAGTAATGATCAATCTCCATTAGCTAGGCTTCCACGTGGGGCAACCCTAACATTCATGCCACTACTGATGCAACAATATTATGGGAGCACCTTCTGGCTAGTAAGAATTATGCCGAAACATGGCCTGGATAATACCTGCTAACAATCTTCACATTCGTATTCACTACTGCAGACACTAACATCGTTCAAGTCGATTCGCAAAAATGACTAAGCCATGACTTCACTATATACAGATGACGCCCTAATCCTGTCGTCCCATGTCGGTGCGACGTAAGGCAACTTGCAAAAAAAAATATATATATATCCTGTCGTTACCGGGCGAGTTGGCCGTGCGGTTAGGGGTGCGCGGCTGTGAGCTTGAATCTGGGAGATAGTGGGTTCGAATCCCACTGTCGGCAGCCCTGAAGATGATTTTCCGTGGTTTCCCATTTTCACAATAGGCAAATGCTGGGGCTGTTCCTTAATTAAGACCACGGCCACTTCCTTCCCACTCCTAGGCCTTTCCTATCCCATCGTCGCAATAAGACATATCTGTGTCGGTGCGACGTAAAGCCATTAGCAAAAAAATCCTGCCGTTGAGCCTACGTAGTGTCTACACATCCGTATATTTATATAATACACCCTGCATCCTAAATCTATCGCTGAGCCTACATTAGGATGTCTACACATCATTTACACTATCAGGCGAAATTGAAACTTTAAACACAATGCCCGATATTTAAATCTAATCCTCGATGTACAAAACTCGAAAACATAAGAAAAGGAAGCATGAAATGGACACAAGTACGCATTTACGGAGTTTATCGGTGATTAATAATTCAAGTTGTTTAACGTCCTTCCGTTCTTAACAGACGCCGGGGTGTCGGAATTTCGTCCCACAGTAGTTTTTTAACGTGCCGGAAGTCAACGACATGGAATTGTCACCGTTAAACACCCTTAAAAGCCACTGACTTCAGTCGGGTTTGAACCCGTTAAGTTGGGATTAGTAGACCAATACCGCATCCACTACTCCACTGTGGCCGGCAGACAAAAGTTAAAGCAAAAGTCAGTCTGATACCTCCGACTGTACTGTACACTACATATGCTAAGAGTACAATAGAATCCCGACGAGCAGAAGAGTAGAATTTTGCTTAACTTTTGACTCGATCGTTTCCGGAATACAGTTCGTTATCTCATATTGATCCATTTGTCGTCCTCCATCAACCCTGAAAGTTTGCAACATCATCACGGATACACCCCATATGTGTTCATCAAGTGACTTCAAAGAGTTCCCGTCCAAAACTTAGGCACTTCTAGAGCACTTGAATTACCTTGAGTCAAATCACTCATTGTACATCTGCATGGGCACAGCTGATAATAAAAGATATGTTGTGTTGTTTGAAATTCACCATAATCACATAGAACTGTCTTGCTCTAAAAATGCCACTTATACAAGTTGTCCCTTGTTCATTCAACTTCAGCTCGCAGTCTGTTCATGGACTTCCAGATTGCCCAGTTTTCTGTGTGGCAAGGAGGTATAGATTCCTCCGGTGCCATCCATTCACACAAATTACTAGTTCTTTCCATCAACATGCACCTTATGCTTTTGCAACTGTTGCTTGTAACGGTTGAGTGGTTGTTATGAAGCTTTTCTCGATTTTAATCCCCTTTCAGCAGGTTGATATCCATAGAGGGGATGAGAGGTCATAGTAGATGATTTTCTCCTATCATTGTTGGCAGCCACTTCCCTTCTGATATCAGATGGGGCTCTTCAAGCTCAATAGTTCACTTGATTGACAGGAGTTCGCCACAACCAACCTGAAATAGTCCTTTAACTCTCGTTTCAGGCAACATCAACCTGTTTTGCATGGGCTGACTTAAATACGACACAGGACAGACATATTCTCCTGCTGAATTGTATACGGCCAGTGCTGCTGTTCTTAACGTCTGTGGATGAGTGCCCCAGTTAGTTTCTGCCTGTTTATGGAGATCTTCTGCTTCAACTTAAGGCACTGCTCCTCGTAGGAAATTCGATTTACTGCTCCGAAGTAGTTCACTTTGGTTTTGGATAGACTGAACTCTTTTGATCTGTGCTGGCCGTCATTCGTTCTCCAGTTGCTGCTCATGGTGCAAGTAAAAAGTCTGGTTTGATCACTTGGGGAACTGACGATGACAGCTTTTTGAAATGTAACTCATATGTCTTTAGATCATTTTCTTATTCAGAGGCAGATTCTTTATTTCACCACTCAAATCATAACGCTCCAGTAGTGTACATATGACTGCACAGATTATTTATTTCACCACTCAAATCATAACGCTCCAGTAGTGTACATATGACTGCGCAGATTCTTTATTTCACCACTCAAATCATAACTTTCCAGTAGTGTACATATGACTGCGCAGATTCTTTATTTCACCACTCAAATAACGTTCCAGTAGTGTACATATGACTGCGCAGATTCTTTATTTCACCACTCAAATAACGTTCCAGTAGTGTACATATGACTGCGCAGATTCTTTATTTCACCACTCAAATAACGTTCCAGTAGTGTACATATGACTGCGCAGATTCTTTATTTCACCACTCAAATCATAACGCTCCAGTAGTGTACATATGACTGCGCAGATTCTTTATTTCACCACTCAAATCATAACGTTCCAGTAGTGTACATATGACTGCGCAGATTCTTTGTTTCACCACTCAAATCATAACTTTCCAGTAGTGTATATATGACTGCGCAGATTCTTCATTTCACCACTCAAATAACGTTCCAGTAGTGTACATATGACTGCGCAGATTCTTTATTTCACCACTCAAATCATAACGTTCGAGTAGTGTACATATGACTGCGCAGATTCTTTATTTCACCACTCAAATCATAACGTTTCAGTAGTGCATATATGAATGCGCAGATTCTTTACTTCACTACTCAAATCATAACGTTCCAGTAGTGCATATATGAATGCGCAGATTCTTTATTTCACCACTCAAATAACGTTCCAGTAGTGTACATATGACTGCGCAGATTCTTTATTTCACCACTCAAATCATAACGTTCGAGTAGTGTACATATGACTGCGCAGATTCTTTATTTCACCACTCAAATCATAACGTTTCAGTAGTGCATATATGAATGCGCAGATTCTTTACTTCACTACTCAAATCATAACGTTCCAGTAGTGCATATATGAATGCGCAGATTCTTTACTTCACCACTCAAATCATAACGTTCCAGTAGTGTACATATGACTGCGCAGATTCTTTATTTCACCACTCAAATCATGACGTTCCAGTAGTGTACATATGACTGCGCAGATTCTTTATTTCACCACTCAAATCATAACGTTCCAGTAGTGTACATATGACTGCGCAGATTCTTTATTTCACCACTCAAATCATAACGTTCCAGTAGTGTATATATGACTGCGCAGATTCTTTATTTCATCACTCAAATCATAACGTTTCAGTAGTGTACATATGACTGCGCAGATTCTTTACTTCACTACTCAAATCATAACGTTCCAGTAGTGTACATATGACTGCGCAGATTCTTTATTTCACCACTCAAATCATAACGTTCCAGTAGTGTATACATGAAATTAGAAATAGACGTTGTGCAGTACTTTCAAAAACATCAAAAACCTTATGTTTCTCCCACTTCAGAGAGATAAGATCCTCGGTGCTGCTTCCTAGTATCGGAAATCGAAGAGGATTTCTGTATCTCGCGCGGAGATTTGTCACGCCCGTGCTCGCGCGCGGTAAAGTATTACCCCATTCTTTCGTGAAAATTTATCAGAACATCAAAATAAAATGATGTGCATTTCATCACGTTTCTGAATAAGGACTCCATAAATGAAGGAAGCACGATTTAAATAACTCCTGGTATTGCCGTTAATAAATACACCATACAGAAGTTGATATCCCATATAACTTCAAGGCAGACAAATATTGTTCGTGATAACACTTGAGTTCATGAAGCCGTAAAAGCTAGAACTATGAAAATCGGATCGTACTTCATTATGGTTTGAATGCTGAAGTTTAGTCTGATTTACTCCCTTTCGTTTTTCTGGTTGAAAAATTCTTCTCTCTTTTTTTTTTTTTTTTTTTTTTTGCTACGGGCTTTACGTCGCACCGACACAGTTAGATCTTATGTCGACGATGGGATAGGAAATGCCTAGGAGTTGGAAGGAAGCGGCCGTGGCCTTAATTAAGGTACTGCCCCTGCATTTGCCTGGTGTGAAAATGGGAAACCACGGAAAACCATCTTCAGGGCTGCCGAGGGTGGGATTCGAACCCACGATCTCCCGGATAAGAAATTCTTCACACACGGTATTGCAGACATACGTTTCACAAAGCACACAAGAATTTCTGCTGTTTCTGTCCCTACTCCTAGGACATCTTCCAAATGATACTTGTGTTTTCCTCATGGCATCGGAGAGCCCTGCAAACTTTCTTCTTTATCCTTTGAACTCATTCGCAAGGCTCTATCTCTGATACTAGCAAATGTACCCGTGCATCGCTACAGTATTCTACAATGTATACGGATATCGGAGTAAATTGCTGTACATGAAGTGAATAAAAAAAATTTAATTGCATGTCTCTTGGCGTTATCCGAGAAAAAGCATAGGGAGGTCCGCAGACGTTGTTTCCAATGTGAAGTGCGGGTTGCAGATTTTTGATGATAACGACAGGTCCACTTGTCTGCCGCAATTCACTATACGTTACGTCAGTCACATTTTGATGGGTAAATTTGTTTATAATCGGGGGCACCTATACCTAATGATAAAGAGAATCAGGTAAAAGAGTTTAAAAAAAATGCACGCTCCCTTGCCTTCTGCTAGTCAGATCAAGAAGGGAATTATGCATTACAATGGTACACAGACGTTGGAGAACTACCCTATTCCTATTGCTAGTTAAAGTCGATGTGGGGAGTACTGATTACAACAGCAGACGCCCTCCTGCTGAGAGTCACTATTGATTTGTAAAGTATTAATTACAATGTAAGACACACCCCTTTCTAGATCGCTACAAATCGACGTAGATCGACATACGGAAGTATATGCATGTTCACCTTCATTTACAAAATAACTGCTGCTAAACGGTGCATTCATATTGAAAACCGGATTGTATAAAAATACGACTCTGGCCCCAGTTAGCTATCTAAATGGCTGTCCCTATATTTCCTCGTATCTCATCTATTTAAAGGCAAGATTATTTTAGAAACGTTGAATAGGGTTAAATTTGTGTAAGGTTTTCACACAGTGAATTACTTTTCAGATACTCATGCGACAACTTCAAACATATAATTTGGCTGGTGGACCAATATTCGTGTAGAATTTGATGATACACTCTTTCCTATAAGTGAATCAAAGCATCAATTTTACGTGTACAAAGTACAAAATTTACGTAAATCCAGAAATAGAGCCAAATTTAACATAAGGGATAGAGATACAACAAAACGTCATAGGACCAAAGTTGTAGATCACTCCAAATTGAATGGAGATTATGCCATCCGTTTTGTGATACGACTTACCGTTTAGCCACCAAATACCTCGAAAGGAAGGTCAGCACCGTCATTAAAATTGCCTCCAAATTTCGATATTTTTTTGGGGGGGGGATTTTTTTAACGTCTCTTAAATTTTCCATCGGTTACAGGCAAAAAGCTATAATTTTGCCAAATTTCTATTTTCTAACACGTCTGGGAGATTGTTCTGCCATCTTGACATGGGGGAGGGTTTAAAAATTAGGACTTTAAGGAAACTTTTAAGCCCATGAAACCTATAGGTTATCGTTCAGGATAAATATCACCGACTGTGTTCTTATGCAGATTTGAAACTCCCAACGTGTCCCTCTCAGAGAATTTTGAGAATTTTAGATTTTTCTAGGAATCCTGAAGTCATCAAGTTGTCTGGTACCAAGTTTTAAGTTTCTAGTATGCCTATTATTGTCTCATTAATTCACGTCTGTTTTCATTTTTATGCGTAATTTATATATGTACAGTACAGTATATATATATCGCGCCAAACTGACTTCTATTTATTAATATGGATTATATATTTCACCCGTTTCCGAAGTGGTTCTAGGGGCGTCTTACTCCCACAATATGTTTTCCAGGTAGTAAGTCATACTTGAAAGTCATACTGGAACATACACACATCTATTACCTTGGGCATTCTTGACAATTTATTTTTTCACCCTTTCTCACCCTCTATGCCGAAGGGGGATATTTTTGACAATTTATTTTTTCACCCCTTCTCACCCTCTATGCCAAAGGGGGCTGAATCTGGACTTTAAAAATCCGGAATGTTACTATTCATCTCAGCGACCCGGAAAACTATGGATTAGGCAGTATATTCGATTATTATATCTCACTCCCCCTCCCCCTTTAATTTGAGTTTTAAAAAATCGGGAGTGTAACTATACATATCAGCGACCACGAAAAGTATGGATTCAACACTACATTTGATGATTTTTGTATCTGAGCCCCCTTGCCCCCCTGCCCCTAAGGTTTCTTGGGCTGTATTACCCCCACGTGGTTTGTCTCCTGATACTAAAAATCCGGAGTGTCACTATTCATCCCAGCGACCCCAAAATGTATGGATTCGACACTATTTTCGTTAATTTGTATATCTGACCCCCTCACCCCCCGCCCCTAAGGATTTATGTGCTGTCTTACCCCCACGTGGTTTATATCCTGATACTAAAAATCCAAAGTGTACAATTTCCCTCGGCGACCCCGAAAACTATGTATTCGACACTATTTTTGTTTAATTTGATATATCAGTCCCTCCTCGCCCCCCACCCAAGTGGGAGCAGAAATTTGACTTTTAAAAAAATCGGGAGTGTCACTATTCACCTCAGCGACCTCCAAAACTACAGATTCGACACTATTTTCGATTTTTTTTTACCTGAGCCCCTAACCCCCACTCCTAAGGGGGCTAGAGGTGGCTTACCCCCACAGTGCTCGTCTCCGGATAGCAAATAATACGTGTTCAAAATTTGATTGAAATTGCTCCAGTGGTTTAGGAGGAGATGTGTCATTTCCATACACACATACATCCATTTTTATATATAGTAAGATTGCGAGGCAAATTTGTTTGTGTTGCTCCAACTGCCATCTGAGGTTTCACAAATCTGTTTCAATTGATCTTAAGAAGATAATTTAAGGGAGAGTATTTTCAAGGTTATTTCCAAAATAAAAAACAGAGCTATTGATATCTTCTCACAATAAAAACACACGCAAGAATGGAAATTGACAAGCCAATTTAGTTTCGCCGGTACTCACGTGGGGTAAGAGGTTACCCCAATCAGCTTTGTCCCACTGATAATATATACAACGTACCAATGTCAGAAGATTTATGACAAACAACTCGGGAGGTGCCACACAGTATCCTTGAAAGGTACACAGCAGCCCAGGGTACGGTCAGTGATAGAAGGTAATTTATTACCCCACGCGAGTATTAGAGGGTTAATTCTTTTGAATGGAAACTGTTTTCTAATTCCATGAGCACATTTGCGGCCAATTAATATTCTGAAGAAATAATTTACTTTCCTTCATCACCTTACCACGTGGTTGGTAAGCAACATGTGAACTTCAGACAAAACAGATATATCTGACTCTGCTCTTGTTATAGCTTCATACATAGAGTAGAAGTTGATTATCCGCAGTGCTTCTCCTAGTTCCACCCAATTCAGTCTTGTTCATCGTTAAGGAACTCTCAACTGCTTTGTTAACTTCTCTCGGCGGCTAACAATTGTTCCCAACATAGCTTCTTAGCTCCTCAGGGAACTGTCAAAGCACGTCTTTATAGCAACCCAGTGCGGTAGAGATTTTAATTTAAGCGTCATGAAAGATATGTGGTATTTTTCATTTTTGGTCTTGACGTACATATTTCGTTAACAACATAGCTGTGTTAAAAAAAACATTATTTATTTATTTTATGTTCTGATTCGAAGAGGTTCTCAAAGTAATTTTAGGACCTTTAGATATTTTATTAAAAATGTACTCTGTGAACGCTATACTGAGTTTGTATTATTATTCTTTCAAAATTTTGTCAAAAATGAATATACATATGGCACAGTCGGTGATAATTCGTCAATACAGATTTCGTCGTTAACTTCGATTATAATTCTTGTAACATATTAAACTGTTTCACTTCACCTTTCTGGCCGAATGCTCATATAAAATACTAGAAAATGTACCCGTGCTTCGCTACGATATTCTACATTGTGCACAGATATCGAACTAAATTACTGTACACGTTGTGAATAAGGTTTTTTAAATTGCACGTCTGTTAGCTTTATCCAAGAAACAGCGTGGGGAGGTCTGAACACGTTGTTTTAAATGTTAAGTGCTAGTTGCGGAGTTGTGATGATAATGACAGGTTCGCCTGCCTGCTGCCATTCACAATCGAGTTGGGAAATTTTCATTATAATAGAAGGCCCCCTTGTCTAGTGTGCAGTCACAATCGATTTGGGGAGTTCCGTTACAACGGCAGGCCCCCTTTCATACTTCCAGACACCATCGGTAGGAGAGTTTTGAAGAAAATTGCATGCTATCTTGCCTTCTGCCAGTCAAATCGAAAAGGGAATTATCCATTAACATAGTAGGCCCTCCTTACTAAGGCCAGTTACTCAGGAGTTGGAGAAGGACCCCTATCCTGCTGCCAGTCAAAGTCGATGTACGGAGTATTGATTACAATACTAGACGCCCTCCTGCTGACAGTCACCATCGACTTGTAAAGTCTTAATTGTAATGGCACACACACCGCTTCTAGATCGTTACAAATCGACTTCACTGAATATTTAGAGATCGACATACGAAAGTATTTGCATATTTACATTATTGTAGACTTTCATTTACAGATTAACTTCTGCTAAAAAGTACGTTGTATCGACGAAAGGGTTGGACCATAATACGCCACCTTTAGCGGTCTAAATGGTTAATCCTATGATATTTTCCGCATCTCCTCTATTTATGTGTTAGATTTAGTTAGAATCGTTGAATAGGGAGATATTTGGAGAACGTTTTCACACACCACGTTACTTTTCGGATACTTATGTGACAGCTAGAAACATAGAATTTGGCTCACAAATGGCTACTAGGACGGTCAAAGTTAGTGCCGAATTTCATAATTCTGTATTTCCTATAAGTGTATCAAACTATGAATTATACGAGTAAAGAGTGCACAATGTACGTACAATCGAGAAATATGGCCAAATATAACGGAGAAGGGATAGAGATACGACAAAACGTCATAGAACCAATGTTGTTGATCACCCGAGATTGAACTGAGATTTTGCCATCCGTTTTGCTACGAAATACCTCGAAACGAAGGTCTACGCCGTCATTACAACTGCCCCCATATTTAGATATTTTCCGGGGGGTAAAATGTGAAAAATGTAAATATCGTAACAATTTTCAGTCTGTTACAGGCTAAAACCTATAATTTTTCATCCACGAAGAGTTTACATATAGTCAATCGCAAAGCATATTTGGTTGAAATTCATGAACGGTTCTCTGTTTTCAGCATTACAAAGTCCGGAGTAATGCTGTATCCCTGTGAAGAAGAGCAACAAAGAAATACATTACGGAATTAAAATTCAATTTGTGGATCACGACATTCTAAACTCGAGAGCGTTCTCGTTGTGGGAATGAGCCACCACGTCCTGGTCTTTTGAAGCACTCTGGAAATATGCAAGTTCCACTTTCTCGGAACTAGGTGGTAATTCTCCCTTGCAAACGGAACCGGTGAATGTTCCCAACTTCTTATTGGCAGATATAGTAGAAATTTCTAGAGATGGGCAATGAGAACGGATGTCCGAGAGCATTCTTCGGTCTCTCGCTGATGAGACACGTCTCCTGAGACTCTCCAGAATAGAAAGCTAGCCACCGCCGTCACGCGGTGCATTGAGAGCAAAGACACACTGTGTCGTCACGGTCAAACGGACGAGTCAGGAGGCGGCTTGCTTTGCAGTTCATAGCAAAGACGTATGTGCAAACTGACAAACAATCGGAGCAATGTTCAATTTCACATATGTCCCAAAAATCAATTGCATTTTAATATTTGTTACCAATGTTTGAGTTTCGACATCTCGAACAGATGAATCTTTCCAAGTATCTAGGATGTGTACCTTCCCAGGATAGTAGTGAATCAAGGTGTACGGAAAGTAACGCAGTGAGATTGCAGATACGGCCAACGGTGTTATGTAAGAGAGAAGTCAACACTCTGACGAACCTTCCCCTTCAGAGTGGGGAATGAAAGCAATTAAAAAGCTCAGACGAAATTACCTTTACACCGATCAGGTTTTTCTGACCGTTTTTGCTATACGATAGTGAAGTTGGGCAGACTCAGGATATTGCACCCGTACAGTGGGGGGCATGGGTCTCGGCACTCACAAGGGAACATCCACAATGGTGAAGTCGCCGATCGCGATGAAACTTAGCAAACACATTGAGGTACATGTAAAAACAATGCCAGCATCAATTTTAGGCGCCAACATTCATTAGCGCGTTAACTAAGGGGCCTAAAAATTGTGACATTTCAGGTTCCGCGCGATCAGCGATGAATACCTGCTGGCCAATGCTAAGCCGGCACACACACTTCCCGTCTGGAGACACACCCTCTGCACCTCCTTTTACCCTCCAACTGGTTCTCCCCGGCACGTTCCCCTCCCTTCTCCTCGCGCTTGCCGGCTGCTTGGCTGTGGAACGAGACCGGCGCTATATTTTGCTTCTTTACGTACTATAATTATTGAAATCCTTTAAATCACGTTCCGTTTCACACATAATGATAATAAATAACCTAAACGTATTTACTCATATTTTATGCAAATGTTATATTTTCATTCCTGCTAATTCCGGTGGGTAGTCAATTCGTGGGTACAACCCCGAGTTAAGCACCATCGGGCGTGGACAAACGTGGTATAAGGTACCGCGTACGACCTAGGCTTAAATTCTTATTTACGTCTGAAACACCTTGAAGCTGTCGGTAGTGTCATTTAGAGTGGACATACATATGAAATTTATTAAAATAAATCACCCACCTTGAAACAACGTTAAATATCCTTTTATTTAAAGAAATTACGTGCCCGGGTAGAGGATCTCAATGAATGTAATGAGATTTTGTACCTCGGGATATCAAAATATGGTTACAGGTCCAGACCTTCTTTTCATGTCCACTCCCCTACCCCCATTTTGTGTACGCTATCAGTTGTGTCATAACGAAACGAAATCGCGAACAAAAGCAATTATAAACTCCGAGTGAGAAACTGCTGGTATTTCCCGTATTACGTACTCTGGTATAAGGAATCTACATAGAATGTTTTTATTTGTGCTTGTATTGAACGATGTATTTATGTTGTGCAGTGAAAGGCACAACACATTTCAATTGCAGCCATTGTTGTCGAACATAAATCAATTAAATGCATAGACAACTTTGATATGAGTATGACATGGAATGATTGACGTAATAAGCAAAGTCTTTAAAAAGAAATAAAGATGTGCATTTATATATGCAGTAGATATACCGTAATCACAGACAGAGCTGTAGTCCTACTTACTCGTACTTTTGCGCTATAGCTGACAAAGGTCTATGTATTCAACAAGTAGCCATATTAAAGTATCGCACTACAGTCTTCTGGGTACAATGGCAGTTACATACGTAAAAGTGTACATGGCTATTGTGAGAACTGGTACAACAATGTAAAATGCCTATACAATGTGGAAATTCCAAGGGAGAGCTATGAGGAAGGCTGATAGCGTACGCAGTGTAGCACAGGTTCTGTTCGTTAGATAAGCAGACGGCAGCGCGGGGAGAGGGAAACGAGTGGTGCTGAACCAGGCGGGTGGAGGGAAGGAGGAGCAGAGGTGTGGCACAAAGCAGTGTTCCGGCTAGCATTGGTCAGGAAGAATTCATCGCTGTTCGCGCGGAACTTGAAATGTCGCAACTTTTAGGCCCCTTAGTTAACGCGCTAATGAATGTTGGCGCCTAAAATTGATACTGGCATTGATTTTACATGTACCTCAATGTGTTTGCTAAGTTTCATCGCGATCGGCGACTTCACCATTGTGGATGTTCCCTTGTCAGCGCTTTTCACAGGTCCTTTTACCAACGAGAACAGCCTGAAATGTATGTTCGCCACAGCTAGTCAAAATTGCAACGATGCTGATTAAACGAGGTCACATATGACGTCAAGTTGATAAACATCCAAGATAACAGGAAATCATGGTTATAGTTGGAGACATTGGGCGATTAATGTTCAACATCGATAATGGATGATTCCGATGATTTTACATCCGATAGCCTATTGTGAACTTATCCTGGTACCATTCTGGTATACCAAATAGTTGTATCTAAACACGACTGTCATTTTCATTTTACACATTCATGATATTCAAACATATTGTATACTAATGGATGAAATAATATTATACATGATCATAGATGGTTGGATATATCTACTCTACACAGAAAACAACTGAGATATGCAGGTCGGTCATTTTTTATTCAATAAATCCCCATTCTATCACATTGACGAAACCAAAGGACATTATTAAGTTCGAGGCTAAAAGAGAAAAATTATAAACATAATAATTAATTACTCTGATAGTTTCCAAGCCCGTAATTTAAATTATCATTCAAGTTACTCCCGTAAAATAAGGGATAATGACCATTGATATGCGCCTTTAACAACGTAATGCAGTGGAAAATCTCTTGCATTGTTTGGCAAATATCATCATCCTGTTACACGAACACTAGTTTACATAAATCATTAATTTACTTTCTTTCAGCTTCTAAAATGTATCAAAGTCCATATTTGTTGAAATTCTGAATTATAGGTATAGTAGTTTTATGATATAAACGTAGGTTATCTCAGATTTTAGAATTATCTTGTCACATATCCCATTTACCGATACTAATTTCCAAGTCAGATTTTATAAACTTTCCATTACTCAGATTTGTTTCCGTAACAACATCCTACCTAATAACGTTCTTTCTGCAGTAAAATAAATGCAATTGAAGTCTGATCTAACCTACTCTGAGGTTGCCAACACATAATGGCGTACGCATGTAAATCTGAGGACGTATCTCCCTAATGAAGTAATTAAATGAAATGGCAAATAAAATAATACTGTATAAAACAAGAAAGCAAAAAATAAAACCCCACTGTGTAAATGAAACAAATAAAACAACAAAACAACACACCTCTGAGACAGTACAACTTAACCTAGAATTAACTACAATTAAACTATAATAAAATAAATGGCAGAAGTCCTCCTAGTTATATGCCCCGTTTAATTAATTAGTGATGGTGTCATTTAAATATCATCTCAGTCTTAAGCAATGTGACACAAACATAGCTATGTCCGTCCGTTAGGTCATCAGCCCAGAGGCTGGTTCGATTCACAAATAGCACCACCAAAGGTTATGCAATTATAAGGAAACCGCAAAAACCAATGGCAGCACCAAAATGAGGCGTACTAGGCAAGACGAGGAGTGAGGTAGTTTGCCATTGCTTTCCTCACTGGGTCAGAAAGTGCTATTGCAGCACGACTGACCATATGAGCAACACCTTTCATAACACTCAGATGCACTAGTCGTGCTCTGAATGTCATTACTCAGCACCACCCATACCCCAGCAGCTTCCATATTGGCTGCTTCTTGAAAGTTACCCGTTTTAACCTGCCGTTGGCATGGATCTCTCTCTGATTGAGGAACAGCGCATCAACATCAAGTCTCAGAGCTCGTGTGGCCCGAGTTCGACCGGATTTGGCACAAGGGGGCAGGTGGATCCTTCATCACGACAATGCGCCTGCTCACACGTCGCTCGTTGTGCGTGAGTTTTTGGCCCGAAGCTCAATCACCGTGATAGACCACCCGCCTTATTCACCCGATTTAGCCCCTTGTGACTTCTTCCTGTTCCCGAAATGCAAAATGGTGCTTCGGGGGCGGCACTTGGGTGATGTGGAAGCCATCAAGGGAGAAACGACACGGCAACTGAACAGCATCACAACTGAAGACTTTCAACAATGTTATCAACAGTGGAAACGCCGTTGGCAGAAGTGCATCTTGTCTCAGGGAGAGTACTTTGAAGGAGACCATATTGTAATACCTGAATAATTGTCAAATAAAGTTATTATTCAACTTTTATACGTATTTTCCGGACATACTACGTATAGGTGTTCAAGGTCTCTATTATGTGGGACATGAACGCGAAATATGGGGTAACTCGTCCCGCTGCGGCGTATATACGTTTCAAAATATATATAATGTAACACTGGAACTTAAATTAAAATATGTCATAAACTCAAGAACATACCACATGTCGTATTTCAGTTACTAAATATACGTAGTTTAAGTTTACATATAATCTACTCTTTTGGTATGTCCCGAAGAATCTGCTTCTGCCAACATAAGAATAATCGTCGTTTCCATCAGTACCGGTACTCAATAGCACATTACCTCGTCCAATACATCATTCAAACGTAGATCAACAAATATATATATATGAGCCACACACCAATCATAAATCTAACACTTCACATGTAACTTAACAATATCATATATTCCGAAGACAATTCAACAAAAAACACATGACGCATTTATGACATACCTGCTTATATCCTGAATTATAATTAACTGACATGTTCTAGGCTCCAATCCCTTAATATCTGCCTGGACTAACACGTACCATCAAATGTACCAACCAGCTCCTCCTATGTTACTACTGTATCCCAAATTAGGCCTATATGAATAATAAAAAAGCAAAATCATCTCCATACAAGCCATGAAGGCCCTTGGAGGGGTGGAAGGTAAAGGCTTCCACTTTTGTTAACCTCGGCACGTGATGGGGTAGAGTGGTTACCTCTACGCCAGGCCGCCTTTGCCCCAATGAATTAACCTTGTACTCATTACTGCTTTAGGCTGAGTGAACCTCAGGGCCATGAACACCTCAGGAAGTGGAAATCTCGTTTCTTAAATTTTACGA
This sequence comes from Anabrus simplex, assembly GCF_040414725.1. Taxonomy (NCBI): domain Eukaryota; kingdom Metazoa; phylum Arthropoda; class Insecta; order Orthoptera; family Tettigoniidae; genus Anabrus; species Anabrus simplex. Next base: position 184,113,204 of record NC_090267.1, read on the forward strand.
CTTCGTGACGGGGAATAGAACCCATGTCCTTCCAAGTGAACCGAACACGCCTTTACCGCCCCGACCATGCAGACCCTTATGTAAATAATAGGTAAAGTAATTCACACCGCACACGAAAATCACCACACGGTTCACCAATAACTCTTGACATTATATATTATTCAAACTACCGAAATCGAAATACCACTAGTATAGCATAATCAAACACACGCCAATCGAAATAGCAAATTTAGAAAGCCAAACTCGGATAAATACGCACCGAAATAATTCTTACTACGACTCGCAATAGCACGTTACGTCTTTGCTCTCTTCATCGTTTCGAATACCTAAGGGCAAATTAGGCTTTATATATTGTACATCTTATTCCTAATCAAGCTAAAAAGAAGACAAGAAGAACGTTGTTTCAGCCTAGATTACAAAGCAGGTCACTGACTTGGTTGCAGGGTCCAGGTCGCACATGGCTTACGTTTCCTCTTCACTGTCACGGCGCTTAGGGTTCACAGCCACGTTTAGCAGCACATCATTGAAATTTAGAGCAAGTTATGAACTTGAAACATACTTTTGTAGGTCTTACTTTCATATAACTATGATTTAGTGCTACCAGCTATCGCCAATTTTTCCATTCAGTTCCAATTTGGAGTTTTAACTTGGAAAGCTTTAGCTTTTAAGAACATCAACAGCAGCTGACTGATCGTCTACTTTTCAACACAGCGAGAAATTGGAATAAAAGAATTTCTACTTAATACGCCTTCTCTAATACCTTCAGAGAGTATAGTTTAAATAATGTTGACACACGTGACGCCACCAGCGTACTGTCAATCAATCAATCAATCAATCAATCAATCAATCAATCAATCAATCAATCAATCAATCAATCAATAGTGATCTGCATTTAGGACAGTCGCCCAGGTGGCAGATTCCCTATCTGTTGTTTTCCCAGTCTTTTCTTGAATGATTTCAAATAAATTGGAAATTTATTGGTAAGTTATTCCAATCCCTAACTCTCCTTCCCATAAACGAATATTTTCCTCAATTCGTCCTGATGAATTCCAACTTTTTCTTCATATTGTGATCTTTTCTATTTTTAAACACCCCACTCAAACTTATTCGCCTACTGATGTCCTCCCACGCCGTCTCTCCACTGACAGCTCGAGCAGCTCGTCTTCTTTCTCCCAAGTCTTCCCAGCCCAAACTTTGCAACACTTTTGTAACGCTACTCTTTTGTCGGAAATCGCCCAGAACAAGTTGAGCTGCTTTTCTTTGGAGTTTTTCCAGTTCTTGAAAAAAGTAATCATGGTGAGGGTCCCATACACTGGAGCCATACTCTATTTGAGGTCATGCCAGGGACTTGTATAACCTCTCCTTCACATCCTTACTACAACCCCTAAACACCCTTATAACCATGTGCATATATCTGTATCCTTAATTTACGCTCTCATTTATGTGATTACCCCGATAAAGATCTTTCCTTATATTAACACCTAGGTACTTACAATGATCCCTATAAGGAACTTTCACCCCATCAACGCAGTAATTAAAACTGCAAGAACTTTCCCTATTTGTGAAACTCACAACTTGACTTTTACTCCCGTTTATCACCATAACATTGCCTGCTGTCCATCTCACAACATTATCGAGGTTATTTTGCAGTTACTCACAATCTTGTAACTTATTTATTATTCTCGCCGCTTAGATACTTTCCTCTTCTTTCATTGGCCTTCATCACTTACTCTTGTTGGTTTCATCTTATGTAATATGCTAACTACAACGTATTGAAAATAAAAATTAATACTAAATGGTTATTATACACACAATTAAACTGCTCTAATAACTTTAGAGTCCAAATCTCACTGTTAAAATTTGCTGTTCTCTAGTATTTACAAAAGACACTAGGAAAGTTTTGCAATACGCAAAAATGATTGGCTGGACACCCGTGTTATGGTGAGGGATGAAGAGAGGGGTGTAAACCGGTCTAGAAGACAGCAAGGCGCGACCTTCACACCAGTTGTTACCACGCATTGCGACTGAAAGCAAGTTAAGATGTCAGTGTGGTCTAAAGGTGAATATCGCGTGATTACCCTCTACAATTTTGCTCGTGGATTAACTGTTGATCAGTGCCTGGAGTAAATGACTCCTGTGCAGCGAAAAGAGTGTCCACATCGGACAACAATTTTCCTCTGGTACAAAGAGTTCCAGAGGGGAAATTTTGGGGTTGAAGATGATTCTCATTCTGGGCGACCGTCTGAATCAGTGACTGAGAAAACATTGAAGCTGTGAGGAAAATGGTGCAGCAAGAGAGGCGGTTGACATATCGGCAGGTAGAAGAGACCCTCCACATCCCCGCACCAGCTATTCAATCAGTTCTACACGACCATCTCCATGTTAGAAAGGTTTGTTCCCTTTGGGTGGCCCATTCACTTTCAGAGAAACAAAGGGCACATCGAGTGAAATGGTGCCGAAAAATGCTAAAACAGTTTGAAAATGGGACTTCGCGTAACGTCAATAGTATCGTTACAGGCGACGAAACTTGCCTTTATTATTGCGATGTCCAAACAAAATCCCAGAACAAGGTGTGGCTGTTTGAAGATGAGGGTACTCCTGTGACTCTGCGAAGATCAAGGTCAGTGAAGAAAAGGATGATTGCAGTATTCTTCACTAAACGGGGGATCCTGACTCGGGTTGTGCTAGAAACACAAGGGACAGTTACTGCGAAGTGGTACAGTAAGACTTGTGTGCCTCGGGTCATCCAGGCTCTCAAGCAGCTCCGTCCAAGGTCACGGCTCAACACTTGGATCTTGCATCACGACAATGCTCCAGCACATCGTGCTAATGAAGCAATGGATTTTCTTGCCAGATCAGGGTTGACTGTGCTAGATCACCCTCCATACAGTCCCGATCTTGTCCCATGTGACCTCGCACTCTTTCCAGAAGTGAAGACGAAGCTGAAAGGGTGGCGTTTTGCATCCGACGAGGAGCTTCTAGCAGCATGGGATCAAGAGTGTGAAAATGTAACCGAAGAAAAGTGGCAGAGTCGGTTCAGTGGCTGGTTTCGACGTATGGAGAAGTGTACTGAGTGTGGTGGAAATTGTTTTGAAAAAAACTAAAGCGTTCGCTCACATTGCAAAACTTTCCTAGTGCCCTTTGTATATTACTGCCGCCACGTATATCTGTACCAAACAAGGAGCCTTCTTAAGTCCATCACCATATTTGAGGGAACATTGCCACGCTCTATTCCTCGCCTCTGCATTCTTGCTATTTCAGTTGGTATTTCTAATTTGCACCATGGGTAAACGGCACAATATGTTATTCATAAGTAGCAAGTAACTAATATAACAGCAGAGACAATGATTGCTGGTGCAAAACAGTTGAAATATTTTTGAAATGAAATGGCGTATGGCTTTTGGTGCCGGGAGTGTCCGAGCACAAGTTCGGCTCGCCAGATGCAGGTCTTTCGATTTGACTCCCGTAGGTAACCTGCGTGTCGTGATGAGGATGAAGTGATGATGAAGACGATATATACACTCAGTCCCCGCACCAGCGAAATTAACCAACTATGGTTAAAATTCCCGACCCTGCCGGGAATCGAACCCGGGACCCCTGTGACCAAAGGCCAGCACGCTAACCACTTAGCCATGGAGCCGTACTGGAACATCGGTAAGACGGGAGAACTGTTAACTGTTTTTAAGGGTAAGCTAAGTTAGTTTTAGTCACTGAACTGATACACTACGACCATTGTGGTACAGAAAAAACAAAAACACGCTTCACGAGATAAATCTTCTTCGTTGCGGTTCGCACTCGGGCTCAAAGAATGTAGCTCTATTCACTTTAACTCGAAATCTATGAGATTCTTGTTTCAGCTGCCGGCCTCGAGAATCTCGAGTGAAAAGAATTCCCGTCCCTATAATTTTCAGTCCCATTTTTTGTGGGAGTGCTATAAGATCCTTCGACATATGACCTTGATCCGAGTACATTTAGACTTTATATCAACCTCAGAGACGTTCTCATCTTAGCGACAGGCATGATTTGCAACATCATTGTATTTGTATAATTGTTATTGCGGAGTTTAGTGGTAGACTTGGCATGATTTATTCATAATGCAGTGGCATATAAGAAAATATGAGATACTCGGCGTTGTTTTGCAATGTTCCTTCTACGTTTCTTCACGGTTTAGGATATGATATTGTTACCTACATTGTCTTAAATCCGCACTGGGAGTCGTAGATAATTTATAGAATTAAACATATAATTTTCTTTTTCTGTGTAAATAATTTCTTCCATTTTGTATTTACAGGGTGCTGCTAAAGGATAAGTTCCAGAGATGACAAAAATGAAGGAACATTATAGTGTTGCTTTTCTTCGTAGTGAAAGTGATAATTAACAAGTGTGTAACATACATTGCGAGAAAAATGAATGTGTCGGAATTTAACACGTCCTTAGAGACGTACTTGCTCATGATGCGTGGACCTAAACACTTACCCATGCAAGTAGTGCTTCCCATCACTATCGTTTATGCGCTCATCTTCGTCACTGGCATTGTTGGCAACATTGCGGTATGTGCAGTCATCGTGCGCACCTCCGACATGCACACTGCTACCAACTACTACCTGTTCAGCCTCGCCATCTCCGATCTCGCACTGCTCCTGTTGGGTAAGTAGAATTTCAGTGCATATTGGTAACAATATATTGTGTGGTTTTCACGTCTATACTTTAACCATCCTCAAACTCCATCTGCTATTCAAACATGATGTAGTGTTTGGTACTGCATTCAAGGATGTGGAAACATCCGACTTGTTAATTTGGTTGTATATAGCTCTTAACTATATCAGGTCTAATTGATATGTAATTCAAAACTTTAACACAATCCGTGATCGTGACCGAAATGAAAGAAAAGGAGTACTGTTGATGGGTGAGCTTTATGTCTATTAGAATACAAATATGGACGGTGAGAGATCTCTCCAAACGGGAATCTGGTAATATGTTAACTATTCCCTTGAAGAAAATGAATAAGCTACGAATTGCTTACATTATCGAAAGTCTTAAAGTCCAAATTCAGTTGAAGAAGCTGTAGAAAGTATAAGTAGGTATTATTAAAGGGAGAAAATCTTGAAGCCGGTGTTGGCCAAGCAGTAGGTGGGGCTTTATGACCAACAGTATATGGACCAGGGACAGACCTCAGAGAAGCAAATGTGGTAGGCGACAGTGTTGGATATAGCAGCTCCTAACATGCAGCCTTACACTGTACCGTTACAGGAGGCAGTAGAAAGTTTGATTCATCAGTTGCTGATTTGGGAGTATCGGGTTGAATCCGTAGTAATAATGATAAATATCTGGGACAGGAGAATGGGACATAAGAGTTTCTTCATTTGCTGCTTATTTTAACTTACCTCTCTGAAGAGAAATTGGTGTTCTCGGTGTGTCTCCTGGCCTTGGAGGAAAGACATCTCGCACCATCAGTGCGAAAAATGTTATCTCATTGACCCAGTCTTGACCTTAGGTCAGACCCATGACTGACCAGCAGTCGTTCACTTCAATGTCTCATCCTCATTACCCAGGACTAGATCGCCAACTGTCAGTGAAGAAGTGATAAATCCGAAGGAGCTTTGGAGACTGGAATGCATAGCCTTCCATCGTCAACAGAAAATTTCCTTCATCCCTCAACGGTTACTTTTGTACAGTATTAGTTCATTGCTGAAAAATATGAATTGTGTTGGTCATGGAATAGTGAGTTTTCTTCCATATGTGAAAGTGAATTGTGTACAAGCGTACGGAAACAATGCTTACCTAGCGTCGTGCAGACCTCTGTCTTTTCATTCATACAAGTCTTGTGTAGACTTGATATACTTGCTTTCACGCCAATATCCATGGTGTCCTATCTCGCTAACAGGTGAGGCACCGAGCGGTAAGTGGACTCACCTGATGGCTAACAACAGTACTAAAAAGGAAGGAATTGAAGATGGTAATTTATAGGCGTTAAGTAAGTTGGTCGTTAAGAGTTGAAACTCATATGATTTCCTATAGAGGGAGAAGCGAAATTCGCGCACTCGGGCGTCGCAGCGCGACTCATTACGTGCCAGAAATAAAAAATATCTCTCACAAAAGTTCGTCCTGCGAGTATGTCCGGCAGAAAAAGGACGTTCAAGAGCGGCAATCTAGAAACACTGTAACCATATGTAGGGTACCTAACTCTGTCAGCACATATTATCCGTTCTGTACAGTTGGTTCAGCGGTTAGAGTTTTGGCTTAGCATTCAGGAGGTCGAGGGGTCGGTCCTGGCTTGAGGCGTATGTTTTTTATTTCGTAAATGTAGTCTAGATGGTATGGTATCTGGCATCTTAATCGTCAACAGCGATTGTAGCGGGTCCTCTAGAAACCATTTGCACTTACGTACTACGATCCTAGAAATGGACGAACAATCGTTTTCATTGGTCAGCTTTGAAAGACGCCCTTTCCACGTCGTGGGCGTGAATTTATTCGCTGTTGACGATTAAGATGCTAGATACCATACCACCTGGACTACATTTAAGAAATAAAAAACATACGCCTCAACCCAGGATCGACCCCTCGACCTCCTGCATGCTAACCCAAAACTCTATCCCCTACTGTAAAAGTAGAACAGTAAGTTTTCATTTTCTCCCATAAAGCTCTCTTTTATTCGTGTCAAACTGGGCCAAATTGCATCCTCCTCCCCTCGTCCCTCTCTTTCTCTCCCGAAATAGGGAGATATTCTCTTCATCTTTCATCGGATCTCTCTCTTTCATTATTCAGTTGCAAAGCGAGTTAGCTGCAGGGTACGTTTCCTCTTGTTATAAGCTTGCATTCGAGAGATTGTCAGTTTAAAGTCACATCGTCGGCAAACCTGACGATGGTTTTATATGGTGTCCTATTTTTAGAACAGGCAATTGCAAGGACTGTACACTTCATCATCATCATCATCATCTGTTTACCCTCCAGGGTCGGCTTTTCCCGCGGACACAGCGAGGGATCCCACCTCTACCGCCTCAAGGGCAGTGTCCTGGAGCTTCAGACTCTTAGTCGGGGATACAACTGGGGAGAATGACCAGTACCTCGCCCAGGTGGCCTCACCTGCTATACTGAACAGGGGCCTTGTGCAGGGATGGGAAGACTGGAAGGGATAGGCAAGGAAGAGGGAAGGAAGCGGCCGTGGCCTTATGGTAGGTACCATCCCGGCATTCGCCTGGAGGAGAAGTGGGAAACCACGGAAAACCACTTCCAGGATGGCTGAGGTGGGAATCGAACCCACCTCTACTCAATTGACCTCCCGAGGCTGAGTGGACCCCGTTCCAGCCCTCATACCACTTTTCAAATTTCGTGGCAGAGCCGGGAATCGAACCCGGACCTCCGGGGTGGCAGCTAATCACGCTAACCACTACACCACAGAGGCGGACTGTACACTTTCTGACACAAAAATATTGAGTCTCTGAATACAAGCACGACCGAAAGAATGCGGGGTACTATCCGAGAGATTGTTCAACTAATTAATACTCTGAAGTTCATGAAGAGTTTGACAATATAAGGTCGAATTTCTATGACATTAAAATTAATTTACATAAAAATATTCGCTAGAAGTAACCGCTAATACTGCTTGTCACTTTCTCAACATCAGAAAGCTACCCAAATGCATTGTTAAGCTGTGTATTAGATAATTGTACATATTAAATAATCACACAAGAGTTACAGTACATCGAGAAAGACTATTGCTTTGGATGAGGTACAGGAAAACTGAAACAGTTTTTAAATGTGGGAAAATCAAAATCTCTCTATGTTGTGCCCTACATCCTCCAATACACGTCAAGCGAATGCTGAGAACGTATCGGAAGTTCTGTAGTGTCGTATAAATACCTACCTTTGGGTCGTAAATTTTGGCACATAGCTTACTAGCTGCTCAGTCGGCTGCGTTCGTGGATATGATCGAGCGACTTAGAAATACATTAAGAGGTACAGGAGATATGCCTAAGGTTTTACTTTATCTCAAATGTTGTGTGAGTTCGAAAATTATTTCATTAAAACAAATAACACTTCATTGAAAAATAAAGATGGATGCAAACTCCAAAATCAAACATAACTCGTAGGCTAATTACTGTAATTACATAAGATTTTTACGAATAATTCTGCCATGAAGTGGCATATTCCTCTGGCGATCACCGTTGACTTATCTCGTATGTGCTGGAGTGGTGTCTAGGTGTAGGCAGACTCTCTTTAATTCATAATGGAGTTTATCTTAAACAGAGTATGCACAGTATTAGGGAGGAGTAACTTTGCATTACTTAAATTACCAGTTCCCCAGTCTAGGGAAATATTTACATTACACTACAGGACTGAAATTAGCCTATTAAACAAATACTTAAAAACTACACACGCAAACATCATCGTTCATCAGCTGGGATACGAACACTGGACCCCTATCGTATCCATGCAATTTCTCTAAGTGTAACATAACTACAAACGAAAGACACATTACAATGACAATACACGGAATAACACGTGCATCTTCGATCCCCCGTAATAAAGTACAATTATGAAATGTGTAGATTCTTGCAGCTTTCAAACTAATACAGACGACCTTGTTTCCAAGCCATACTGCCTGGGCTATTGCCCTTCTTCCTGGGTGAAGGGGAACTCAAACCAAAATAAATTACGTTAGCAGCAGCATTCAGCCTTCCCTTTACCTCTCCAGTCATGTTACGTCACATCAGCGGCCATTATTCTTGCCATACAGACTCTCATAAATTATCAGCCTGACCATCTGACAGTAAGTCTATTCGGGCCCGTTACTTATCACATTTTCATTTATTCATTGCATACATGCTAATAGGAAGCTTAACTGCCTGGCCCTTTTTCATATCATTATATATCGCGAAGTATAAATTCTAACAGTTTGTGCGTATATCTGCACACAATACAGCTCATCTGCGGAGCTTTCTACAGGCCGTTTAACATCGTACATTATGCATTTATCTTGTGCGTAACCACGCAAATGAAGGCTTATACAGCCTGGCCACCAACGGGCTAATCAAACTTATTCATCTGGTCTTGGCATCATATCCCTGAACTCTATGGTCCACCGTTCAAACCGTACTCATGTCTGAGAGAGTATTTGAGGGAATAGTTGTGATGATCTTACTGAGTACAACGCTGACAACATCAAGTTGTGGAAACCATATCTGTAATACATGCTCATGCAAATATATCTATAACTAGCTCACCTAATTCACAAGATTTGCCTATGATGTCAATAGACCGTACAGGTCTCCTTCTCTAAATGATCTTACACTGCAACCCCTCTCACCGAAATATATCATACATCTATTTACATAAACAAGAATCAAACCTACAGCTGTGAACAAATATGACCTAACACACCCAAATGGAAGAAACTACACTATCCACGCATGCAAATCCTGAGTGTGAAGAATATATCATTATTGCTTGAAGGGCGAAAAGTATTTACAAACATCAGCGAAGCTACCCTGTCATAACCCATGCTTAAAATAGAGCCTGTCCCACTTTAATATCTGCTGATCTTAGCGGTCTTCCATGGCGGACCATAGGCCTTTAGCACACCATGGCACAGCTGTTGTCCCTCGTCCAGGGTCTTCGGTTCCACATGGTCTTGCTTCTTCTTAATCGTTGCTCCTGGGCTGCTGGCTCGTTCACGACCGTGTTGATCCTGGCTTCTGTTTGATACTAGATCTTCTCCCGGCAGCAACTGACGTCTTCTGGCACCTTTTCATACAACTGGGGCACGCCGTTATGTATCAGCGTTTACAGTTGAGCGTACGTGCGGTGTAATGTTAACTGAAAGGAAATGCAGTTTTAATATCTGTATCTGTTTAAGTGCATATTCCCTTATTATCGCAAAGCACCGTTACTCGTCATTTATTTGACAGAAAGTTTTAAAACAAACAACGTGCTAAACCGCACACGCACCTCTATTATAGCAACTTGTACAGCAAGGTTCTATGCTAGTTCATCTTACTTCCTGCTAAGCTTACTACTGTTAGTGCGATTCACCTAGTTTCTCCTAGCTTAGCGCCCTGTACATCGGCAGATTTATTTCTGTCCACATGAAGACTTCAAATACAATACTGCTAATCTACGCAGCTGAGTCTGAACTCACACAGTTCTGAGAGCAAGTTAGCATTCAGGCGTTACTAGGTTTATGCCTACACAGCGGGCGATTCTAGGTAGAATATCTCTAATTCCCACCATCGTTAACTAATTGCTGCTCGGTTTTATAATACCGGTTTCAAAGTAGCTGACCGGTATTTTAACTGCGCAGACATAGAAAAGTTCTCCAGATACCTAACACAGTTCTGAGATGCTTTGTTACACAAATTTATGCTTCAGCGCGATCGACACGCGTCGTCAACCATGAAAAGAGCCGTTTCCTAAGAAAAAAAAATCTTCCTCTTCATTTTTCTTAAATTCTACATTCATTGTTTTCCCAATTAGCAGCGAGGAGGGGTTTCTCCTCTGGCTTGGAGCAAAAACTGCCTCCAAGTCAGATAGTTATTTCCCCCGCCAGTATAGTGAATAGAGATTTTCCGACTCATCGGGTACTCCTACTAAACAGACTCTACACTATTCGCCTCGCCCCCGAATTAAAGAGTGTTCACTGCTTACGGCTGTCTACGGCCTGGTCATTCCAGCTCTGGAACTTTGGACTGTTAGATCGGCAGCGTAGTAATTTTCGTTAAAAGTGAGAAAATGTGTGGTTTTTCATTTGATCGAGTATCATATGATAACATTGCTTTTAATCGCAACAATCCTACTGGCGTCATTGTAATGACCTATGTTGATTTCAATTGGGAAAACCACTAAGACAGTCTTTATGAGCATGTAAAAGGCAGGTGGAGAGTGAGTGTCTGCCATTAAAATGAAAACACCCCAACTTGATTGTGACTGATCGTGGTAAAGAGTTCCTACCGTTACAATGAAGATTCCCTAATCCAGTATGCAAATAAGAAAAGACGTTTGGTGACTTCCCCGTCGCGTTTCCAGGGTAACATTAAGAGCTGCGCAATTTAATACAATCTTACTCACAACGTGTACACTACCTAACCTAGAAATCTGTATACAATGCAGAATTCCGTAGCGAGCTCAGGTACATCAGCTAGTATGAAGACGAAGTTGATACTGAGTGCGACAAATACGGGCAAATAATCTATTCATTTTCAGGAAGATGAATTAGGGGTTGAAATAGTGAACCAAGGGAGATACTCGATACATTTCTAACTTCTTTGGAAATTATTTGAGAAAATATTTGGTAAACAATTTGATAGGGAGTCTGTCCCTAGGAAACAACCCTGAATGCACATCAGTGGTGAAGGAGATGATAATGATTTAATTCCAGAACATCAAATATCAAACTTTATCTACTTTATCAAGTATATTATTCACTGGCCAGCTTTTCTCTACATCAGCGGATTACATTATGGATTATTCAATGACCTGTTTCATATGTGGACATTTGGTCTCTATTTACAATACTCGGTTTATACCATTCAAATGCTCTAGCGACTTGGATTAATCGATTAGTAAGTCTGATCGTTTCAGTTTCCTCCTCTTGATATGTTATACCTTTTTCAATGTTCTCAAGAATACCCTTTCTACACATATATTTCTGAAGCAGTGTACTCTGCAACTTTGATCAATATTTCCCAGAGAAACTCCTTCTCTTCCACGTTCGCTAACAGGAACTTGAATCCTCTATATATTGAAGAGGGACCTTTCTTTCCATTCGATTTAACTCACCCTCATAAACTCAAAATAACTTCTTCCACATAACGATATTGAATAGTTGTTTGAGGCATATAAATGTCAGAATTGGCTCATTCTCTGTTTGGTCATCTAAGATTAGACGTACGGTTGGTGAGAAGAGTTGTCGTAGTTAAAAAATTGAGCCTTTCCCTATCCCATCGTCGCCATAAGACTTATCAGTGTCGGTGCGAAGTAAAACAACATGTAAAAAGGGAAAAGTTATTGCTGAGAAGTTTAGGACTTGAGGCATTGCAGATCATCACATTTTTGTTTTCATTAGGCTCTGCAATTTGAGCGCATTCGAGGCCTAAACATTCAACCTCCTCCTCACCCATTTATTATTCCATCGGTCTTTGAGGGATGATTCCTTCATGTTTTTATTCTCATTTCGTTAGTCATCCCCATTATCATCTCACGCAATAGGGGCTAATATCCACACGGTTTTGCATTTTATAAAAATGATCTCAACAGCCACCACCATCGCCAATTAGTTCGTCAACATGACGTCTGAAATATTTACATGTCAGTGAGAGTCCCTGTTGATGGACTTAATAATAATAATAATAATAATAATAATAATAATAATAATAATAATAATAATAATAATAATAATAATAATAATAATAATAATAATAATCTGAAAATATACTTCGTATAATTGTAATTATATACATTTTTTCGTTAAAACTAATATGAGCCGAGAAATTTGGCATTTCTTGTTTTGGTCCCTTAATCAAATAATACTTAGAGCATTGCACAAACCATCTATTCCTGAAATTTAATAGTGAGTTTGAAGAAATACCTGTGAGCCATGAGCCGTGATGTAAACGACAGACAGACAGATAGGTAGACAGACAGACAGACAGACAGTCAGACAAAGCAAACATTGAACTGGATCTCCTTTCGATATTTATAACATCTATACCTAACCCGAGATTTTAAAAAATGATGCAAAAGTGAGATGTATAGAAAACAAACCACATGGCACATCAGCCATTTTGGGCACTGATTTACCAAGTGACCGCTACTCAGCCCGAAGGCATGCAGATTTCGAGGTGACACATGGCCAAGGCGATGAAGCCTCGAAACCGTTATTCTTGGTTTTCTAGACCATGGTCACTATCTTACCATCTGATAGCTACTAAGCTGATTGAACCTTGATCCAGTCCTCAGAAGCAGGTAAAAATTCCTGACCTAATCACGAATCGAACCCTGAGCGCCCGAGTAAGAAGCAGATTCGTTATCACCAGACCAGGGAGGCAGCTTGAAGCGTACAGATAAAACTATTATATTTTTAAAAAGATTACGACTGATCCATTCAGTAACCGTGTCCGATGATTCAAGTGAATTCTACTGTTCCTTGTATTGATTTAAGCAGTTGTATATTAAATGTGAATTAACTCATTTGAATTAAACTGACTTTATATTATCTAATATTCCGTGGTTTTGAAACATAGGCCCGAAGAGTTATGAATATGAAGAAATTCTACTCTTTTGAAATATGGTACTTATAGTCTACCTCATACTTTTTTTTCAAATTTCTGCTCAAGGTGTTCAACACCAAAATCAAATTATAAGAAGAAATATTTACGCAATCTTCAGTTCCTTGGTCACATCATACGACGTGGAAAAAGGAGCCTGGAATGGAGATAACCTTGGGAAACATATTGAGGAAAAGGGTGAGTGGATGAGCTGCATCAAAACTGGAACTAACACACCACCTGATGTACATGAGCAAGTTGTGTGGCTGACGTCTGCAGAGCATGGAAACGGACACGAAGGAATATCTACGATGTAAAGCTCCTCAGAAATGAGGGAAATATATGTTCTTTCTTTTTGTTTCTTTTTTACAGTTGGCTTTACGTCGCACCGACACAGGTAGGTAGATAGATATGGTTTATTTCAACTGGCAAAGTTAGAGACACGTGTCCCTTTCTTAAACTTAACCAGTGAAATACAAAAGTAACATAAAATAAAAATGTTAAAATATTGAATAAATGAAAAGAGACAAACAAATTCCTATGCTATTGTCCTATCTTACTGTACATGAAATGTATATTTTAATCTATATAAAGTAAGTTGTAGGGGGTCCGCTGTAAGTAATTGCATTTTTTGCCAATGTTTCAGATATTTATCCGCTTTAGGTCAACTCAAGACCGTATCAGTGTTTTTTACTTTTCGTGCCTGTTTGTCTGTTTGTTCCGCCATCACGGCAAAACGGCTGGATAGATCTCACACAAACTTCATATTAAGAGTACACTCGTCCAGAGGAAGGATTTTATATGCATTTAATTTTAAAATCTCTGAACATATGGAGGTTAATAGGAAAACAAGTACAGTTGTCTTCCATTTTCTCTTATACTATTGATTTTCTGTAAAATCCATGGACTATATCTGAAACGTCCCTTCATTATAAGCAACTTTTGTCATGTACATAATTTCTCCTACTCTTCAAATGACGGAAATGACGGAGGAAATTACCATTTTCTGCGAGTCTCATGCTATGCATTGAGTGACTGACAGACCGAGGACAACGAATCTAGTGATTACCATTGCAAAGTCTCTAACTGCGTGCCAGCAGGGAAGTAACGTATTGTCATTTTCGTCATCAATCCTTTAAACTAGTGGTTGTTCAAATATTAATAACACCCCTTAGTGCTATTCGAGGACGATTGTAACCCTCCAACGGTAATCAGAAAATTTCCCGCAGAATGGCCGCTTGACGCCTCTGCTTTCTATCTAAAGAACAACCACGATACAGGTACACGGTTTGAAGGGATGCGTAGGTGGGGAAGGGAAGTGTGACGAGGAAAAGTATTGCTATGGTCGGCGGGATTACTGCTGTTTGTGGTATGCGTTGCCAATTGCAAAAATGGAACTAACTAGAACTAGAACACAGCATGCAACTGCATCCAATTAATAATCAGCAATTAATGAATTTTGCTTAATTAAATTGTCAGTAATAACAATATTAATAATAATATGCAACAGAAGATTAGATGTACGTAATATATTGAATAGGAGCTTATTCTACGTAATGTTGATGTTAGATCTATGTAGACGTAATACGGAGGCCCTGACTTTTATTAGAACCTGTTAAGGAAATGATTAAAGAGAAAGTAGATCGACAGGTAGTAATAATATAATATTGATGAGCAAATAGATATTTAGAAAAGTCTTATAAATAAAATCCTAGGGGGTCCGCTGTCTGTAATGTTATTTATTTTTCCAGATTTTGATATATTTATCCGTTTTAGGTCAACCCGATATCATATCAGTAGTTTTTAGCTATCGTGTCTGTTTGTCTGTTTGTCTGTTCCACCATCACGGATAAACGGCTTAATAGATCTTAACCAAACTTCACATTTGGAGTCTACTCATCCAGGAGCAAGTTTCGACATGCATATCATTTAAAAGTCGCTAAAGAGACTGGGTATTTATAGGAGGACTCGAAGAGTTTTATTTCGGCTAACTTACACTATTGATTATACGTCAACCAAACTTCATATTTAGAGTCTACTAATTCAGGAGCATGTTCCAATATGCATATCTTTTAAAAATCACTGAACAGGCTGGGAGGTTTATAGGAAGACCAGCAGAGAGTTTATTTTATTTTATTTTGTACTACTGATTATATCTCGCACAAACTTCATATTTAGAGTCTACTCATTCAGGACCAGGACTTGATACGCATATCATTTAATAATCACCGAACAGACTGGGGCGTTTAGAGGATGACCAGAAGATGTTTTTTCCCATTTTCTCTATCATTGTTGATCATATTTCGACCAAATGTCATATTTTGTGTATACATTGTACCCGGATGAGATGGCCCTAGTTTTCATGATTTGATTTTTGTAAGATGAATGCAGACATATCAGAATATTAAATTATGTACAGTGTCAGTTTTATGTGGACAGAAGAATTTCAACATAGTCAGACATATCGCGACAATCCGTCGCCACAGTTAAGCCTGTCATTATGGGGAGAATATTCTTGGTCAAAAGTTAAGAGGATTAAATCTAGAGCTCACAACAACAGAAGTAATGACTATAAGGAAGTTGAAGAGCATTTATTTCTGAACAAGGGCGAGGCCATGTGAATCACCGATACGGAGAAAATTACGAACTAATATTTCCAACGCCTTGAGGCATTTTGTGTTGTCAAGTTGCAACGAAGAGATTTTAAACTAACCGATGCGGGGTTGACCAATGGCAAAATTTATCAGAGGCTCGCAGATAAACCAACATAAGAGAAACTCAGAGTGAACTCCAGTTAGCTTCTCCGATAACAATAATTAAATTATTCCAACCACAGAATTGAATAGAGGGGATTGTTTTGATATAATTCCCATGTTGATTAATTGTAATTGTAATGAATTAAAGTAATGAGTTTTTGGAAATGACCCACGCTATCTCGCCATTGGTCAAGATGAGCACGCCATCAGGGACGCCGACTTAGCGCGCGAAAGGTGGAGGACAGGAATGAAGTGATATTTCCATGATCACCGAACGATATGAGTTCAGAATACGACACATGAATGTGTATCGCCAGTTTATTAAGTGGGATAAATTAAGAGATCCAAATCCACCTGCATATGTCAATTTAGGATAACCAACCCCCCTCCCTACGAGATGACCACGGATGACCCCGGCGGGAAACCATATCGTCCATAAATAACCAGCAATGGGACCTCACATCACCAGTTGTTACCAGTCACCAGTTGTTACCAGTCGAGCTTCACATCAACCAGTCGTTTGAAATAATTTGATACGCTGACACGGTGACTCTGTAACTCAGTACCAGAAAACGCATTATAGATTCTGTTAGAGTTGAAAATACGTTAGTAGTCATGAAGGTGAAGACGAACAGTGATAATTATTCAGTATATCGAGTGTAAATTATCAATATCGCTGTATGTGAAATTAATACATTTCTCAACATTTCATGTGTTGGAATTTAAAGGATCGACTGGAACGCCGATAATACTTTCTGAAGGCAGTGTTCAGAGCCTGAAATAAATATTTCATGATAGACGGTGTAACAATTATTGTAGCAGGGAACTGTAGGAGCGAGGCGATCACGAAACGGTTTCATATACTTCAGGAAGTGCGGATTGAAGAACGCGATACGCGCCGGTTCGAATGAAACGACACTTCGTCGTAATGTGCCACGACGTGTGATTCGGGCTCAAGGAAGAATAATTGTGCAAATGTAATGGGTCTAGAGGCACCTATAAGTGTTTTTTTATTCTTGTATAAATTAGTGTAAATTCTCTAGTAAGGTATTAATCATGGGTAGTCGCCCAGAAGTGTTTTATTGTGTTAAATTTATCAAGTGCGATATGAAGTACGAGTAATATTACCATGGGGCCATGAGGCTTCCCATCCGCTATGAGACAATGGAATTCTACATAGGAATGAGTACATAAATTTAATATTTGGGGATGTTATCGCGACTAAACGGGGTTCAATGTAGATTAATTATGGTTACTTAACATGGTCCGCCTCCCGAATCCATGATTTTATTTTTTGTTAGACGGACGAACTAATGTATATTAACGTAATAATGGGTTAGATTAATTAAATGAGTATTTGTTTGTTGTATATAATGTAAATATGGGATATATTTCTTTCAATTAATGCATGCTGTTTGTAATACTTTGATTTAAGTTCATTTGAAGTGTTAAATTTCTTTTGTGCTAACCCATTTATTTGATTTTCAATCACTGCGGTGATGATTTGTATTTTAGTTAGGAATATTTGCTATCGGACAGCCAGATTATGAAAGTGCCAGAGTATGTAAAATTTGTGTTGCGTACGGAAGGTCATAAATATAATAATGATACTGTTCTATCTGCTTTGGGTGTTCGCAAGTTCTATAATAATAATAATAAGATTTTGTGCGTTTGCAAGTTAAAGTATAATAATGACAGTGCTTCGTGAGTTGGCTAGTACAAATAATAATCAATGTGGAGATGACATGTAGCGTTAAAGAATTTAATTCGGGTAATCAGTTTGATTGTACGTAAATTGTTGATTTCATGTTTTTGGACTTTATCTTAACCATTAAAATTTGTTTAAAAGCGATAAAGGTACGTGAATAGAATGGTCACGATATGTTAAAAGCCCAGAGTGGTTTGAGCCCATATTTAGAGTTGGAAGTCATGATGGACGAAAATCCGGCATGAAATAAAATTGAGCCGTACTGTTTTTAATGATGAAATAGATGAATCTCAAGGCCTAAGATGATATAAAATGCATATTCCGGTGTTATGAGTGGCAGAATCCACGCACCGAGGAGTAATTTATGAATTAAATATTTGAAGAGTTCCAATAAGAAAAAGTTGGATTTCAAGCGAGTAGGAAGGAATAGTTAGCAATCGCCGGCATTGGAGGTATTTGCCCAGCCGCGACGTGCCATAGGTTGTGAGATGTGTCTTGGGAGGATATGTGTCCCCATAAAATTAACGGCAGTACGAAACTGAAGGTTGCGGTACCGAATACCGTGTTGTCCCAACCGATATAAAGCAGATCTTAGTGGTTCATAACGGGATTTAACATATGTGACTGAATTCTAAAGTGTGGAGATTAAAATATCGAATTTCTCATTTTAATAATAATAATAATAATAATAATAATAATAATAATAATAATAATAATAATAATAATAATAATAATAATAATAATAATAATAATCCAAGTGAATCTTGTCTTAAATCAATTGCTTAGTGCCAAAGTAGACCGAAATTGTAAAAGCTTATGCATTAACCATAGATATCCCTAACGGTAGTGTAACACGTGAAATTAAGTTACTATAATAATAATCATAATAATATGAAAAGAAATCATAGGAAGAATTTATTCGATTAATTTGAGAATAATTATGCTGAGATCTAAGTAAACTATTAAATCCATGATGAATAAGTGATACGAAAATGATAATCTCCATTAATAATAATAATAATAATAACAATAATAATAATAATAATAATAATAATGAAAAGTTGAAGAAGAAGAAGAAGAACTTGCGATAGTAATTTGATATTAATAATTATGATGAAAGGAAATTAAGATATTTAATGAGCGATGATTCATTGTTACGAATTGTTACGAATTGTTACGACATCATGGAAAATCGTGGAGCTTTTAGAACCAAAGTAGCCAATCATAAATTTAGGGAGAAACCAAAAAAGACAACTGGTAGGAAGTGGTCGACAGAACGCAAGATGCAACACAGTGCATTCATGAAGAGATTTTGGGAGGATAAGAAGGCACAAACCATCAAACCAACTAACAAGTTCAAACGCGCTCTATGAATGGGCATAACGAAGAAAGAAAGAATAATAATAATAATAATAATAATAATAATAATAATAATAATAATAATAATAATAATAATAATAATAATAATAATATTTTATTAGGAAACTGATCATTAAATTGTGCGGATAAAGTACGAGGAAGAACGACTCGTTGTTTGAAACGTCAGCAAGGGTTAGCATATAATCATCCCGGATGACAACTGATAATAATCAAATATAGGATTATAATTGAAATTAATGATAATAATAAATAAATTGATGGTAATCAAAGAATATGATAATGCTCAGGTAATGAATGATAATGATATTATTTAATAATCATAGGAGGATATGATAGGGACAGTCGTCATGTGTCCAACTGCTCAGAACCAGATGTTGGGTTTTCACGGGGGAGATTGTTAGCGGTAGATACGAAGATAACCCACGGACGGCACATGTCTTCATTGTCAGAGCATAGTAATGAACCTTTCCGTACGTCTTGTCGTATTGACAAGTGTAAATATTGAGATAGGCTTTGGGTTAATGAGCTCTACCTGGCATGTTTGTGAATCTGGAAATAATAGGCTAGAATTTGTCCGTACTATAAAATCCCGTTTTCGAGATGATAACATTTCCACGGTGGGTGTCCGGCTCACCAGAATGTACATACCGGAAGTGTCTCATGTCCAAACGGAACGAGGAGATGACAGTAAATAGTTACTGTCATGCCTTCGTCTCCGAAAGAAGATCTCCAGCGATGAAACGTCCACTCATACGGATGTGAATTCGACCCCCAGTAACCAATTGGGGCGAATTCACCAAATGTTTTACACTACCAGAGTAGTGAGGTAAATCCAAGTAGTATGTCATTTATTTTTCAGGATGGAAGTGTCCCAATGTACTAATTATCATCATGTGTAGTTTGCAAAATAAGTTAATAAATTGCTCCTCATTGTAATTTCAATAGGAAACAGTTTCCATATCTTTTTATTGTAGTTAGTCCAGTATGCCCATGGAATTTAAATTGTCACTTCCCTGTCCTATTGTTGAGTCTAAAATTTGTATCCATGAATGAGCAGTCCCCCGTTACCTTAATTTGCATGCCCCGTTCATCCCTGTGTTCATTTGGTGCGTCGATATATATTTTGATTTTTTGATTTTTTTTATTTTATGAGCTGATCACCCCTGAGATTAAGACTAGTCTGGGACTCAGGAGGTGAGCGGTTGCAGGAGTCCACTCATCCAGGAGCATGTTCTAATACGCATTTTGTTTAACAATTACTGAACAGACTGGGGGTTTATATTAACAAATGACGTTTCTTTTTGATCTGCTTTTACGCTATTGATTATATGTAAAATCAGTGGACTATATGTGAAACGCCCCTTCATTTTAAATAATATTTTTATGTACCTAATTTCGCTTACTCTTCAAATTACGGTGAAAAATACTATATTTCATGCTCTGAAGCCAGTACGGACACCCTCGCACACCTACAGTTATTTGAAGGATCCATAACTGGAGAAAATCAGAGGATTCATAATACTTCTTTCGGCTTGAAAATTAACCCCACGGAATGTATCTGAGCACCGAGGAAATGTAATGTAGAACCTTTCCTTTTGTGTCTGTCTGTCTGTCTGTCTGTCTGTCTGTCTGTCTGTCTGTCTGTCTGTCTGTCTGTCTGTCTGTCTGTCTGTCTGTCTGTCTGTCTGTCTGTCTGTCTGTCTGTCTGTCTATTCCTAAATGTGGAAAACTGGTGGATTTATTTCAACCAAATTATTTATTTGGAATATACTCACTCGGGATTGTGTTATCAGGTGCACATGATATCATGGTAATCACTTGGAGTTAGTATTTATAGGAAAATTATTTTTAAATATTTTCGTTGTCATTATGTCTATCAAAAGACTGTATACAACAAACGTTTAAGAATATATTATTTCCGTTCCTTTATACCATGTACATATTTGTCGTACGAAGGATAATAACGCAGGTGGTCACGAAAAATTGGATTTTTACTCCAAGGCCCGTATGGCATGCCGCATGTCGTACATGTCACTTCAAGGTGGGTAACGGGAAAAACTAAAGAGCCAATTTACTCTTTTTTGGTAGGGAAGGTACTAAGAGAGCCATCATCAGCGTCAGAGCGCCACGCAACCTGAGAACCATGGAGAATTTTGCACAATTTCGGGCCAGGAACTGTAGCGTACAATAAATTCGGAAATTGTCCTCTTTCTCGGATTTGTTCAGTTTCATCATATTTTCGTTACTGCCTCGGGCTGTCGTAAGAAAAAATGTTAACATATCGCATTAAATTTGTGAATAGAGCCATGTTACTTCGTATAAATTCCTGAAGAAAACATGTAATCCTCTGGAAATTCCCGTGCGAAGAACGGGTACAAATGCTGGTAGATAAATAAATACGGTAAATGGATAGATAGGTTTACAAGCAGGGATAGATAGATAGATAGATAGATAGATAGATAGATAGATAGATAGATAGATAGATAGATAGATAGATAAAGTTACTTAAAATAAATAAAAAGCTAGCTTCTCGGCTGTGACTTACGGTAAAGAATGAGTGTGGACTCACATTCTCAAGGGATGAAACAGCACCGCAACATAAGCTTATGCCATAGGAAGTTCCTTTAACATGCACTCTCTTAATTTCATCACGTCGGCCTTCTTGATGAAGATGTCTCCTGAGTCAGTCCAAGTGTGTGTAAGTCCAAAATGCTGGATTGCTAAGATGGACATTCTGATAGCCGTAAGATCTTCACCAGTTATTGTGGATGATCCTTTCAGTTCCCTTTTCCTCGTGAAGACGTCTTGCCGTGAACGGCAAGACACAAATTTCACTAGGATAGGTCGTGCTTCTCCTGGTGATCGAGGTCTTACTCTATGACACATATCGATGGCATTGTCTCACATCTGCACCTAATGCTTTGCACACGTTGAGCACTAGTTCATAGCAAATTTCGTTAGAATTTTCAGGGATACCAATTTTTTTTTCGTTATTTCTCCTGCTGTATTGGCTCGAATGAATCACACTTGGTGTCCATATCCTCCTTCACATTGCGGATTTCCGCCTCCTTCTTATCGAGTTTTTCAGTTATCTTTGACAACGTTTCGATATTAAATGTTAAACCTTATTCAAGTTCTTTTATGACCACTTCCGTGATGAGGGTCGAAATGGCCTGCACAATTTTTGCAAGGAAGCTGTCCGAATTAATGAAGTCGTCCAGCTCGCACTTCATGACATGGTCTACGTTGGCAGCACTGGTAGAGGTTAGGCTTCCAACTCCGTTGTTTCGGCGACCCATTTTCTTTACAACGTAAATTTGGAAGAAAGAGGAGTTCAATACCGACAAGAGGTGTGGTTTTATTAATCCTTAAATATAAACATAAGATTCCGCAAATGTTTATCACTTTCACTGCTGTATATCACCTTCAAATCACTTGATTACTGCGGAGCCTCACTCCCTCACGTCTGTCACCAAGCATGCCACCAAGCAGATAGGTCTTATAGTGACGATGGAACGGGAAATGGCTAGGAGTGGGAAGGAAGCAGCCGTGGCCTTAATTAAGGTACAGCCTGGGGTCCAAAATGGGAAACCACGGAAAACCATCTTCACGGCTGCCTACAGTGGGGTTCGAACCCACTGTCCCCAAAATGCAAGCTCAGAGCTGCGCGACCCTACCCGCATGGCCACTTGCTCGGTGAAAGATAGATAACAGACAATTTTGAATGTAATTTATTAGTTACAATATGCCACTGAGGTTAATGACCCCTTTAAATAGAATTATTATGAGCTACGTTGTTGGTGGGGTACGCTGTGTATCTTCATAACACAATAAATATGCATTTCCAACCATTGGCTCCCTATCTCAATATAATCGGTTGTGAACCCATTGTCACCTGACCCAAAAGGTTTGAGGCACCTGCATAGAGTTACCTTTTGTTGCTAATGTATGACCATAGCTGCGCAAACAGCACTCCCGGTGCGCATGAGTTGCACGGGCCAGCTTAAGGGTGTCTGCCTGTAGCTTACCTGGCCATAACATGGCGCTTGAAGTAAGGTGAAAAATGTATACTTGATGGTAATATTTCAGCTGCATGCAGTGTCGGAAATAAATAGAAAAGTGGCGAGTCGTCAACCTTCAAACAGGTGTAGAACGTTAATCATTTATTAACTTCACTTAGTGGAAACGCCAAACGTCGTTTTATGTGGTCTTGGCCTTTTAAATTTAGAGAAATATTTCCTGGAACACCACTGTAATCCGAAAGACAGGTAAATCATTCGATATTTGAGCGAGGAATTTTTCACGCGGTTTATTGTCTTTGCAAAGCTCAAATCCACTCCTGACTTACTACTGAACGTTTTTCTGTGTCAAATGAAGACGTTCCACATACCTTGTATTTGCAATACCAAGCCGGAAGATAGGTCCAGCAACTCTTTTGCTGATGATGATGATGCTTGTTGTTTTAAGGGGCCTAACAGCAACTCTTTTACTCTGCAGAAATTTTACTGGAAATTCCCTCAAGAAGTATAACCCAGTCTCCATAAGGAGGTGGCGGAATTCCTTTTTATGTTCAGTTGTACTTCGTAGTGTGAAAGTCTTCTTTTGCCTTTGCAGTTCATCAACCCCAGGTTTTGAACATCTCTTACGGACGACAATCTCTACCACTGAGTGTAATTAGTGGTTTTATCGACGCTTATTCTCAATATAGGAAGTATTTTCAATACAAAACGTTGGAAGTACAGGAGTGTACACAACACCCTAATATACAGTGAATGAAAATCCACAACCTGTTTCCAGTCATTCGACCGGGTCAGGAATGGAATGAATGAAGCCCCCGTCTAGCGGCGAGAATAGGAAATGTGCCGGCTGCCGAAGCCTGTCGCACTCCTCTGGGGCATTGATTAATGAATGACATATGTAATGACATGATATTGGAGATTGTTGCTGGAATAAATAATGACAGAGAAAACAGGAGTACCCGGAGGAAACCCTGTCCCGCCTCCGCTTTGTCCAGCACAAATATTACATGAAGTGCCCGGGATTTGAACCACGGAACCCAGCGGTGAGAGGCCGGCGTGCTGCCACCTGAGCCACGGAAGCTCTCTAATATACAGTATATTATGTAAATAAAAATAAATCAAAGCACCTAATAATCACGTAATATTTTTACAATTTTTATTTCTTATATAAAACTAGCAAATGTACCCGTGCTTCGCTACGGTATTCTACATTGTATACGGATATCGACGTAAATACTGTGCGTGCAGCAAATGAGATTGTTTTAAAATTGCATGTCTCTTGGCCTTATCCGAGAAATAGCATGGGGAGGTCCACATACGTTGTTTCCAATGTAAAGTGAGGGTTGCGGAGTTGTGATGATAACGCCAGGCTCACTTGCCTACTGCCATTCACAATCGAGTTGGCAAGTTTACATTATAATTGCAGGCCCCAATGCCTACTGCGCGGTCACAATCGATTTGGGGAGTTTTAGTTACAATGGCAGACCCATTTCCTACTTTCAGACAGGTTACAGTTGAGGAGTTTTTATTATAATACCAGGCAACTTCCCTACCACCAGTCAAAATTGAGTTGTGCAGTTATCATTATAATGACAGTCCCTTTTTACTGCTGCTAGCCAGCTTACTGCCAGTCACACAGAATTAGTGAGTTTCCATAAAAATAGCAGGCCACTATGCCTAATGCTAGTCAAATTTTAGATTGGAACATTTGTTTAAATGGCGGGCACCCTGGCCTAGAGCCAAACACAATAGAGTAGGGGACTTTCGAACAAAACTGCATGATCCCTTGCCTTCTGCAAGACAAATCGAAAAGTGAATTATTCATTAAAATGGTAGGCCCTCCTTACTAATGCCAGTTACACAGGAGTTGGAGAAGGACCCCATTCCTACTGCCAGCAGTCAAAGTCGGTGTAGGGAGTACTGATTACAATAGCAGACACATCCTTTCTCGATCGCTACAAATCGACATCAATGAATATATACAGATGGACATACGAAAGTATATGAATGTTTACAATATTGCAGACCTTCATTTACAGATTAACTGCTGCTAAACGGTACGTCATATCGACAAAGGATTGTACCGTAAGGCGCAGTATTTAGCGATCTAAATGGCTGGTCCTATGATATTTTCTCGCATCTAATCTATTCATGGGTCAGATTGAATCAGAAACGTTGAATAGGTTGAAATTTGTGTAAGATTATCTTACATTGCATTACTTTTCGGATAATTATGTGACATAGCATTTGGCTCACATATGGGTACTGGGTGAACCAATGTTCGTGTAGAGTTTTATCACACTATCTTTCCTGTAAGTGATTGAAATGATGCACATGAGAAGAAAAGGTTTAGAAATTAATTTCCATTAAGGCAGGTAGATTTCCATTAAGTTTGGCTGTGTGTATTTTGAGGGAGTGCAAAATCACGGTTTCGGTTTCGTATAAACCCCCAATTAGTTCAGGGATTTAGAAACAATATTTGCCCTAAAACCTCCCCAAAGGATAGGTGGATTCTAAATATGAAGTTTGGTGGAAATATATCCAGTAGTTTTCAAGTTAGAAAAAGACAAACAGACCAAACAAACAAACAAACAAAGAAACAAACAAACAAATTAACTAACTAACAGACACCAAGGAAACCTACCCTTGGACAGATGGATGCTATATATAAAATTTGGTTCAAATATCTTGTTAGTTTTCAAGTTGTAAGAAGTACGCTTTACACGTACCCGCTCTTGCGTTAAGTCCGCTGGGATTTGTACCGAAAAACGGCCCGTTAATGATATCTCCCTTACTAAATCCTGTTATCGAAATGATGCACATGAGAAAAAAGGTTTAGAAATTAATTTTCGTTAAGGCAGGTTGATTTTCATTAAGTTCGTTTGTGTATACTTTGAGGGAGTGCAAAATCACGGTTTCGGTTTCGTATAAACCCCCAATTAGTTCAGGGATTTAGAAACGATATTTGCGCTAAAACCTATCCAAGGAGAGGTGGATTCTAAATATGAAGTTTGGTGGAAATATATATTTAGTAGTTTTCAAGTTATAGAAGGACAGACAAACAGACAAACAGACACCAAAGTTAAAAATGATGCAGATGGTCATTATTACACCTGAAACGGATAACTGTACGGAAATTTCGCCAAAATAATCAATGTACGGACACACAGTCGTTACGATTTTATTTTTTGCGCTAAAACCTACCCAAGGACAGGTGGATTCTAAATATGAAGTTCGGTGGAAATATATCCAGTAGTTTTCAAGTTATAGAAGGACAGACAAACAGACAAACAAACAGACAAACAGACACCAAAGCTAAAAATGATGCAGGTGGTAATTATTACACCTGAAACGGATACCTGTACAGAAATTTCGCCAAAATAATCAATGTACAGACACACGGTCGTTACGATTTTATTTATATAGATGACGGATAAGCATGAGCACGTTGAAAAGTGCAGACTTCCACTTCGAGATTCATATCTCCTAAACGGTTTATGATATTAAGAAACGGTTTGCGCCATCAGACGCCTCATTTATCGCTCTACATGTTTGTTTCTAAACCATATCCTCGTATCTCCCATATTAAGGGGGTAAATTGAGTTCAAAATTTGAATAGGGTGAAATTTGGGTGCATTTTTAACATTTTACATTAAGTTTTGCCTACTTATGTATAAGCTAGAATCATGAAATTTGGTACACATATGTCCCTTAATCGTGCCAATGTGCGCACCTAACGCGATGATCCTATCATTCTTACAAGTGTGTCAAACAATGAAATATACTTGCAAAAATCACCAAATTTACGAACAATCCAGAAATACGGCCAAATTTAACGTATAAGGGAGAGAGATACGACAAAATGTCACAGGACCAAAGTTGTAGACCACTCCGAATTGAAGGGACATTGTGCCATCCGTTTTGTGATACGACTTACCGTTTAGCCAAAAATAGCTCAAAAGGAATGTCTGCACAGTCATTAAAATTGCCTTCATATTTCGATATCTTTGGGGGTAAAAAGTGAAAAATTTGAACATCTTGGAATTTTCCCGTCGGTTAGGGACCAAAAGCTATAATTTCACCAAATTTCAATTGTCTACCTCGTCTGGCAGGTTGTGCCGCCATCTTGATTTGGGGGGATAGGGGATAAAAATGAGGAAATTCCCGAAAATTTTTAAGCCCACGAAACCTATAGGTTATCGTTTTGGATATACTATACGACTGTGTTCTTATGCTGAGCCCAAAATTTGAGCCCCCCCAGCGTGCCCCCTTCAGGGAATTTTGAGAATTTCCGATTTTTCTAGGGATCCTGGGGTCATCAGTTTCCCTCGTACCAAGTTTCAAATTTCTGAGATTTCTGGAAGTGCCTCATTAATTCACGTCTTTTTTCATTTTTAAATAATTATATATACATCGCTCCAGCCCGACTTGCTTTTATATATATAGATAGATGACGGATAAGCATGAGCACGTTGAAAAGTGCAGACTTCCACTTCGAGATTCATATCTCCTAAACGGTTTATGATATTAAGAAACGGTTTGCGCCATCAGACGCCTCATTTATCGCTCTACATGTTTGTTTCTAAACCATATCCTCGTATCTCCCATATTAAGGGGGTAAATTGAGTTCAAACTTTGAATAGGGTGAAATTTGGGTGCATTTTTAACATTTTACATTACGTTTTGCCTACTTATGTATAAGCTAGAATCATGAAATTTGGTACACATATGTCCCTTAATCGTGCCAACGTGCGCACACAACGTGATGATCCTATCATTCTTATAAGTGTGTCAAACAATGAAATATACTTGTAAAAATCACCAAATTTACGAACAATCCAGAAATACGGCCAAATTTAACGTATTAGGGAGAGAGATACGACAAAATGTCACAGGACCAAAGTTGTAGATCACTCCGAATTGAAGGGACATTGTGCCATCCGTTTTGTGATACGACTTACCGTTTAGCCAAAAAATAGCTCAAAAGGAATGTCTGCACAGTCATTAAAATTGCCTCCATATTTCGATATCTTTGGGGGGTAAAAAGTGAAAAATTTGAACATCTTGGAATTTTCCCGTCGGTTAGGGACCAAATGCTATAATTTCACCAAATTTCAATTGTCTACTTCGTCTGGCAGGTTGTGCCGCCATTTTGATTTGGGGGGATAGGGGATAAAAATGAGGAAATTCTCGAAAATTTTTAAGCCCACGAAACCTATAGGTTATCTTTTTGGATATACTATACGACTGTGTTCTTATGCTGAGCCCAAAATTTGAGCCCCCCAGCGTGCCCCCTTCAGGGAATTTTGAGAATTTCCGATTTTTTTAGGGATCCTGGGGTCATCAGTTTCCCTCGTACCAAGTTTCAAATTTCTGAGATTTCTGGAAGTGACTCATTAATTCACGTCTTTTTTCATTTTTAAATAATTATATATACATCGCTCCAGCCCGACTTGCTTTTATATATATAGATAGATGACGGATAAGCATGAGCACGTTGAAAAGTGCAGACTTCCACTTCGAGATTCATATCTCCTAAACGGTTTATGATATTAAGAAACGGTTTGCGCCATCAGACGTCTCATTTATCGCTCTACATGTTTGTTTCTAAACCATATCCTCGTATCTCCCATATTAAGGGGGTAAATTGAGTTCAAAATTTGAATAGGGTGAAATTTGGGTGCATTTTTAACATTTTACATTACGTTTTGCCTACTTATGTATAAGCTAGAATCATGAAATTTGGTACACACATGTCGCTTAATCGTGCCAACGTGCGCACACAACGTGATGATCCTATCATTCTTATAAGTGTGTCAAACAATGAAATATACTTGTAAAAATCACCAAATTTACGAACAATCCAGAAATACGGCCAAATTTAACGTATTAGGGAGAGAGATACGACAAAATGTCACAGGACCAAAGTTGTAGATCACTCCGAATTGAAGGGACATTGTGCCATCCGTTTTGTGATACGACTTACCGTTTAGCCAAAAAATAGCTCAAAAGGAATGTCTGCACAGTCATTAAAATTGCCTCCATATTTCGATATCTTTGGGGGGTAAAAAGTGAAAAATTTGAACATCTTGGAATTTTCCCGTCGGTTAGGGACCAAATGCTATAATTTCACCAAATTTCAATTGTCTACTTCGTCTGGCAGGTTGTGCCGCCATTTTGATTTGGGGGGATAGGGGATAAAAATGAGGAAATTCTCGAAAATTTTTAAGCCCACGAAACCTATAGGTTATCGTTTTGGATATACTATACGACTGTGTTCTTATGCTGAGCCCAAAATTTGAGCCCCCCAGCGTGCCCCCTTCAGGGAATTTTGAGAATTTCCGATTTTTCTAGGGATCCTGGGGTCATCAGTTTCCTCCGTACAAAGTTTCAAATTTCTGAGATTTCTGGAAGTGCCTCATTAATTCACGTCTTTTTTCATTTTTAAATATTTATATATACATCGCTCCAGCCCGACTTGCTTTTATATATATAGATGACGGATAAGCATGAGCACGTTGAAAAGTGCATACTTCCACTTCGAGATTCATATCTCCTAAACGGTTTATGATATTAAGAAACGGTTTGCGCCATCAGACGTCTCATTTATCGCTCTACATATTTGTTTCTAAACCATTTCCTCGTATCTCCCATATTAAGGGGGTAAATTGAGATCAAATTTTGAATAGGGTGAAATTTGGGTGCATTTTTAACATTTTACATTACGTTTTGCCTACTTATGTATAAGCTAGAATCATGAAATTTGGTACACACATGTCCCATAATCGTGCCAACGTGCGCACACAACGTGATGATCCTATCATTCTTATAAGTGTGTCAAACAATGAAATATACTTGTAAAAATCACCAAATTTACGAACAATCCAGAAATACGGCCAAATTTAACGTATAAGGGAGAGAGATACGACAAAATGTCACAGGACCAAAGTTGTAGATCACTCCGAATTGAAGGGACATTGTGCCATCCGTTTTGTGATACGACTTACCGTTTAGCCAAAAAATAGCTCAAAGGGAATGTTTGCACGGTCATTAAAATTGCCTTCATATTTCGATATCTTTGGGGGTAAAAAGTGAAAAATTTGAACATCTTGGAATTTTCCCGTCGGTTAGGGACCAAAAGCTATAATTTCACCAAATTTCAATTGTCTACCTCGTCTGGCAGGTTGTGCCGCCATCTTGATTTGGGGGGATAGGGGATAAAAATGAGGAAATTCCCGAAAATTTTTAAGCCCACGAAACCTATAGGTTATCGTTTTGGATATACTATACGACTGTGTTCTTATGCTGAGCCCAAAATTTGAGCCCCCCAGCGTGCCCCCTTCAGGGAATTTTGAGAATTTCCGATTTTTTTAGGGATCCTGGGGTCATCAGTTTCCCTCGTACCAAGTTTCAAATTTCTGAGATTTCTGGAAGTGACTCATTAATTCACGTCTTTTTTCATTTTTAAATAATTATATATACATCGCTCCAGCCCGACTTGCTTTTATATATATAGATAGATGACGGATAAGCATGAGCACGTTGAAAAGTGCAGACTTCCACTTCGAGATTCATATCTCCTAAACGGTTTATGATATTAAGAAACGGTTTGCGCCATCAGACGTCTCATTTATCGCTCTACATGTTTGTTTCTAAACCATATCCTCGTATCTCCCATATTAAGGGGGTAAATTGAGTTCAAAATTTGAATAGGGTGAAATTTGGGTGCATTTTTAACATTTTACATTACGTTTTGCCTACTTATGTATAAGCTAGAATCATGAAATTTGGTACACACATGTCGCTTAATCGTGCCAACGTGCGCACACAACGTGATGATCCTATCATTCTTATAAGTGTGTCAAACAATGAAATATACTTGTAAAAATCACCAAATTTACGAACAATCCAGAAATACGGCCAAATTTAACGTATTAGGGAGAGAGATACGACAAAATGTCACAGGACCAAAGTTGTAGATCACTCCGAATTGAAGGGACATTGTGCCATCCGTTTTGTGATACGACTTACCGTTTAGCCAAAAAATAGCTCAAAAGGAATGTCTGCACAGTCATTAAAATTGCCTCCATATTTCGATATCTTTGGGGGGTAAAAAGTGAAAAATTTGAACATCTTGGAATTTTCCCGTCGGTTAGGGACCAAATGCTATGATTTCACCAAATTTCAATTGTCTACTTCGTCTGGCAGGTTGTGCCGCCATTTTCATTTGGGGGGATAGGGGATAAAAATGAGGAAATTCTCGAAAATTTTTAAGCCCACGAAACCTATAGGTTATCGTTTTGGATATACTATACGACTGTGTTCTTATGCTGAGCCCAAAATTTGAGCCCCCCAGCGTGCCCCCTTCAGGGAATTTTGAGAATTTCCGATTTTTCTAGGGATCCTGGGGTCATCAGTTTCCTCCGTACAAAGTTTCAAATTTCTGAGATTTCTGGAAGTGCCTCATTAATTCACGTCTTTTTTCATTTTTAAATATTTATATATACATCGCTCCAGCCCGACTTGCTTTTATATATATAGATAGATGACGGATAAGCATGAGCACGTTGAAAAGTGCATACTTCCACTTCGAGATTCATATCTCCTAAACGGTTTATGATATTAAGAAACGGTTTGCGCCATCAGACGTCTCATTTATCGCTCTACATATTTGTTTCTAAACCATTTCATCGTATCTCCCATATTAAGGGGGTAAATTGAGATCAAATTTTGAATAGGGTGAAATTTGGGTGCATTTTTAACATGTTACATTACGTTTTGCCTACTTATGTATAAGCTAGAATCATGAAATTTGGTACACACATGTCCCATAATCGTGCCAACGTGCGCACACAACGTGATGATCCTATCATTCTTATAAGTGTGTCAAACAATGAAATATACTTGTAAAAATCACCAAATTTACGAACAATCCAGAAATACGGCCAAATTTAACGTATAAGGGAGAGAGATACGACAAAATGTCACAGGACCAAAGTTGTAGATCACTCCGAATTGAAGGGACATTGTGCCATCCGTTTTGTGATACGACTTACCGTTTAGCCAAAAAATAGCTCAAAAGGAATGTTTGCACGGTCATTAAAATTGCCTTCATATTTCGATATCTTTGGGGGTAAAAAGTGAAAAATTTGAACATCTTGGAATTTTCCCGTCGGTTAGGGACCAAAAGCTATAATTTCACCAAATTTCAATTGTCTACCTCGTCTGGCAGTTTGTGCCGACATCTTGATTTGGGGGGATAGGGGATAAAAATGAGGAAATTCCCGAAAATTTTTAAGCCCACGAAACCTATAGGTTATCGTTTTGGATATACTATACGACTGTGTTCTTATGCTGAGCCCAAAATTTGAGCCCCCCCAGCGTGCCCCCTTCAGGGAATTTTGAGAATTTCCGATTTTTCTAGGGATCCTGGGGTCATCAGTTTCCCTCGTACCAAGTTTCAAATTTCTGAGATTTCTGGAAGTGCCTCATTAATTCACGTCTTTTTTCATTTTTAAATAATTATATATACATCGCTCCAGCCCGACTTGCTTTTATATATATAGATAGATGACGGATAAGCATGAGCACGTTGAAAAGTGCAGACTTCCACTTCGAGATTCATATCTCCTAAACGGTTTATGATATTAAGAAACGGTTTGCGCCATCAGACGTCTCATTTATCGCTCTACATGTTTGTTTCTAAACCATATCCTCGTATCTCCCATATTAAGGGGGTAAATTGAGTTCAAAATTTGAATAGGGTGAAATTTGGGTGCATTTTTAACATTTTACATTACGTTTTGCCTACTTATGTATAAGCTAGAATCATGAAATTTGGTACACACATGTCGCTTAATCGTGCCAACGTGCGCACACAACGTGATGATCCTATCATTCTTATAAGTGTGTCAAACAATGAAATATACTTGTAAAAATCACCAAATTTACGAACAATCCAGAAATACGGCCAAATTTAACGTATTAGGGAGAGAGATACGACAAAATGTCACAGGACCAAAGTTGTAGATCACTCCGAATTGAAGGGACATTGTGCCATCCGTTTTGTGATACGACTTACCGTTTAGCCAAAAAATAGCTCAAAAGGAATGTCTGCACAGTCATTAAAATTGCCTCCATATTTCGATATCTTTGGGGGGTAAAAAGTGAAAAATTTGAACATCTTGGAATTTTCCCGTCGGTTAGGGACCAAATGCTATGATTTCACCAAATTTCAATTGTCTACTTCGTCTGGCAGGTTGTGCCGCCATTTTCATTTGGGGGGATAGGGGATAAAAATGAGGAAATTCTCGAAAATTTTTAAGCCCACGAAACCTATAGGTTATCGTTTTGGATATACTATACGACTGTGTTCTTATGCTGAGCCCAAAATTTGAGCCCCCCAGCGTGCCCCCTTCAGGGAATTTTGAGAATTTCCGATTTTTCTAGGGATCCTGGGGTCATCAGTTTCCTCCGTACAAAGTTTCAAATTTCTGAGATTTCTGGAAGTGCCTCATTAATTCACGTCTTTTTTCATTTTTAAATATTTATATATACATCGCTCCAGCCCGACTTGCTTTTATATATATAGATAGATGACGGATAAGCATGAGCACGTTGAAAAGTGCATACTTCCACTTCGAGATTCATATCTCCTAAACGGTTTATGATATTAAGAAACGGTTTGCGCCATCAGACGTCTCATTTATCGCTCTACATATTTGTTTCTAAACCATTTCCTCGTATCTCCCATATTAAGGGGGTAAATTGAGATCAAATTTTGAATAGGGTGAAATTTGGGTGCATTTTTAACATGTTACATTACGTTTTGCCTACTTATGTATAAGCTAGAATCATGAAATTTGGTACACACATGTCCCATAATCGTGCCAACGTGCGCACACAACGTGATGATCCTATCATTCTTATAAGTGTGTCAAACAATGAAATATACTTGTAAAAATCACCAAATTTACGAACAATCCAGAAATACGGCCAAATTTAACGTATAAGGGAGAGAGATACGACAAAATGTCACAGGACCAAAGTTGTAGATCACTCCGAATTGAAGGGACATTGTGCCATCCGTTTTGTGATACGACTTACCGTTTAGCCAAAAAATAGCTCAAAGGGAATGTTTGCACGGTCATTAAAATTGCCTTCATATTTCGATATCTTTGGGGGTAAAAAGTGAAAAATTTGAACATCTTGGAATTTTCCCGTCGGTTAGGGACCAAAAGCTATAATTTCACCAAATTTCAATTGTCTACCTCGTCTGGCAGGTTGTGCCGCCATCTTGATTTGGGGGGATAGGGGATAAAAATGAGGAAATTCCCGAAAATTTTTAAGCCCACGAAACCTATAGGTTATCGTTTTGGATATACTATACGACTGTGTTCTTATGCTGAGCCCAAAATTTGAGCCCCCCAGCGTGCCCCCTTCAGGGAATTTTGAGAATTTCCGATTTTTCTAGGGATCCTGGGGTCATCAGTTTCCTCCGTACAAAGTTTCAAATTTCTGAGATTTCTGGAAGTGCCTCATTAATTCACGTCTTTTTTCATTTTTAAATATTTATATATACATCGCTCCAGCCCGACTTGCTTTTATATATATAGATAGATGACGGATAAGCATGAGCACGTTGAAAAGTGCAGACTTCCACTTCGAGATTCATATCTCCTAAACGGTTTATGATATTAAGAAACGGTTTGCGCCATCAGACGTCTCATTTATCGCTCTACATGTTTGTTTCTAAACCATATCCTCGTATCTCCCATATTAAGGGGGTAAATTGAGTTCAAAATTTGAATAGGGTGAAATTTGGGTGCATTTTTAACATTTTACATTACGTTTTGCCTACTTATGTATAAGCTAGAATCATGAAATTTGGTACACACATGTCGCTTAATCGTGCCAACGTGCGCACACAACGTGATGATCCTATCATTCTTATAAGTGTGTCAAACAATGAAATATACTTGTAAAAATCACCAAATTTACGAACAATCCAGAAATACGGCCAAATTTAACGTATTAGGGAGAGAGATACGACAAAATGTCACAGGACCAAAGTTGTAGATCACTCCGAATTGAAGGGACATTGTGCCATCCGTTTTGTGATACGACTTACCGTTTAGCCAAAAAATAGCTCAAAAGGAATGTCTGCACAGTCATTAAAATTGCCTCCATATTTCGATATCTTTGGGGGGTAAAAAGTGAAAAATTTGAACATCTTGGAATTTTCCCGTCGGTTAGGGACCAAATGCTATAATTTCACCAAATTTCAATTGTCTACTTCGTCTGGCAGGTTGTGCCGCCATTTTGATTTGGGGGGATAGGGGATAAAAATGAGGAAATTCTCGAAACTTTTTAAGCCCACGAAACCTATAGGTTATCGTTTTGGATATACTATACGACTGTGTTCTTATGCTGAGCCCAAAATTTGAGCCCCCCAGCGTGCCCCCTTCAGGGAATTTTGAGAATTTCCGATTTTTCTAGGGATCCTGGGGTCATCAGTTTCCTCCGTACAAAGTTTCAAATTTCTGAGATTTCTGGAAGTGCCTCATTAATTCACGTCTTTTTTCATTTTTAAATATTTATATATACATCGCTCCAGCCCGACTTGCTTTTATATATATAGATAGATGACGGATAAGCATGAGCACGTTGAAAAGTGCATACTTCCACTTCGAGATTCATATCTCCTAAACGGTTTATGATATTAAGAAACGGTTTGCGCCATCAGACGTCTCATTTATCGCTCTACATATTTGTTTCTAAACCATTTCCTCGTATCTCCCATATTAAGGGGGTAAATTGAGATCAAATTTTGAATAGGGTGAAATTTGGGTGCATTTTTAACATGTTACATTACGTTTTGCCTACTTATGTATAAGCTAGAATCATGAAATTTGGTACACACATGTCCCATAATCGTGCCAACGTGCGCACACAACGTGATGATCCTATCATTCTTATAAGTGTGTCAAACAATGAAATATACTTGTAAAAATCACCAAATTTACGAACAATCCAGAAATACGGCCAAATTTAACGTATAAGGGAGAGAGATACGACAAAATGTCACAGGACCAAAGTTGTAGATCACTCCGAATTGAAGGGACATTGTGCCATCCGTTTTGTGATACGACTTACCGTTTAGCCAAAAAATAGCTCAAAGGGAATGTTTGCACGGTCATTAAAATTGCCTTCATATTTCGATATCTTTGGGGGTAAAAAGTGAAAAATTTGAACATCTTGGAATTTTCCCGTCGGTTAGGGACCAAAAGCTATAATTTCACCAAATTTCAATTGTCTACCTCGTCTGGCAGGTTGTGCCGCCATCTTGATTTGGGGGGATAGGGGATAAAAATGAGGAAATTCCCGAAAATTTTTAAGCCCACGAAACCTATAGGTTATCGTTTTGGATATACTATACGACTGTGTTCTTATGCTGAGCCCAAAATTTGAGCCCCCCAGCGTGCCCCCTTCAGGGAATTTTGAGAATTTCCGATTTTTTTAGGGATCCTGGGGTCATCAGTTTCCCTCGTACCAAGTTTCAAATTTCTGAGATTTCTGGAAGTGACTCATTAATTCACGTCTTTTTTCATTTTTAAATAATTATATATACATCGCTCCAGCCCGACTTGCTTTTATATATATAGATAGATGACGGATAAGCATGAGCACGTTGAAAAGTGCAGACTTCCACTTCGAGATTCATATCTCCTAAACGGTTTATGATATTAAGAAACGGTTTGCGCCATCAGACGTCTCATTTATCGCTCTACATGTTTGTTTCTAAACCATATCCTCGTATCTCCCATATTAAGGGGGTAAATTGAGTTCAAAATTTGAATAGGGTGAAATTTGGGTGCATTTTTAACATTTTACATTACGTTTTGCCTACTTATGTATAAGCTAGAATCATGAAATTTGGTACACACATGTCGCTTAATCGTGCCAACGTGCGCACACAACGTGATGATCCTATCATTCTTATAAGTGTGTCAAACAATGAAATATACTTGTAAAAATCACCAAATTTACGAACAATCCAGAAATACGGCCAAATTTAACGTATTAGGGAGAGAGATACGACAAAATGTCACAGGACCAAAGTTGTAGATCACTCCGAATTGAAGGGACATTGTGCCATCCGTTTTGTGATACGACTTACCGTTTAGCCAAAAAATAGCTCAAAAGGAATGTCTGCACAGTCATTAAAATTGCCTCCATATTTCGATATCTTTGGGGGGTAAAAAGTGAAAAATTTGAACATCTTGGAATTTTCCCGTCGGTTAGGGACCAAATGCTATGATTTCACCAAATTTCAATTGTCTACTTCGTCTGGCAGGTTGTGCCGCCATTTTCATTTGGGGGGATAGGGGATAAAAATGAGGAAATTCTCGAAAATTTTTAAGCCCACGAAACCTATAGGTTATCGTTTTGGATATACTATACGACTGTGTTCTTATGCTGAGCCCAAAATTTGAGCCCCCCAGCGTGCCCCCTTCAGGGAATTTTGAGAATTTCCGATTTTTTTAGGGATCCTGGGGTCATCAGTTTCCCTCGTACCAAGTTTCAAATTTCTGAGATTTCTGGAAGTGACTCATTAATTCACGTCTTTTTTCATTTTTAAATAATTATATATACATCGCTCCAGCCCGACTTGCTTTTATATATATAGATAGATGACGGATAAGCATGAGCACGTTGAAAAGTGCAGACTTCCACTTCGAGATTCATATCTCCTAAACGGTTTATGATATTAAGAAACGGTTTGCGCCATCAGACGTCTCATTTATCGCTCTACATGTTTGTTTCTAAACCATATCCTCGTATCTCCCATATTAAGGGGGTAAATTGAGTTCAAAATTTGAATAGGGTGAAATTTGGGTGCATTTTTAACATTTTACATTACGTTTTGCCTACTTATGTATAAGCTAGAATCATGAAATTTGGTACACACATGTCGCTTAATCGTGCCAACGTGCGCACACAACGTGATGATCCTATCATTCTTATAAGTGTGTCAAACAATGAAATATACTTGTAAAAATCACCAAATTTACGAACAATCCAGAAATACGGCCAAATTTAACGTATTAGGGAGAGAGATACGACAAAATGTCACAGGACCAAAGTTGTAGATCACTCCGAATTGAAGGGACATTGTGCCATCCGTTTTGTGATACGACTTACCGTTTAGCCAAAAAATAGCTCAAAAGGAATGTCTGCACAGTCATTAAAATTGCCTCCATATTTCGATATCTTTGGGGGGTAAAAAGTGAAAAATTTGAACATCTTGGAATTTTCCCGTCGGTTAGGGACCAAATGCTATGATTTCACCAAATTTCAATTGTCTACTTCGTCTGGCAGGTTGTGCCGCCATTTTCATTTGGGGGGATAGGGGATAAAAATGAGGAAATTCTCGAAAATTTTTAAGCCCACGAAACCTATAGGTTATCGTTTTGGATATACTATACGACTGTGTTCTTATGCTGAGCCCAAAATTTGAGCCCCCCAGCGTGCCCCCTTCAGGGAATTTTGAGAATTTCCGATTTTTCTAGGGATCCTGGGGTCATCAGTTTCCTCCGTACAAAGTTTCAAATTTCTGAGATTTCTGGAAGTGCCTCATTAATTCACGTCTTTTTTCATTTTTAAATATTTATATATACATCGCTCCAGCCCGACTTGCTTTTATATATATAGATAGATGACGGATAAGCATGAGCACGTTGAAAAGTGCAGACTTCCACTTCGAGATTCATATCTCCTAAACGGTTTATGATATTAAGAAACGGTTTGCGCCATCAGACGTCTCATTTATCGCTCTACATATTTGTTTCTAAACCATTTCCTCGTATCTCCCATATTAAGGGGGTAAATTGAGATCAAATTTTGAATAGGGTGAAATTTGGGTGCATTTTTAACATGTTACATTACGTTTTGCCTACTTATGTATAAGCTAGAATCATGAAATTTGGTACACACATGTCCCATAATCGTGCCAACGTGCGCACACAACGTGATGATCCTATCATTCTTATAAGTGTGTCAAACAATGAAATATACTTGTAAAAATCACCAAATTTACGAACAATCCAGAAATACGGCCAAATTTAACGTATAAGGGAGAGAGATACGACAAAATGTCACAGGACCAAAGTTGTAGATCACTCCGAATTGAAGGGACATTGTGCCATCCGTTTTGTGATACGACTTACCGTTTAGCCAAAAAATAGCTCAAAAGGAATGTTTGCACGGTCATTAAAATTGCCTTCATATTTCGATATCTTTGGGGGTAAAAAGTGAAAAATTTGAACATCTTGGAATTTTCCCGTCGGTTAGGGACCAAAAGCTATAATTTCACCAAATTTCAATTGTCTACCTCGTCTGGCAGTTTGTGCCGACATCTTGATTTGGGGGGATAGGGGATAAAAATGAGGAAATTCCCGAAAATTTTTAAGCCCACGAAACCTATAGGTTATCGTTTTGGATATACTATACGACTGTGTTCTTATGCTGAGCCCAAAATTTGAGCCCCCCCAGCGTGCCCCCTTCAGGGAATTTTGAGAATTTCCGATTTTTCTAGGGATCCTGGGGTCATCAGTTTCCCTCGTACCAAGTTTCAAATTTCTGAGATTTCTGGAAGTGCCTCATTAATTCACGTCTTTTTTCATTTTTAAATAATTATATATACATCGCTCCAGCCCGACTTGCTTTTATATATATAGATAGATGACGGATAAGCATGAGCACGTTGAAAAGTGCAGACTTCCACTTCGAGATTCATATCTCCTAAACGGTTTATGATATTAAGAAACGGTTTGCGCCATCAGACGTCTCATTTATCGCTCTACATGTTTGTTTCTAAACCATATCCTCGTATCTCCCATATTAAGGGGGTAAATTGAGTTCAAAATTTGAATAGGGTGAAATTTGGGTGCATTTTTAACATTTTACATTACGTTTTGCCTACTTATGTATAAGCTAGAATCATGAAATTTGGTACACACATGTCGCTTAATCGTGCCAACGTGCGCACACAACGTGATGATCCTATCATTCTTATAAGTGTGTCAAACAATGAAATATACTTGTAAAAATCACCAAATTTACGAACAATCCAGAAATACGGCCAAATTTAACGTATTAGGGAGAGAGATACGACAAAATGTCACAGGACCAAAGTTGTAGATCACTCCGAATTGAAGGGACATTGTGCCATCCGTTTTGTGATACGACTTACCGTTTAGCCAAAAAATAGCTCAAAAGGAATGTCTGCACAGTCATTAAAATTGCCTCCATATTTCGATATCTTTGGGGGGTAAAAAGTGAAAAATTTGAACATCTTGGAATTTTCCCGTCGGTTAGGGACCAAATGCTATGATTTCACCAAATTTCAATTGTCTACTTCGTCTGGCAGGTTGTGCCGCCATTTTCATTTGGGGGGATAGGGGATAAAAATGAGGAAATTCTCGAAAATTTTTAAGCCCACGAAACCTATAGGTTATCGTTTTGGATATACTATACGACTGTGTTCTTATGCTGAGCCCAAAATTTGAGCCCCCCAGCGTGCCCCCTTCAGGGAATTTTGAGAATTTCCGATTTTTCTAGGGATCCTGGGGTCATCAGTTTCCTCCGTACAAAGTTTCAAATTTCTGAGATTTCTGGAAGTGCCTCATTAATTCACGTCTTTTTTCATTTTTAAATATTTATATATACATCGCTCCAGCCCGACTTGCTTTTATATATATAGATAGATGACGGATAAGCATGAGCACGTTGAAAAGTGCATACTTCCACTTCGAGATTCATATCTCCTAAACGGTTTATGATATTAAGAAACGGTTTGCGCCATCAGACGTCTCATTTATCGCTCTACATATTTGTTTCTAAACCATTTCCTCGTATCTCCCATATTAAGGGGGTAAATTGAGATCAAATTTTGAATAGGGTGAAATTTGGGTGCATTTTTAACATGTTACATTACGTTTTGCCTACTTATGTATAAGCTAGAATCATGAAATTTGGTACACACATGTCCCATAATCGTGCCAACGTGCGCACACAACGTGATGATCCTATCATTCTTATAAGTGTGTCAAACAATGAAATATACTTGTAAAAATCACCAAATTTACGAACAATCCAGAAATACGGCCAAATTTAACGTATAAGGGAGAGAGATACGACAAAATGTCACAGGACCAAAGTTGTAGATCACTCCGAATTGAAGGGACATTGTGCCATCCGTTTTGTG
The DNA here is from genome assembly GCF_040414725.1 of Anabrus simplex. Lineage (NCBI taxonomy): Eukaryota > Metazoa > Arthropoda > Insecta > Orthoptera > Tettigoniidae > Anabrus > Anabrus simplex. The sequence goes on from NC_090267.1 coordinate 184,154,597, forward strand.
ATACGACTTACCGTTTAGCCAAAAAATAGCTCAAAGGGAATGTTTGCACGGTCATTAAAATTGCCTTCATATTTCGATATCTTTGGGGGTAAAAAGTGAAAAATTTGAACATCTTGGAATTTTCCCGTCGGTTAGGGACCAAAAGCTATAATTTCACCAAATTTCAATTGTCTACCTCGTCTGGCAGGTTGTGCCGCCATCTTGATTTGGGGGGATAGGGGATAAAAATGAGGAAATTCCCGAAAATTTTTAAGCCCACGAAACCTATAGGTTATCGTTTTGGATATACTATACGACTGTGTTCTTATGCTGAGCCCAAAATTTGAGCCCCCCAGCGTGCCCCCTTCAGGGAATTTTGAGAATTTCCGATTTTTTTAGGGATCCTGGGGTCATCAGTTTCCCTCGTACCAAGTTTCAAATTTCTGAGATTTCTGGAAGTGACTCATTAATTCACGTCTTTTTTCATTTTTAAATAATTATATATACATCGCTCCAGCCCGACTTGCTTTTATATATATAGATAGATGACGGATAAGCATGAGCACGTTGAAAAGTGCAGACTTCCACTTCGAGATTCATATCTCCTAAACGGTTTATGATATTAAGAAACGGTTTGCGCCATCAGACGTCTCATTTATCGCTCTACATGTTTGTTTCTAAACCATATCCTCGTATCTCCCATATTAAGGGGGTAAATTGAGTTCAAAATTTGAATAGGGTGAAATTTGGGTGCATTTTTAACATTTTACATTACGTTTTGCCTACTTATGTATAAGCTAGAATCATGAAATTTGGTACACACATGTCGCTTAATCGTGCCAACGTGCGCACACAACGTGATGATCCTATCATTCTTATAAGTGTGTCAAACAATGAAATATACTTGTAAAAATCACCAAATTTACGAACAATCCAGAAATACGGCCAAATTTAACGTATTAGGGAGAGAGATACGACAAAATGTCACAGGACCAAAGTTGTAGATCACTCCGAATTGAAGGGACATTGTGCCATCCGTTTTGTGATACGACTTACCGTTTAGCCAAAAAATAGCTCAAAAGGAATGTCTGCACAGTCATTAAAATTGCCTCCATATTTCGATATCTTTGGGGGGTAAAAAGTGAAAAATTTGAACATCTTGGAATTTTCCCGTCGGTTAGGGACCAAATGCTATGATTTCACCAAATTTCAATTGTCTACTTCGTCTGGCAGGTTGTGCCGCCATTTTCATTTGGGGGGATAGGGGATAAAAATGAGGAAATTCTCGAAAATTTTTAAGCCCACGAAACCTATAGGTTATCGTTTTGGATATACTATACGACTGTGTTCTTATGCTGAGCCCAAAATTTGAGCCCCCCAGCGTGCCCCCTTCAGGGAATTTTGAGAATTTCCGATTTTTCTAGGGATCCTGGGGTCATCAGTTTCCTCCGTACAAAGTTTCAAATTTCTGAGATTTCTGGAAGTGCCTCATTAATTCACGTCTTTTTTCATTTTTAAATATTTATATATACATCGCTCCAGCCCGACTTGCTTTTATATATATAGATAGATGACGGATAAGCATGAGCACGTTGAAAAGTGCAGACTTCCACTTCGAGATTCATATCTCCTAAACGGTTTATGATATTAAGAAACGGTTTGCGCCATCAGACGTCTCATTTATCGCTCTACATATTTGTTTCTAAACCATTTCCTCGTATCTCCCATATTAAGGGGGTAAATTGAGATCAAATTTTGAATAGGGTGAAATTTGGGTGCATTTTTAACATGTTACATTACGTTTTGCCTACTTATGTATAAGCTAGAATCATGAAATTTGGTACACACATGTCCCATAATCGTGCCAACGTGCGCACACAACGTGATGATCCTATCATTCTTATAAGTGTGTCAAACAATGAAATATACTTGTAAAAATCACCAAATTTACGAACAATCCAGAAATACGGCCAAATTTAACGTATAAGGGAGAGAGATACGACAAAATGTCACAGGACCAAAGTTGTAGATCACTCCGAATTGAAGGGACATTGTGCCATCCGTTTTGTGATACGACTTACCGTTTAGCCAAAAAATAGCTCAAAAGGAATGTTTGCACGGTCATTAAAATTGCCTTCATATTTCGATATCTTTGGGGGTAAAAAGTGAAAAATTTGAACATCTTGGAATTTTCCCGTCGGTTAGGGACCAAAAGCTATAATTTCACCAAATTTCAATTGTCTACCTCGTCTGGCAGTTTGTGCCGACATCTTGATTTGGGGGGATAGGGGATAAAAATGAGGAAATTCCCGAAAATTTTTAAGCCCACGAAACCTATAGGTTATCGTTTTGGATATACTATACGACTGTGTTCTTATGCTGAGCCCAAAATTTGAGCCCCCCCAGCGTGCCCCCTTCAGGGAATTTTGAGAATTTCCGATTTTTCTAGGGATCCTGGGGTCATCAGTTTCCCTCGTACCAAGTTTCAAATTTCTGAGATTTCTGGAAGTGCCTCATTAATTCACGTCTTTTTTCATTTTTAAATAATTATATATACATCGCTCCAGCCCGACTTGCTTTTATATATATAGATAGATGACGGATAAGCATGAGCACGTTGAAAAGTGCAGACTTCCACTTCGAGATTCATATCTCCTAAACGGTTTATGATATTAAGAAACGGTTTGCGCCATCAGACGTCTCATTTATCGCTCTACATGTTTGTTTCTAAACCATATCCTCGTATCTCCCATATTAAGGGGGTAAATTGAGTTCAAAATTTGAATAGGGTGAAATTTGGGTGCATTTTTAACATTTTACATTACGTTTTGCCTACTTATGTATAAGCTAGAATCATGAAATTTGGTACACACATGTCGCTTAATCGTGCCAACGTGCGCACACAACATGATGATCCTATCATTCTTATAAGTGTGTCAAACAATGAAATATACTTGTAAAAATCACCAAATTTACGAACAATCCAGAAATACGGCCAAATTTAACGTATTAGGGAGAGAGATACGACAAAATGTCACAGGACCAAAGTTGTAGATCACTCCGAATTGAAGGGACATTGTGCCATCCGTTTTGTGATACGACTTACCGTTTAGCCAAAAAATAGCTCAAAAGGAATGTCTGCACAGTCATTAAAATTGCCTCCATATTTCGATATCTTTGGGGGGTAAAAAGTGAAAAATTTGAACATCTTGGAATTTTCCCGTCGGTTAGGGACCAAATGCTATGATTTCACCAAATTTCAATTGTCTACTTCGTCTGGCAGGTTGTGCCGCCATTTTCATTTGGGGGGATAGGGGATAAAAATGAGGAAATTCTCGAAAATTTTTAAGCCCACGAAACCTATAGGTTATCGTTTTGGATATACTATACGACTGTGTTCTTATGCTGAGCCCAAAATTTGAGCCCCCCAGCGTGCCCCCTTCAGGGAATTTTGAGAATTTCCGATTTTTCTAGGGATCCTGGGGTCATCAGTTTCCTCCGTACAAAGTTTCAAATTTCTGAGATTTCTGGAAGTGCCTCATTAATTCACGTCTTTTTTCATTTTTAAATATTTATATATACATCGCTCCAGCCCGACTTGCTTTTATATATATAGATAGATGACGGATAAGCATGAGCACGTTGAAAAGTGCATACTTCCACTTCGAGATTCATATCTCCTAAACGGTTTATGATATTAAGAAACGGTTTGCGCCATCAGACGTCTCATTTATCGCTCTACATATTTGTTTCTAAACCATTTCCTCGTATCTCCCATATTAAGGGGGTAAATTGAGATCAAATTTTGAATAGGGTGAAATTTGGGTGCATTTTTAACATGTTACATTACGTTTTGCCTACTTATGTATAAGCTAGAATCATGAAATTTGGTACACACATGTCCCATAATCGTGCCAACGTGCGCACACAACGTGATGATCCTATCATTCTTATAAGTGTGTCAAACAATGAAATATACTTGTAAAAATCACCAAATTTACGAACAATCCAGAAATACGGCCAAATTTAACGTATAAGGGAGAGAGATACGACAAAATGTCACAGGACCAAAGTTGTAGATCACTCCGAATTGAAGGGACATTGTGCCATCCGTTTTGTGATACGACTTACCGTTTAGCCAAAAAATAGCTCAAAGGGAATGTTTGCACGGTCATTAAAATTGCCTTCATATTTCGATATCTTTGGGGGTAAAAAGTGAAAAATTTGAACATCTTGGAATTTTCCCGTCGGTTAGGGACCAAAAGCTATAATTTCACCAAATTTCAATTGTCTACCTCGTCTGGCAGGTTGTGCCGCCATCTTGATTTGGGGGGATAGGGGATAAAAATGAGGAAATTCCCGAAAATTTTTAAGCCCACGAAACCTATAGGTTATCGTTTTGGATATACTATACGACTGTGTTCTTATGCTGAGCCCAAAATTTGAGCCCCCCAGCGTGCCCCCTTCAGGGAATTTTGAGAATTTCCGATTTTTTTAGGGATCCTGGGGTCATCAGTTTCCCTCGTACCAAGTTTCAAATTTCTGAGATTTCTGGAAGTGACTCATTAATTCACGTCTTTTTTCATTTTTAAATAATTATATATACATCGCTCCAGCCCGACTTGCTTTTATATATATAGATAGATGACGGATAAGCATGAGCACGTTGAAAAGTGCAGACTTCCACTTCGAGATTCATATCTCCTAAACGGTTTATGATATTAAGAAACGGTTTGCGCCATCAGACGTCTCATTTATCGCTCTACATGTTTGTTTCTAAACCATATCCTCGTATCTCCCATATTAAGGGGGTAAATTGAGTTCAAAATTTGAATAGGGTGAAATTTGGGTGCATTTTTAACATTTTACATTACGTTTTGCCTACTTATGTATAAGCTAGAATCATGAAATTTGGTACACACATGTCGCTTAATCGTGCCAACGTGCGCACACAACGTGATGATCCTATCATTCTTATAAGTGTGTCAAACAATGAAATATACTTGTAAAAATCACCAAATTTACGAACAATCCAGAAATACGGCCAAATTTAACGTATTAGGGAGAGAGATACGACAAAATGTCACAGGACCAAAGTTGTAGATCACTCCGAATTGAAGGGACATTGTGCCATCCGTTTTGTGATACGACTTACCGTTTAGCCAAAAAATAGCTCAAAAGGAATGTCTGCACAGTCATTAAAATTGCCTCCATATTTCGATATCTTTGGGGGGTAAAAAGTGAAAAATTTGAACATCTTGGAATTTTCCCGTCGGTTAGGGACCAAATGCTATGATTTCACCAAATTTCAATTGTCTACTTCGTCTGGCAGGTTGTGCCGCCATTTTCATTTGGGGGGATAGGGGATAAAAATGAGGAAATTCTCGAAAATTTTTAAGCCCACGAAACCTATAGGTTATCGTTTTGGATATACTATACGACTGTGTTCTTATGCTGAGCCCAAAATTTGAGCCCCCCAGCGTGCCCCCTTCAGGGAATTTTGAGAATTTCCGATTTTTCTAGGGATCCTGGGGTCATCAGTTTCCTCCGTACAAAGTTTCAAATTTCTGAGATTTCTGGAAGTGCCTCATTAATTCACGTCTTTTTTCATTTTTAAATATTTATATATACATCGCTCCAGCCCGACTTGCTTTTATATATATAGATAGATGACGGATAAGCATGAGCACGTTGAAAAGTGCAGACTTCCACTTCGAGATTCATATCTCCTAAACGGTTTATGATATTAAGAAACGGTTTGCGCCATCAGACGTCTCATTTATCGCTCTACATGTTTGTTTCTAAACCATATCCTCGTATCTCCCATATTAAGGGGGTAAATTGAGTTCAAAATTTGAATAGGGTGAAATTTGGGTGCATTTTTAACATTTTACATTACGTTTTGCCTACTTATGTATAAGCTAGAATCATGAAATTTGGTACACACATGTCGCTTAATCGTGCCAACGTGCGCACACAACGTGATGATCCTATCATTCTTATAAGTGTGTCAAACAATGAAATATACTTGTAAAAATCACCAAATTTACGAACAATCCAGAAATACGGCCAAATTTAACGTATTAGGGAGAGAGATACGACAAAATGTCACAGGACCAAAGTTGTAGATCACTCCGAATTGAAGGGACATTGTGCCATCCGTTTTGTGATACGACTTACCGTTTAGCCAAAAAATAGCTCAAAAGGAATGTCTGCACAGTCATTAAAATTGCCTCCATATTTCGATATCTTTGGGGGGTAAAAAGTGAAAAATTTGAACATCTTGGAATTTTCCCGTCGGTTAGGGACCAAATGCTATAATTTCACCAAATTTCAATTGTCTACTTCGTCTGGCAGGTTGTGCCGCCATTTTGATTTGGGGGGATAGGGGATAAAAATGAGGAAATTCTCGAAACTTTTTAAGCCCACGAAACCTATAGGTTATCGTTTTGGATATACTATACGACTGTGTTCTTATGCTGAGCCCAAAATTTGAGCCCCCCAGCGTGCCCCCTTCAGGGAATTTTGAGAATTTCCGATTTTTCTAGGGATCCTGGGGTCATCAGTTTCCTCCGTACAAAGTTTCAAATTTCTGAGATTTCTGGAAGTGCCTCATTAATTCACGTCTTTTTTCATTTTTAAATATTTATATATACATCGCTCCAGCCCGACTTGCTTTTATATATATAGATAGATGACGGATAAGCATGAGCACGTTGAAAAGTGCATACTTCCACTTCGAGATTCATATCTCCTAAACGGTTTATGATATTAAGAAACGGTTTGCGCCATCAGACGTCTCATTTATCGCTCTACATATTTGTTTCTAAACCATTTCCTCGTATCTCCCATATTAAGGGGGTAAATTGAGATCAAATTTTGAATAGGGTGAAATTTGGGTGCATTTTTAACATGTTACATTACGTTTTGCCTACTTATGTATAAGCTAGAATCATGAAATTTGGTACACACATGTCCCATAATCGTGCCAACGTGCGCACACAACGTGATGATCCTATCATTCTTATAAGTGTGTCAAACAATGAAATATACTTGTAAAAATCACCAAATTTACGAACAATCCAGAAATACGGCCAAATTTAACGTATAAGGGAGAGAGATACGACAAAATGTCACAGGACCAAAGTTGTAGATCACTCCGAATTGAAGGGACATTGTGCCATCCGTTTTGTGATACGACTTACCGTTTAGCCAAAAAATAGCTCAAAGGGAATGTTTGCACGGTCATTAAAATTGCCTTCATATTTCGATATCTTTGGGGGTAAAAAGTGAAAAATTTGAACATCTTGGAATTTTCCCGTCGGTTAGGGACCAAAAGCTATAATTTCACCAAATTTCAATTGTCTACCTCGTCTGGCAGGTTGTGCCGCCATCTTGATTTGGGGGGATAGGGGATAAAAATGAGGAAATTCCCGAAAATTTTTAAGCCCACGAAACCTATAGGTTATCGTTTTGGATATACTATACGACTGTGTTCTTATGCTGAGCCCAAAATTTGAGCCCCCCAGCGTGCCCCCTTCAGGGAATTTTGAGAATTTCCGATTTTTTTAGGGATCCTGGGGTCATCAGTTTCCCTCGTACCAAGTTTCAAATTTCTGAGATTTCTGGAAGTGACTCATTAATTCACGTCTTTTTTCATTTTTAAATAATTATATATACATCGCTCCAGCCCGACTTGCTTTTATATATATAGATAGATGACGGATAAGCATGAGCACGTTGAAAAGTGCAGACTTCCACTTCGAGATTCATATCTCCTAAACGGTTTATGATATTAAGAAACAGTTTGCGCCATCAGACGTCTCATTTATCGCTCTACATGTTTGTTTCTAAACCATATCCTCGTATCTCCCATATTAAGGGGGTAAATTGAGTTCAAAATTTGAATAGGGTGAAATTTGGGTGCATTTTTAACATTTTACATTACGTTTTGCCTACTTATGTATAAGCTAGAATCATGAAATTTGGTACACACATGTCGCTTAATCGTGCCAACGTGCGCACACAACGTGATGATCCTATCATTCTTATAAGTGTGTCAAACAATGAAATATACTTGTAAAAATCACCAAATTTACGAACAATCCAGAAATACGGCCAAATTTAACGTATTAGGGAGAGAGATACGACAAAATGTCACAGGACCAAAGTTGTAGATCACTCCGAATTGAAGGGACATTGTGCCATCCGTTTTGTGATACGACTTACCGTTTAGCCAAAAAATAGCTCAAAAGGAATGTCTGCACAGTCATTAAAATTGCCTCCATATTTCGATATCTTTGGGGGGTAAAAAGTGAAAAATTTGAACATCTTGGAATTTTCCCGTCGGTTAGGGACCAAATGCTATGATTTCACCAAATTTCAATTGTCTACTTCGTCTGGCAGGTTGTGCCGCCATTTTCATTTGGGGGGATAGGGGATAAAAATGAGGAAATTCTCGAAAATTTTTAAGCCCACGAAACCTATAGGTTATCGTTTTGGATATACTATACGACTGTGTTCTTATGCTGAGCCCAAAATTTGAGCCCCCCAGCGTGCCCCCTTCAGGGAATTTTGAGAATTTCCGATTTTTCTAGGGATCCTGGGGTCATCAGTTTCCTCCGTACAAAGTTTCAAATTTCTGAGATTTCTGGAAGTGCCTCATTAATTCACGTCTTTTTTCATTTTTAAATATTTATATATACATCGCTCCAGCCCGACTTGCTTTTATATATATAGATAGATGACGGATAAGCATGAGCACGTTGAAAAGTGCAGACTTCCACTTCGAGATTCATATCTCCTAAACGGTTTATGATATTAAGAAACGGTTTGCGCCATCAGACGTCTCATTTATCGCTCTACATATTTGTTTCTAAACCATTTCCTCGTATCTCCCATATTAAGGGGGTAAATTGAGATCAAATTTTGAATAGGGTGAAATTTGGGTGCATTTTTAACATGTTACATTACGTTTTGCCTACTTATGTATAAGCTAGAATCATGAAATTTGGTACACACATGTCCCATAATCGTGCCAACGTGCGCACACAACGTGATGATCCTATCATTCTTATAAGTGTGTCAAACAATGAAATATACTTGTAAAAATCACCAAATTTACGAACAATCCAGAAATACGGCCAAATTTAACGTATAAGGGAGAGAGATACGACAAAATGTCACAGGACCAAAGTTGTAGATCACTCCGAATTGAAGGGACATTGTGCCATCCGTTTTGTGATACGACTTACCGTTTAGCCAAAAAATAGCTCAAAAGGAATGTTTGCACGGTCATTAAAATTGCCTTCATATTTCGATATCTTTGGGGGTAAAAAGTGAAAAATTTGAACATCTTGGAATTTTCCCGTCGGTTAGGGACCAAAAGCTATAATTTCACCAAATTTCAATTGTCTACCTCGTCTGGCAGGTTGTGCCGACATCTTGATTTGGGGGGATAGGGGATAAAAATGAGGAAATTCCCGAAAATTTTTAAGCCCACGAAACCTATAGGTTATCGTTTTGGATATACTATACGACTGTGTTCTTATGCTGAGCCCAAAATTTGAGCCCCCCCAGCGTGCCCCCTTCAGGGAATTTTGAGAATTTCCGATTTTTCTAGGGATCCTGGGGTCATCAGTTTCCCTCGTACCAAGTTTCAAATTTCTGAGATTTCTGGAAGTGCCTCATTAATTCACGTCTTTTTTCATTTTTAAATAATTATATATACATCGCTCCAGCCCGACTTGCTTTTATATATATAGATAGATAGATAGATGACGGATAAGCATGAGCACGTTGAAAAGTGCAGACTTCCACTTCGAGATTCATATCTCCTAAACGGTTTATGATATTAAGAAACGGTTTGCGCCATCAGACGCCTCATTTATCGCTCTACATGTTTGTTTCTAAACCATATCCTCGTATCTCCCATATTAAGGGGGTAAATTGAGTTCAAAATTTGAATAGGGTGAAATTTGGGTGCATTTTTAACATTTTACATTACGTTTTGCCTACTTATGTATAAGCTAGAATCATGAAATTTGGTACACATATGTCCCTTAATCGTGCCAACGTGCGCACACAACGTGATGATCCTATCATTCTTATAAGTGTGTCAAACAATGAAATATACCTGTAAAAATCACCAAATTTACGAACAATCCAGAAATACGGCCAAATTTAACGTATTAGGGAGAGAGATACGACAAAATGTCACAGGACCAAAGTTGTAGATCACTCCGAATTGAAGGGACATTGTGCCATCCGTTTTGTGATACGACTTACCGTTTAGCCAAAAAATAGCTCAAAAGGAATGTCTGCACAGTCATTAAAATTGCCTCCATATTTCGATATCTTTGGGGGGTAAAAAGTGAAAAATTTGAACATCTTGGAATTTTCCCGTCGGTTAGGGACCAAATGCTATAATTTCACCAAATTTCAATTGTCTACTTCGTCTGGCAGGTTGTGCCGCCATTTTGATTTGGGGGGATAGGGGATAAAAATGAGGAAATTCTCGAAAATTTTTAAGCCCACGAAACCTATAGGTTATCGTTTTGGATATACTATACGACTGTGTTCTTATGCTGAGCCCAAAATTTGAGCCCCCCAGCGTGCCCCCTTCAGGGAATTTTGAGAATTTCCGATTTTTCTAGGGATCCTGGGGTCATCAGTTTCCTCCGTACAAAGTTTCAAATTTCTGAGATTTCTGGAAGTGCCTCATTAATTCACGTCTTTTTTCATTTTTAAATATTTATATATACATCGCTCCAGCCCGACTTGCTTTTATATATATAGATAGATGACGGATAAGCATGAGCACGTTGAAAAGTGCATACTTCCACTTCGAGATTCATATCTCCTAAACGGTTTATGATATTAAGAAACGGTTTGCGCCATCAGACGTCTCATTTATCGCTCTACATATTTGTTTCTAAACCATTTCCTCGTATCTCCCATATTAAGGGGGTAAATTGAGATCAAATTTTGAATAGGGTGAAATTTGGGTGCATTTTTAACATGTTACATTACGTTTTGCCTACTTATGTATAAGCTAGAATCATGAAATTTGGTACACACATGTCCCATAATCGTGCCAACGTGCGCACACAACGTGATGATCCTATCATTCTTATAAGTGTGTCAAACAATGAAATATACTTGTAAAAATCACCAAATTTACGAACAATCCAGAAATACGGCCAAATTTAACGTATAAGGGAGAGAGATACGACAAAATGTCACAGGACCAAAGTTGTAGATCACTCCGAATTGAAGGGACATTGTGCCATCCGTTTTGTGATACGACTTACCGTTTAGCCAAAAAATAGCTCAAAGGGAATGTTTGCACGGTCATTAAAATTGCCTTCATATTTCGATATCTTTGGGGGTAAAAAGTGAAAAATTTGAACATCTTGGAATTTTCCCGTCGGTTAGGGACCAAAAGCTATAATTTCACCAAATTTCAATTGTCTACCTCGTCTGGCAGGTTGTGCCGCCATCTTGATTTGGGGGGATAGGGGATAAAAATGAGGAAATTCCCGAAAATTTTTAAGCCCACGAAACCTATAGGTTATCGTTTTGGATATACTATACGACTGTGTTCTTATGCTGAGCCCAAAATTTGAGCCCCCCAGCGTGCCCCCTTCAGGGAATTTTGAGAATTTCCGATTTTTTTAGGGATCCTGGGGTCATCAGTTTCCCTCGTACCAAGTTTCAAATTTCTGAGATTTCTGGAAGTGACTCATTAATTCACGTCTTTTTTCATTTTTAAATAATTATATATACATCGCTCCAGCCCGACTTGCTTTTATATATATAGATAGATGACGGATAAGCATGAGCACGTTGAAAAGTGCAGACTTCCACTTCGAGATTCATATCTCCTAAACGGTTTATGATATTAAGAAACGGTTTGCGCCATCAGACGTCTCATTTATCGCTCTACATGTTTGTTTCTAAACCATATCCTCGTATCTCCCATATTAAGGGGGTAAATTGAGTTCAAAATTTGAATAGGGTGAAATTTGGGTGCATTTTTAACATTTTACATTACGTTTTGCCTACTTATGTATAAGCTAGAATCATGAAATTTGGTACACACATGTCGCTTAATCGTGCCAACGTGCGCACACAACGTGATGATCCTATCATTCTTATAAGTGTGTCAAACAATGAAATATACTTGTAAAAATCACCAAATTTACGAACAATCCAGAAATACGGCCAAATTTAACGTATTAGGGAGAGAGATACGACAAAATGTCACAGGACCAAAGTTGTAGATCACTCCGAATTGAAGGGACATTGTGCCATCCGTTTTGTGATACGACTTACCGTTTAGCCAAAAAATAGCTCAAAAGGAATGTCTGCACAGTCATTAAAATTGCCTCCATATTTCGATATCTTTGGGGGGTAAAAAGTGAAAAATTTGAACATCTTGGAATTTTCCCGTCGGTTAGGGACCAAATGCTATGATTTCACCAAATTTCAATTGTCTACTTCGTCTGGCAGGTTGTGCCGCCATTTTCATTTGGGGGGATAGGGGATAAAAATGAGGAAATTCTCGAAAATTTTTAAGCCCACGAAACCTATAGGTTATCGTTTTGGATATACTATACGACTGTGTTCTTATGCTGAGCCCAAAATTTGAGCCCCCCAGCGTGCCCCCTTCAGGGAATTTTGAGAATTTCCGATTTTTCTAGGGATCCTGGGGTCATCAGTTTCCTCCGTACAAAGTTTCAAATTTCTGAGATTTCTGGAAGTGCCTCATTAATTCACGTCTTTTTTCATTTTTAAATATTTATATATACATCGCTCCAGCCCGACTTGCTTTTATATATATAGATAGATGACGGATAAGCATGAGCACGTTGAAAAGTGCAGACTTCCACTTCGAGATTCATATCTCCTAAACGGTTTATGATATTAAGAAACGGTTTGCGCCATCAGACGTCTCATTTATCGCTCTACATGTTTGTTTCTAAACCATATCCTCGTATCTCCCATATTAAGGGGGTAAATTGAGTTCAAAATTTGAATAGGGTGAAATTTGGGTGCATTTTTAACATTTTACATTACGTTTTGCCTACTTATGTATAAGCTAGAATCATGAAATTTGGTACACACATGTCGCTTAATCGTGCCAACGTGCGCACACAACGTGATGATCCTATCATTCTTATAAGTGTGTCAAACAATGAAATATACTTGTAAAAATCACCAAATTTACGAACAATCCAGAAATACGGCCAAATTTAACGTATTAGGGAGAGAGATACGACAAAATGTCACAGGACCAAAGTTGTAGATCACTCCGAATTGAAGGGACATTGTGCCATCCGTTTTGTGATACGACTTACCGTTTAGCCAAAAAATAGCTCAAAAGGAATGTCTGCACAGTCATTAAAATTGCCTCCATATTTCGATATCTTTGGGGGGTAAAAAGTGAAAAATTTGAACATCTTGGAATTTTCCCGTCGGTTAGGGACCAAATGCTATAATTTCACCAAATTTCAATTGTCTACTTCGTCTGGCAGGTTGTGCCGCCATTTTGATTTGGGGGGATAGGGGATAAAAATGAGGAAATTCTCGAAAATTTTTAAGCCCACGAAACCTATAGGTTATCGTTTTGGATATACTATACGACTGTGTTCTTATGCTGAGCCCAAAATTTGAGCCCCCCAGCGTGCCCCCTTCAGGGAATTTTGAGAATTTCCGATTTTTCTAGGGATCCTGGGGTCATCAGTTTCCTCCGTACAAAGTTTCAAATTTCTGAGATTTCTGGAAGTGCCTCATTAATTCACGTCTTTTTTCATTTTTAAATATTTATATATACATCGCTCCAGCCCGACTTGCTTTTATATATATAGATGACGGATAAGCATGAGCACGTTGAAAAGTGCATACTTCCACTTCGAGATTCATATCTCCTAAACGGTTTATGATATTAAGAAACGGTTTGCGCCATCAGACGTCTCATTTATCGCTCTACATATTTGTTTCTAAACCATTTCCTCGTATCTCCCATATTAAGGGGGTAAATTGAGATCAAATTTTGAATAGGGTGAAATTTGGGTGCATTTTTAACATGTTACATTACGTTTTGCCTACTTATGTATAAGCTAGAATCATGAAATTTGGTACACACATGTCCCATAATCGTGCCAACGTGCGCACACAACGTGATGATCCTATCATTCTTATAAGTGTGTCAAACAATGAAATATACTTGTAAAAATCACCAAATTTACGAACAATCCAGAAATACGGCCAAATTTAACGTATAAGGGAGAGAGATACGACAAAATGTCACAGGACCAAAGTTGTAGATCACTCCGAATTGAAGGGACATTGTGCCATCCGTTTTGTGATACGACTTACCGTTTAGCCAAAAAATAGCTCAAAGGGAATGTTTGCACGGTCATTAAAATTGCCTTCATATTTCGATATCTTTGGGGGTAAAAAGTGAAAAATTTGAACATCTTGGAATTTTCCCGTCGGTTAGGGACCAAAAGCTATAATTTCACCAAATTTCAATTGTCTACCTCGTCTGGCAGGTTGTGCCGCCATCTTGATTTGGGGGGATAGGGGATAAAAATGAGGAAATTCCCGAAAATTTTTAAGCCCACGAAACCTATAGGTTATCGTTTTGGATATACTATACGACTGTGTTCTTATGCTGAGCCCAAAATTTGAGCCCCCCAGCGTGCCCCCTTCAGGGAATTTTGAGAATTTCCGATTTTTTTAGGGATCCTGGGGTCATCAGTTTCCCTCGTACCAAGTTTCAAATTTCTGAGATTTCTGGAAGTGACTCATTAATTCACGTCTTTTTTCATTTTTAAATAATTATATATACATCGCTCCAGCCCGACTTCCTTTTATATATATAGATAGATGACGGATAAGCATGAGCACGTTGAAAAGTGCATACTTCCACTTCGAGATTCATATCTCCTAAACGGTTTATGATATTAAGAAACGGTTTGCGCCATCAGACGCCTCATTTATCGCTCTACATGTTTGTTTCTAAACCATATCCTCGTATCTCCCATATTAAGGGGGTAAATTGAGTTCAAAATTTGAATAGGGTGAAATTTGGGTGCATTTTTAACATTTTACATTACGTTTTGCCTACTTATGTATAAGCTAGAATCATGAAATTTGGTACACATATGTCCCTTAATCGTGCCAACGTGCGCACACAACGTGATGATCCTATCATTCTTATAAGTGTGTCAAACAATGAAATATACCTGTAAAAATCACCAAATTTACGAACAATCCAGAAATACGGCCAAATTTAACGTATTAGGGAGAGAGATACGACAAAATGTCACAGGACCAAAGTTGTAGATCACTCCGAATTGAAGGGACATTGTGCCATCCGTTTTGTGATACGACTTACCGTTTAGCCAAAAAATAGCTCAAAAGGAATGTCTGCACAGTCATTAAAATTGCCTCCATATTTCGATATCTTTGGGGGGTAAAAAGTGAAAAATTTGAACATCTTGGAATTTTCCCGTCGGTTAGGGACCAAATGCTATAATTTCACCAAATTTCAATTGTCTACTTCGTCTGGCAGGTTGTGCCGCCATTTTGATTTGGGGGGATAGGGGATAAAAATGAGGAAATTCTCGAAAATTTTTAAGCCCACGAAACCTATAGGTTATCGTTTTGGATATACTATACGACTGTGTTCTTATGCTGAGCCCAAAATTTGAGCCCCCCAGCGTGCCCCCTTCAGGGAATTTTGAGAATTTCCGATTTTTCTAGGGATCCTGGGGTCATCAGTTTCCTCCGTACAAAGTTTCAAATTTCTGAGATTTCTGGAAGTGCCTCATTAATTCACGTCTTTTTTCATTTTTAAATATTTATATATACATCGCTCCAGCCCGACTTGCTTTTATATATATAGATGACGGATAAGCAAGAGCACGTTGAAAAGTGCATACTTCCACTTCGAGATTCATATCTCCTAAACGGTTTATGATATTAAGAAACGGTTTGCGCCATCAGACGTCTCATTTATCGCTCTACATATTTGTTTCTAAACCATTTCCTCGTATCTCCCATATTAAGGGGGTAAATTGAGATCAAATTTTGAATAGGGTGAAATTTGGGTGCATTTTTAACATGTTACATTACGTTTTGCCTACTTATGTATAAGCTAGAATCATGAAATTTGGTACACACATGTCCCATAATCGTGCCAACGTGCGCACACAACGTGATGATCCTATCATTCTTATAAGTGTGTCAAACAATGAAATATACTTGTAAAAATCACCAAATTTACGAACAATCCAGAAATACGGCCAAATTTAACGTATAAGGGAGAGAGATACGACAAAATGTCACAGGACCAAAGTTGTAGATCACTCCGAATTGAAGGGACATTGTGCCATCCGTTTTGTGATACGACTTACCGTTTAGCCAAAAAATAGCTCAAAGGGAATGTTTGCACGGTCATTAAAATTGCCTTCATATTTCGATATCTTTGGGGGTAAAAAGTGAAAAATTTGAACATCTTGGAATTTTCCCGTCGGTTAGGGACCAAAAGCTATAATTTCACCAAATTTCAATTGTCTACCTCGTCTGGCAAGTTGTGCCGCCATCTTGATTTGGGGGGATAGGGGATAAAAATGAGGAAATTCCCGAAAATTTTTAAGCCCACGAAACCTATAGGTTATCGTTTTGGATATACTATACGACTGTGTTCTTATGCTGAGCCCAAAATTTGAGCCCCCCAGCGTGCCCCCTTCAGGGAATTTTGAGAATTTCCGATTTTTTTAGGGATCCTGGGGTCATCAGTTTCCCTCGTACCAAGTTTCAAATTTCTGAGATTTCTGGAAGTGACTCATTAATTCACGTCTTTTTTCATTTTTAAATAATTATATATACATCGCTCCAGCCCGACTTGCTTTTATATATATAGATAGATGACGGATAAGCATGAGCACGTTGAAAAGTGCAGACTTCCACTTCGAGATTCATATCTCCTAAACGGTTTATGATATTAAGAAACGGTTTGCGCCATCAGACGTCTCATTTATCGCTCTACATGTTTGTTTCTAAACCATATCCTCGTATCTCCCATATTAAGGGGGTAAATTGAGTTCAAAATTTGAATAGGGTGAAATTTGGGTGCATTTTTAACATTTTACATTACGTTTTGCCTACTTATGTATAAGCTAGAATCATGAAATTTGGTACACACATGTCGCTTAATCGTGCCAACGTGCGCACACAACGTGATGATCCTATCATTCTTATAAGTGTGTCAAACAATGAAATATACTTGTAAAAATCACCAAATTTACGAACAATCCAGAAATACGGCCAAATTTAACGTATTAGGGAGAGAGATACGACAAAATGTCACAGGACCAAAGTTGTAGATCACTCCGAATTGAAGGGACATTGTGCCATCCGTTTTGTGATACGACTTACCGTTTAGCCAAAAAATAGCTCAAAAGGAATGTCTGCACAGTCATTAAAATTGCCTCCATATTTCGATATCTTTGGGGGGTAAAAAGTGAAAAATTTGAACATCTTGGAATTTTCCCGTCGGTTAGGGACCAAATGCTATGATTTCACCAAATTTCAATTGTCTACTTCGTCTGGCAGGTTGTGCCGCCATTTTCATTTGGGGGGATAGGGGATAAAAATGAGGAAATTCTCGAAAATTTTTAAGCCCACGAAACCTATAGGTTATCGTTTTGGATATACTATACGACTGTGTTCTTATGCTGAGCCCAAAATTTGAGCCCCCCAGCGTGCCCCCTTCAGGGAATTTTGAGAATTTCCGATTTTTCTAGGGATCCTGGGGTCATCAGTTTCCTCCGTACAAAGTTTCAAATTTCTGAGATTTCTGGAAGTGCCTCATTAATTCACGTCTTTTTTCATTTTTAAATATTTATATATACATCGCTCCAGCCCGACTTGCTTTTATATATATAGATAGATGACGGATAAGCATGAGCACATTGAAAAGTGCATACTTCCACTTCGAGATTCATATCTCCTAAACGGTTTATGATATTAAGAAACGGTTTGCGCCATCAGACGTCTCATTTATCGCTCTACATATTTGTTTCTAAACCATTTCCTCGTATCTCCCATATTAAGGGGGTAAATTGAGATCAAATTTTGAATAGGGTGAAATTTGGGTGCATTTTTAACATGTTACATTACGTTTTGCCTACTTATGTATAAGCTAGAATCATGAAATTTGGTACACACATGTCCCATAATCGTGCCAACGTGCGCACACAACGTGATGATCCTATCATTCTTATAAGTGTGTCAAACAATGAAATATACTTGTAAAAATCACCAAATTTACGAACAATCCAGAAATACGGCCAAATTTAACGTATAAGGGAGAGAGATACGACAAAATGTCACAGGACCAAAGTTGTAGATCACTCCGAATTGAAGGGACATTGTGCCATCCGTTTTGTGATACGACTTACCGTTTAGCCAAAAAATAGCTCAAAAGGAATGTTTGCACGGTCATTAAAATTGCCTTCATATTTCGATATCTTTGGGGGTAAAAAGTGAAAAATTTGAACATCTTGGAATTTTCCCGTCGGTTAGGGACCAAAAGCTATAATTTCACCAAATTTCAATTGTCTACCTCGTCTGGCAGGTTGTGCCGACATCTTGATTTGGGGGGATAGGGGATAAAAATGAGGAAATTCCCGAAAATTTTTAAGCCCACGAAACCTATAGGTTATCGTTTTGGATATACTATACGACTGTGTTCTTATGCTGAGCCCAAAATTTGAGCCCCCCCAGCGTGCCCCCTTCAGGGAATTTTGAGAATTTCCGATTTTTCTAGGGATCCTGGGGTCATCAGTTTCCCTCGTACCAAGTTTCAAATTTCTGAGATTTCTGGAAGTGCCTCATTAATTCACGTCTTTTTTCATTTTTAAATAATTATATATACATCGCTCCAGCCCGACTTGCTTTTATATATATAGATAGATAGATAGATGACGGATAAGCATGAGCACGTTGAAAAGTGCAGACTTCCACTTCGAGATTCATATCTCCTAAACGGTTTATGATATTAAGAAACGGTTTGCGCCATCAGACGTCTCATTTATCGCTCTACATGTTTGTTTCTAAACCATATCCTCGTATCTCCCATATTAAGGGGGTAAATTGAGTTCAAAATTTGAATAGGGTGAAATTTGGGTGCATTTTTAACATTTTACATTACGTTTTGCCTACTTATGTATAAGCTAGAATCATGAAATTTGGTACACACATGTCGCTTAATCGTGCCAACGTGCGCACACAACGTGATGATCCTATCATTCTTATAAGTGTGTCAAACAATGAAATATACTTGTAAAAATCACCAAATTTACGAACAATCCAGAAATACGGCCAAATTTAACGTATTAGGGAGAGAGATACGACAAAATGTCACAGGACCAAAGTTGTAGATCACTCCGAATTGAAGGGACATTGTGCCATCCGTTTTGTGATACGACTTACCGTTTAGCCAAAAAATAGCTCAAAAGGAATGTCTGCACAGTCATTAAAATTGCCTCCATATTTCGATATCTTTGGGGGGTAAAAAGTGAAAAATTTGAACATCTTGGAATTTTCCCGTCGGTTAGGGACCAAATGCTATAATTTCACCAAATTTCAATTGTCTACTTCGTCTGGCAGGTTGTGCCGCCATTTTCATTTGGGGGGATAGGGGATAAAAATGAGGAAATTCTCGAAAATTTTTAAGCCCACGAAACCTATAGGTTATCGTTTTGGATATACTATACGACTGTGTTCTTATGCTGAGCCCAAAATTTGAGCCCCCCAGCGTGCCCCCTTCAGGGAATTTTGAGAATTTCCGATTTTTCTAGGGATCCTGGGGTCATCAGTTTCCCTCGTACCAAGTTTCAAATTTCTGAGATTTCTGGAAGTGCCTCATTAATTCACGTCTTTTTTCATTTTTAAATAATTATATATACATCGCTCCAGCCCGACTTGCTTTTATATATATAGATAGATGACGGATAAGCATGAGCACGTTGAAAAGTGCAGACTTCCACTTCGAGATTCATATCTCCTAAACGGTTTATGATATTAAGAAACGGTTTGCGCCATCAGACGCCTCATTTATCGCTCTACATGTTTGTTTCTAAACCATATCCTCGTATCTCCCATATTAAGGGGGTAAATTGAGTTCAAAATTTGAATAGGGTGAAATTTGGGTGCATTTTTAACATTTTACATTACGTTTTGCCTACTTATGTATAAGCTAGAATCATGAAATTTGGTACACATATGTCCCTTAATCGTGCCAATGTGCGCACCTAACGCGATGATCCTATCATTCTTATAAGTGTGTCAAACAATGAAATATACTTGCAAAAATCACCAAATTTACGAACAATCCAGAAATACGGCCAAATTTAACGTATAAGGGAGAGAGATACGACAAAATGTCACAGGACCAAAGTTGTAGATCACTCCGAATTGAAGGGACATTGTGCCATCCGTTTTGTGATACGACTTACCGTTTAGCCAAAAAATAGCTCAAAAGGAATGTCTGCACGGTCATTAAAATTGCCTTCATATTTCGATATCTTTGGGTGTAAAAAGTGAAAAATTTGAACATCTTGGAATTTTCCCGTCGGTTAGGGACCAAAAGCTATAATTTCACCAAATTTCAATTGTCTACCTCGTCTGGCAGGTTGTGCCGCCATCTTGATTTGGGGGGATAGGGGATAAAAATGAGGAAATTCCCGAAAATTTTTAAGCCCACGAAACCTATAGGTTATCGTTTTGGATATACTATACGACTGTGTTCTTATGCTGAGCCCAAAATTTGAGCCCCCCAGCGTGCCCCCTTCAGGGAATTTTGAGAATTTCCGATTTTTTTAGGGATCCTGGGGTCATCAGTTTCCCTCGTACCAAGTTTCAAATTTCTGAGATTTCTGGATGTGCCTCATTAATTCACGTCTTTTTTCATTTTTAAATAATTATATATACATCGCTCCAGCCCGACTTGCTTTTATATATATAGATGACGGATAAGCATGAGCACGTTGAAAAGTGCAGACTTCCACTTCGAGATTCATATCTCCTAAACGGTTTATGATATTAAGAAACGGTTTGCGCCATCAGACGCCTCATTTATCGCTCTACATGTTTGTTTCTAAACCATATCCTCGTATCTCCCATATTAAGGGGGTAAATTGAGTTCAAAATTTGAATAGGGTGAAATTTGGGTGCATTTTTAACATTTTACATTACGTTTTGCCTACTTATGTATAAGCTAGAATCATGAAATTTGGTACACATATGTCCCTTAATCGTGCCAATGTGCGCACCTAACGCGATGATCCTATCATTCTTATAAGTGTGTCAAACAATGAAATATACTTGCAAAAATCACCAAATTTACGAACAATCCAGAAATACGGCCAAATTTAACGTATAAGGGAGAGAGATACGACAAAATGTCACAGGACCAAAGTTGTAGATCACTCCGAATTGAAGGGACATTGTGCCATCCGTTTTGTGATACGACTTACCGTTTAGCCAAAAAATAGCTCAAAAGGAATGTCTGCACAGTCATTAAAATTGCCTTCATATTTCGATATCTTTGGGGGTAAAAAGTGAAAAATTTGAACATCTTGGAATTTTCCCGTCGGTTAGGGACCAAAAGCTATAATTTCACCAAATTTCAATTGTCTACCTCGTCTGGCAGGTTGTGCCGCCATCTTGATTTGGGGGGATAGGGGATAAAAATGAGGAAATTCCCGAAAATTTTTAAGCCCACGAAACCTATAGGTTATCGTTTTGGATATACTATACGACTGTGTTCTTATGCTGAGCCCAAAATTTGAGCCCCCCCAGCGTGCCCCCTTCAGGGAATTTTGAGAATTTCCGATTTTTCTAGGGATCCTGGGGTCATCAGTTTCCCTCGTACCAAGTTTCAAATTTCTGAGATTTCTGGAAGTGCCTCATTAATTCACGTCTTTTTTCATTTTTAAATAATTATATATACATCGCTTCAGCCCGACTTGCTTTTATATATATAGATGACGGATAAGCATGAGCACGTTGAAAAGTGCAGACTTCCACTTCGAGATTCATATCTCCTAAACGGTTTATGATATTAAGAAACGGTTTGCGCCATCAGACGCCTCATTTATCGCTCTACATGTTTGTTTCTAAACCATATCCTCGTATCTCCCATATTAAGGGGGTAAATTGAGTTCAAAATTTGAATAGGGTGAAATTTGGGTGCATTTTTAACATTTTACATTACGTTTTGCCTACTTATGTATAAGCTAGAATCATGAAATTTGGTACACATATGTCCCTTAATCGTGCCAATGTGCGCACCTAACGCGATGATCCTATCATTCTTATAAGTGTGTCAAACAATGAAATATACTTGCAAAAATCACCAAATTTACGAACAATCCAGAAATACGGCCAAATTTAACGTATAAGGGAGAGAGATACGACAAAATGTCACAGGACCAAAGTTGTAGATCACTCCGAATTGAAGGGACATTGTGCCATCCGTTTTGTGATACGACTTACCGTTTAGCCAAAAAATAGCTCAAAAGGAATGTCTGCACGGTCATTAAAATTGCCTTCATATTTCGATATCTTTGGGTGTAAAAAGTGAAAAATTTGAACATCTTGGAATTTTCCCGTCGGTTAGGGACCAAAAGCTATAATTTCACCAAATTTCAATTGTCTACCTCGTCTGGCAGGTTGTGCCGCCATCTTGATTTGGGGGGATAGGGGATAAAAATGAGGAAATTCCCGAAAATTTTTAAGCCCACGAAACCTATAGGTTATCGTTTTGGATATACTATACGACTGTGTTCTTATGCTGAGCCCAAAATTTGAGCCCCCCAGCGTGCCCCCTTCAGGGAATTTTGAGAATTTCCGATTTTTTTAGGGATCCTGGGGTCATCAGTTTCCCTCGTACCAAGTTTCAAATTTCTGAGATTTCTGGATGTGCCTCATTAATTCACGTCTTTTTTCATTCTTAAATAATTATATATACATCGCTCCAGCCCGACTTGCTTTTATATATATAGATGACGGATAAGCATGAGCACGTTGAAAAGTGCAGACTTCCACTTCGAGATTCATATCTCCTAAACGGTTTATGATATTAAGAAACGGTTTGCGCCATCAGACGCCTCATTTATCGCTCTACATGTTTGTTTCTAAACCATATCCTCGTATCTCCCATATTAAGGGGGTAAATTGAGTTCAAAATTTGAATAGGGTGAAATTTGGGTGCATTTTTAACATTTTACATTACGTTTTGCCTACTTATGTATAAGCTAGAATCATGAAATTTGGTACACATATGTCCCTTAATCGTGCCAATGTGCGCACCTAACGCGATGATCCTATCATTCTTATAAGTGTGTCAAACAATGAAATATACTTGCAAAAATCACCAAATTTACGAACAATCCAGAAATACGGCCAAATTTAACGTATAAGGGAGAGAGATACGACAAAATGTCACAGGACCAAAGTTGTAGATCACTCCGAATTGAAGGGACATTGTGCCATCCGTTTTGTGATACGACTTACCGTTTAGCCAAAAAATAGCTCAAAAGGAATGTCTGCACAGTCATTAAAATTGCCTTCATATTTCGATATCTTTGGGGGTAAAAAGTGAAAAATTTGAACATCTTGGAATTTTCCCGTCGGTTAGGGACCAAAAGCTATAATTTCACCAAATTTCAATTGTCTACCTCGTCTGGCAGGTTGTGCCGCCATCTTGATTTGGGGGGATAGGGGATAAAAATGAGGAAATTCCCGAAAATTTTTAAGCCCACGAAACCTATAGGTTATCGTTTTGGATATACTATACGACTGTGTTCTTATGCTGAGCCCAAAATTTGAGCCCCCCCAGCGTGCCCCCTTCAGGGAATTTTGAGAATTTCCGATTTTTCTAGGGATCCTGGGGTCATCAGTTTCCCTCGTACCAAGTTTCAAATTTCTGAGATTTCTGGAAGTGCCTCATTAATTCACGTCTTTTTTCATTTTTAAATAATTATATATACATCGCTTCAGCCCGACTTGCTTTTATATATATAGATGACGGATAAGCATGAGCACGTTGAAAAGTGCAGACTTCCACTTCGAGATTCATATCTCCTAAACGGTTTATGATATTAAGAAACGGTTTGCGCCATCAGACGCCTCATTTATCGCTCTACATGTTTGTTTCTAAACCATATCCTCGTATCTCCCATATTAAGGGGGTAAATTGAGTTCAAAATTTGAATAGGGTGAAATTTGGGTGCATTTTTAACATTTTACATTACGTTTTGCCTACTTATGTATAAGCTAGAATCATGAAATTTGGTACACATATGTCCCTTAATCGTGCCAATGTGCGCACCTAACGCGATGATCCTATCATTCTTATAAGTGTGTCAAACAATGAAATATACTTGCAAAAATCACCAAATTTACGAACAATCCAGAAATACGGCCAAATTTAACGTATAAGGGAGAGAGATACGACAAAATGTCACAGGACCAAAGTTGTAGATCACTCCGAATTGAAGGGACATTGTGCCATCCGTTTTGTGATACGACTTACCGTTTAGCCAAAAAATAGCTCAAAAGGAATGTCTGCACGGTCATTAAAATTGCCTTCATATTTCGATATCTTTGGGTGTAAAAAGTGAAAAATTTGAACATCTTGGAATTTTCCCGTCGGTTAGGGACCAAAAGCTATAATTTCACCAAATTTCAATTGTCTACCTCGTCTGGCAGGTTGTGCCGCCATCTTGATTTGGGGGGATAGGGGATAAAAATGAGGAAATTCCCGAAAATTTTTAAGCCCACGAAACCTATAGGTTATCGTTTTGGATATACTATACGACTGTGTTCTTATGCTGAGCCCAAAATTTGAGCCCCCCAGCGTGCCCCCTTCAGGGAATTTTGAGAATTTCCGATTTTTTTAGGGATCCTGGGGTCATCAGTTTCCCTCGTACCAAGTTTCAAATTTCTGAGATTTCTGGATGTGCCTCATTAATTCACGTCTTTTTTCATTCTTAAATAATTATATATACATCGCTCCAGCCCGACTTGCTTTTATATATATAGATGACGGATAAGCATGAGCACGTTGAAAAGTGCAGACTTCCACTTCGAGATTCATATCTCCTAAACGGTTTATGATATTAAGAAACGGTTTGCGCCATCAGACGCCTCATTTATCGCTCTACATGTTTGTTTCTAAACCATATCCTCGTATCTCCCATATTAAGGGGGTAAATTGAGTTCAAAATTTGAATAGGGTGAAATTTGGGTGCATTTTTAACATTTTACATTACGTTTTGCCTACTTATGTATAAGCTAGAATCATGAAATTTGGTACACATATGTCCCTTAATCGTGCCAATGTGCGCACCTAACGCGATGATCCTATCATTCTTATAAGTGTGTCAAACAATGAAATATACTTGCAAAAATCACCAAATTTACGAACAATCCAGAAATACGGCCAAATTTAACGTATAAGGGAGAGAGATACGACAAAATGTCACAGGACCAAAGTTGTAGATCACTCCGAATTGAAGGGACATTGTGCCATCCGTTTTGTGATACGACTTACCGTTTAGCCAAAAAATAGCTCAAAAGGAATGTCTGCACAGTCATTAAAATTGCCTTCATATTTCGATATCTTTGGGGGTAAAAAGTGAAAAATTTGAACATCTTGGAATTTTCCCGTCGGTTAGGGACCAAAAGCTATAATTTCACCAAATTTCAATTGTCTACCTCGTCTGGCAGGTTGTGCCGCCATCTTGATTTGGGGGGATAGGGGATAAAAATGAGGAAATTCCCGAAAATTTTTAAGCCCACGAAACCTATAGGTTATCGTTTTGGATATACTATACGACTGTGTTCTTATGCTGAGCCCAAAATTTGAGCCCCCCCAGCGTGCCCCCTTCAGGGAATTTTGAGAATTTCCGATTTTTCTAGGGATCCTGGGGTCATCAGTTTCCCTCGTACCAAGTTTCAAATTTCTGAGATTTCTGGAAGTGCCTCATTAATTCACGTCTTTTTTCATTTTTAAATAATTATATATACATCGCTCCAGCCCGACTTGCTTTTATATATATAGATGACGGATAAGCATGAGCACGTTGAAAAGTGCAGACTTCCACTTCGAGATTCATATCTCCTAAACGGTTTATGATATTAAGAAACGGTTTGCGCCATCAGACGCCTCATTTATCGCTCTACATGTTTGTTTCTAAACCATATCCTCGTATCTCCCATATTAAGGGGGTAAATTGAGTTCAAAATTTGAATAGGGTGAAATTTGGGTGCATTTTTAACATTTTACATTACGTTTTGCCTACTTATGTATAAGCTAGAATCATGAAATTTGGTACACATATGTCCCTTAATCGTGCCAATGTGCGCACCTAACGCGATGATCCTATCATTCTTATAAGTGTGTCAAACAATGAAATATACTTGCAAAAATCACCAAATTTACGAACAATCCAGAAATACGGCCAAATTTAACGTATAAGGGAGAGAGATACGACAAAATGTCACAGGACCAAAGTTGTAGATCACTCCGAATTGAAGGGACATTGTGCCATCCGTTTTGTGATACGACTTACCGTTTAGCCAAAAAATAGCTCAAAAGGAATGTCTGCACAGTCATTAAAATTGCCTTCATATTTCGATATCTTTGGGGGTAAAAAGTGAAAAATTTGAACATCTTGGAATTTTCCCGTCGGTTAAGGACCAAAAGCTATAATTTCACCAAATTTCAATTGTCTACCTCGTCTGGCAGGTTGTGCCGCCATCTTGATTTGGGGGGATAGGGGATAAAAATGAGGAAATTCCCGAAAATTTTTAAGCCCACGAAACCTATAGGTTATCGTTTTGGATATACTATACGACTGTGTTCTTATGCTGAGCCCAAAATTTGAGCCCCCCCAGCGTGCCCCCTTCAGGGAATTTTGAGAATTTCCGATTTTTCTAGGGATCCTGGGGTCATCAGTTTCCCTCGTACCAAGTTTCAAATTTCTGAGATTTCTGGAAGTGCCTCATTAATTCACGTCTTTTTTCATTTTTAAATAATTATATATACATCGCTCCAGCCCGACTTGCTTTTATATATATAGATGACGGATAAGCATGAGCACGTTGAAAAGTGCAGACTTCCACTTCGAGATTCATATCTCCTAAACGGTTTATGATATTAAGAAACGGTTTGCGCCATCAGACGCCTCATTTATCGCTCTACATGTTTGTTTCTAAACCATATCCTCGTATCTCCCATATTAAGGGGGTAAATTGAGTTCAAAATTTGAATAGGGTGAAATTTGGGTGCATTTTTAACATTTTACATTACGTTTTGCCTACTTATGTATAAGCTAGAATCATGAAATTTGGTACACATATGTCCCTTAATCGTGCCAATGTGCGCACCTAACGCGATGATCCTATCATTCTTATAAGTGTGTCAAACAATGAAATATACTTGCAAAAATCACCAAATTTACGAACAATCCAGAAATACGGCCAAATTTAACGTATAAGGGAGAGAGATACGACAAAATGTCACAGGACCAAAGTTGTAGATCACTCCGAATTGAAGGGACATTGTGCCATCCGTTTTGTGATACGACTTACCGTTTAGCCAAAAAATAGCTCAAAAGGAATGTCTGCACGGTCATTAAAATTGCCTTCATATTTCGATATCTTTGGGTGTAAAAAGTGAAAAATTTGAACATCTTGGAATTTTCCCGTCGGTTAGGGACCAAAAGCTATAATTTCACCAAATTTCAATTGTCTACCTCGTCTGGCAGGTTGTGCCGCCATCTTGATTTGGGGGGATAGGGGATAAAAATGAGGAAATTCCCGAAAATTTTTAAGCCCACGAGTCCTATAGGTTATCGTTTTGGATATACTATACGACTGTGTTCTTATGCTGAGCCCAAAATTTGAGCCCCCCCAGCGTGCCCCCTTCAGGGAATTTTGAGAATTTCCGATTTTTCTAGGGATCCTGGGGTCATCAGTTTCCCTCGTACCAAGTTTCAAATTTCTGAGATTTCTGGAAGTGCCTCATTAATTCACGTCTTTTTTCATTTTTAAATAATTATATATACATCGCTCCAGCCCGACTTGCTTTTATATATATAGATGACGGATAAGCATGAGCACGTTGAAAAGTGCAGACTTCCACTTCGAGATTCATATCTCCTAAACGGTTTATGATATTAAGAAACGGTTTGCGCCATCAGACGCCTCATTTATCGCTCTACATGTTTGTTTCTAAACCATATCCTCGTATCTCCCATATTAAGGGGGTAAATTGAGTTCAAAATTTGAATAGGGTGAAATTTGGGTGCATTTTTAACATTTTACATTACGTTTTGCCTACTTATGTATAAGCTAGAATCATGAAATTTGGTACACATATGTCCCTTAATCGTGCCAACGTGCGCACACAACGTGATGATCCTATCATTCTTATAAGTGTGTCAAACAATGAAATATACCTGTAAAAATCACCAAATTTACGAACAATCCAGAAATACGGCCAAATTTAACGTATTAGGGAGAGAGATACGACAAAATGTCACAGGACCAAAGTTGTAGATCACTCCGAATTGAAGGGACATTGTGCCATCCGTTTTGTGATACGACTTACCGTTTAGCCAAAAAATAGCTCAAAAGGAATGTCTGCACAGTCATTAAAATTGCCTCCATATTTCGATATCTTTGGGGGGTAAAAAGTGAAAAATTTGAACATCTTGGAATTTTCCCGTCGGTTAGGGACCAAATGCTATAATTTCACCAAATTTCAATTGTCTACTTCGTCTGGCAGGTTGTGCCGCCATTTTCATTTGGGGGGATAGGGGATAAAAATGAGGAAATTCTCGAAAATTTTTAAGCCCACGAAACCTATAGGTTATCGTTTTGGATATACTATACGACTGTGTTCTTATGCTGAGCCCAAAATTTGAGCCCCCCAGCGTGCCCCCTTCAGGGAATTTTGAGAATTTCCGATTTTTCTAGGGATCCTGGGGTCATCAGTTTCCTCCGTACAAAGTTTCAAATTTCTGAGATTTCTGGAAGTGCCTCATTAATTCACGTCTTTTTTCATTTTTAAATATTTATATATACATCGCTCCAGCCCGACTTGCTTTTATATATATAGATGACGGATAAGCATGAGCACGTTGAAAAGTGCATACTTCCACTTCGAGATTCATATCTCCTAAACGGTTTATGATATTAAGAAACGGTTTGCGCCATCAGACGTCTCATTTATCGCTCTACATATTTGTTTCTAAACCATTTCCTCGTATCTCCCATATTAAGGGGGTCAATTGAGATCAAATTTTGAATAGGGTGAAATTTGGGTGCATTTTTAACATGTTACATTACGTTTTGCCTACTTATGTATAAGCTAGAATCATGAAATTTGGTACACACATGTCCCTTAATCGTGCCAACGTGCGCACACAACGTGATGATCCTATCATTCTTATAAGTGTGTCAAACAATGAAATATACTTGTAAAAATCACCAAATTTACGAACAATCCAGAAATACGGCCAAATTTAACGTATAAGGGAGAGAGATACGACAAAATGTCACAGGACCAAAGTTGTAGATCACTCCGAATTGAAGGGACATTGTGCCATCCGTTTTGTGATACGACTTACCGTTTAGCCAAAAAATAGCTCAAAAGGAATGTCTGCACGGTCATTAAAATTGCCTTCATATTTCGATATCTTTGGGTGTAAAAAGTGAAAAATTTGAACATCTTGGAATTTTCCCGTCGGTTAGGGACCAAAAGCTATAATTTCACCAAATTTCAATTGTCTACCTCGTCTGGCAGGTTGTGCCGCCATCTTGATTTGGGGGGATAGGGGATAAAAATGAGGAAATTCCCGAAAATTTTTAAGCCCACGAAACCTATAGGTTATCGTTTTGGATATACTATACGACTGTGTTCTTATGCTGAGCCCAAAATTTGAGCCCCCCAGCGTGCCCCCTTCAGGGAATTTTGAGAATTTCCGATTTTTTTAGGGATCCTGGGGTCATCAGTTTCCCTCGTACCAAGTTTCAAATTTCTGAGATTTCTGGAAGTGCCTCATTAATTCACGTCTTTTTTCATTTTTAAATAATTATATATACATCGCTCCAGCCCGACTTGCTTTTATATAGATAGATGACGGATAAGCATGAGCACGTTGAAAAGTGCAGACTTCCACTTCGAGATTCATATCTCCTAAACGGTTTATGATATTAAGAAACGGTTTGCGCCATCAGACGCCTCATTTATCGCTCTACATGTTTGTTTCTAAACCATATCCTCGTATCTCCCATATTAAGGGGGTAAATTGAGTTCAAAATTTGAATAGGGTGAAATTTGGGTGCATTTTTAACATTTTACATTACGTTTTGCCTACTTATGTATAAGCTAGAATCATGAAATTTGGTACACATATGTCCCTTAATCGTGCCAATGTGCGCACCTAACGCGATGATCCTATCATTCTTATAAGTGTGTCAAACAATGAAATATACTTGCAAAAATCACCAAATTTACGAACAATCCAGAAATACGGCCAAATTTAACGTATAAGGGAGAGAGATACGACAAAATGTCACAGGACCAAAGTTGTAGATCACTCCGAATTGAAGAGACATTGTGCCATCCGTTTTGTGATACGACTTACCGTTTAGCCAAAAAATAGCTCAAAAGGAATGTCTGCACAGTCATTAAAATTGCCTTCATATTTCGATATCTTTGGGGGTAAAAAGTGAAAAATTTGAACATCTTGGAATTTTCCCGTCGGTTAGGGACCAAAAGCTATAATTTCACCAAATTTCAATTGTCTACCTCGTCTGGCAGGTTGTGCCGCCATCTTGATTTGGGGGGATAGGGGATAAAAATGAGGAAATTCCCGAAAATTTTTAAGCCCACGAAACCTATAGGTTATCGTTTTGGATATACTATACGACTGTGTTCTTATGCTGAGCCCAAAATTTGAGCCCCCCAGCGTGCCCCCTTCAGGGAATTTTGAGAATTTCCGATTTTTCTAGGGATCCTGGGGTCATCAGTTTCCCTCGTACCAAGTTTCAAATTTCTGAGATTTCTGGAAGTGCCTCATTAATTCACGTCTTTTTTCATTTTTAAATAATTATATATACATCGCTCCAGCCCGACTTGCTTTTATATATATAGATGACGGATAAGCATGAGCACGTTGAAAAGTGCAGACTTCCACTTCGAGATTCATATCTCCTAAACGGTTTATGATATTAAGAAACGGTTTGCGCCATCAGACGCCTCATTTATCGCTCTACATGTTTGTTTCTAAACCATATCCTCGTATCTCCCATATTAAGGGGGTAAATTGAGTTCAAAATTTGAATAGGGTGAAATTTGGGTGCATTTTTAACATTTTACATTACGTTTTGCCTACTTATGTATAAGCTAGAATCATGAAATTTGGTACACATATGTCCCTTAATCGTGCCAATGTGCGCACCTAACGCGATGATCCTATCATTCTTATAAGTGTGTCAAACAATGAAATATACTTGCAAAAATCACCAAATTTACGAACAATCCAGAAATACGGCCAAATTTAACGTATAAGGGAGAGAGATACGACAAAATGTCACAGGACCAAAGTTGTAGATCACTCCGAATTGAAGGGACATTGTGCCATCCGTTTTGTGATACGACTTACCGTTTAGCCAAAAAATAGCTCAAAAGGAATGTCTGCACAGTCATTAAAATTGCCTTCATATTTCGATATCTTTGGGGGTAAAAAGTGAAAAATTTGAACATCTTGGAATTTTCCCGTCGGTTAAGGACCAAAAGCTATAATTTCACCAAATTTCAATTGTCTACCTCGTCTGGCAGGTTGTGCCGCCATCTTGATTTGGGGGGATAGGGGATAAAAATGAGGAAATTCCCGAAAATTTTTAAGCCCACGAAACCTATAGGTTATCGTTTTGGATATACTATACGACTGTGTTCTTATGCTGAGCCCAAAATTTGAGCCCCTCCAGCGTGCCCCCTTCAGGGAATTTTGAGAATTTCCGATTTTTCTAGGGATCCTGGGGTCATCAGTTTCCCTCGTACCAAGTTTCAAATTTCTGAGATTTCTGGAAGTGCCTCATTAATTCACGTCTTTTTTCATTTTTAAATAATTATATATACATCGCTCCAGCCCGACTTGCTTTTATATATATAGATAGATAGATAGATGACGGATAAGCATGAGCACGTTGAAAAGTGCAGACTTCCACTTCGAGATTCATATCTCCTAAACGGTTTATGATATTAAGAAACGGTTTGCGCCATCAGACGCCTCATTTATCGCTATACATGTTTGTTTCTAAACCATATCCTCGTATCTCCCATATTAAGGGGGTAAATTGAGTTCAAAATTTGAATAGGGTGAAATTTGGGTGCATTTTTAACATTTTACATTACGTTTTGCCTACTTATGTATAAGCTAGAATCATGAAATTTGGTACACATATGTCCCTTAATCGTGCCAACGTGCGCACACAACGTGATGATCCTATCATTCTTTTAAGTGTGTCAAACAATGAAATATACCTGTAAAAATCACCAAATTTACGAACAATCCAGAAATACGGCCAAATTTAACGTATTAGGGAGAGAGATACGACAAAATGTCACAGGACCAAAGTTGTAGATCACTCCGAATTGAAGGGACATTGTGCCATCCGTTTTGTGATACGACTTACCGTTTAGCCAAAAAATAGCTCAAAAGGAATGTCTGCACAGTCATTAAAATTGCCTCCATATTTCGATATCTTTGGGGGGTAAAAAGTGAAAAATTTGAACATCTTGGAATTTTCCCGTCGGTTAGGGACCAAATGCTATAATTTCACCAAATTTCAATTGTCTACTTCGTCTGGCAGGTTGTGCCGCCATTTTCATTTGGGGGGATAGGGGATAAAAATGAGGAAATTCTCGAAAATTTTTAAGCCCACGAAACCTATAGGTTATCGTTTTGGATATACTATACGACTGTGTTCTTATGCTGAGCCCAAAATTTGAGCCCCCCAGCGTGCCCCCTTCAGGGAATTTTGAGAATTTCCGATTTTTCTAGGGATCCTGGGGTCATCAGTTTCCTCCGTACAAAGTTTCAAATTTCTGAGATTTCTGGAAGTGCCTCATTAATTCACGTCTTTTTTCATTTTTAAATATTTATATATACATCGCTCCAGCCCGACTTGCTTTTATATATATAGATAGATGACGGATAAGCATGAGCACGTTGAAAAGTGCAGACTTCCACTTCGAGATTCATATCTCCTAAACGGTTTATGATATTAAGAAACGGTTTGCGCCATCAGACGTCTCATTTATCGCTCTACATGTTTGTTTCTAAACCATATCCTCGTATCTCCCATATTAAGGGGGTAAATTGAGTTCAAAATTTGAATAGGGTGAAATTTGGGTGCATTTTTAACATTTTACATTACGTTTTGCCTACTTATGTATAAGCTAGAATCATGAAATTTGGTACACATATGTCCCTTAATCGTGCCAATGTGCGCACCTAACGCGATGATCCTATCATTCTTATAAGTGTGTCAAACAATGAAATATACTTGCAAAAATCACCAAATTTACGAACAATCCAGAAATACGGCCAAATTTAACGTATAAGGGAGAGAGATACGACAAAATGTCACAGGACCAAAGTTGTAGATCACTCCGAATTGAAGGGACATTGTGCCATCCGTTTTGTGATACGACTTACCGTTTAGCCAAAAAATAGCTCAAAAGGAATGTCTGCACAGTCATTAAAATTGCCTTCATATTTCGATATCTTTGGGGGTAAAAAGTGAAAAATTTGAACATCTTGGAATTTTCCCGTCGGTTAAGGACCAAAAGCTATAATTTCACCAAATTTCAATTGTCTACCTCGTCTGGCAGGTTGTGCCGCCATCTTGATTTGGGGGGATAGGGGATAAAAATGAGGAAATTCCCGAAAATTTTTAAGCCCACGAAACCTATAGGTTATCGTTTTGGATATACTATACGACTGTGTTCTTATGCTGAGCCCAAAATTTGAGCCCCTCCAGCGTGCCCCCTTCAGGGAATTTTGAGAATTTCCGATTTTTCTAGGGATCCTGGGGTCATCAGTTTCCCTCGTACCAAGTTTCAAATTTCTGAGATTTCTGGAAGTGCCTCATTAATTCACGTCTTTTTTCATTTTTAAATAATTATATATACATCGCTCCAGCCCGACTTGCTTTTATATATATAGATAGATAGATAGATGACGGATAAGCATGAGCACGTTGAAAAGTGCAGACTTCCACTTCGAGATTCATATCTCCTAAACGGTTTATGATATTAAGAAACGGTTTGCGCCATCAGACGCCTCATTTATCGCTATACATGTTTGTTTCTAAACCATATCCTCGTATCTCCCATATTAAGGGGGTAAATTGAGTTCAAAATTTGAATAGGGTGAAATTTGGGTGCATTTTTAACATTTTACATTACGTTTTGCCTACTTATGTATAAGCTAGAATCATGAAATTTGGTACACATATGTCCCTTAATCGTGCCAACGTGCGCACACAACGTGATGATCCTATCATTCTTTTAAGTGTGTCAAACAATGAAATATACCTGTAAAAATCACCAAATTTACGAACAATCCAGAAATACGGCCAAATTTAACGTATTAGGGAGAGAGATACGACAAAATGTCACAGGACCAAAGTTGTAGATCACTCCGAATTGAAGGGACATTGTGCCATCCGTTTTGTGATACGACTTACCGTTTAGCCAAAAAATAGCTCAAAAGGAATGTCTGCACAGTCATTAAAATTGCCTCCATATTTCGATATCTTTGGGGGGTAAAAAGTGAAAAATTTGAACATCTTGGAATTTTCCCGTCGGTTAGGGACCAAATGCTATAATTTCACCAAATTTCAATTGTCTACTTCGTCTGGCAGGTTGTGCCGCCATTTTCATTTGGGGGGATAGGGGATAAAAATGAGGAAATTCTCGAAAATTTTTAAGCCCACGAAACCTATAGGTTATCGTTTTGGATATACTATACGACTGTGTTCTTATGCTGAGCCCAAAATTTGAGCCCCCCAGCGTGCCCCCTTCAGGGAATTTTGAGAATTTCCGATTTTTCTAGGGATCCTGGGGTCATCAGTTTCCTCCGTACAAAGTTTCAAATTTCTGAGATTTCTGGAAGTGCCTCATTAATTCACGTCTTTTTTCATTTTTAAATATTTATATATACATCGCTCCAGCCCGACTTGCTTTTATATATATAGATGACGGATAAGCATGAGCACGTTGAAAAGTGCATACTTCCACTTCGAGATTCATATCTCCTAAACGGTTTATGATATTAAGAAACGGTTTGCGCCATCAGACGTCTCATTTATCGCTCTACATATTTGTTTCTAAACCATTTCCTCGTATCTCCCATATTAAGGGGGTCAATTGAGATCAAATTTTGAATAGGGTGAAATTTGGGTGCATTTTTAACATGTTACATTACGTTTTGCCTACTTATGTATAAGCTAGAATCATGAAATTTGGTACACACATGTCCCTTAATCGTGCCAACGTGCGCACACAACGTGATGATCCTATCATTCTTATAAGTGTGTCAAACAATGAAATATACTTGTAAAAATCACCAAATTTACGAACAATCCAGAAATACGGCCAAATTTAACGTATAAGGGAGAGAGATACGACAAAATGTCACAGGACCAAAGTTGTAGATCACTCCGAATTGAAGGGACATTGTGCCATCCGTTTTGTGATACGACTTACCGTTTAGCCAAAAAATAGCTCAAAAGGAATGTCTGCACGGTCATTAAAATTGCCTTCATATTTCGATATCTTTGGGTGTAAAAAGTGAAAAATTTGAACATCTTGGAATTTTCCCGTCGGTTAGGGACCAAAAGCTATAATTTCACCAAATTTCAATTGTCTACCTCGTCTGGCAGGTTGTGCCGCCATCTTGATTTGGGGGGATAGGGGATAAAAATGAGGAAATTCCCGAAAATTTTTAAGCCCACGAAACCTATAGGTTATCGTTTTGGATATACTATACGACTGTGTTCTTATGCTGAGCCCAAAATTTGAGCCGCCCAGCGTGCCCCCTTCAGGGAATTTTGAGAATTTCCGATTTTTTTAGGGATCCTGGGGTCATCAGTTTCCCTCGTACCAAGTTTCAAATTTCTGAGATTTCTGGAAGTGCCTCATTAATTCACGTCTTTTTTCATTTTTAAATAATTATATATACATCGCTCCAGCCCGACTTGCTTTTATATATATAGATTATTCTTTGTCGCAAAGCAACCTCTACATGAGAGCAACTATTTAATAAATAAATAAATAAATAAATAAATAAATAAATAAATAAATAAATAAATAAATAAATAAATAAATAAATAAATAAATAAATAAATAAATAACATGTAATTTAAAGCTCCAATATTTAGCACAGTACTCGAGAAAAAAACGAAGAAAATACATTTATATTTATGAGACTTCCGAAAAGTATATTCGAATGCTGCTCTGTGAAGTTGTTCTCAATAGGGCTCTACTTGTGTTTTCAGGC
Organism: Anabrus simplex; assembly: GCF_040414725.1. NCBI lineage: Eukaryota > Metazoa > Arthropoda > Insecta > Orthoptera > Tettigoniidae > Anabrus > Anabrus simplex. Next base: position 184,191,241 of record NC_090267.1, read on the forward strand.
GATCGTAAGCTAGTGTGTAGTGCTTAGCCTGCTACGGTGCTTCTTGGCGCGCTAGCGCATTGGAGTCGCGTTACCTGTGGACAGACTTTTGCTGCCACAGATTTCAAGAATGTTATCTGAAGAGAGAATAATATATTATTCTTATTACTGCTAGAGAAGGTATCTTGTAATTAATGCGAAGTAAGATATTGCAATAGAGGTGAACCGGACGGTGTAAGAAGCCTCATCAATCAATAACACTGAGCTCAATAGCTGCAGTCGCTTAAGTGCGGCCCAGTATCCAGTATTCTGGAGATAATGGGTTCGAACCCCACTGTCGGCAGCTCTGAAGATGGTTTTCCGTGGTTTCCGATTTTCACACCAGGCTGTACCTTAATTAAGGCCACGGCCGTTTCCTTTCCAGTCCTAGCCCTTTCCTGTCCCATCGTCGCCTTAAGATCTATCTGTGTCGGTGCGACGTAAAGCCAATAACAAAAAATCAATTGCTCTTGGTTGAGAGAAATGACAATGACTTCATAGTATTTGTGTAAAAAGCTCGGAAATTACTCTACCTATTGTGACAACACACATTAAAACAGCGATACCAAATAGATGACTAACACAAAATACAAACTAATTTACTAACGACACAATTACAGCCAGTAATCTCCGGTCGTGTCTCTTGATCTGGCAATCCATGGTAGACTCTAAACCATCAACATCTGTAGCTGTTCTTTGTAATTTGGTAAACTGGTAACATATTGAATAAAACAACTGAAGAACGAGTACATTGTCCATATCTATACAAAAGTAATTCAAAGCCATTCCCTTACAGGTCATGACAGACCCTGAATGATGGAAAATAAAGGCTTTCACATTCTTTATCTCAGTACTTTGTGACGTAGAGTGGTTATTAACATAAAGATGCTAAATAATAAACACACCCTTGAATTTGATTAAATTAATACTACTGTTTGTTTTACGTCGCACCGACACAGACATGTACTATGGTGAAGATGGGATGGGAAAGGGCTAGAACCGGGGAGGAAGTGACCATTGTCATAATTTGCCTCGTGTGAAACTGGAGAAAACGCAAAACCATCTTCAGCGCTGGAAACAGTGAGGTTAGAACCTACTATCTCCCGAATACAAGCTTCATAGCTTCATGACCCAAATATCTCACTCTATATTAATTTTAAAACGTGTCCCTTGATTAATTGTGGATATATAAATATTTGTATCCAAGATATAAGAGATGATCAGTTAAAGCATAGACTGTGTCAATAAATTCACGCTGTATATATTAGACAACATACACTACATCATAATAACACAATACTGATGACTGATTGGGCGATCCTGCAACTAATCAGCTCAACCATTGAGGTACCTCTCCCAACGTAGAGCAAGTTTCTCTACACCCTCCGCAATGAAGTATGCTAATTAAAGGACTCTTCCACAACCTCAGGATCAGCTTTATTGATGGCGAAACGCTTCTTCTTCAGGACTTTCCTGAACTGACCAGAGGCGTGACTGTCGCAACTTGACGGATTTTTACTGTAAGTCGGGGGATCCATAAAATCCTACCGAGAACAGCGCCTAATGTCGATTGCTAGCTGGCGGCGTGTTGACGTTCGTTACAGTGGAGTACAAGCACACCTCGTGATAGTTTTCTCCGACAAATCACCTTATTTCCACATGAACTGAATTATAACAGGCTGAATTCGTTTGAATGTAGAACTAGAACTTCTCACTCTCAAGAACTTCACTGAATGAAAGGCGTAAGTAAAATATATTTGTATTGATAAACAAACTTCTGCATAACAACTCGCCTCAGTACATTCCCCATTTAAATGTTGTTTCTCTCCTCCTTTCATAATTTGGAACACTCGCGCTGGCACTCCTCTTTGTATTCCTCTTCACCACTCATCTACGTATAACAATTCTTTTACTGCCACCGTTCCTGATTTTGAAATTCCTCACCAGTCAGTTTCAGGGAGAGTGATTTATTAGGTAAGTTCATAAAATCTTGCAGAGATTACCTGCTGAAAGCTGACGATTGCCAGCTGGGCGTGTGAATGACAAAGGATAGTGAGTGTTTCCCTGGATATACAGACCTGGTTGGTAGTAATGTAATATGTATCATTATTGTGTGCATATTTGAGCAATATTACTTCATATGTATATTGCTTCGTGTGCAGGATACTATTTTAATTCTTTTATGCAAGTTACACTGTGAGTATTACTATAGTATAATGCATTTCTGTTAGATTTTAAGTTTAGCTGAAGATAAGAGCTGTAAAAAATATCGGTAAGTAAGAGAGGGACAGGTGCCCTAATTTAGCCACTTGAAAGAAGTCATAACAAATTAATAGTCAATTTATCCCTTCTTCTGATCAAGTTCCGCCAAATCGTTTTCCATTCACCAACTCGATTCAATGGAAATGGAACTGGCGTATGGCTTTTAGTGCCGGGGGTGTCCAAGGACATGTTCGGCTTCGCCAGGTGCAGGTCTTTCGATTTGACGCTCCTAAATGACCTGCGCGTCGTGATGAGGATGAAATGGTGATGAAGATGACACATAAACCCAGCCCCCGTGCCAGCTAAATTAACCAATGATAGTTAAAATTCCCGACCCTGCCGGGAATCGAACCCGGGAGCCGGACACACGGTTCAATATCCGTTCGTAATCCAATCTAATCATCTCACCATCAACATTTTTCTACAACACTATACATCAAAAGTTTATATTTTCAATCTTTCTGTGCTATGTTGCAAATGATTACTAGTAGGTAGATAACGTGCTGTAGTGAGGTCCCAAAGTAGCGAGGAAGGTGGACCAATAACTAATTGTTCTACTCAACTGGTGTGGATTAAATATAATGGTACTTTCGTTCCTAAATGCAAGGGGCGTGTAATAAGTGGAACTGAAAATCTGTCTGACAATAATCTGTGCGGCTGTGATTTTTATTCATGAGACCGAAACTGTGGCTTATATTCAGAATGTAACCCTACACCTGCCAACAACGAGAAACTGCAGAGATGTTGATGTGTTGGATGATGACTCGAAACAAGCTGGACATAAAAGGAAACAAACATAGAAATAGTAATGGGGGATGACGAAAAGGGAGATTTGCTGGCTATAGAAAAAAAAGAGCGGAGACTAATTTGTGGGCCGTGCATAATGTATATATGGTTTCTGAAACCAATTATAGAAGGAACGTTTCGTGAATGAGAGGAGATAGGAGGATCGAGGAAGAAATGCCTGGAATATATTAAGAGCCGGGTGGAATTTGAACGTTATGAGGAGCTGAAGAGTGCAACAAAGACAGGAAACTCTGATTTCAGTGATAAGGCGTAGCATTTAGCAATAATGACACATTTACCACTTCGGTATTCATCTGGAGTATCCTGAACATGCTATGGATAATCACTTGTAGTAGGTCTAAGAATAGGATTGGAATCCACTACTTTTAAAAACTACAGTATATGAGCTGGCAATAAGTACATTCCGTTCCAATAGCTTTTTTATTGCTATTTGTTTTACGTCGCACCGACACAGATAGGTCTTATGGCGACGATGGGACAGGAAAGGCCTAGGAATGGGAAGGAAGCGGCCGTGGCCTTAATTTAGATACAGCCCCAGCATTTGCCTGGTGTGAAAATGGGAAGTTCCAATAGCTCAAACTAGTTTGAAATTCGTGACTGAGATGGTAAGCCAACCTCGAAAAACGAGATGGGGAACTATTCAGTTAACAGTTCATCCTCAACGGTGGACATTCTGTGTGTATGCTGTTGTATTGGCTGTGGTTACCGTTTACGTTCGTTTTATGGAATAAGATAACATTTATTACGCACGAGTGTACTAATGCAAAAAGTACTGAAGAGTGAATAAATTGACATAAACAGTAAAAATGCAGGAGAGTTATGTTCATATTTCATGCCCACTCTTTCTCACTAAAGAAAACTTGCATAAAATATCAATTCATAGGGACGCTGAACGCTGAACGCTGAAAATTACTAACAGTCCATATGTAAAATATTAGGAAATAGTGAAAGAAAATTTGTTCACAGTTGTAAAAATGTGTATTCTATCATATGAGCCTACAGATGTTCTGAAGCTTTCTTAATATCTTAAATTACAAAATTGGTATAATTTCAAAAATATCACCGAATGAATTCCCAACAATGCTTAGTAGAACATCATTCATGAATTATAGTGGCTTCCAATGAGAATTGTCTGAAAAGTTTAACCTGATTGTACAATTTCGATATCCCAAAGTCAGTAAAAGAAATGTCTATCGCTCGTCATTTTTTGCTAACTAATATTTTAATTTCAATGTCTACAGAACCCCTGAATATAATGGAAGAAAATTTTTATTATACCATTTCATCGTTTTATACATAGAAGGCATGGCTCCTTAGTCAGAGATTACAATATCATGTATCGATTAAATTATTGCAAGAGAATTAGGTTTGGCATGATAATTTTAAAGAACAGTTAATATCATATTATAACCAGTGCCAACACAATTTAAAATTTTTCAGTAGAACTCTCGGCCTATTAATGCAAACTGGGAGTCCCTTCAAAGATAATTATATACTCAAACCATTCAAATCGCGCCTACCAGTGAGACATGGCTTTATCCCTCAATATTACTTAAAGAATGTAATGTTCTCTACCATGACAGCAGGTGGGAAACGACGTGCAGCAATACTACTGAGAACTGCGTTACAACAAGATGAAGTATCAGTAAACTACTCAGATATCGAAAGCTTACAAGTAATAACTGCTGGAGTTGAAGACCTCAGTCAACAAGTAACCTTAATTTCTACATTTACTGTTCTCCACACACAAGAATCTGCTCAAGAGAATGGAACAGGTTGATTAGTAAATTCTGGCCAACCTTCTCATGTTATGGAGATTTCAATATAAAGTAAAGTAAAGTAAAGTAAAGTAAAGTAAAGTAAAGTAAAGTAAAGTAAAGTAAAGTAAAGTAAAGTAAAGTAAAGTAAAGTAAGGTAAGGTAAAGTAAAGTAAGGTAAAGTAAAGTAAAGTAAGGTAAAGTAAAGTAAAGTAAGGTAAAGTAAGGTAAAATAAAGTAAAGTAACGTAAGGTAAAGTAAAGTAAGGTAAAGTAAAGTAAAGTAAAGTAAGGTAAGGTAAAGTAAAGTACAGTAAGGTAAAGTAAAGTAAGGTAAGGTAAGGTAAAGTAAAGTAAAATAAAGTAAAGTAAAGTAAGGTAAGGTAAAGTAAAGTAAGGTAAAGTAAGGTAAAGTAAAGTAAAGTAAGGTAAAGTAAGGTAAAGTAAAGTAAGGTAAGGAAAAGTAAAGTACAGTAAGGTAAAGTAAAGTAAGGTAAGGTAAGGTAAAGTAAAGTAAAATAAAGTAAAGTAAGGTAAGGTAAAGTAAAGTAAAGTAAGGTAAAGTAAGGTAAAGTAAAGTAAAGTAAGGTAAAGTAAGGTAAAGTAAAGTAAAGTAAGGTAAGGTAAGGTAAAGTAAAGTAAAGTAAAGTAAAGTAAAGTAAAGTAAAGTGAAGTGAAGTAAAGTAAAGTAAAGTGAAGTAAAGTAAGGTAAAGTAAAGTAAAGTAAGGTAAAGTAAAGTAAGGTAAGGTAAAGTAAAGTAAGGTAAGGTAAGGTAAGGTAAGGTAAAGTAAAGTAAAGTAAAGTAAAGTAAAGTAAAGTAAAGTAAAGTAAAGTAAAATAAAGTAAAGTAAAGTAAAGTATGTTCATGGGACAAGCCTATTAGATATATTTAGATATATTTAGAGTAAAATAACTTACTTTAAATGACGGATCACTAACTTTAGCAACATTCGTGAAACAACGAGCTCCTGCAACAGACCTTACATTTTGTTCATCAGTTTCTACAGAGTTCCGATGGAAAATGCTCCCGTATACTATGGGATCGAACCACGTTCCTTACATATATCATCAATCGAACTTCATACACCTGATTTACATCAGCAAACTTAAAACTGAAACATTGAGAGAGGAGACTGGATAACATATAAACAACAGTCTATCCTATCCATGACATCAGACATCCCAGACCCAGCATAAAAGTACCTACGAAGCATTTATACAATTTATAATTACCGCAGCAGCATACATAGCAATTCCACAATGAACATCATTTGATACTTATTTTATTGTCATGGCATTAGCCCAAAAGTTGAATGACCAGGTCTATTAATACGATAAGTCTAAATCATTTACATTTTAATAATAATAATAACTCGATGGATTAGAAAGTGCAAATAGAATTAAGTGGTGCAAACAGACAAAATCACTTTCACGAGTGTGGTCGTGTCCGTGGCACGCGAACTATACACACCGACTGAGCAGTCAGCTCTTCAACAGGTTGTTTGACTCACAGCTATCACACAGTCGAGTACACTCGCGACCAAAACATGAACAGAACCTATAGGTCCATATGTTGACAAGACACCATACAGATTGCGGGATGGTGAAATTCACGACCATAGGACATGAAAATAATGTAGACATGGGCTTCGAAGACAGAAGACCGATCTATTAGCATTACAAAGTTCAGAAGGCCATGAGAAGGCCATAATGGAGATGGATTTAAATGTTTAAAAGATACGAATGTTAAGGAAGGAGAGAGGCAAGGATTCTGCCTATAACCATGTATGTTTAATACGAAAGGCGTAATATATTGTTTTACACTTTATTTTTGTACCCAAATGAAGTACATTACACATCAGTAGTTACGTCCACCTTCTCAACATAATCTCCTTGTAACTGTATGCACTTTTGCCATCGATGTGTCAGTGTCTCCAGACCCTCCTGCGACCACGGAGAGGTTATATAGAGATTGAAGATAGAAAGTAGTGATGCAGAGACCATACAACTGGGCCTTCTATATAGCTTTTTCGTGCGTCAGTCTCTCCAGGCCGTCCTGAAACCATTCTTTCGGAGTGCTGCGTGCTTGACAGCTGTGTCCATTTCTGAAAAAACCGCAAAACGGCGACCACGCAGAGGTTTCTTCATGTTCCCGAACAGGTGATAATCACTTGGTCCAAGTCGACAGAGTATGATGGGTGTGGAAGCACTGTGAATCCCATTTGATCAATGGCAGCGGTGGTCTCTCGGTTAGTGTGGGGCTGGGCATTGTCATGTTTCAGAAGCACACCTTTAGTCGATTTTCGTGGCCGCTTAGTTTGAATAGCACGACTTAAGCGCTTCATGGTTGCCACATGTTCTGCACAGTTAATCGTGGCCCCCAAATTCCAGCCAGTCAATGAAGATGATGTCCTTTGTGTCCCAGAACACTGTCACCATTCGCTTGCCAACTGATGGCAATGTTCGATATTTATTTGGCGGTGGACTGCCCCTATACTTCCATTGCATCGAAGTCAAGTGAATCAGTGAGGGAAATATTTCGTATAAATTGTTAAATGTCCGGTCAAGAAGAATTCAAATTCATGCCTAGTTTCTTTCAGTTGCAATATCATAATTTCATATTCTCATCTGTTTTACCGCAACAAGACTCACTATTTTTTGATATATTATTTAAAGAATATATATTGTTCTATCAAACGAATTCATAGTTTTATTTCAATGAAAGTAAAATATCTTAACCTCAAAATTAATGGAGAAACCGAACGCCAATCTCCTTTTCCCAGAACTTATATGGTATGTTGTCAAAAGTAAGCTTATTACCCCACACCCTAGAGATAGTCAAGAGTCTCATTGTATTATTGCTGTACTGAGTGGCAGCTGGCGCCCTTCAAATAACGTATGTGTAAGTAAGCAGGTAACAAGTAAGTGTGAGTACAAGGTCAGACGAGTGTGTATTTCATTTAATGAATGTTAATTTTCAGATTTTCCATTTTAAATGCAGATATTCAGATTTTTCAAATTAAATGCAGATTTATATGTTTCAAAAGTTAGTAAGACAGTTAGGAAGTTCTCAAAACAAAAGAGAATTGACGAACAAAACTGCTATCCACCGGTATATGCGTTGAAAAGAGAAAAAGAATTCTCATATATGCAATAAACAAACGACAAATGAACTTTCCAGACTGAATTATGACAGCATAGTCTAGAACACCATAAATGTTAATTTTGCCTGTTGATATTCACTTCAACGAGCCTGTGAAAGTGCGTAAACAACGATTACTAGATAAAATACTCCTCTTACGGAGCAATATAATTTCTCTCTGGTCAGGACAAATGAAAATGAGTGATTACGGTACGCTAAAAACATTTTAACAACATAGCGCATAGTCATTTCAAAAGAAACAATATTCCACATCAAATATTCGATTTATACAATGGAATAATGAACAAAGGAAAATTACGTTAAACAACGTACAAAATCATTAACAGAATACATATCCATCCGCAGTTGTGTTATTATTTCCACAGTGAATGTATTTTGTCATCCGTACTGCGGCTTTTATGTGTACCTACCATAGCTAAATTGTGATCAGCCCTCGAAAATTTGGTGTCGAATGTTGATCACATGAGGTGGAACGCACAAATCGCTACCGCACGTTGCGTAAATAATATATCTTTAGGTTAATAGGCAGATATCTTACTGTCACTGAGTGGCTTGCGACAGTAGAAACGTTGATCTTATGAATCCACAAGCTGGGAGGTCCGATCCCGGCTCAGTCCGGCGGTATGTGAAGGTGCTCAAATACACCAGCCTAGTGTCGATAGATTAACCGGCACGTAACGGAACTCCTGTGGATCTAAATTCCGGCATCTCACTCTCCCCAAGACCCACAAAGGTAGTTAGTGGAACGTATAACCAATAATAATAATAATAATAATAATAATAATAATAATAATAATAATAATAATAATAATAATAATGCTGTTTGTGTCATCAGTCCATACACTGCATAGACTGCTTTGACGCAGCCCTCCATGCTACCCTATCCTCTGCTAACCTTTTTATTTCTACGTAACTACTAGATACTACATCTACAACCTGTTTATCATATTCATACCTTAGTCTACCCCTGTTGTTTTTACCCCGTACACTTCCCTCAAAAACTAACTAACTGAACAACACATAGGTGTCTTAAGATGTGCTCAATAATAATAATCATAATAATAATAGGAAAGAGAAGAATGTATCACGCGATGACGCGATGATAATGGCCTTACTGGGCACAGCTGTTGTTGGTTGGAGAGCTGCTAAAGTTAACCAGTATCGGATTTCGTTATTATTATTATTATTATTATTATTATTATTATTATTATTATTATTATTATTATTATTATTATCGTACTTCATTTACAAGTATAATGTATAAATTAAAATATAGAAGTAATTAAACGAGAATGTCCAGCTTCGACAACCAGTCCACTGCACTTGATGTCAATGCTGACAGCGAACAGCTCTCAACAACATGAAGCAATGTCTGCTTCTCAGCACCACACTCACACGCGGAACTTGCACAATATCCCCATTTTTCATCATATATCGGCACCTGCCGTGGCCTGTCCTGAAACGGTTGAGTTTTGACCACTCATGTCGCGGAAGATCGAAACCTCGCACTGTCTTCGTTGGGTCTTTAATCAGAAAGGCGTTGGTGGGTGGACATTGTTCCCATCGCTGTCTCCATTCTGCTGTTACACTGAATTTTTCATAGGACTGTAGATCAGTCCAGAGTGGATTTCGGGATTTTAACCTCATCACAGGTGGATCTCGTAAGGCACTGAACAAGAGTGAGTTCCTGTGTGCAAAGGTCTTCTTGAGCAACTGTACTTTCGCTGCTTTTTTTCCTCAGATCTGGAGGAGCAATGTTTACTAAAACAGGCAGCCACTGAGTAGGAGTGGACCTCACTGTACGTGATAAAAGGGCGTAATAGCTGAGTGACGTCTTCACGGGTTTCAGATGAATGTGACGGCGTTAGGAATCTTAGTCGAAGCATGTGTGAATTCGAAAAGATACGCGATATTCCCAAGGTTCGTATGCAACATAAAACTGACTAGGATTACGACGTTAACAGCCGTGTATTACTCACTCACTGTCTTCAGTAATGAGCAGCACTTGATGACATCCAGTCCGCCTCACCTACCAAGTTCCGAGGAATGCAATGTTGCCACTCTGTTATACGTTCATGCGATCATACGATTGTTAAAATTAGACATGACAGACTAAAGAAGCAGTTGTTGTGAACACAGTTAAGGCAGGGGGGCCATATTTCGTCCCCTTAGCAGATTTGGACTTGTAAAAATTCAGGAATATTACGGACAAGGCTAGAAATTGATATATATACACTGACTGACAGAGCAAATGCAACACCAAGAAGGAGTGGTCAGAACTGTATGCCAATTGCAGGGTAGACTGACGTCACTGAGGTATGCTCATGACGTAAAATGCGCCACTGTGCCGCGCACGTAGCGAACGATAAATGGGACACGGCGTTGGCGAATGGCCCACTTCGTACCGTGATTTCTCAGCCGACAGTCATTGTAGAACGTGTTGTCGTGTGCCAAAGGACACGTGTATAGCTAAGAATGCCAGGCCGCTGTCAACGGAGGCATTTCCAGCAGACAGACGACTTTACGAGGGGTATGGTGATCGGGCTAAGAAGGGCAGGTTGGTCGCTTCGTCAAATCGCAGCCGATACCCATAGGGATGTGTCCACGGTGCAGCGCCTGTGGCGTAGATGGTTGGCGCAGGGACATGTGGCACGTGCGAGGGGTCCAGGCGCAGCCCGAGTGACGTCAGCACGCGAGGATCGGCGCATCCGCCGCCAAGCGGTGGCAGCCCCGCACGCCACGTCAACCGCCATTCTTCAGCATGTGCAAGACACCCTGGCTGTTCCAATATCGACCAGAACAATTTCCCGTCGATTGGTTGAAGGAGGCCTGCACTCCCGGCGTCCGCTCAGAAGACTACCATTGACTCCACAGCATAGACGTGCACGCCTGGCATGGTGCCGGGCTAGAGCGACTTGAATGAGGGAATGGCGGAACGTCGTGTTCTCCGATGAGTCACGCTTCTGTTCTGTCAGTGATAGTCACCGCAGACGAGTGTGGCGTTGGCGTGGAGAAAGGTCAAATCCGGCAGTAACTGTGGAGCGCCCTACCGCTAGACAACGCGGCATCATGGTTTGGGGCGCTATTGCGTATGATTCCACGTCACCTCTAGTGCGTATTCAAGGCACGTTAAATGCCCACCGCTACGTGCAGCATGTGCTGCGGCCGGTGGCACTCCCGTACCTTCAGGGGCTGCCCAATGCTCTGTTTCAGCAGGATAATGCCCGCCCACACACTGCTCGCATCTCCCAACAGGCTCTACAAGGTGTACAGATGCTTCCGTGGCCAGCGTACTCTCCGGATCTCTCACCAATCGAACACGTGTGGGATCTCATTGGACGCCGTTTGCAAACTCTGCCCCAGCCTCGTACGGACGACCAACTGTGGCAAATGGTTGACAGAGAATGGAGAACCATCCCTCAGGACACCATCCGCACTCTTATTGACTCTGTACCTCGACGTGTTTCTGCGTGCATCGCCGCTCGCGGTGGTCCTACATCCTACTGAGTCGATGCCGTGCGCATTGTGTAACCTGCATATCGGTTTGAAATAAACATCAATTATTCGTCCGTGCCGTCTCTGTTTTTTCCCCAACTTTCATCCCTTTCGAACCACTCCTCCTTGGTGTTGCATTTGCTCTGTCAGTCAGTGTATATATATATATACGAGGATCGAGTCATAAGTTATGGCAACTATTTTTTTCTCGCGAACAGGAAACAACACGGAAAATCTCAGATATGCATTTGGAAATATAGGGCATGTACTTATGCATAGCGCCTGAAGACAAATTCTGCTTTCCGGAGATTTTCGTAGGAAAGTGACAGAACACAGGCCATTGATAAACATTGTTTATTATTGTATAGACAGCAAATACACAAGACTACGTACAAAGGACAGGTCACCACTGGTTTAAGATCTTCGAAATAATCACCCAAGGTTTCCACTGTGCGTTGCCAGCGGTGGGGCAGGTGCTGAATACCATTCGCTGCATGTGTATCGCTAACGTGTGGCATCTCTCTCCCAAATGCTGTTACGATATCCTCTTTATTAGCAAACCGTTGTCCACGTAATGGCTTCTTGACTTTGGGGAGTATATCATAGTCACATGAGCTCAGATCAGGCGAATAAGGCGGCTCCTGCTTGTTGACTTCCATTTTGTGACGCTCTCATTCACACACTGAAATTGGGGGCATGCTTAAACCCACACTGCTGTTTACAGACACCATCTAGTGGCATCATACACAAGTAAATACCGTACGTTTCCAATTACATATCTTAGATTTTTAGTGTTGTCTACTGTTTGCGAGAAAAAAATTGTTGCCATGACTTATGACTCGACCTACGTAATACTAACTATATTCCCCACTTACGGGCAAGTTAAAATGAAACTGTTACAACATAACCCGTCTGGGCCCAATGTCACCTACAGGGGACACCTAATATTAAAATCATTTTCTGATCATCAGCGTGCTTGAACTCCTCTGCCTTTTGGAAGTACAGTATTTAAGAAAAGCTCCATTTTTGAACTCGCAGCCTGCACTGGTCAGTCAGCTCCCGCTCAGATAAATGGGGAAAATTTAAGTGGAATAACAACTGAAAGGTGTTATGGCATGGAAAGTGTGTGATAAAAGGCAGGCTAATTATATTTTATATCTATGGTTCAATAATGAAAGTGATATATTTTTAAGCACAATATTATTATTTAAGCGTATTTTATTGCCGCTAAAAGGCATGGTGCCGCCTGTAGGTGGCATTGGTCACATAAAGCAGTCCTTTTCTCCATTTTCATTATTATGAATTGTATCCAATATTCATGTTTTCTCTCTCCTTTCACTCTGGCACTGGATTAGGTACTAGAAATGTTGGAAGATGATGGTAATTGTACCGGGCGGTACACCTCCACTTCGCTAATTCAAACCTTGCGCCTGTTGAAACTCCCCTACTGGAAGAAGTCTGAACTTTATCTAAGGTGTTAATTTTCAAGTTTCTCAGAAGATGTCACTACTTGGAAATTTTGAAGTTTCTGAACTGGGTCGTTTTCGATGTATTTTTGTTTTGCCTGTAGTAAGAAGTGTGAACTTTCTCTTCTAGAGGACACTACTGAAGAACTATAATGGTGCACCCTAGTGCGAAGTGAAAGAACTGTTTTTTTTTTTTTGGAGAAATTTTTATTTCAAAAGTTTGTTCCTTGTTAAATTCCTTTATGTTATTGTTTAAGTTGGCTGTATAACCCTTTCTTTCCCCTGGTTTTGAATTTAGCCAATTCCGAATTTCTTTAATTAATTTATGTCCAATCAGGTGTATCTTCTCCAACTTGTATATCTTGCTTAACCCTAGCCAATAAAGATTTTGTGGGAGGGTGTTCTCATTCCTGAAACGCCTCGAACTTTCTGCGAGAGTATATAAACTGCTGATTTTCGGGTCTCCGGGCCACTTCAGTAACATCTTTCTGTGTGTAAAGTACGTAGCAGGGGGCGGGAAGCGCCTCTTTCTTCGGGCAACAGTTCATCCATAAGGCAATGGCCGTTTCATAACTTCTTTTCTTGCTAGCTCAGCAGTTTAACTCTCGGCGCAGGTCCGAAGCCTTTTCCATGTAACTTCCTTTAATAATGTAAAGACACTAGGTGTCAATTCTTTCTGTTTAACTACATATTGGGATAGAGAGTGCTTAACCCTCTCAAGCTCCCACTCATATTGCATTGAGGTGAACTTATTTTCATAACCTTTCTTCCTTAACGTAATGTAAATTGTTTCCTTCTATAAGTCACCTCTTTAGTATGGGATTAGCCCTTGCATTAACGGCCTAGTGCCAAGTAGGTTTTAAACAAAATGTATTAGGAGTGCAGATCGCCTCCTCTCAAATTGGTATTTTAGAGGCCATGTAATTAACCTTTTCTCACTTAATAGGCCTCAGTAGGTTGGGTATTTTACCCCTGTGTTTATGTCCTTAGAGGACAGCTTGAAGGTGGAATTTGGTGTGGCCTTTGACAGGCTTAAATTTTGAGAGCGAGTTGCTCTTTCTTGTAAATTTTGTTTTCTGAGCGCCTCAAGGAGGCTTTACTGTGCAATTTGGAGCAAGTGCTCCTGGGCATGAATGGGGTTTTCTGTCCCTCTGCTAAAACGTGTTTTGGGGTAAAGTTGGGCTAATTGCTCAAGAATTGTGAGTTCGGGGCTCGAAGCCCAAATCCTGTAAATACTGTAATTGTACTGTGTTGCCTTGCTACTCTGTACCTGCCATGCTTGTTGTTTCTTGATTTTGCAAAGAAAATATAACCTTGTTAAATTTTAAATTAACTTTAATTTCGTAGTCTGAGACCTGTTCACCCCCGCACCTTCTTTCACCTCTGCTGTTCCACAGATACCTCGGAACAAGTGGTAGCAGAGCGTGGTTGAATGGGTCTCAATATAGCCCCTTTTGACGGCTAAAAATTGTTTTGATCCGAACTCTAACAATTTTTTCTGTTGCTGGAAATTTTTTATTTTCTTTTTTCAAAATTGTTCTGTCATCATGCCCGGCCCTCGCGATGTTCTCCATCTTAACTATTTGCGCAAGGAGGAGTTGATCAATGAGTTAAATATTAGAAATGTGCAATCTGGAGGCACGGTTGCGGTAGACACAAATAAGCTTAGAGAGTCCCTTGATTTGCCCATTTCCATCCCCACTTTGGGAGAGAAAGAAATTGACGACTCTCTTTCCACGATCACTGACAATACTACTGAGCTAGCATCTGTAGTTAGTTTTTTTGAAGAAAATGATCCTTCTCCTAATCAAATTAAGCGTGTGCAAGCCAGGCTATTTCATTTTTCAAATAGGGTTAACGATCTGTTGTCTCTGAAGTTGAATGACGTTCAGAGGAAGGAAGCTAGTATGGTTCTTGAAAATCTTTCTGAATTGTCCAGTAAGGTTACCCAATTGTTAACTGGGGAAGTTATTCCCAAAACTGATCAACCCGCCACGGTGAATGTAGGTAGCGAGGAAGAAACTCCTAAGGGAGAAGTCAATAGGAAAACCATTGCAGCTCAAACAACCTCTGCCCATTGGACGACGAGTCTGAACGCCGTACCTCGTTGAATAATGTACGTTCTGAATTAACATCTTTGCCACTTAAACCTTTACCTACTATGTCACCTGGGTTCAGCAGCTTGCCTCATCCATTAGCAATGTTGCTCAGAGGTATCTCTAAGTTTTCTGTTAACACTACCAGTGAAGTTATTTCATTCTTAAAGTTTTTAGTTGAATTTCAGGATCATGCCTTTATTTTTTCTCTTTCTCCATGTCAAATTTTGCAAATCATCTATCCCTATGCAATTGGTATTCTCTCAGACAAAATAGTAAGAGCCATTGCCGAGCAATCATCTATTGAAGACTTCCACGCCCACTTGCTAGCTAACTTCATCCCGGCTAGGGCAAGGTCCTCCCTTATCCAGAAGTACTATTATCGTGTACAGCGGTTGGATGAAAACTTGGCAGATTTCATCCAAGATATTAAGTTCTATACTAGGGTGTTTGCTCTTCACTTCCCTGAAGATCAGGTTGTACAAGCTATTGTGGAAGGCATTTCACCATCCTATAGATCATATTTGTGTTTCGCGGCGTGCCCGCAAACCTCCTCTGAACTTGAAGCATTGGCCGTCTCAACGGAAGGAGTTAGATACGCCGATTCCTTGCGTGTAGCGAAAGAACCCCCTCCTTCTTTTAGTAATCCTCGGCCTCCACCTCCCCGACCAGTCACACCCCGTAAATGTTATGCTTGCGTGTCGCCTGACCATCTTCGCAATAAATGTTCATTGGTCAAATCTAGTAGGGCAAATAATGGAGCTGGTTCATCACAAGGTTGTTTTAAATGTGGGGCTTTCTCACATATTGCCAAGAATTGCCCAAATTCGACTAGCACCCCCTCCTGCTCAACGTCTGGTGCAAATTCCACCAATGTCACTAATAATACGTGACTAGCGGCTTCGGCTGAGTCGACTAATCCATCTTCCCGAGGCTCAGCCCCTGGTAAACAGGTCGAAAATTCAGGGAAAATGCAGTCCTCAAATTCATCTGTTGAATGCCCCAAAGAATGTCTTAGGATTGCGGCGGATACCCCCGCACCCGTACCTTTTCTCAAAATTGAGTTAAATAATGAGCCTATAACAGCTCTATTAGATTCTGGCAGTGTTTGTTCTATTATTTCGGCTGAATGGTATTCAAAATAGAAATCTGTTTGTATTCCTGACTATTGTTCGTCTTCGGTCCAATATGTTTCGGCTAATTCATCTCCATTAGAAATTCTAGATTCTTTACATGTCAAAATTCGTATTTTTAAATTTACATGGAAAATCAAATTGTTTGTGGCTAAGCACTTGTCTTGCCCCATTATATTGGGAGCTGACTTCATTTCTCACACTGGTCTTGTGCTCGATCTTCAGAGTAAGTCGTGCACCTTCAAATTTGCTTCTAATTGTAAAATCCCCTTGTTAAAGTGTAATTCTGTATCATGTTCCTCTATTTCGCCGCCCCAGGATGAGATGTTATTAGACCTTAGACATCTACCTGAGGAGCAGGCTGATAGTATTCGTAAATTGTGTCAGTCGTTTCCTGAAGTGTCCTTTGATACTCTTGGTGTTACTGACTTTATTGAATACAAAATTGAGGTCACGGATTCGATTCCTGTCCGTTTTCCACCTTATAGGCTATCTCCACCTAAAATGAAGGCTCTGAAAGAAATCATCGATCAAATGTTGAAGGATGGTATTATTCGGCCCTCTAAGTCGGCGTATTCTTCACCTATTTTTCTACTCCCGAAACCCCACGGGGGCTTCAGGCCTGTCATTGCTTATAGGGCTCTCAATCGGAAGGTGGTGTTACAATCTGTGCCCCTTCCCGACCTTCATTCTTGCTTTTCATGGTTTCGAAAGGCCAAGTTCTTTACTATCTTGGACCTGAATCAGGCCTACAATCAAATTCCCCTTGCCGAAGAGTCTAAACACCTTACAGCGTTTGCCACGGATTGGAATTTGTA
Organism: Anabrus simplex; assembly: GCF_040414725.1. Taxonomy (NCBI): domain Eukaryota; kingdom Metazoa; phylum Arthropoda; class Insecta; order Orthoptera; family Tettigoniidae; genus Anabrus; species Anabrus simplex. The sequence goes on from NC_090267.1 coordinate 184,208,256, forward strand.
TGAATACAACCGCGTGCCTTTCGGACTCCCCACGGGAGCAGCTGTACTCACTAGACTGCTAGATAGGGTCTTCTCCGACATCAAATTTGAGTACTTGTATCACTACCTGGATGATGTCGTCGTATTTTCGGAGACCTTTGAAGAACATCTACATCATCTGCGAGAAGTTCTCAATCGCCTTCGTAAGGCTGGGTTAACTGTTAAGTTGTCCAAGGTTGCCTTTGCTAAGCTCTCCATGTCATTCCTAGGGCATATTGTGTCACCTGATGGTGTTGCAGTCGATCATTCTAGAACACAGGCCATCCGTGATTTTAAACCTCCCAAGGACATCAAAGGTATCGCCAGGTTCATTGGTATGGTGAATTTCTTCAGGAAGTTTATTCCTAACTTCGCTAATAGTGCGGCGCCCTTAAACCTTCTTCGTAGGAAAGGCATCAAATTTGAGTGGGGACCTTCTCAACAAGCCGCTTTTGAAGATCGTAAATTAGCTCTCTGTAATGCCCCTGTCCTTGCTATGCCTGATTTCTCAAAGCAATTCATCGTCCAAACCGACGCGTCGTCGTCGGCGGTAGCTGCAGTCCTTCTTCAAGAGACTGAACTAGGGAGGCGACCCATCGCCTATGCATCTAGGACTCTGTCGGCTCAAGAAGCCAAGTATTCCATCTATGAGCTCGAAGGTTTGGCAGTCTTATTTGCCTTAGAAAAGTTCCGTCTCTATCTGGAACATGTCAAATTCGACCTGGAGACAGACAATCAAGCCTTAAGCTGGGTCTTAGGTAGGCCGCGTCGTACTGGTCGTATAGCCCGTTGGGCCATTCGTATTTCTGCCTTCCAATTCGATGTCAGGCATATCAGAGGTACCGAAAATGTTGTTGCTGATGGACTCAGCCGTATGTTTTCCAACGACGTTGAGACCCATGAACCGGTCGACAGTCCATCACCTCCCGAGTCCATACTATTTGATGTTAATGCCGTCGTAACAGATGCTCCCATGCTCTTTAGGGATATCGAGAAATACCAACGTGAAGATCCGACGCTGGCTCCGATAATGGAAACCCTTTCTTCTGGGAAACATGTTGTCCCTTATGTACTGAGGAATGGTGTTCTATGTTGCCCTTCGAGGCATGACAAAATGATGAAGGTTGTCGTTCCAGCTGTTCTTGTACCTATGATCTTTAAGTACTATCATGAGACCCCATTAGGGGGGCATCTTGGAATCTTTAAAACTCGTGAGAAGATTCGTGAAATGTTCATCTGGAAAGGTATGGACGGTGAAATCCGTGAACTAGTAAAGGCTTGTAAATCCTGCTTGCTTAGTAAATCCACCATGTCCACCAAGGTAGGCCTGTTGTCTTCTCATCAAGCGTCGCGCCCTATGGAACGCCTGTATATTGATTATGTAGAACCCTTCCCCCAGTCGAAGGGAAATGGCAACAAGTTCATCCTTGTATGTGTAGATGGTTTTACAAGATTTTCCTGGTTATTTCCGACTAAGCTGGCTACCGCTCAGTCCACCATTAATTGTCTAAATTCAATCTTTGCTTCTTTTGGTCCGTGTCAATATATTGTGTCTGACAATGCTAAAGCTTTCACATCTAATTTATTTCGTAAATTCTGCTTTGACCTGTCCATCTCTCATGTGACAACTTCTGCTTATTACCCTCAACCATCTCTGGCTGAACGGGTTAATCGTAATCTCAGGTCCGCGCTTATCGCCTATCATCACGAAGATAATTCCAGGTGGGACACATCCCTGCATTGGTTAGCTTTTGCTTTGAACTCCGCGGTTCATGAATCTCATAAGTTTACGCCAGTTTCGCTGATGTTCAAGTTTGTTCCCAACACGCCGCTCTCTAACCTCTGTTCTCTGAGTGACATTCTACCTGAGACAATAGACCCAGGTAACATTAAAGTTCTTTGGAAGAAGGCTAAAGCCAATCTTAATGTGTCTCATGAAAAGGTTAGGGAAAGATATGATCGTGGACGGAGACCCACCAATTTGAAGGTAGGCGACCAGGTGATGGTCAAGAATTTTGTTCCCGCGGGCAAACTTGCCCCCAGATTTCATGGGCCGTGTATCATTCTCGATTTCCTTACTCCCGTTACCTTATTGTTAAGCAATCCAGCTACCGAGAGGATATTTAGGGTTCACCTGTCACAGGTGAAACCGGTGTAATTTCTGTCTTAACTTGCTCCATTTAATTTGGAAAGAAATAGGAAAGTTATATTTTTTGAGGGGTTTCACTTTTAAGGCATTCTGCTCTTGGAATCTGTTTCCTTTGTGTGTAATTATTTATTGTAAACCTTCCCCGCACAGTTAAACTGCCATCCTGTCCTTGCCACAGCCATTACCACGCTCCCGTCTCCTGCTAACATAACACACAGTGGCTTATAGATGCCATGAATATCTTCACGCCGCTGGCCCCTCAACCTCTCCACAAAGCCTGTGCCCTCAAAATATGATGATGGTCCAACAAAATTCTGCCGCCGTGCTTTAATGTTACAGTGCCCCCGCATCAGCGCGGCGCCGTACCGCTCCTGAGACAGGGTACGGGCCCGCCCTTCCCCAGTGAGGCCAACTTGTGTACGGCGAGCCGGAGTCCTCCTCCCGGCCAAGGCTGATGTGCGGCGCACAACCTGTAACTGGCCCGCGACCTGCATGTTCGCCGCGGGCGCGGCGTGTTTCAACTCCACTACTCCTCTCATAGTGCGGGCGAGCGGTATCTCAGGGTACTTGAGGGGTCCGAGCGGCCTCCTCTGAACTCAAGCAGCGGCGGCTGATCTGGCCGTCAAACTGATCAACGTTTAAAAGTACATATCCAGCTATATGGACATTCCAGTTCAACATTACTACCTTTTTTGGGGGATTTTACTGCAATATCTGGTGGACTTAGAAAATTATTCCTCTACCTTAAAAACTAAAAGTTTCCTTCTGAATTCAACTTCTACAAACATAAAGACATTACTTCAAGAGTTACTACAAGAATTTTGAAACTGGATGCAATCATTTTAAGAAAAATTGTTGGTAAATACTTCCGCAATTAATCTCCATATCAACATCATAACTTGGACCTTGTTATCAAACAAATTTTATGTGTCACCCCTGGAGGGACTTTTGGGGGGGGGGGAGGTCTGTACCGGGCGGTACACCTTCACTTCGCTAATTCAAACCTTGCGCCTGTTGAAACTCCCCTACTGGAAGAAGTCTGAACTTTATCTAAGGTGTTAATTTTCAAGTTTCTCAGAAGATGTCACTACTTGGAAATTTTGAAGTTTCTGAACTGGGTCGTTTTCGATGTATTTTTGTTTTGCCTGTAGTAAGAAGTGTGAACTTTCTCTTCTAGAGGACACTACTGAAGAACTATAATGGTGCACCCTAGTGCGAAGTGAAAGAACTGTTTTTTTTTTGGAGAATTTTTTATTTCAAAAGTTTGTTCCTTGTTAAATTTCTTTATGTTATTGTTTAAGTTGGCTGTATAACTCTTTCTTTCCCCTGGTTTTGAATTTAGCCAATTCCGAATTTCTTTAATTAATTTATGTCCAATCAGGTGTATCTTCTCCAACTTGTATATCTTGCTTAACCCTAGCCAATAAAGATTTTGTGGGAGGGTGTTCTCATTCCTGAAACGCCTCGAACTTTCTGCGAGAGTATATAAACTGCTGATTTTCGGGTCTCCGGGCCACTTCAGTAACATCTTTCTGTGTGTAAAGTACGTAGCAGGGGGCGGGAAGCGCCTCTTTCTTCGGGCAACAGTTCATCCATAAGGTAATGGCCGTTTAATAACTTCTTTTCTTGCTAGCTCAGCAGTTTAACTCTCGGGGCAGGTCCGAAGCCTTTTCCATGTAACTTCCTTTAATAATGTAAAGACACTAGGTGTCAATTCTTTCTGTTTAACTACATATTGGGATAGAGAGTGCTTAACCTTCTCGAGCTCCCACTCATATTGCATTGAGGTGAACTTATTTTCATAACCTTTCTTCCTTAACGTAATGTAAATTGTTTCCTTCTATAAGTCACCTCTTTAGTATGGGATTAGCCCTTGCATTAACGGCCTAGTGCCAAGTAGGTTTTAAACAAAATGTATTAGGAGTGCAGATCGCCTCCTCTCAAATTGGTATTTTAGAGGCCATGTAATTAACCTTTTCTCACTTAATAGGCCTCAGTAGGTTGGGTATTTTACCCCTGTGTTTATGTCCTTAGAGGACAGCTTGAAGGTGGAATTTGGTGTGGCCTTTGACAGGCTTAAATTTTGAGAGCGAGTTGCTCTTTCTTGTAAATTTTGTTTTCTGAGCGCCTCAAGGAGGCTTTACTGTGTAATTTGGAGCAAGTGCTCCTGGGCATGAATGGGGTTTTCTGTCCCTCTGTTAAAACGTGTTTTGGGGTAAAGTTGGGCTAATTGCTCAAGAATTGTGAGTTCGGGGCTCGAAGCCCAAATCCTGTAAATACTGTAATTGTACTGTGTTGCCTTGCTACTCTGTACCTGCCATGCTTGTTATTTCTTGATTTTGCAAAGAAAATATAACCTTGTTAAATTTTAAATTAACTTTAATTTCGTAGCCTGAGACCTGTTCAACCCCGCACTTTCTTTCACCTCTGCTGTTCCACAGATACCTCGGAACAGTAATAATGCACCAATACTATGATTCCTCCAAATGAAGAGCATTGCTACACTAACACAGCTCAGCATGGAAAATGAATCCTCCTTGTACATGGAAACTGAGAGTGGTGTACACAACAAGACAACGGGGTGAGACTAAGTGTGTTCTCGCGGCTAAACATTAGGTACTGTACCTGTTCAAGGCTTCAGTACATAAACAAAACACCGTGGCTCATAAACATGATATTAGAATGGAGCACCTTCGATGAACTTCGAACTCAGCCCGGTATCAAAGTCTCATCTCCCCTACTAGAATAGTACTCTAGCTAAGTCGGTAGAACATTACGAGTCTGAATGGACCATCCGATGGGGCGATAGTCTTCTAATAGTCTCTATAGTAGGTGAATATTAATTATGACAGGAATACTAGTTCATTACTAATGAGAAGATAAACCGTGTTATATAACAGCTTTACTATACTAGTAAGACACATCTTATTCACATGGATATGCCATACAATACACTTTACAAATAATATTTAGAGTGATATTGACGTTTTAAATGTTTGGTAGCCCCTTTCTACACCTCATTCTACGTTCAATTATTTCAGTCTTAAAGAGGCGTTTCCTCTTGAATTATTTACACTTTGCACTTGCACCTATCACATTGCGCATTGCCTATCGCGATTACACATATTTAATTAGTATGGGCATACCCTTCTATAATTCTGTTTATCTGTCGAGAATTTATTCAAATTATACCAAGTTACGATACCCTAACCTCGGATGAACTGAAATAAATTGTATGTTTCTATGACTACATTTCCAAATATTTGAACGTCGTATCACGTCATTTCCCTAAATTAATCATTGCTTAATATGCAAAATAATACACACGCTTGTTTCATTAGGATCCCAGCAAATACCCAACATGACATTATATACAACGTTGCAGTGTACGAACAATAGAACGACTTCAAACATCCAATATCTCATGAATATACAATTTGCACTTTCTGTAATAAATAGACAAAGCATATGAACTTTAAACACACTATATGTAGTTGCAGGAGGTTCACTCCATCTGTCGGTAGTAACAGTGAGCACCAACTTTCATCATATCCAAGGAGTTAACCTGGGTCTCCTGAGACATGGAATATGTTAACCTGTAACCCTACACGTTTTAAATGGTTAAAGAAGATACTGTGGTGGGATTGCTCATCTCAGAGCACTTGAGCTTAATCAACGGTGTTAATAATAAATGGTAGCTTGGAATCATTGTTTCGAGGGAAATACGACAGATAATACTCCTCTACCCTTCACAAACAGAGCGAGCGCTCGGCCCGTCTTCGTCCTTTTGCCGGGTATCATAAATCAAGCCAGCTGTGACCTGGTTCCATTCCAAAACACAACGGGTCGCCCTTCCGGGTCCCTTTAAATCTGCCTCTTCACAGCGAAATACATCATTCCTTTCCTGGCGGCTTATCCCGACTCATTACACCTTGTATCTACCTCCGGCCTTAATTATTTTATCTACGGTGCGGAATGCACTTCACGCTAATAAATTTAACTCGAAAGGAGCTTCATCTACATTTCACAATACCACGTCCGAGCTGCAGCCTGGACAACAAGTTATCTCCTTTCCCTCGATACGCCGAATACAAGCCACCTTGAAGATGAATCTACTGCACGGGTCAAGTTATTCCGAACACTCCCGAGCTAAATAGGCATGCAACGTAAATTCCAATTTCATGTCTCGTTCGTTGTCTGCGACGTCTTACAATTCTAAACGGGAGTTTCCTATCTCATAATGTGGAGTGTCCAATCAACAAATTGAAAAAGCTTGTGATGACTCCTGTTATATAGTGAATCGGTGATGATCTGAGTCATTTACACAGAATATTTGCGCCCTATTATTTACGACACTTCGCACTTAGTTAATCTAAGGTTCTTAAATCTACGTCATGCACTATAAACCCTTATAAATAAGCAGAAAAGAAATATGGTTGCCTCAACCATGAAGAAATATCTCCTATAAAAACCCGTCAAATAAAATGCTGTCATCCCGCTGAAATAGCATACTAGCGACCTATGTTATATCTACATGCAAATTTACCCTTTTGTATTTTACATGATGATACGATATTCAAATAATATTAATAGCTGAAAACGTACTCATCCTTCAGCGACCACGAACACGGCTTTACAGGAGGCACACCCTTGTATTTACTCGGTCTTCATGATGCCCTCAGCAATATGTAGTCCTTTGATGACCAAGTGGTGAGTCCCGAACATGCCGGCTTGATCTCGTGCAAAGTTCCGGACGATCTCTGATATACACGGCGAAATTCCGGCAGGCAGCTAGATGTCTCGCTCTCTCTGCTATACAGTACAGGGCAAAACTCCGACAGACAGCTAGATATTTCGTTCACTCCGACGTTCTTGTAGACTCCCTATGTAAATGAGGGGAACTTGTTTCATGTGAATGCGTTATTTTATATCACACATCACAGATTAAATATGCGGTTGGATCTGCTCAATGACACGAGCACCCTAGCCTAATGACGGTTATGTCTCTGAAGCCCGACATTATATACTCCTCACCTACCCATCCTTCTTAGTTACTCTAGGCCCGGACGTTTCACTGATTCACTTAGACATCTCACTGGATACGCTACTAATGTGTTAACATTATCTTGCTACATAACAATAATTCAGGCATACTCCACTGCACTTAGTAATACGTAGGTCGAGCTCTTTACTGCGTTAGGGATTGATTTGACGAGACACAACTCTTATACATTGCCGACAATGGGTCCTTCATTCACTTTCTTAAATATTTCACGTCCGTTTCTGATACACTCGCTCCACGCACTTATCTAAATACTTGCCTATTTATGTTCACTGATGAGTACTAATTTAGCTATATATGAGGCTCGATGCACGACCTCCTCGTCACACGGACAACGATCATCCCAGTTTCGTACCGTTCCTACTTAAATTTGTTAGCGGCGCACTGTGCCTTACACTGTATACGTAAGTAGCTTAATCAGGTCGTGGTTACTTCCACATAAAATCACAGACTTTAATACATCACTATTGTGTGATCAGAATGATTCCTTCACAAAGAACTCACACACAAGTCACGACGAACTGGTAACAAACTGATGACGAACTGAAAATGAACTGGTGATGTTGTTTCGTAACTCCGTAATATATAGGCAAGATACCCTAAAGCTGGCCTCTTTCTCAAAATGCGCTCCGGTAATACGTGACGTACAGTAACGAACGGAATATCAAATTGTAACTGCTGTACTCCCATTTTCACTGAGTGAATCGTATTAAAATAGCTTCGTGGATTCTCGAGCAATCTTAAAAGCGTCCTTCGGTCTCTGTCGATGGATGGTGACGCGGGCTAGGGGAATCCTTGAGCTCGTTGTCGGGGTTAAGACCCAACATCTGGTAACCATTAAGGCGCGCCCTTGTTACGGCGTAATTACCGTTCTTTCAATTATGTAGAGCACTTCTCGGCTTCATAATGAATGAAAACCTACAACCTGTTTTCCAGTCATTGACCGGGTCAGGGATGGAATGAATGAAGCAGATATAGGCTATTAGTACGATGAGGTCGCCACTCCCAAAGTGATTTATTAATGACTGAATGATGCTCTGAAATGAGAATGGAGAGTGTTGCTGGAATGAAAGATGACAGGGAAAACCGGAGTACCCGGAGAAAAACCTATCCCGCCTCCGCTTAGTCCAGCACAAATCTCACATGGAGAGACCGGGATTTGAACCACGGTATCCAGCGGTGAGAGGCCGACGCGCTGCCGTCTGAGCCACGGAGGCTCTTCTCGGCTTCATAATTATGTGTAAAATTCTCTGATTCAAATGAATGTTTGCACGTGACCATCCGTTGAGTATTGTGCGATTTGTATTAATTGTCTTGTGAAAAACAATTGAATTCGGCGAGTTGGCAGTGGCGAATGGATGAGGGAAATTCAGTATTATGTTAGTTCTTACGTTGGATATCCTCCATGAGCTGTGCTAGTGACCTAGATTCTCAGTCACGAGATAACGCGTCTCTTTTCATCTCGCTCGCGGTTGGAGTGAGGAAACTTCAAGTACCAGCGCTCCTGCAATGCCTCGCTGCTAATTACCAACAACTAGAGTTGGGTCGCGCTAGTCAGCGACCTGTCATTCGTGTCCCGGAACGGGCGGAAAAATCTTAACTTGGGCAATTTGTATCGTAGAATGACGTGGAAAACGGTATATTTCATCTCCTGGGTATCATAACATACTATAGGTTAGGTTGTGAACGGTCACAGTACCAACCGTGCAAACTGAAAATTCCTAGGAGGACGAAATTAGGTACGGAGACGGAATTCCCCTCCCCCCCCCTACCTTATAAGTTTCTCATTGCCCAAACATAGAATAAAAATAATGCTATTGATTTTAAGTTCCACTAACTACTTTTACGGATTTCAGAGACGCTTCACGCAACGTAAAAACGTCAGTATAGTGATGTATCATTCCTATTGAAGAATGATACAAATGGATTATTGCTGGTCTTTTTCCAGTTACCTGGAGTCAGCACTTTGTGTTGGTTTAGCTCAGTTTTACAGCAGGGTACCTTTTCTCACCACAACCCTGTGTGGAGGCATGTGTTCACTATTGCTTGTTTCTGTGATGGACTGTAGTGGGATGTGCTGTATTTAAGGGAATATGCGTATTAAGATTAAAACAAACATTCTGCCTTCGACCTGGAGGAATTAACCAGAAAAGTTAAAAATTCATGACTCGGCCGGGAATTAACCCCAGGGACATTTAAACCAAAGACAGTACGCTGATCTTTTGGCCAAGGATAATTAAGACGGTCCAAATATATAAGTTATTCGTATCATCGTGTTCTAGGTGAAAAAGTTTACTGATTTTTCAAGATTGAATACCTCATTCCGTCTCCCAAAACTAAGTGAGCTGGAAAGGATCAATAACCAACCAATTTAACACCTCCTTCGGTAAGTTATTCTATCCCCTAACTCCCCTTCCTATAAACGTTCCTGATGCAGTCAATCCCTGTGATAAATGGTAGGAAAGTGTCGTTTGTAGGGTTAAATTAATGCTCTCTTGCTAGATGAGAAAAGAAAAATCCATAATGCTATACCCCAGAGAGGCTCTGGCCTACCAAACGACCGCTGCTCAGCCCGAAGGCCTTCAGATTACGAGATGATGAGTGGTCAACGCAACAAATCCTCTCCATTGGTATTATTGGCTTTCTAGACTGGGGCTGATATTGCGCCATTAGGTAGCCTTTCGAAATTTGTTCTCACGTAGGCTGAGTGGACCTCAACCCAGCCATCAAAACCCCGTGAAAATCATTGGCCTAGCTGGGAATCAGAGCTGGGACATGAGCGTAAGGGGCAGTTTCGCTCTTAGCTTATAATTTACATTCTAAACTAGCGCGCAATAAGTTATAAAACTTGTTGACATATATAGCTTGTGATGTTAAGTTTGCAACCCACATTCCTTCTCCAGTACTGCGAGAAGTTTCGTAATAATAATAATAGTAATAATAATAATAATAATAATAATAATAATAATAATAATAATAATAATACCGAGTTCGATAGCTGCAGCCGCTTAAGTGTGGCCAGTTTCCAGTATTCGGGAGATAGTGGGTTCGAACCCCACTGTCGGCAGCCCTGAAAATGTTTTTCTGTCGTTTCCCATTTTCACACCAGGCAAATGCTGGGGATGTACCTTACTTAAGGCCATGGCCACTTCTTTTCCACTCCTAGCCCCTTCCTGTCTCATCGTCGCCGTAAGACCTATCTGTGTCGGTGCGACGTAAAGCAACTTTAATAATAATAATAATAATAATAATAATAATAATAATAATAATAATAATAATTGTACCGGGCGGTACACCTCCACGACGCAAATTCAAATATTGCGCCAGTCGAAACTCCTCTACAGGAGAACGCCTGAACTTTAACAACCTATATTAATCCTATGGTTTCTCGAAAGATGTCCCCACAGTAAATTTGGTAATTTTGAAGTGTCTGAACGGTGTCTATTTCAACGTGTGTTTGTTTCTTCCGGATCAAGAATTTGGACGTTCTCTAATAGATGTCTCTACAAAAACTATAATAACGCACTCTGGTGTAAAGGAATGAACTGTCCTGAAGAAATTTAACATTCATAAGTTTTGTTTTTGCTAAATTTTATTCTGTGGTTGAGAGTTGGCAATGTTAATCCTTTCTTTCCGCCAGTTTTGAAATTAGCCAATCCCGAATTTCTTAAATTAATTTTCAGCCAATCGGGGCTTTCGTCCCCAACCTGCTCTGTAAATGTGTTCTGTAACCAATAAACTGCTGTGGGTGTGTCTTATCATTCATGAAAGGTCTCGAATGTTCCGCGAGGGTTTATAAACTGCTGATTTTCTGGTCTCCTGGCCACTTCAGTAACATCTCTCCTAGTGTGATTATGTAGCAGGGGGTGGGAAGCGCCTCTTTCTTCGGGCAGCAGTTCATCTATAAGGTAATGGCCATTTAATAACTTCATTTCTCGCTAGCTCAGCAGTTTAACACTCGGGGAAGGTTCGAAACTTTTCTCATGTAACCTATCTTTAAAATGTAATAGGCACTTGGTAAAACTTCGTCTCTTTAACTATAAATTGGGATAGAGAGTGCTAAACCCTCTCGAGCTCCCACTCCTATTGTTTTGAGGTGACTTTGTTTTCACAACCGTTTCTTCCTTAAGTCTTCTTATACAAGTCACCTCTTTAGTATGGGATTAGCCCTTGTGTATACGGCCTAGTGCCAAGTAGGTTTTAAAGTGTATTAGGAGTGCAAGTTACGCCTCCAGTCAAGTTGGTATTTTGGGCCATGTAATTAACCTGCTTCTTTACTGAATAGGCCCAGTAGGTTGGGTATTTATTACCCCTGTTCTTGGTATGCCTTGAGGGCAGTTTGAAGTATAGTTTATTGTAGCCTTCATGGGCTTGAACCTTGAGACCGGGTTTGCTCTTTCTTAAATTTGGTTTCTGTGTGCCTCGAGGAGGCTTAATATGGTAATCAGGAGCCAGTGCTCCTTGGCATGATTGGGGTTTTCTGCCCCTTTGTTTGAACTCGGTATATAGGTAAAGTTGGGCTTATAGCACAAGGTTCGTGAGTGTCGGGCTCGAAGCCCAAATTTTGTAATGAACTAAAATTGTACTTTCTTAATTTGTTGATCTGCTACTTGGTACCTGTTATATTCTGTTATTTATTTATCTTGAAAAGAAAATATAACCTTTGTTAAAGTTTTAAATTAACTTTAATTTCGTAAGTTGAGACCTATTCCACCCAGCACCTTCTTTCACCTCTGCTGTTCCACAGATACCTCGGAATAATAATAATAATAATAATAATAATAATAATAATAATAATAACAATAATAATAATAATAGACTGCGTGTCAAATGCCTGGATTCAATTCCATACCTCTCCGCAGTATTCAGCATATGACGCTCTTGATGGTGATTCGTTTGGTGGATGGGGTTTATGTCTTGAGCAGACTCCTTGGTGCTATTCGGCAGGAGTGGGCTATGTGCCAACACAGGGTTTAATCCGCTCCTTCTTTCTGTCATATACACTGACTGACAAAGCAAATGCAACACCAAGAAGGAGTGGTCAGAACTTTATGCCAATTGCAGGGTAGACTGACATCACTGAGGTATGCTCATGATGTGAAATGCGCCACTGTGCTGCGCACGTAGCGAACGATAAATGGGACACGGCGTTGGCGAATGGCCCACTTCGTACCGTGATTTCTCAGCCGACAGTCATTGTAGAACGTGTTGTCGTGTGCCACAGGACACGTGTATAGCTAAGAATGCCAGGCCCCCGTCAACGGAGGCATTTCCAGCAGACAGACGACTTTACGAGGGGTATGGTGATCGGGCTGAGAAGGGCAGGTTGGTCGCTTCGTCAAATCGCAGCCGATACCCATAGGAATGTGTCCACGGTGCAGCGCCTGTGGCGAAGATGGTTGGCGCAGGGACATGTGGCACGTGCGAGGGGTCCAGGCGCAGCCCGAGTGACGTCAGCACGCGAGGATCGGCGCATCCGCCGCCAAGCGGTGGCAGCCCCGCACGCCACGTCAACCGCCATTCTTCAGCATGTGCAAGACACCCTGGCTGTTCCAATATCGACCAGAACAATTTCCCGTCGATTGGTTGAAGGAGGCCTGCACTCCCGGCGTCCGCTCAGAAGACTACCATTGACTCCACAGCATAGACGTGCACGCCTGGCATGGTGCCGGGCTAGAGCGACTTGGATGAGGGAATGGCGGAACGTCGTGTTCTCCGATGAGTCACGCTTCTGTTCTGTCAGTGATAGTCACCGCAGACGAGTGTGGCGTCGGCGTGGAGAAAGGTCAAATCCGGCAGTAACTGTGGAGCGCCCTACCGCTAGACAACGCGGCATCATGGTTTGGGGCGCTATTGCGTATGATTCCACGTCACCTCTAGTGCGTATTCAAGGCACATTAAATGCCCACCGCTACGTGCAGCATGTGCTGCGGCCGGTGGCACTCCCGTACCTTCAGGGGCTGCCCAATGCTCTGTTTCAGCAGGATAATGCCCGCCCACACACTGCTCGCATCTCCCAACAGGCTCTACGAGGTGTACAGATGCTTCCCTGGCCAGCGTACTCTCCGGATCTCTCACCAATCGAACACGTGTGGAATCTCATTGGACGCCGTTTGCAAACTCTGCCCCAGCCTCGTACGGACGACCAACTGTGGCAAATGGTTGACAGAGAATGGAGAACCATCCCTCAGGACACCATCCGCACTCTTATTGACTCTGTACCTCAACGTGTTTCTGCGTGCATCGCCGCTCGCGGTGGTCCTACATCCTACTGAGTCGATGCCGTGCGCATTGTGTAACTTGCATATCGGTTTGAAATAAACATCAATTATTCGTCCGTGCCGTCTCTGTTTTTTCCCCAACTTTCATCCTTTTCGAACCACTCCTCCTTGGTGTTGCATTTGCTCTGTCAGTCAGTGTATCACGTCATTTATTTCATCTCCTTAATTTCGCTGATTAGTTTGACATCAGGAAGTGCATCCGGTCATAAAATCTTTCTAAGAAGATTCATCTCACCTCATTCTCTCGGTGGTGGCGGTGATGGTGGGCGGGGGGGGGGGGTTATTATTGTTTTAAGAGGAAGTACAACTATATAACCAGCCGGAAAGCCTTCAGATTACGAGATGTAGAGTGGTCAGCTCAACAAATCCTCTCGACTGTTATTCTTGGCTTTCTAGACAGGGGCTGATATCGCGCCATTAGGTAGCCTTTCGACAATTGTTCTCACGTAGGCTGAGAGGACCTCAACCTAGCCATCAAATCCCGTGGTTACCCATTTTTACACCAGAAACATGCTAGGGCTAAATAATAATAATAATAATCGTATGGCCTCAGCTACCGTGTGCAGACATTTCAATTTGACGCCATCTGGCTGTCTGCTCGTCAATTTCGACGTTCCGTTTTACCCTAGGCCCTCACTAGATGGCAGACCGAGTAAACCGAAACTCTCTTGGGCGTCTATGGCTGAGATTTAATGAATTTTGTCGGGTAAACACCAAATGTGTCACCAGAGATCTTTAACATGCCGACATCGTACGACATGGAGTGTCGAATGGACTTTTTTCCGCCCTTCAAAAATCCGACTACCTCTGCCGGGTTTGAACCCGCTATCTTGGGATCCGGAGGCCGACACTCTACCGCTGATCCTCAGAGGCATGCTAGGGCTGTTCCTTAATTAAGGCCACGGCCACTTCCTTCCCACTCCTAGACGTTTTCTCTCCCATCGTCGCCATAAGACCTATCTCTCTCGGCGCGACGTAAAACAACTTGTAAAGAAAAAAAGATAAGTTACCGAGGAGAATGATGATCTCGGCCATGAATGGCAAGAGGAGTAGAATGAGACCAAGGTGACGATGGTGACGAGAGAAAAATGGAAGGGATCAGATATATTCGAGAAATGAAGGAATGGGTGAAAGGAAAACAAGGGCCACGGAGGGCGTTAAAGTGAAAGACTACCTAGGCCTCGAGTGCTCTAATACCGTCAGAGTCGTAAAAGAACAACAGTTGACCAAGGGAGGTCGGATAGGGCAGATGAAAGTGAGGAGCCTAGCACAAGTAAGTGCAAGCAGTGTCAGGACTCAGCTAAGGGTCTCGTGGTCGCCACTTCACGCTCCGAAGTTCAGAGTCACTGGGGTCCCTTCTAGTCGCCTCCTACTTCAGGGAGGGGATGCAGGGAGGGGATGCGTGGGTGTTATTCTATCGCCTCAACCCAGAGGGGCACCCGACAAAGAATGGACAAACAACAATAATGTCATCAGCCCAGAGGCTGGTTGGATCCTCAAATGGCACCACCAAAGGCTATGCAGTTATAGGAAAACCACAAAAACCAATGGCAGTACCAAAATGAGGCGTACTAGGCAAGACGAGGAGTGAGGTAGTTTGCCATTGCTTTCCTCACTGGGCCAGGCAGTGCTATTGTAGCACAACTGACCCTATGAGCAACACCTTTCATGACACTCAGACGCACTGGTTGTACTCTGAATGCCATTACTCAGCACCACCCATACTCCAGGGGCTTCCATATTGTCACAGCCAGTGATGAGACTGGGACTTCGGTGGAAGCTACACTTTGCTCTGGGCTATGCCAATAATAATAATAGTAATAATAAATCAATAGAATAATTCTGGGGCACGTATAAGCCAGGTGTATTCAGTGGCTTCTCACCAAGGCAAGCGCGTCTGGAACCCTGACCAGTGCATGTGGTAGTTTCGAAATGGAAAATTATGTCGCTATGTTTCGGATTCCATGTAATACTTCAGTTCTCATGAACGCGGTATCAAGTGTAACTTATTTATTACTCATTTTTAACTTAATTATATTATTTCGTAAAATTATTATAATAACATACATTTCAAAATGTGATGCATGTTATTTTTTGTGCTTTAATTTATGGAAAGAAGTCTACTCGACAGAAAAAAGAACCTCTTAATTTGTATATATTTGTTTGTTTTTTCAACTTTTATGTTTAACTGTTAATTTTCCTTCCTGTTCTTGCTGACCATTGTTCAATTTATTGCGGTCGTCACTTGATGTATATTTGGTCCCGTTTTACGGCTGGATTTCTTTCCTGAGACCATTGCTATGTGAAGGGATGTAATCACTAACGTATGTTTCTGCGGTGGTTGGTAATGTGTTGTGTGTTATGTAGATGAAGAGAAGAGGAATAAACCATATACAATAGAAATCCTCGGCCTGGCCGGGAATTGCAACCGGGGCTCTCTGAACCGAAGACCAGTAAGTTGACCATTGATCCAAAGAGCCGGATTACGTTTAAATGTGTATTGATAACGTAAACTGCATAAAGACCGAGTTCGGGATGAACACACTGGATGGAGCTGTACGTGCAAATCGGCTCCGTTGGTGGAAGCCATGTGAGTCGAATCGAGGAGGACAAGTTACCGAACCAAGCGAGTTTGCCGTGCGGTTAGATGCTCACAGCTGTTGGCTTGCATTTGGGATATAGTGGGTTCGAACCACACAGTCGGAAGTACAGAAATGTTGTTACCCATTTTCACACCAGAAACATGCTGGGGGCACGGCCACTTCCTTCCCACTCATAGACTTTTTCTCTCCCATCGTCGCCATAAGACCTATCTCTCTCGACGCGACGTAAAACGACTTGTAAAGAAAAAATGACAAGTTACCGAGGAGAATGATGATCTAGGCCATGAATGGTAAGAGAGGTAGAATGAGACCAAACGTGACGATGGTTAGACTTTGCTTTTAATTTTTTAACGGGAAGAGGCATGGAACTAGATGGAGCCACAGAGGTAGTAGAAGTTAAAGGGCTGTAAAGGTGCATAATTCACGAAGGCTTGCAGAATGAACGTTGAAACTCGTAACAGTTTAATGAAAATGTATATATGACCTACGTATGTTATTGTGATTGACCGTAAAGCACTTTTTCACATTCTTACTATCAATTATGTTAATTTACTTTACGTCCCACTAATTACTTTTGCGTCTTTAGAAGGCGCCGAGGTGTCGGAATTTAGTCCCGTAGGAGTTCTCTTACTTGCCAGTAAATCTGCCGACATGAGGTTGACGTATTTGAGCACCTTCAAATACCACCGAACTGAGCCAGAATGGAACCTGCCAAGTTGATGTCAGAAGGCCAGCATCTCAACCGCCTGAGCCACTCAGCTCGGCATTCTCACTATTAACAAGACAACACATAACAAAGGTCTCTAAAAAATCATATCCTTATTTCTTTCAGAGTTCCTGGTTATTTTCTTCCATAATATTATCAGATATATATATTTTATGAAGGTTCCCTACCTGGAGTTATACGGTATTTTCGATATCCCGTACATTTAATGTGTGGAAGATTCAGTAGCGCCAGTTAGGGATATGAAATGCCAAAATACTCATGAAGCGAATGCAAATCCACAGCCTGTTTTCAGTTATTCCACCGGGTCAGGAATGTAATGAATAAAGCCTCCACCTAGCGGCGAGGATAGGAATAGTGCCGGTTGCCGAAGCCTGTCTCACTCCTCTGGGTCAATAATTAATGAGTGACACATGAAATGAAATTATATAGGAGAGTGTTGCTGGAATGAATGATGATGTAAAACCGGAATACCCGGAGAAAAATCTGTTTCACCTCCACTTTGTCCACACATAGAGTGACCGGGATTTGAACCACGGAACACAGAGCCACGGAGACTCTACTCATGAAGCGAATGTTTTAATTATTGTCGGAACAGACCAAACAAACTCACCAGGCTTGAAGTTCTCAGTAATAATGAACATAATCGATGTACAAAGCCGCATAAGTTACTATCTCAACATGCTTCGTTTCTGTCAAATAGGACAGCGTACGTTGTCGATCCGAAAATATCACAATACTGAATAAGATGACGGATCATATTGATAGGAGATCTATGAGAGAGAAAACTGCGAAAACTCGTGTGCAACAGGTCGGTTAAAAATGAAAAGTCTTATATTGATCCATTTGATAAAATCAAAAGATGTTAAGAAAGTGTATAATTTTCTCTGTTGATTGTGTTCATTTTGATGCAAAATTTTATATCCTGGGGAGTTTTATCGATCCATTCCAAACTTCCAATACTTTTCACTTAAGCATGTCATTCTGTCGTTTATTTTATTTAAATACAGGCCATTGGCATGCTAAGTTCATGCTGCATGGGAAATATTTTTTAATCTCCGCTAAGTTCCAATTCATAACGGCACCAGTTTGTTGGAGGAAAGTTTACACGAAGTTTAGAGGAAGTTTGAGGAAGGCTTCACTTCCAGCCTTGGGGTAAAGTCGTTGCCTTAGTTCTGAAGCATAAATGGCGAATCTAGACAAAATCACGGTATTCCTTTCATTTTCAAGCCTCGAGCTGTAATTTAGTAAAACTGAAGAGAAACATATTTAGACTGCTAAATATTGATCTGCTTGGGATTATCGTACATCTTTGGAACGCTGCTACATTTAATAATGTTCTTCATTGAACCTTCAATGTTTTGGAAATGTTAAGTTGGTACTATAGAAGTGGAAAACGTTCTCTTTAACAGCGTTTATTGGAAAGGCAGCCATTGAGAAAAGTCGATATAGCGTATTTCGCAATTTAGACTGATTTCTTCTTTCGTTTCACGTGGTTACTCTACTGAAAGTAAATAATAAGAAAATAAGTATATCCTCAGAGAAAATTACAAAAGTAGAACAACGGGAGCGAAGAAATTGAATAGTACAAAACTTTTCACTTGATGGGTGTTTACTCAAATTTTAATTTACTGCTTCTGACTGGGGAAATAATCTTCGGTTTCCGAAATAGAACATGGGAATAAATTTTAATTCCTTTTGGTATTGTAATCACCGCCAACTGATATAGAATATTTACATATTAAAATTACAATTGACTACTGTTCCATTTTTCTCTCAGGCTCGTTTTTCTTAATATTATTATTGCACGAGGGGAGTACTATATTGTTTCACACTTTGTTTTTTGTACGTCCGGGTACAGTTCACATTTCACTTTCGAAGGAGATGACGTGTAACTAGTGTCTTGCCCCACCGTTTGGTAGCAGCACACGCAAAGGTGCCAACGAATTGACTCGCGATAGCCACTTCAGAACAACACTGTCAGCGTAGGAGCAGATAACATGGAAAGCACCGGTCAGGGACAGCGCTATACGACTTGGTTCCTATGGAAAGAAGGCGTGACCACTGCAGGAATTCATCAGCGCTTGGTTGCAGTGTGTTGAGAATATGCGCCATCACGGAAAACAGATTACAACTGGGTGGAAAGTTGGAAAACAGGACGCACATCGGTGGACAAGGAAACCAGTTCTGGAAGGAATGTGACAGTGTCAACACCAGACAACATTGCCCGGGTCGAACAGGCCATCCAAGGAAACAAATGCATCACATTTACGGAAATGGAGGCAGCCACGGGAATTAGCCGAAACACCCTGCAGCGGATCGTGCACGGCCACTTACGGTTGGGGAAGGTGTCATCCACGTGGGTTCCTAGACTCTTTCTGCAGAGGAAAATGAGAGGCGTGTGGTCGTGTGCAGAAAACTTTTGCAACGCCATGATCAAGATCCAGCCGTCTTCAAGGCTAGGCTTGTGACTGCTGATGAGACATGGCTCCATTACCATGAGCCACAAATAGGATTCACGGTGCTGCCACACCCACCATACTCTCCCGACTTGGCACCAAGTGATTATCACCTGGTCGCTGTTTTGCGGATTTTGCAGAACTGGACATAGCTGTCGAGACATGGGTACGCCGTACTTCGAAAGAATGATTCCAGGAAGGTCTGGAGAGACTGACACATCAACGGCAAAATTACATAGAGTTACAAGTAGATTATGTTAAGAAGGTGGGCGTAACAAGTGATGTGTAATGTACTTCATTTGGGAAGAAAAAAAATTAAAGTGTAAAATATTAATTTGGTGCTAATAATACCCACCTGACCTGATATTACTTCATGAAGTGTTTCAGATCACTGACGTTCAAGTGTTACTGCCTCTTTTTTCTGCTTTGCTTTCGTGATCCGTAGGGTGTCCTTAGATGGATTGGTTCTCTGCTCTCTATCGTCTTCCAGATTATTTCCTACATCGGAAAGCATTCTGTGGATATTCCCTAAGCATCATCGGATACTGCTGTTGCCAAGCCGCCTTGAACCAATAATTCTGTGCAATAATAATAATAATAATAATAATAATAATAATAATAATAATAATAATAATAATAATAATAATAATAATAATGTACACAAACGGCAAATTTACTACCAGTGAAGTCACAACCTGGAAGTAGGAATATAAGTCATTGGCCTAATGTCAGGAATGCGTGGAACCATCCCTCACATATTCACGGTCATCTGGCGAACTTTCCTCTACTGACTGACGTCATACAGAAGATGGTGTTAGCCTTGGAATGATCGATCTTTGGTTTTAGAAAGATTTAACAAACTGAATATTTTTAAGTACACTTTGTCAGATAAGCAACCCAAGGATGAAGTATAAAGTGAATAAAATCCTAGTTATATGCTTCAGTTTACAAGTTGCTTTTCGTTGCACCGACACAGATAGGTCTTATTGCGACGATAGGATAGGAAAAGCCTAGAAGTGGGAAGGAAGCGACCGTGGCCTTAATTAAGGCACAGCCTCAGCATCTGCCTGGTGTGAGGAAGGGAAACTCCGGAAAACATCTTCAGGACTGCCGACAGCGGGGTTCGAACCCACTATCTCCCGAACAGAAGTTCACAGCTGCACGCTCCTAACTCGCTCGGTGGCACTACGACTACTACTACCACTACTGCTACTACTAACCCCAAACCCTACAGCGTAACAGTTCCGAAGGGCCATGGGCTACCAAGCAAAGACCTGCAGATTATAGAAATGTCGTGTGGTCAGCACGACGAATCCTCTCGGTCGTTATTCTTGGCTCTCTAGAACGCAGCCACCATCTCACCTTCAGATAGCTCCTCAATTGTAATCATGTAGGCTGAGTGAACCTCGAACCAGCCTTCAGATCCATGAGAAACCAGGTCGGGAAACGAACCCGGGGCCTCCGTGTTATAGACAGGCACGCTACCCCTACTCCGTGGGACCAGCTTACTACTACTACTACTACTACTACTACTAATAATAATAATAATAATAATAATAATAATAATCATAATAATAATAATAATACCGGGCGAGTTGGCCGTGCGGTTGGGGCCACGCAGCTGTGAGCTCGCATCCGGGAGATAGTGGGTTCGAATCCCACTGTCGAAAGCCATGAAGATGGTTTTCCATGGTTTCCCATTTTCACACCTGGAAAATGATGGGGCTGTAACTTTATTAAGGCCACTGCCGCTTCCTTCCCATTCCTAGGCTGTTCCTGTCCCATCGTCGCCATGAGAACTATCTGTGTCGGTGCGACGTAAAGCAAATAGAAAATAATAATAATAATAATAATAATAATAATAATAATAATAATAATAATAATAATAATTGTACCGGTGGTACACCTTCTCCGTCCTGTTAAACTGCGCGCCTTCTATAAGGCCATCTGTGTTATTGAATATGAACTAATGTAATGCAAGATAGGGTCTACTTGCGTTTGCAACTGTTAGATGTCTATACCATCAGCCTAAGTGCCCCCTCTGGTACGATTAAGGTCAATTAATTCATGTGGGAAATTCCATTTTAAACGTTGGCTAACCTTAGTTTTTGAAGATTGTTTTGTTCACGTATTAAAGTTGTCAACACTCCTACTGCTTCCTTCTTCCTTAGTTACCAACCAATCAGAAATTTTGTGAATATTTTCTCTAGCCAATTACAATTGGGGGTATGAACAGGCATCCAGCCTATCTGTAAAGAGTTCTGGAATCTTTCCCTCGAGATACTATAAAAGCTGGGCGCTTTAAGGCAGTATTGCCATCATCTTTGTTTGTTCCAGTTTAGTGCTAGCTTTCAAAAGCATTTTATTCATGTGAAGTTCTAATTTCATGGTTTAAACGTAGATTTTCGGCAAGTCTGAGAACTTTGTTCAAATCCCTGCTGCGAAATTTGTATTGCAAGGGAACAAGTAGTGATTACTCCCTGTTGATTCCCATTCATCTTGGTATAGGGTGACTAAAGTTTATTATCCTCTAAAATTCTTAACACACTTTTGGAATGTAATGGATTTAACTTAGTTAACCCGGCGTAGAATAGGCTTAGCCTTCGTATCCCTGGGCCATAAGCCCACTTAGGGTTTTAAAAATTTCTAGGATTTCAAGCGTATTGCCTCTTACACTTTGTTCATGGCCAATCGTAATAAACCTTTCCTTTTAAAATTAAGGCCATTTCGAATGGGTACTAATTGCCCCTATTTATTTTGTAATAGTTCATAGACCAGTGTGTAACAAACTGTTGAGCGATAAATAAGCCCACACCAGGGTAAAGATGTGTAAATACTTTAGTTGAGAAAAACCTACAAGTTGTAAGCTCGCTATTAAAAGCATATGCCTTCCGGCACTTCGCTTCTCAGAAAACCTCTAAATGTAGTTGGTGTGACGTAAAATTATTATTATTATTATTATTATTATTATTATTATTATTATTATTATTATTATTATTATTAAGACCACGGTCGTTCCCTCCTCACTCCTAGACCTCGCCTATCCCATCGTCACCATAAGACCTACCTGTGTCGGTGACACGTAAAGAAAACTGGGAAAAAAGAGGATGTCATTAACGTTTTACAGCGTGCTCCATCCGGGGAGATAAATAATCATTATACATATCTATATATATAAAAGCAAGTCGGGCTGGAGCGATGTATATATAAATATTTAAAAATGAAAAAAGACGTGAATTAATGAGGCACTTCCAGAAATCTCAGAAATTTGAAACTTGGTACGGGGGAAACTAATGACCTCAGGATCCCTAGAAAAATCGGAAATTCTCAAAATTCCCTGAAGGGGGCACGCTGGGGGGGCTCAAATTTTGGGCTCAGCCTAGGAACACAGTCGTATAGTATATCCAAAACGATAACCTATAGGTTTCGTGGGCTTAAAAATTTTCGGGAATTTCTTTATTTTTATCCCCCATCCCCCCAAATCAAGATGGTGGCACAACCTGCCAGACGAGGTAGACAATTGAAATTTTGTGAAATTATAGCTTTTGGTCCCTAACCGACGGGAAAATTCCAAGATGTTGAAATTTTTCACTTTTTACCCCCAAAGATATCGAAATATGGAGGCAATTTTAATGACTGTGCAGACATTCCTTTTGAGCTATTTTTTGGCTAAACGGTAAGTCGTATCACAAAACGGATGGCACAATATCCCTTCAATTCGGTGTGACTTTGCTCCTGTGACATTTTGTCGTATCTCTCTCCCTTATACGTTAAATTTGGCCGTATTTCTGGATTGTTCGTAAATTTGGTGAATTTTACAAGTATATGTCATTGTTTGACACACTTATAAGAATGATAGGATCATTACGTTGGATGCGCACATTTTTACTATTAAGGGACATATGTGGACCAAAGTTCATGATTCTAGCTTATACATAAGTAGGCAAAAAGTAATGTAAAATGTTTTAAATGTACCCAAATTTCACCCTATTCAATATTTGAACTCAATTTACGCCCTAATGTGGGAGATACGAAGATATGGTTTAGAAACAAACATGTATAGCGATAAATGGGGCGTCTGATGGCGCAAACCGTTTCATAATATCACAAACCGTTTAGGAGATATGAATCTCGAAGTGGAAGTCTGCACTTTTCAACGTGCTCATGCTTATCCGTCATCTATATATATAAAAGCAAGTCGGGCTGGAGCGATCTATATATAAATATTTAAAAATGAAAAAAGACGTGAATTAATGAGGCACTTCCAGAAATCTCAGAAATTTGAAACTTGGTACGGGGGAAACTGGTGACCTCAGGATCCCTAGAAAAATCGGAAATTCTCAAAATTCCCTGAAGGGGGCCCGCTGGGTGGGCTCAAATTTTGGGCTCAGCATAAGAACACAGTCGTATAGTATATCCAAAACGATAACGACCCCAAGATATGGCCAGAAAGTTCGTCTTATCGTACAATCCGTTTTTCGATTTGATGCTCCGTTTAGCAGAAGTTATTCTGTAAATGATGGTTAACATCCTTATACTTCCGTATGACGACTATATTCTTTCATTGACGTCGATTTGTAGCATTCTAGAAAGGGTTTGTCTGCCATTTCTATTAAATACATTGCAAATCGTTAGTGACTGTCAGAAGGAGGACTTGTTTTCATTCCTCCCAACATCGACTTTGACAGGCAATAAGAATGGGGTCGTCCTACATCTCTTGTGCACTATTTTAATGCATAATTCCCTTCTCGATTCGACTAGTAACTCTAGGGAGCGTGTCTTCCATTATAAATAAATTGACCCATCTGAAATGTGACTGACGATAGACATAGTGGCCTGCTATTATTATGGAATCTCACCCACTCGGTGTGACTGGCAGGAAGCTGACTGGCATTAGGAAATGCGTCTGCCATTATGAAGATAAGAACGCAACTCACTTTTGACTGGTAGTAAGGAAGGTCCTTGCAAATATAATAAAAGTTCCTCAACTGTAATCTATCTGGAAGTAGGAAATGGGGTCTGCCATTGTAATGAAACCTCCTCAAATCGATTTTGGCCGCGCACTAGGCAATGGGGTCTGTCGTTAAATGAAAATTACTTTCTTCGTTGTGAATTGCAGTAAACAAGTGGACTTGCCGTTATCATCGCAATTCCGCAAATCACACTTTCATTGGAAACAACGTCTGTGGTTTTCACAATACTGATTTTCGGATAAAGCCAAGACAAACCCAATTTAAAAATCTTATTAACTTAATGTGCACTAATTTACTTCAATATCCGTATACAATGTAGAGTACCGTAGCGAAGCACGGGTACATTTGCTAGTCCAAATATAACTTCTTTTTTGTTACACATTTCTAATACTACTATGGGTTATTATTATTATTATTATTATTATTATTATTATTATTATTATTATTATTATTATTATTATTATTATTATTATTATTATTATTATTATTTCTGTTGTCTAACGTAGTGGTTAGCCAGTTCAAGTCCCATAGGTGGAAAACATTCTTGCCATCAGAATGTTGGTTGGCAGGGTAGGAGAGATGGCGGTATACAATTTGTGATCACTAGACTGCGCGCTAAAAGCCTGGGTTCAATTCTAAACCTCTCCGCAGTGTTCATAACGAGTGAGGGCACATGCTGCTCTTGATATTGATTCTTTCGTCGGATGGGCCCTTATTCCTTAAGTAGACACTTTGGTGGTATTTGACAGGTGTAGGCTATGTGGCCGGCCCCGTGGTGTAGGGGTAACGTGCCTGCCTCTTGCCCGAAGGCCCCGGGTTCGACTCCCGGCCAGGTCAGGGATTTTTACCTGGACCAGAGGGCTGTTTCGAGGTCCACTCAACCTACGTGAATTGAGGAGCTATCTGACGGTGAGATAGCGGCCCCGGTCTAGAAAGCCAAGAATAACAGCCGAGAGGATTCGTCGTGCTGACCACACGACACCTCGTAATCTTCAGCCTTTGGACTGAGCAGCGGGCGCTTCGTAGGCCAACGCCCTTCAAGGGCTGTAGTGCCATGGGGTTTGGTATGGTTTGGTAGGCTATGTGCCGACACCGGTTTTCACCCAGTCCCTACCTCGTTCTCACCATCTTCTCACACCTAGGTGTGCGAGTCACCCATCGACGGCAAACAGAAAGACTTGCATCACCGAAACCGAATATGTCCTCGGACACTCGTGCTACTAAAAGACGTGTTCTAGATAATTTGTTGTTAATATCAACTTAACTTCGATTTTTAAATGTTCTGAAACTATCACAGCCTTGGATATCGAGTCTTTCCCCACAGTTCCCTCTTCAACTGAGACTCGCTTACAATTCTCGATGCGCTTACTTACAGCGTCAGTGCATCGTCGTATACAGTGGTATGGACGGATTATAAATAGAACTCCCTGGACTACAAATTAATTTGTACACATCAGTTTTCCTATTCTTCAATGAAACTTAACATAATCACAAATTCACCCTCGACACAAATCAAGTGAATTTCGAGGCCAATCTTAATGTATAGAAACTGAAGTAAAGTTAGAAGTATTAACAAATTATATATTTGTGATTAGAATAATGTCGTCCACAGTTCAGCGTTTTGTTTAGTTGCACTCTTCCTCTTCACTCCATTTAAAATAAATTAGCAACGTATTAAAAGGGATTGTTCCAATTTCGCTAGAAACAATGGTAAAAAATTGTTTTTAAATATCGAAAATGTAATAAAATATAAAGGAACCCTCCTGAATGGCGGTTTTTTAAATGTTATTTTTCCTTTGAATGCAATTTTTATAGTGCCTGCAGGCCTAAAAATTAAGTTAGTAGTTTTATAAATTGAATTAGCTAGAAATTCAATGAAGCGTGCAAAATTTATTGTCTTATTTAAGTGATTTCTAGGGCATAAGTACATAAATTCGAAGTAGATTGAAAATAAAAAGCTGTTCCCAATTTCCGTAAGAGAACTGATAGAAAATCGGTTAGTTGCGGATTTAAAAATATTTAAAATCAATTCCGTGTTTTTCGCAATCTTAGACATATGGCAAGAAACGCTGGCTTATTCTTTAGTTCTCTGCACGAGTGCTCGTAGATCACATTAACGTCACGTCACTGTGTCTCACCGAGTACTCTGCTTGGTTTTCTGCATTTGTGGTGCGGGTTAGTAGAGAATCAGGAGCTTCGAGAGACGTGAGCAGCATCAACAGTCTCCTTGCCCTACTCTAGTACTGATAAACGAGGTGGTGGTGGTGGTGGTTGTTATTGTTTAAGAGGAAGTAACACTAGGCAACCATCCTCTATTAACATTAATCAGAGTGAAAAATGGAAGGGGTCCAACATTTTGAAAAATGAAGATATCAGGCAAAGAAAGGCAAGAGCCACGAAAGGCGTGAACATAAAAGACTCTGTAGACAACGAATGCTCTAGTACCGTCGGGGACTGAAAATAGCAAGAGCTGACCAAGGTAGATAGGATACGATAAACGAAAGTAATGAGTGGAAGTAATGTCAGGACTCAGATAAGGGCCCCTTGGTTGCCAACCCCATGCTCCCAAGTTAAGAGCCCCTTGGGCTAATAAGTTAGGCATCAGCAATTCAGATATTGAGCAGTGACTGTTGCAATTTGTTTTTGAAATAACACTCTCGAATAATTTGATGAATCATCATATTTGAAAGATGTACTT
Source organism: Anabrus simplex (assembly GCF_040414725.1). Lineage (NCBI taxonomy): Eukaryota > Metazoa > Arthropoda > Insecta > Orthoptera > Tettigoniidae > Anabrus > Anabrus simplex. The sequence goes on from NC_090267.1 coordinate 184,235,223, forward strand.
CAATCGGTCTTGAAGTACACCCGACGTAATAAACATTATACCAATTGTACGAATTTTGGACACTATTCATACAAAGAACTTTTATCAACTTAGCGAAACTGGCCAAACTTTCTTTGGATCAAAACACTACGATAGTACAAAACAAAATCTATACACTGAAGAAAATGGAAATTGCAACACCCAGAAAGAGTGGTGATACATTGCTCCAATTGAACATGCAGGACGTGTTCAGTTGTGATTTGATGATTACACTTTCAGGTCCCTCTGACTGCAAGTTTGGACAACAATCAATACAGGATGTGCCCACCACGAGCTGCAATACATTGATGAATTCGTCGAGGCATGGAGTCAATAAGGCCCTGGATCGCTTCCTGAGGAATTGTGGCCCATGCTTGCTGCACTGCACGGGTCAGTTGTTCCAGAGTTGTGGGTGGCTGAGGACCGTTGGCCAGTTGTCGACCCACCATGTCGCACACAAGCTCAATAGGACTGGGGTCCGGGGATCTGGCGGGCCATTCTAAGATTGTGATGTCGTGGAGAACTTCTCTGGAGATGCGTGCAGTGTGAACCCGGGAATTGTCCTGCTGAAACATCCCATTAGCAATGTTCGCCATCATAGGGACAACCACTGGATTGAGTACCCTGTCAACGTACCGTCGAGCAGTCATAGTGCGCTTAACAAGCACTAATTGTGATTTCACATTAAAGCCAATAGCTTCCCAGACCATAATGCTTGGTGTTGGCCCTGTGTGCCTCCTCGACAATAAGATCTGGGTGGCCCCTCTCCCCGGTACGTCGGCGCACACGATTTAGGCGATCACTGCGGGCAAGACAGAAGAGCGATTCATCACTAAAAATGACCCTATGTCATTCGTCGACCCACGTCGATCTTTTTCGACACCAGGCCAGCCTTAAATGTCGCTGTTGTGGGGTCAATGGAGCACCTTCTCCAGGGACATGGGCTCTTAAGCCAGCTGCACGCAGGCGATTACCAACTGTTTGTTGTGTAACGTGGGGTGCCACAGCTGCTCGAATTTGCGCTGCTGTTGCATGGGGTTCCATCCGGCCCATCTGAATGATGTGGCGATCCTCTCTCACAGTTGTCTGTCGCGCTGGGCCTGTGCCAGGTCTACGAGTGTGGGTACCTTCATTTGACCACTGCTGCCATACACGTTGTACCGTAGATGCCTGTCGGCCAACACGTGCAGCGACAGTCCTTAGCGATAATCCAGCCCCACACAGCCCAATTATCCGAGCCCTCTCAAACGGCGACAGTTGTTGATAGCATGGTCTTCTCTGTCATCGAGGTATGTTTGACGGGGAACTCTTCACTGCACAGAGTGCAAGTCAACTACGCTACGCCAGAGTCCGTGTACTGGAGTTGATTCCTCCGCGACCAATCACGTGGGGAGACCTGTAGCAACAATCCAATGGGTCTGAAACTTTGATCGTTGACATACCTACATGGAATAATTCCATATCTTGAAAATCGAAACAAACGACCAATGCCTTCATGGTGTTGCAATTTCCATTTTCTTAGATGTATTTTACTCTATACATTGCAGTCTTATTATCATATCATTATTGAACATTGCTTTTACAACTTCGCCTTATGCTGAGGAGAACTCAAGTAATATTTTTCAAAAAATTACGTAATTTTGCAACAAATGATATTTACATTCAATTTAGGGTTCATTCCGAAAACATTTGTGACTAACGTACACGCTTCCATAATTCTCTGTTTGAACCTAGCATCTGAGGCGAATGGAGGAATAGAGTTTAACTAGGCGAAGAATAAGTCTGGTTATAGGTGGAAAGAGAAGTGAAGATAGACATAGTAAACGATCTTTAGACTTGGCATTCCATAATTCCAGGATAAACAGTGTGTAAATAGCACAATGACAGTGCTAGATTTAAGTAGACATGAGCCACACTGTTTGCCACTTTGTTTATTAACTCACTCTATAAATTTCAGCAGATGACTGACACAAAATATTAAAATTAAGGCAGGACATTTACAGATTTCACTAATTTCTTTAACTACATTTATTTTACAGTAGCTGCCCTATATTTCTGGTAATAGCCTAATCTTTATAGCATAATGACATATTATTTGACAATCGATTGTGGTGTAGCAATATCAAGGGGGTCAAAACAGGAAAGGTAGAGTTTCTCCGTTGATATAATCTTATTGAACTGAATATATGACAAATGTTGACCAATACGATTTTTCATGTTCCTGACAACTTTTACCTACAAGATTCTGATAACTGAGATATTCGGGATTATTTATTTTTCATAAACTTCTAATACATTTCCAGATAAAAGTTCTATTTGGAATTGCACGTACGGAGCGATTTGGACGTTCAATTAGGGCGCGCATTTGTGAGCTTGCATTCGGAGGATAGCGGGTTCGAATCCCACCATCGGCAGCCCAGAAGATAGTTTGCAGTGGTTTCTTATTTTCACACTAGGCAATTGCTGGGACTGTACATTAATTCAGGCCATATTCGCTTACTTTCCACTCTCATCCCTTTTCTATCCCATCGTAGTCTAAGACCTATCTGTGTCTGTGTAACGTAAAACATATTGTATGAAGAAGACTTCTGCTAGGCATGTATTGAAGACAGCCTACTAAACTGGAAATCTATTTCACGTGTATTGCGGTCGTAAGAGTTATATATTCGTTATAATAGGCCTGGTACGTCGGAGGAAAATAATCTAATCTGAAAACCGTGATTATGCTGTTTATTGTTATTATTATTACTATTATTATTATTATTATTATTATTATTATTATTATTATTATTATTATTATTATTATTATTGAATATGAATACCTACAACCTGTTTTCCAGTCATTGACCGGGTCAGGGATGTAATGAATGAAGCAGATATAGGCTGTTAGTACGATGGGGTCGCCACTCCCAAAGTGATTTTATTAATGAATGATTGATGCTATGAAATGAGAATGGAGAGTGTTGCTGGAATGAAAGATGACAGGGAAAACCGGAGTACCCGGAGAAAAACCTGTCCCGCCTCCGCTTTGTCCAGATTATTATTATTATTATTATTATTATTATTATTATTATTATCCAAATTCAGTCCCTAGATTTCTTCTTGTGCCACGCTATGGAGAGACAGAAAGATATAATTAACGACTGACACAACATTCTCGCTTCCTGAACAAGATGTAGTTCTGAGATAAAATTACTTCAAACGATGTGTGTAACGGTACAGAAACCTACGTTGTTGCGGAAATTACATCGGTTATGGAAAGGAAGTCCGTCATTAAAAACAAATTAGCTAAAGTTCTGAGAAAGTTTACCTCGTTAAAGATTAAATATGTGATAGTCCTAACAGAAGAATTATGAGATAACCAAAGACTGCTATGTTTTATTATTTTATGTGGACCATTCTCATCAGTATTTAAAGTTACAGTATTGTTTGACACTGAGCGGTAGGAGCAAGGGCAAAGTTCACTTTCTGACCCAGAAACTTAGGAACTCTTGTACGGAAGAATCAGTATCAAGCTTTACACACCTCGTCCCATGCTATAATCATTGGTAACAAAATATTCCTTGCCCTTCTCTTTAATATACATTCAGCTAATGCACAGCTTACCGGTAATCTTATGTAGTTCTATTATGTTAGAAGTTTGAGACACTTTTTAGGGAAATTTGCGGTAAATATCATATGATCTCATTCTAAAAAGGTAGAAGTGCACGTGTTTAATGGGAAAATGTTGTGGATATCAGGTCTCTCTATGAAGAGTGCGAATACGGAGGACCGGGAAAGTATGTTTTTTTTTTGTTTGTTTAGACTCATGACTAGAGCCCGGATTTCCAGGCAAATGCATGTTTTTAAATAAGCTAGCTACACTTCTCAAACTTCGCAAATATTCGTTTTGACGGCTTAACAATTCCAAATAACCGTTCTTTTTCCGTGCATGTTTGCATGTTTTGGCATTTTTCGGAGAAAATTCGTGCATAATGCATATTTGGAAGATTTTGGATTTAATAGCGCATATTTGGACGTTTAATATTGCATAATATGACTTTTATTCTGACTTTGACGCATATATATTGTTAACTTGCATCATAGTGCATTTTATGAATGTTAGTTTGCAGAATTTGGGACAATTTTTCACGTTGTAGGCTACAGTATGTCTATTACTGAGAGACGGAGAGAATGTATTCCTGGCATCTTATGTGACAACCATAGTTAGTAGCCTACATACGATACAGGTCCTACAGTATAATGCAATTAACCAAACACATTCTTATCTGTTGCTTGAGTAAACAATGACGTAAGTCGGAAGGCCCCACGTCGAAATCTAATTCTTAGGAATAAGGTATCACAGTTTTACAGTTGTACATTGCTATAAATTGAACCGTAAATTGTGCATTAATCATTGACGGCTCATTTTTCGTCTGTTAGACGAACAAAAGAAAGCTTGTATCGCACTTCTGTGGCGCCGCGTTACTGGGATAGCAGCTTACAAATTCTGGTTTTTCATTGAACCCTCTACCGTTGTTATCCTGGAATGTCCTACCGGGAACTCTCAATCGTCACACGTCTATGTTATCGCAGCAAGCAATCGTTGAGGACATTCAAATGTGTCTGCAATCATCGCATGGAGAAGCAGCTGCCGCAGATAGAGATAAGTTGAACAAACTAATTCCTTCAAATCCTGATTTTGAATTCGTCAAGCTTATAAAAGACGTACTGTAGTGAAAATGCAGAAGACGTACAATTTGACCTCACTTTGTCCAAATGTCTTCATTGAATTATGCATCTATCACTTCTCGTGACGTAAAAAGATAATTTTCTGTGCTTAAGTATGTGCTGAATGATAAACGGATGAGCTTAAATCAAGACAATTTGGAGAAATTAGGGTACTTTTTGTTCATGTTTCAAAAGGAACTGAATTTTGATAGTGCATATTTTCCAGTTTATTGTGCATGTTTTGCCATATGGTAGTGCATGAATGCATGCATATTTTGAGATTTGATAGTGCATGGAAATCCGGGCTCTACTCATGACATTCCCAATACTATGAATATATCTCATATCGTAAGCCAGTATTATTATTATTATTATTATTAGTAGTAGTAGTATTAGTATTATTATTATTATTTTATGGAGATACCGTGGTGGACAGAGGTGAAAGAAGGTGCAAGCATGAATTGGTCTATCTAAGACAGTCAAAAATTAATTAAAATTTTAAAATTAGTGTCATACTTCTTTTCTCGGTTATCTTTCTTTTATTTTAAAGACCAACTTTATAATTAAGGTACAAAAGTTTATAAGATAGGGTAACAGTATTAGAATATCGAATGACAACAATTTTGAGCGTGAAGCTCCCTAATTATACATTCTCCTTGAGCACTTCGGCTCCTTCAAAAAACAGTCAGGGAGACGAACCTCCCAATTTCTTCTACAGAGTATTCAAAATATACATTGTTTCAAGAGCACTCTTTTGCTCCACAAAATTATCTAGGAGACTACTCTCCAAACACTATACCACACCGGCCTTCCAAACGCACCATTTAACCATTACAAAGAAGGAGCATATTTGCTCTATTAAAATTTTACACTTGGAAACCTAGTTCCAGAAATGTCCAGGTCTATCAAAGGCACAACCTACATTTTACAATTCAGACAGTATTCACTGTCCTAGACACTCAACAGTCCAACCTCTTAACATAAAAGAATGAAATTGAATTTTACAGGGGTATCTAAAACCCATTCTACCGGGGTTTTTGTGGAAAACAACAGGTTAAACTTACTGGCCCAAAAATCAAAATGATATGGGGGCGCACAACTGCATTCCTTGAAATTTGCAGTTAAGAAATTAAAACCATATTTGGGCTTTTGGCCCGAAGTTACAGAGGCTAATCCTATGCTACTGAGGTGACTATATGGAGGAAAGTTAAGTTACAAAGATTACAAATATGAAATTATTGCAAAGTCATAGTCACCTCAAAATCAAGTTGAGAGGGAATACAATAGGGTACTGCACTCTCTATTCCCTAATTTCACCTAAGTTCTTTTCGGCTTGTTTGAAATTTACATTAGAAGTAGAAATTTACATTTTTGGAAATTGAAGGTTACATTATTAAAGATTGGATACCTTCCCCTCGAGCTAGCTTTCAGAGGCTATCACTTATATAATGGCTGCCATTACCTTAAGCTGATGGAATACGCGATGATGGGCGAAACGCCTCCGCCTCCTCTATTAACATACACTCAGTAAACTGGAAGATCAATAAGACAACCTGGTCGAAGAATGTGCCAGGTTTTATACCCAAGAGGAAGGTCCTAGAGAGCTCTGGGCTAAAGCCCGACACACCCCAATTTTCGTTCGGTAATTTAGGTACAAGACAGATCATATTGGTTAAAAAATAAATATACAAAATTTTCTATTGCCCAGCATCCAAAGTTGGCGGGAAGAGATAGAAGTGTTACCAACTTTGACGCACACAAAACAAGCAATAAATAACTCAGTTCAGTAAACCTTAAAATGACAAACTTTTCAATCTTAATAGTCCCTCCTCACACCAGAGGGAATGACGTAAGAGTATAGGCATCTGTAGAGAAAAGTCCAAACTTATTGGACTAGTTGTTGCAACCGTCATATAACAGATGGCATTCTTCAAGGCGCTTCATTTGAATGAACGTGGCGGGTGTACCTCGCGGTTCAATTATTATTATTATTATTATTATTATTATTATTATTATTATTATTATTATTATTATTATTATTATTATTATTATTATTATTATTATTATTATTATTATCATCGAAAAGCTGAAATCATAATCGCCCATCAGGCAATACGCCCGGTACGGTGAGGCCTAGCTAATCCCAGCTTAGGGCCTGATTTTCGGTCTCTAATTCGAACTTACCGTGCTCAAGGTAAATACCATCTAAAGCAAAGTCCTTCTAACTCGTATATAGCGTACTTGGCCTCTTGAGGAGACAAGGTCCGAGAAGCATAGGCGATGGACCGCCTTCCGAGTTCAGATTTCTGAAGAAGAACCGCAGCGCCTGCCGATGAAGACACGTCGGCCTGTACAAAAAAATTGCTAGAGAAACCCGACATAGCCAAGACAGGGGCGTTGCAGAGGGCTAGTATGAGATCTTCGACAGCGGCCTGTTGAAAAGGGCCCCATTCGAACTTGACATCTTCCCGGTGAAGAATATTCAGTGGTGCCGCCCGATTAGCGAAACTGGGGATGAATTTTCTAAAGAAATTTACCATGCCGTTGAATCTAGTAACTCCTTTAACATCTTTGGGAGGTTTGAAGTTACGAATGGCTTGCATTCTGGATTGATCGACTGAAACTCCATCAGGTGACACAATATGCCCCAAGATGGACGTAGATACGTTTGACAACGTGACCGTCAAACCTGCTTTACGAAGGCGGTTTATTGTTTCCAGTAGATGAGCTAAATGTCCTTCGAAGGTCTCAGAGAAAATAACATCATCAATTAGATAATGGTAAAGATATTCAAATTTAATATCTGAAAAGACCCTATCTAGCAGCCTAGTAAGAACCGCTGCGCCCGTGGGGAGACGGAAAGACACGCGTTTGTATTCATACAGGTTCCAATCAGTAGCGAAAGCAGTCAGATGTTTCGATTCTTCCACCAGAGGTATCTGATTATAGACTTAGTTTAGATCTAGGAAGGTGAAGAACTTAGCCTGACGAAACCCCCCAAAGAATACATGAATGCAAGTCGGGAAGGGGTACTGATTGTAGAATAATCTTACGATTTAATGCCCTGTAATCAGTTATTGCCCTGAAGCCGCCTCGTGGTTTTGGCACCAGAAAAATAGGTGAAGAATACGCCGACTTGGAGGGTCGAATGGTACCAGCATTCAACATCTTATCTATAATTTCTTTGAGGGCCTTCATTTTAGGTGGAGGTAAATGCATAAGGCCTAACTCAATCTCACTCTGAGGAGACGAAATAAGCGAACATAAAGCAAAATTACATGTCAAAATGGATATATGGACATTATTATCAAACTTGAATGTACATAACTTATTTTGTAGATCAAGCACCAGACCGGAGTGAAACATGAAACCGGCCCCTAATATTACAGGGCATGACAAATTTTCAGCAACAAACAACGTAAGTTTCCAGGTACATTTTGAGATACGAATTTTCGCATGGATACATACTAAGATTTCTAACGGGAAAGAGTTAGCTGAAACACATTTCACAGAAGAATCATATTCAAGAAATTTACAACAGAACTTTAACTTAGAATACCATGCTTCAGAAATAATAGACCCAACACTTCCTGAACCCAAGGGTGGAGTAACAGATTCATTATGTATTTCAATTTTGAAGAATGGAACAAATTCTGGAGTATCCAGAGACAATTTTCAAGCATTCTTTGGGACCTACACATATGGTCTTTGACGGCCTTCCTTCCAGATTATGTGACATAGTACCCTCAGGTTTAAATTGGGCTGAGCCTGGAAATACAGCTAGGGTAGAGGACTCAGCCGGGCACTTTGTTGATGGAACTAGAGGTAAGACACGAAGGAGTACTACTTTGTAATTTACAATTCATAGCCAGGTGTATACTGTAAATGATCGACATTCGAAACAGCCTGAAGAAGCCGAAGGCCCATACATTTGTTTATAATTGAGTACAATTGTTCCTTAAATGGCCCGCAGACCCACACGCATAGCATTTTGTTGGGAGTGAAAGTTCCTCGAGGGGGTGGCCGAGAAATATCAGGAGAAGGTGCTGCGTCCCGAGCGACTCGCAGAGTATCGGCATATCTCACTCCTTCCACCTTCACGCACATGGCCTCAAGTTCCCTAAACGCATGCGGACGGGAAGAAAAACACAAATATGATATATATATAAGAACGAAATACCTTCAATCCCTTGACCTTCAGAATAATGCAAAGAAAAACTGTAGTGTAAAACTTAACATCCTAGATTTTCATCTAGCCTTTGGACTCGGAAATAATATTTTTCAATTTGAGATGACAGGGCTCTCGCAGGGTGAAAGTTGGCCAACAAGTGAGTATGGAAGGTTTTAAAGGAACTCCTTTCCGATATAGCCGTAACAATCTAATCTGATAAAACACCAACTACGTACGGATAGATTATTTGCAATATTTGTGAGTGCGACAGGGCAAACACCAAAGCATGGTCCTGGAATTCTACGAGAAATCTTAAGAAGGTTATGACCTCATTGGTTAAATTCACAGAAAATCTCGAAATCGCCTTAAGCAACATGGCTAAAGGATGGCGAAAGTTGCTAAAACCAGTGGATATGACCGAAGAGGGCGCCGAATTTTGAGGAGATTCGAAACCGGCATTACAAATGAAGAATGGTTGGAGTTGTTATGAATTTCCAGGTTGAATGTAACAGCGTTCAGAGAGAGTGAGGAACAACTGCTGAATGTCAAACGCCAACCAGCCGGCTCAGTTGTAAGGCGCACGCTGTTACATTCAACCTGAGGTGAGTTTCATATCTTCAATTCTTTTCTATAGTACCGCGTATCGTTCTCAATAACTCATACTCATTTCACTATTTCCTTTTTTAGGTCCGTACTGGTTCGAGATTAACACTATTTACGGCCCATTTCCATCTGGCACATAAAATAATATTCAAGATCTTAACCATAGTTTCGGCCTCAGCCACACAGTTATTTACATTGGAAAATACTAGAAGCAAGGTTCAAATACTCAAACAAGAAAAAACACATCAGAATCTGCTACTCCTTACATAGTCAAACAGACTGTTGTGTCAATAAGTTTTAAGGAAGAAGAACCTGTATTTATTATCTAAAACAGTACAAGTCGCATATTATGAGGAACTAAGAAACTGTGCTTAAAAAATGACAGAGGTTTTTATAGAATCATTCATCAATTTTATAGAAAATTTCCTGTGTATCAACTATATCAAACCATAGTCTTTTCAAGCACCTAAAAACAATTCTAGACGCACCAAATAATACTATAATTTTTAACAAGACATATTACTTGTATAACATAAAAAAGGTTAATACTAACTAGCCAATTTTTAATATTTTCCATGTAAAATAGGACTTGTTGTTTTAAAACTGTGGTTTAAATGGCAAAAATAGATTCTTTTATCAATTTTACATGATTCTATTGTACATAAGCTACACCAAATCATAGACTTTGCCAATTATATATAAAAAATAATTTTAGATGCACTAAATAATATTGTATTTGTCAAAAAAGACATGTTATTTGTATAGTACAATGGGCCTATGCTATTTAGCTATATTTTTAATGTTTTTCATGTAAGAATAAGACTTGCTATTGCATATTTTTAAATTTTTGAATGTTCCTTGCTATAAAAAAACTCAATGGCTGATGATGCCATAGTGGATTGCCGAAACCGGTCCCAAAGATGTATTTTATCATAAGTTAAATAAATATGTGATGTCCTAAATAGACCATTACGATAACGTATTGAATAGGTGGAACCTTTAGCTTTACTAAGCATTGTAAAATCTTGAGTCAATACGGACAAAAAAATGAAGTTTTTAATACTAAGCAAAGCAATCTTCAAAAACTAAGGTTAGCCAACTGTGAAAATTCACATTTCTTAAACAAACTAATTAGAATTCTGCCCGCTAGGGAGAGCAATTAAACCGATGATAGAGACATCTAACGGTTGAAAATCTAAGTATCTTGTAATACATCAGTTCAATTTAGTTTACATAGACGGCCTTATAGAAGGCGCGCAATTTAACTGGCCAGAGAAGGTGTACCACCGGTAATGTTATTATTAATATATTGGTTTTACGTCCCACTAATTACGTTTATGGTCTTAAGAGACGAAGAGACGCTGAAGGCCCAGAATTGTATCTCACAAGAGTTCATTAACGTGCCAGTAAATCCACCGACATGAGGCTGATATATCTGAGAACCTTCTAATACTACCGAACTGAGCCGGAAACGAATCCCCGAACCTAGGCCCAGAGGGCCAACGTTCCTAACGTCTGAGCCGTTCGGCGTGGCAATAATAATAATAATAATAATAATAATAATAATAATAATAATAATAATAATAATAATAATAATAATAATAATAATAATAATATCAATTCAATGCAAAAAATGGGCTTCAAAGACATGAAATATCCATAGTTTTTAGACTATAAGTACCTGCAATGCCGACACAGTAAATATAATCTAAGAACGTGAAGAATTTTCCCTTGAGATATTCGCGGCTAAGATGACGTGGTCAACTCGAGTTCCGGCTGACATCAGCTGACACGTCAGCCAGTATAAACTTACTAATCAATTTGTTTAGTTGAAACTTGATTAAAAGACCGACCTATAAATACAAAGGGACATTCATTGGTTATACAGAGAGAATCTGGACTATTTATACGAACTTCAGTAAGTCACACCTGGCAGGAAAGGAAAAATATAAGCTTCTCTCAACATATATCCAACTGACGTTGTGGGGTGTTTTCAGTGAAGGGGAAATACAATGGTTTGGCATTTAAATCAGGAACACTGGGTGAGTTGGCCGTGCGGTTAGGGACACGAAGATGTGAGCTTGCATCCGAAAATAGTGAGTTCGAATCCCACTGTCGGCAGCCCTGAAGGGGGTTTCCCATGGTTTCCCATTTTCACACCAGGCAAATGCTCGGTCTGTACTTTAATTAAGACCACAGCCGCTTCCTTCCCAATCCTAGGCCTTTCCTATCCCATCGCCACTATAAAACCTGTCTGTGTCGGTGCCACATATGCAAATTTAAAAATTCAGGAATAAGCCCAGGTGGTATTCGTCTATCGACCAAGAAATGGATTTACTGCGAAAGGTTCTCCAACAGACAGCAGCACCATACTCACCGAATATCTGCAGCCATATTTTGGCGTTTGTGTGACGCGGGAGCAGTTACTGGGCGTAATGAACATGGAGAGCGTCCGCGGCATATTCGTACACTAAATTTGGATGAACAATTTCTACGCTATATTGAGCACAACTTCGCTTCAAGCTCCAGGCAAGTGGTCCGCCGGCATGGGGTGAGCCAAATGACAGTACTGAATATCCTACGTGAAAATCGCTGCTGTCTCTCTCACCTGCAACGTTTGCAGGGATTATCGCCAGATGAATTTCTCCCCACGGGAAAGGCTTTGTCTCAGGTTTTTACACCAGGCCACCACTACTCTGGCATTCCTATGGTCTGGGTTCTTCACTAATGAAACAACCTTTGCGAGAGATAGCATCAACAATCTACACAATCATCACCTGTGGCCCACAAAAAGTTCTCGACGAATTGATGAATTATCTCATCAGAAACGGTTTACCATTAGTTTTTCGGTAGGAATACTTAGAAACTACCTAACTGGACTACTTGTCCTTCGACAACGCCTTAACAGAGCGGCATATCTGGACTTCCTGCACAACACTCCGGCAGAACACTTGCTCGAGGATGTGCCGTTGGCAGAACGAACGGTCATGTGGTTCATCCATGATGAAGCTCCAGCACTCTTCCACATTCCTTTTCAACAATACCTCAATACCATCCTCCTCGATGATGAGTAGACCATTGTGACGTACCCACTTAGCCCACAGATTAATGACAAATTTATAACGTGGCGGGTCACTTTAATATTAAAATAAATGAATGATATGTCATGGTTTCTCCAGAAACAGTATCCCAAGGGCGCCAGTCTTCAAGCTTATGGCTTGAAAACAAAAGTAGATAATTAATAATAATAATAATAATAATAATAATAATAATAATAAATAAAAATACGTAATGAGACTCAAAAAACTCCCAGGGGTGGGGTGAACGGAACACAAATCATTAAGTACACTAACTTGGAATTTAAGGATCATTAATAATCATTTCATAAAATACAAATTAAAACAGCTATTTATTAAGCTGAAAACATGACGTAACGGCGTATTAACGAAATCTGAACTTACGGAAGCAAAAGAAAAAGTGAATGAAATTAACTTTAAGAAAATGAACTGTTGCGCGAAGACTTGCAGTAACTTATGCCATAAGCTCACCAAATGTAGACTCTGTTGTCTTGAAGCTGAAGATGGGTGGATCTCTCGTACAGGCTGCCTCATCTGTTGTTGGATTCCAGTCCTACATCCACATTTCCTGTCTTTAACACTTCCTATTGTACTCCTTACATAAAGTCGTAATGAGTCCTAATTTTAAGTGCAAAACCACCATGGGTTATGTTCATGAAGAGAATACCTTCGTATTCTTCCGTATTACGGAACAGTAGCGTAGCTAAATTCATAATAAAAGCTCTCCTCCCCTATACCAGTCAGAACCGGTCTCCCGTTGACTACCTCTCGTCATTGAGATAACAAGTCCCAATGAGAGTAACTTTTGAGTAGAATATACTCAGATGCGAAGTGAACTAAGTTAAAATCTTCTCCGGTGTGTAGACGTAGAATCGTAGTAAGAGTATCTTCCAAGCGTGAGAATCAGAATCAGAATGTCCGAATCTCCGAATCTGAATGTGAGTCTGAATGAGAATCTGACTGAGAATGTCCTCTCCAGCCCTTGTCGGTGGTATTTATCGGTTCAAAAGTCTCCTTCCATCATCCATATCACATGGTCCAGTAAGATTCGAGGTCTCATCCCTTCTCCGATGTATAGCTGTGCATCCATCACGTTGCTTCATTACGTTCATTCACATAGGCTGAACTTTCCCGCTGAAATAAAGCGTCTCGAAGCTGAGTTTGAAAAGTGGGTGTTAATAATGTATCAACTGTCTTTTCATGAGGTGGAGAGGGTAATATCTCTCGTAACCTCGATGACGTACTTTTCCTGGAATTGGGCTGAAATTAGCCTGCTGACTCTGGTCACCTCACAACGGCTATTGGAAAATTTACTGCAAGTTATAAATATGCGTGATGTTGAAATACTTTACCCAATAATTTGTTCGTTCAGAATACGATATAGCCGCGATACAAAGAAATGAAATGATGATTGAAATGGATGATAAAACCCCTATATATATATATATATATATATTAATTTTAAAATGACCTATCAGTGATTAAATATATACATCTTATCAATTAAATATATAGTTCAATAATTAAAAATGTACAGTGATGTCCCAAACATCACACCATGGGGGTCCTGTTTTTGGCCCACCCCATCACCGGATTTGAATCTCCTTGATTTCTGTGCGGTTAGGGGCGCGCAGATGTGAGCTTGCATCCTGGAAATAGTGGGTTCGAACCCCACTGTCCGCAGCCCTGAAGATGGTTTTCCATGGTTTACCATTTTTACACCAGGCAAGTGCTCGGGCTGTACCTTAATTAAGACCACGACCGCTTCCTTCCCAAACCTAGGCCTTTCCTATCCCATCGCCACCACAAAACCTATATGTGTCGGTGCGACGTAAAGCAAATTTTTAAAAATCAGGAAGAAGCCCAGATGGTATTCTTTTGTGGGGGCACCTTAACATGTCGTGGATGATGAGCCAGTTCTTGATCTTTAGACACTTGAAGAGCGTGTCATTGTAGCTTTCGGCGCTATTCGGGGACGGGCTGGAGTATTCGAACGTATTAGGAAAACCATGATGCGACGTGTGGACACTTGCATTGCAAACCATGGAGGACACTTCGAGCATCTTTTGTAACTGTGACAAACAATGCCATAGTACAGTAATGTTGTGTAAGTGCTCTTTGGAGGGTTGTTATGGGGAATGATGTGGATGTCAGTATTGACTACTACTACTACTACTACTACTACTACTACTACTACTACTAAATTGTTTTCGTTCCTCCTCTGAAGGGTGAGGCGGGCCTCTTACGCGGTGTCGCTGTCTCTGAGGCCAGGATATTTGTGGTGGTGGTGGTGGAGATGTGTGGTGGCAGTGGCCTATGCTAGGAATTGTCCCGGCATTCGCCTTACTGTACGATAGTGTAAAACCACGGAAAACCATTTTCAGGACAGCCGATGGTTGGGACCAGCCCCTCTCCGTCTCCCGAATGTAGAGGTGTAGAGCCACGGTAGAGCCATGGCCATCCCTCCTCTGCTCGGTTTGTCGGTCGAAGTGCAGAGCTGTCGGACTACGGACCAGCCGTAGCCACTTTTAGGCTGAAACCTACACTGTAATCTTCGACAAAGCAGTATTGCCATCTATGAAATATGCGTTTTCGGACACATGTTTATGAGAGCTTTTTGCTCCTTTTCCTGTCAAGAATCACCTTCTGAAAGGCTCTGCGAATAGTTAACGTTCACTCTGTACAGAAACGCAATACTACGTTTCATGCAGTTTAAAACAGACTATAACCATGACCAACGCATTTATGAACTTCGTTGTCGTTGACGGATTAGTTATTTGCAGAAGTAATGCCATCTAGCAAAGATAAGTAGCTGCCGAAAAGTTAGCCAGTGTAATGTTTTTGTTGATATGTTCTACGGGCTTACGACATTGTAGGTCTAAGCAATTCGTTTCCTTCCGGCGCGGCGATATCATGGTTTTCGCGGTCTAGTCTTTCAACACCCACATTTTTAATTACATTTTCCCCTAATTCGTAGAGTAATAATTTTAGGTGATTAGGACATTGAAGTGGATTGTATGTTGTTGTATGTTGGGTTTCAACCCGAAGGCTGGTTTGATCCTCCACAGCTATGCCAACAGCTGTCATAGATGGCCTATGCATCACCAAAGAGGCGTACAAGGGAAATGAGGAGTGAGGTAGTTTTTCTTGCTAATGGCTTTACGTCGCACCGACACAGATAGGTCTTACGGCGACGATAGGATAGGAAAGGCCTAGGAGTTGGAAGGACGCGGCCGTGGTTTTAATTAAGGTACAGCCGCAACATTTGCCTGGCATGAAAATGGAAAATCGTATTCAGGGCTGCCGACAGTGGAATTCGGTGAGGTAGTTTCCCGTTGCTTTCCTCGCCGAGCCAGAAGTCGCTCACATGTGCCTGCCAAGGCCACTGAAATGCACGCCCCAACTGACCCCATGAGCGATATTCATACCATTCATAACAGGGACTGGCTGCATAAGGAATGGTATTACTAGCATCGCTCATACAACAGTAATTTTCATGTTGTCAAAGCCGAGGATGAGACTGAGACAGGTCAATGAAAGTAACAAATTTATTCTAGCCCATACCAGAAGACATAGTGCAGTGTAAACACTACATCTCACCAGCAAAGGCACTGAATTGGATTAATGTATACTTTAGTCAACATGGAGATGGCGGTAGATTAATTGAGCGGGGAATGGAGAGACGCCAATTTTTACGCAGACGGGTATGGAGGAACAGTTCCACAAACAGGCAGAGAAACAACTCACTATGGTTAAGCTTGGTGTTTGTTGAGTTATGATCTCCCTGACTGTCCGTGTTTACATTTCTGTGAACCGGAGTTCAACCAATCAGAGACGATTTCTAATCATAGAGTGTGGCCAGTAATTACAGTACGGTAAAGTGTTATTTCCGTACACGTTTGAGTACGGGAAGAAGACTATTACGTCATAATACGAAATTCCCATTATTCTCATTACATATTCTTTTCCGATACATCTAAGAGAATATTAGTAGTCCCCTCGAAATTGCTACATCACTGTATAAGAAACCTGGAATTCTTAAGGGAATTTAAAGAAGAAAGATTTTTAAACGAAATGGAAAACAGGAAATTAAATTTTTTGGACATGTCATCAGACACAATACTTTTACCAATAACATACTTGAAGGAAAAGTGCTGGGAAAGAAAGGGAGAGGAAGACCTAGGATGAAGTATTTGGACGACATCAAGAAGAGGTTAGGTTGTGTGGAACTGAAACGAACAGCCAATGAAAGGAAAGAGTGGTTGCATCGACAAGGCATTAGCCTTTAGAATATTGATTGATCGATCTACATTTATGGCTGTCACCCAGGCGGCAGATTCTCTATCAATTGTTTACCTAGTCTTTTCTAAAAATTATTTCAAAGGAATTGGAAATATACCGAACATCTCCCTTGGAAAATTATTCCAATCCCTAATTCTTCCTATTAATGAATATTTTCCGCAATATTTCCTCTTGAATTCCAACTTTATCTTCATATTATGATATTTCCTACATTTGAAAACTCCTATGCCTTTGTTGGCAAGACCTAGTGTTTACAGTGCACTATGTCTTCTGGTATAGGCTAGAGCAATTTTGTTACTTTCATTGATCTGTGAGGAAAGTAACGGGAAACTACATCACCCCCCCCCCTTTTCCCTAGTACGCCTCTTCAGTGATGCCTAGGCCATCTATGATAGTTGATGGTGGAGCTGTTGAGCATCCAACCAGCTTTAGAGCTGAGGACTGAACATACACACTGAAAACTCCACTCAAGCTTATTCATGTCATTCTTGAATGATGCTCCAAACACAGTCGTGTTCGCTCTTTAAACGCAAGGTAAATAACGAAACATATTCAATCCTTTTAAAATAATGGAGTTTACTCTCGTACGTACTCAACATCTCGACCTATGGAAAGGTAATCAATATCACATGTTGTCCCCCGCCAGTCCAAACAACTTTTATCTGAGTAAATTTCTATCGTTATGAACGGTAGTGTTATTCAGGCGGCTTTCTTTAAGTTTTTCTCCTTGTAAATATACAAACTCACACACAGTCCGTATATAAATTTACAAGAAATTTTACTCAACATGCTGGAAAATATGTATATACTGTATACTTTCCTACAATTCAAACTTCGAATTTCTAACACCAGGGCTGATCCAACTCACACTCCTCAGCAAGTGCTGCTCTCTTGCTCCTTCATTAGTTACTTCTTCATCTTGGTAAAGAAGGAGGATTGTGGAGGACCATACTCTACCAATACATTTCTTACCGTCAAACTTCAATCTTCTCTCATTCTTCTTCCTGACCTTCCCCAGTTACCTGGGAGCGGCACTGTATGAATTTATTACGTCTTCCTGTGTAGATTTGTAGCGTGATAAAGTGTAAAACAAAGACGTGTATTACAACGAACACACAGACACACACAGCCCCCCGAATTAACCAGATGCGATTAAAGTCTCCGGGCGGGAATCAAACCCGGTGCCCTCTGAACAGAAGACCACTTCCTTGCCTATTCGGCCTCCAAACTTGCCTACAAACTAGTCTAATAATAGTAATAATAATAAATAATAATATTAATAATCTGATTTTGACCCACTTACTACTTTTATGTTTTTGGAGACACCAACTTACTGGAATGTCCTTCAGGAGTTCTTTCGAGTGCTGGCACATCTTCATACACGACACTGGACGTTAAAATACCACCGGAATGAATCAAAATCGACTCTGCCAGCAGGTGAGTGCATTGACGTCTGAGCCACTCATCCCAGATGACAAACGCCAACTGAGATAATAAAGTTACAAAGCTGCCTGTTGCCTGTCACTGGTCCAAAGTAAGTTTGACTACATAAATCCAGCTGCATGGACCTTCAGGACCCTCAAATTATTGGAGTCCTTCTTTTTCCTTTTTGTCTAACAAAATGTGATCAATTGCCATGGATGCATAACCATGACTCGGATAATTCGACTTTACTGCGTTAAATGTCTCCCAGATTATATAAAGGTATTCAACAATTAAAATGTAAGCGTGTTTTGGAAATTGATAACATCAGGTCCACTTTTCAAAGACTCCTCGCCAAAATGCATCTTTTTAAGGTCAGACAATTTTCTCAGTCGTAACGCCGTATATATTGTTCCAGCCTTCGATGCATTTCAATTATTTTCGTCTCTCTCTCTCTCTCTCTCTCTCTCTCTCTCGAAGATTCATCGTCGTTATTTGTACCTACCTTCTTAGCCAACCCCTTGAAATCAGGCTCGCAGATAATACAAAGCTATACGATTTGGAGATCAGAGGCTATCGTAAGTATGGCCTTAATCGAATTCTCCTTAGTTTAAGAGCTGCCTAGCCAAGGCCTGAAACCCATGCTTGGTTTACGTGAAATAACGTGGGTTCGACTCCCCGTCAGGAAGTCGAAAACACCACTTTGTTTGCTTGGTATGCCCAGTATAGCTGTTAGTTAACATTCAGCAGGTAGTGGGTTCGAAACTCACTGTTGGCAGTTTTCCGTGTTTCTTCCAATTTTCACACGAGTTAAATGTACTTTAATTAAGGCCACGGTCGCTTCCTTTCCAGTCTTAGCTCTTCCTTGTACTATAGTCACCGTAAGACTTACCTCAGACGGTGTGGAAATCAAAACATATAGAAACCAGATCTCGACATGCGAAAAGACACACCCTAAGATTCAGCCTAATACAAAATTAGTACCTGTGTAATTCCTTGGGAGCAAAGATGGACAGACACAGAGCTAACCAATCTCTCCCACCTTAGTGCCTAAGTTATGAAGAGTGGAAACATTCACCGTCAGCTCATCCAGAGGTCCCATCGTCTGTACGGAGATAGCTTAAATTATTGTTATCTTTAGTTGACTGCTTTCACATTACCGTATCTTCAAATTTCGAAGTACCCAACCCCTCCCCAAATACACCAACGCCGTATCATTGCCATGCACACTATGAAACACGAAGTTTACGAATAGGGGGCGGTTTTCTTTATAGTGATAGATAGCCTTATCAAGCATCCCTCCCCTGCGAACCATGTGACATTGCCGCGGTGTGGGGAGGCTTGCGTGTCCAAATGAAGGGCGAGTAGCAGACTTTCGGAAGTTGCAAGGGCGGCAGTCTAGATGATTGACTGATATGGCCTTGTAATAATACTCAACATGGCTTATCTGTATTGATAATGCTACACGGCTGAAAGCAACGGGAAACCACAGCTGTAACTAACTCCCGAGGACATGTAGCTCTCTCTGTATTAATGATGTACTGATGATGGCTTCCTCCTGGGTAAAATATTCCGGAGGAAAAATAGTCCCAGGTGGGGACTATACGAGAGGGGGCGATCATCAGGAAGATGGATTCTGATACTCTACGAGCCGGAGCGTGGAATGGGAGAAGTTTGAATCGTTGTGATAGGTTAGAGAATCTGAAAAGGGAGATGGATAAATTAAAGTTAGATGTAGTTGGTATAAGAGAAGTACGTTGGCAGGAAGAGCACGATTTTTGGTCAGGTAATTACAGATTACAACACAAAATCAAACCGGTGAAATACAGGAGTTAGTCTAATAATGAATAAGAAAATAGATCAGCTGGTAAGCTACTACGACCAGCATAGTGAAAGAATTATTGTTGTGAAGATAGATACCAAATCAATGCCCACCAAAATAGAGTAGGTCTATATGCCCACTAGTTCATCAGATGTTGAAGAAATCGAAAGAATAGGGAAAGAGATAGAAGGTTTATTACAATATGTTAAAGGTAACGAGAATTTAATTGTGATGGGAGACTGGAATGCAGTGGTAGGCCAAGGAAGAGAAGGTATTGCAGTAGGAGAATTCGGATTGGGACAAAGGAACGAAAGAGGAAGTCGGTTAGTTGAATACTGCACCGATCATAACATAGTCCTTGCTAAAACTTGGTTCAAACACCACAAACGACGTCTGCATACGTGGATGAGACCTTGAGACACTGGAAGGTATTAAATAGACTTCATTACTATTAGGCAGAGATTCAGAAACCAGGTGTTGGATTATAAAACTTTCCCACGGGCAGACGTGGACTCTGGAAACAACTTGTTGGTCGTGAAATGCCATCTGAAGTTGAGTAAATTGAAGAAAGGAAGGAATGCAAGAATATGAGATTTAGACAAGTTGAGAGAAGAGAGTGTGAGGGACTGTTTCAAGGAACATGTTGCACAAGGACTGAAAGAAAAGGCTAAAGGAAACACAACAGAACAATAATTGACAGTCGTAAAGAATGAGGACTCTAGCGCTGCTGAAGAGATGCTAGGAATAAAAGAAAGATCAACTAAGAATCAACGGATAAGGTAAGATTTTAAGATTATAAGAAAAATCCTCGGTCCAAATAAATGTACCGACACATATCGATTACGCAGTAACAAAGAAATATATCAAACATGCGGTAGGATTTCAGATGCGATTCCAAAGCGAAGAGTTAAATTTTTTGGACATATTTCATGAATGTCGGATGACAGACTTGCTAAGAAAATCTTCATTTCAATAAGCCCAATAGGAAAGGCAGTTCTTATGAAAAATGGTTTGTTAACACGAAGAAGGATTGCAAGAAATGAACATCAGACATCAAGACATCCACAACAGAACCACCTTCAGAAAAATGTTACACACATTTAAGGGTTTCCTAGAGCCAGAAACAGCGACCAAAAAGTAACAACAATGTACGGCTGAAAGGAAAGAAGCAGCAAGCAGGAGGATGAAGGAGTACTGGCGGCAAAGGAAACTTAAATCAT
This sequence comes from Anabrus simplex, assembly GCF_040414725.1. Lineage (NCBI taxonomy): Eukaryota > Metazoa > Arthropoda > Insecta > Orthoptera > Tettigoniidae > Anabrus > Anabrus simplex. Next base: position 184,256,568 of record NC_090267.1, read on the forward strand.
GAGCAGTTATTTGCGTGGCCAAAATCGACAAAAGAAGAATGATAACTCAGGATATACTGGACCTGATTGATGAACGATGAAAGTACAAGAATGCAAAAAATGAAGAGCGCAGAAGAGAATACAGGCGTTTAAAGAATGAAGTGGATAGAAAGTGCAGGTCAGCTAAGGAATAATGGCTGAAGGAGAAGTGCAAGGATGATGAAGGTTCTATGGTCGTAGGAAAGGTAGATGCTGCATAAGGAAAATCAAGGAAACCGTTGGATAAAGGGAGTCTAGGTGTATGAGAAACCACTTCTAGGGAAAGAAGGCAATGCTGAAAAATGCCAGGAACATATCCAACAGTTGTATCAAGGTAATGACGTAGATGATATGGCTCTGGAACAAGAAGAGGCTATCGATGCTCATGAAATGGGAGACCCAATTTTGAGGTCAGAATTCGACAGAGCTTTAAGAGACTTGAATAGGTACAAAGCATCTGGAATTGATAACATTCCCTCTGAATTACTGACTGCCTTTGGAGAACTCAGCATGGCGAAGTTATTCCATTTAGTGTGTAAGAAGTATGAGACAGCAGAAGTGCCATCCGATATTCGGCACTATGTCGTTATACCTATTACCAAGAAAGCCGGTGCTGACAAGTTTGAAAACTACCGCACCATTGGTTCAGTATCCCATGCCTGCAAAATTTTAACACGTATTATTTACAGAAGAATGGAAAGACAAGTAGAAATTGAGTTGGGAGCGGATCAGTTTGTCTTCAGAAGAAATGTAGGGAGACGTGAAGCTATTCTGACTTTACATCTGATCTTATAGGATCGAATAAAGAATGACAAGCCCACGTACATGGCGTTCGTAGATTTAGAAAAGGCATTCGATAATGTTGATTGGACCAAGCTATTTAAGATTCTGAAGGTGATCGGGATCAGATACCGAGAACGAGGAATTATGTGCAATCAGGATAAAAATCAGTCTGAAGTGATAAGAATCGAGGTCTTTAAAAAAGAAGCAGCAGTCCAGAAAGGAGTGAGGCAAGGTTTCAGTTTGCCGCCCCCCTCATCCTTATCAAAGTCTATATAGAACAGGCAGTAAAGGAAATCAAAGACAAATCTGGTAAAGGAATCACGATCCAAGGTGAGGAAATCAAAACCCTGAGATTTGCTGATGATATTGTTATTTTATCCGAGACTGTAGAAGATCTGTAGAAATTGCTGAATGGTATGGACGGGGTCTTGGGTAAAGAGTACACGATGAAAATAAATAAGTCCAAAACGAAAGTAATGGAATAAAGTCGAACAAATTCAGGTGATGCAGGAAAAACTAGGTTAGAAAATGAAGTCTTAAAGAAAGTAGATAGGTATTGTTACTTGGGTAGTAAAATAACTAGCGATGACAGAAGTAAGGAGGATATAAAATGCAGACTAGCACAAGCAAGGAAGGCCTTTCTTTAGAAAAGATATTTGCTCACTTCCAACATTGACATAGGAATTAGAAAGACTTTCGTCTGGAGTGTGGCATTGTATGCAAGTGAGACATGGGCGTTAACTAGCTAGAAAGAAAGTATAGAGCAGCTTTTGAAATGTGGGGTTACAGAAGAATATTGAAGGTGAGATGAGATGAGATGAGATGGATAGATCGAATACTGAATCTAATTTGTAAAAGGAGATCGATTTGGCTAAATTTAACGATAAGAAGAGATAGAATGATAGGACATATCGTAAGACTCCCAGAACTTGTGCAGTTGGTTTTTCCGGGAAGTGTAGGCGGTAAGAATGGTAGGGGTAGACCGAGGTATGAATATGACAGGCAGATTAGAGCAGATATAGGATGCAGCAGTTACGTAGAAATGAAAATATTAGCATAGGAAAGGGTGACATGGAGAGCTGCATCAAACCAGTCTAAGGACTGATGACTCAAATAACAACAACAGCAACATGATCAAGCATCTTCCAGTATTATTAACTACGGATTTACAATACATGAGGGAATAACTGAACTCCAAGTTTAAAATCAAATTTGTATTTAATTAATTGCCCAAAGTTTTAACAAAAAAGTATTCCTTTTGGTCTCCAGTGCGGACACACAGGACGTATTATTGCGTGATATTCTTAATATTTTATTAGCGCCACATTCACACAATGGATAGGTTCTTATTACCACTTATCGTTGAGCTCTTCAAATACTCCGTGGTTTTTCTGTAAGCTTATGAGGTTAAGTGTTGACCAACTTCCTCAATGCTTATCAAATACAGGGACATGTTGTGTAATGTCAAAGATATCAAGAGATCTATAAATGCGATTATTTCCGGTTCAGGGGAGTATTGGGTGTTCATGCTGAAATTGTTGGCCCTAAGACCCTGGAGGATTTCCCAGTTATGTATATGGTCGTTATTATATATTATAAGATACTCTTTAATGATAGTATTCCATCTGCGAGGACATGGTGAGAGATATGACTCAATAAGATTCCGAAAGACTTCTATATTTTCATATTTCATAAACCCTGGTATATATGCAACACAGCCTACAGAAATGTAGTACGGAATAGAGAACAATAAAGAAAGTCAGATCCAATACACAGTACAGTGTGTGCAGAGACACTCACTCACCAGTTGCGGGGAAGTTTAGAGCGAAAACAGAAGGTCGTAAAAGAAAAGTGGATTAAGTAGTTTCAAGATATACGTCACACGACCTATAAATTAATGTGTGTAACTGGAGTGTAGGTTGTTAGTTTCTTTTGTGTGGTATCTTACTGTATCCTGCACAGCACAATGGCTTCACTTGATTGAATGAAACCTGTTATTGTTTGTTTAATATGTTTTGGATCTCAACTTTTATATCGTAATATTTCTTTTATATTTTATTAAAAATTATTTCATTTTATGGACTGAATACTTTTATCACATTGTTGAGCTTTTCTAGTATCACATGTTGGCGAACTGTTCATTGTTTACAGGTAAATCAAACTGGCATTAAACAGCGTCCTCTGAGCCGCAGTAATCATATTGTAAGATTGTTACTTAACGTTCCTCTTGTTAAATAGCATGTGGTCGATTATCTTCACAAGGACTGATCACGACCACTGTTACTTAGCTCCAAAAGTCTTCACCGATCCACAGCGTCAACACGAGTACGCTGCCAACCTATAAGGAAATTTGAAATGTCTAATCTCACTAGTGTTAATATTTCTAACTTCTGTCTCCGTAATTTTTAAAACTTTCCATCTCCAGCTACTTTTCGATACAATCTTTAATAACTCATTGATTGATATTATTTTTACATTTTTTTTACAATTGACATTACGTCGCACCGAACTAGGTAGGTCTTATGGCAACGATGGGGCATGAAAGAGTTAGGAGTGGGAAGGAAGCGACCGTGGTCTTAATTAAGGTACAGTCCCAGAATTTGCATGGTATTAAAACGAGAAACCACAGAAAACCATCTTCATGACTTCCGAAAGTGGGGTTCGAACCCAATATCTCCTTGTGCGTGCTTTGAACGATCCATTAGCTCTTAAATGCTAGTCTTTTCGGCAAAAATACGTGTATAGATGGTAGGTGGACACTTAAAAACTCCTGCGCGTACCGTCTGAGAACATCGGCTGCATTTCGACCAGATACTCGTTAGATTACAACTATGTCTGTACATTCGTCGTTACTGAAGACATCAGTCATTGTCGATGTGGCGACAGCAACTGTAGCGCTGCTCTACCAAATACAGGCCTACCACTGTGCGTTCGAAAACAATGCTTACTAACGCAAGCGGGCGCATTAGACGGGTAACGCTGAGGAACATGCACCGAACAGCCATCCGGTTGTTACCTCTTCGTATTCTGACATAACCTACCTGCACGCAGTGTTAGCCCTGTGGAAATAAGATAGAAGACATCCCATTCATCGTTAGTGCAGCGGGACACTTAAAATTAGAAAGTACCTGGTAGACCTATATTGTAAATTGTGATAATTCTTCTTCTTCTTAATATGTATACCCTCGAGGGTGGGTTTTTCCCTCGGACTCAGCGAGGGATCCCACCTCTGTCGCCTCAAGGGCAGTGTCCTGGAGCTTCAGACTCTCGGTCGGGTGATACAACTGGGAAGGATGACCAGTGCCTCGCCTAGGCGGCCTCGCCTGCTATGCTGAACAGGGGCCTTGCTGGGGGATGAGAAGATTGGAAGGGATAGACAAGGACGAGGGAAGGAAGGCACCATCCCGGAATTTGCCTGGAGGAGAAAACCACTTCCAGGATGGTTCAGGTGGGAATCGAACCCACCTCTACTCAGTTGGCCTCCCGAGGCTGAGCGGACCCCGTTCCAGCCCTCTTACGACTTTTCAAATTTTGTGGCAGAGCCAGGAATCAAACCCGGCCCTCTGGGGTGGCAGACAATCACACTAACTACTACACCACAGCGGCGGACTATTGTGATAATACTACGTAAAAATAGAGACTTCTATGTCCGAAATCCCTCGATCCGAAGAACAAAATACTGACAATTCAGCAACGAATTGGAGTAGTTAATTATTAAAGTCACCAGGCGAGTTGGCCGTGTGGTTAGGGGCTTGCATCCGGGAGATAGTGGGTTCGAACCCCACTGTCAGCAGCCCTGAAGATGGTTTTCCGTGGTTTCCCATTTTCACACCAGGAAATTGCTGGGGCTGTACCTTACTTAAGGCCACGGCCGCTTCTTTCCAATTCCTAGCCCTTTCCTATCCCGTCGTCGCCATAAGACCTATCTGTGTCGGTGCGACGTAAAGCAAGTAGAAAGAAATTAAAGCTAAGAAACATGCCAGAAATGCCACCTCTGTAATTCAGATTATGATTTAACTTGAACTAAAGCTGTAACTACCTGAACGTTAGGTTGTCACAATCCCCTAGGGACTCCATTAACTAACAACCCAGAGTGAATTGTTTGAAGTCATTATTTTTTCGAGTTGCTGACGTATTTTTGAAAAAGTTTATCAAGATGTAATTATTTAAACTCTAACTACTAGGTGTGAGATAAAATTCATAATAATAATCAAAGTGTCCCATGCTTCTCCCGAAACACCCTCGCTAATGCGAATTTCACAGATGGAAGCAAACAGCGAGTATAATTACAGAGCAAATACAGTCCCAGTGGGAGAAAATTTTATAATTAGACACCTCATTGTATTATTCATCGTGCTGCGCGACATGAAACTTGTCCTTTGTTATCTCAGTGTTACTTGCCTCGAGATTAATTAAATTTAGGAAACAAATGCAGTGCAAGGTACACATATATCTGCCTATAATAATAATAAGAAGAAGAAGAAGAAGAAGAAGAATGTATTTACGTCTCACTAACTGTTTTACGGTTTTTGGAGCCACCGAGATACGGGAAATTCGTCCGGCATGAGTTCTTTCAAACACTATTAAATCTACCACAGAAGGCTTGCGTATTTGAGCACCTTCAAATATCACCAGACCTAGTCCCCCGTACACCCCGTACTTTGGTTCATAAGGCCAGCGTTTCTACCTTCTGAGTTACTCAACCTGTCATCATATGATCAGTGGGGAGCTTGTCGTACTAGGAGGGGACAACAGATTATCGCGTGGTGATGAATCAGTTTCTTACACTTGCTTGATCATGTCCAATCTATATAAAGTTTTAGATAATCATTTCTCTATAATAAGCTTATTTTGCTAATATTTCAGATATGTAATCGTTTCAGGTCAACTCAAGACCGTATCAGTCAGTGGATTTTAGCTTTCGTGATGTTGTTTGTTCCACCATCACGGCGAAACAACTCAATAGATCTCAACCAAACTTCGGGTATACACATCCAGGAACAGGTTTCAATATGCATATGACTTAAAACTCGCTGAATATACTGGAGGTTTACAAGAAGACCACAACAGTTGTTTCCAATTTTCTGTTATACTACTGAATTTCTGTAAACACCGTAGACTATATGTAAATCGCCCCTACATTTTAAACAACTTTTGTTATGTACATAATTTTGCGTTCTCTCCAAATAACGGAGAAAATTACTATAATTTTGCGGATTTCATGATCTGCGTTGTGTGACCGACACCCTCGCAGACGGACAACGAACCTATCGGTTTCCATGCAATATCTCCGGCTGCTTTCTAGTAGGCAAGTAACATAATGCCAGTTACGTTATCATTCCTGTAAATTCGTGGTTGTTCCTTGGGTAGAAGACAAGAGAAACGCCAAGATGCCATTCTGCGGGATGTGCCTTTGGGGATTACAATCGTCTCCGGATAGTGTTAAGGGAGGCTGTTAATATTTCAACAGTACCGTGGAGTGTGGTCCATTATTTCACACCGCAAGGTGTTCTTTGGCATTGGGTATAATTGTTACTTCTACATCCGTTTCCTGTTTTAATTTGTCGCCTCTGCCTTGCCTCTTTCAGATTAAGTAATATTACCTTAAGTCATCTTAAGTCTCCTCTGTTACTGCTTTCTTAAATCCGTAACTCCTACTATCACAATTTAGCAAGGGACATTTCAGTTGTTCAATATATGCACATGTATTTATATATTTGTCCTGTCCGGATGTCCTCAGTTTCCTGTCTTCAATTAATGTCAACTTTCTTAACTGTGTTACTTTCTACCTTAATTCTCCGCATGCATGCAAGTGTTAATCCAGAATTCTCTACTCTCTTTCCTTTGAGTGCTAATGTGCAGTACTACTACTTCCGTGCATTTTTTTCTTCCGAATTCTATGTTTTCGCCGATTAATTCGCACAATGTCCGCTAACTACAAATTCAGAGTCAGTAGGTAGGATCTGAGAGTTAGTGGCTCTATCTATGGCAACTAAACGTCGAGCTGCCAGTGGAAATTCTTCGTTCCTAGCCTAAAAATTCCAGTCCACGTCTAGGGTGTCTGAGAATGCTTCTGAACGTGAGGCCGGTTTAAATGTGCTCAGATTTAGGAAGACATTTGGGGAACGATGCTGATAGGAGGCCAGGTTCAGCTCGCAGAGAGAACGTCAATGAAAGTCTACGGCGTCTGAGGCTGCTTTTAATAATGTTGCTTTGCGTCCCAAGGTTTCTAAAGACACCGAGGAGCTGGACATTTTGTGCCGCAACAGTTCATTTATGTACAGGTAGATCTACCGACACGAGAAGAGAAGAGAAGAGAAGAGAAGAGAAGAGAAGAGAAGAGAACAGAACAGAACAGAACAGAACAGAACAGAACAGAACAGAACAGAACAGAACAGAACAGAACAGAACAGAACAGAACAGAACAGAAGAGAAAGAGGAATAGGAATTACTATCGCGTAACCGGGCATGCCGTAGTGAAGCACGGGTACATTTGCTAGTAATCTAATGTAGTAACAGTCTCTCACAAACAGTTAGCTGATGGCCTGCCATTATCATCAAAACTCCCAACGCTCACCTCACACCAGATACAACGTATGAGAGCCTTCCCGTGGTGTTTATCACATAATGTTAAGAGACATTAAATTCTTACTCACTGCGTGTACAATAATTTACGTAGAAAACCGTATAGGTCAAAAGAGAAGGGTTGGGGAAGAGAGGTCGTATAAGAAAAAAATATTGTGAGGATCCTGGCATAAGTGGATCCAATATCTGAATCGGCTAGAGAGCCCATTGTTACCGCACCACCCACCAAAGTTTATGGCTCCTGAAGTGCCGCCATTTGGATTCGCTTTCTACGACAAACTGGGAATACTATGGATTTTCGCTATGCCCCCATCCACAGGCGGTAAAACTGGTTAAGAATATGGAGGAATAAAAAGAAAAGATCCAACGGGAAGTAGCACGATTTGTTCTAGATGATATCCGAGAAAAGAGTAGAGTTACGAAGATGTTGCAAACTTTGGGCTGACAAGACTTAGGAATAAGGAGACGGGCTGCTCGACTAAACAGTATGTTCTAAGCTATCAGTGGGGAGATGGCCTGGAATTACATTAGTATACGAATATGCTTTTAAAAGTACGAAATATGAAGTTAGAATTCAAGAGGACAAAATTGGATCAAATTTTCATTTATAGGACGAGGAATGGGGGATTGGAATAAGTAATGTTCGGTACATTTCCAAGTTCTTTGAAATGTCTAAGAACAGGCTAGGTAAACAACTGATGGGAAATCTGCCCCATGGACGACCGCCCCAAGTGCAGATCATTGATGGCTGATTGAAGAGGGAAATAAATCCCCCTTTCACTCTCTGTTTATCCACCTATTTCTCCGCTTAGCAAGATAGTCTATGTTATTCAAGTATCGTGTCTCAAACTAAATTACGAGGTAAAATATGAAGCATTGGAGTAAACAAAGATATATTACAAATGAAAATGCAGCTTAACCGATCGATTTCATTTTTTTGGGGGGGTATATCTAAATCAAACATTGACCCAGACGACAACGAATAAGAACAGATTTACATCAGCTTTTCCGTTCTCCGTTTGATAAAATGCTAGGGAATCATTTTTTTTATGCATCAGCATATTCGGTTATTTGGTAATACAATGGGTTTTCTTAATAGTGAAAATTGCGAATGATTGTCCTGACTTTATTCTCCTTCATTGAAAAAACCGGATAGACAACCGAGATCATTGTTCATTGTCCACAAAATAACACTATGATTTCAATGGTAATATGTACAACAATATAAAATATGGCTTAAAAATCAATATGAGGATTCCTGCTTAAGGCGGACTCTTTTATGGTTTGTACGTAAAGGATGGATCATTTTCAAATTACCTTTCTTTGCTCATATACTCATACCAATTTTGTGCCTTAATACCGATATTTCTCTAGACGAAGTATGTTCGGCGAGAGGTACATCATTGGATGATAGACATAAAACTCCAAGAGTTAGTGCTAGCGTCCACTCCCGAGTGGTGGAGACAGGAATTTACTCGGAAGTGAAGAAAAATTTGAAGCAATTTAGTGCAAATTCGTAACGCGAAGCGACACGAACAAGCTTTCACTGCAAACACTATCAGCAAGCATGCTGTGGAGTTTGAGCTTTGGCTGAGAATTGTATCCGGTCATTTGTCTTAGATTCTGTTGCCAGCACAACACCCGAAATTGCTCCCGATACTTCAGCAATCCCACTCTGGAAACCAGGATCACACTTACCGCAAAAACATCCTCATCCTTTCTTTGGTTGTTGAGGCTACCACCTCTTATTTCATCATTATTGTAGGAAATGTTGAGCCATCAACTGTATACTTTCCTTCACAAATGTATAAAACTCTTTGTAGTTAATGGAAAGAGAATCACTACATTGCTTTCATGTTCTCCTCCTTTCCGAAAAATCCATATTTTATTCCTTAGTTTTCGTGCAGTCTTTCTCCCTGCATTAACAGGTGAGTGCAGTGTATCGTAACTCACACATTTCCAAGTTGATGCTACCAAATCCCGATCTATGTGCATACTGAAGAAGAGTAGACACTACAGCGATGGCAGCCTACGAGCATCCACTCATACTGGTTACCGTCACGCTGAAATTGTAGGTCATCAATCCGTTCTTTTCCTTAATACTACAAGTAGATACTCGAAATTATTTGTAAGTGAGAAGCTCATAGATTATTTATCCTCTCTGCATATCAGTCATTGTCCTGTGAGATTTTTTTTTTTTGTTTTTATAAATGGAATTTGATGGGGAGCTGTCAATATTAATGGGACTTATGGAAGAAACAAAGTAGAACTGGACGAGTCAGCAAAGAGGATGCATCTGGATATGTTAGCAGAAAATAATTTTCGGGTAAGTGGAGATAACGAAAGATAGGAGATTATAAAATGTACTTGTTGAAAGGAGCAGGGCAGGGTGTGGAATAGGGCTGCTCACCAGTAATACTATCGCTCGCAACATAGTTTAGGTTAGGCACTAAAAGGAGTGAATGATGCAGGTAGATTTAGCAGTTGGAGGAATTAGGACGGGAATTGTCTCGGAGTACTCACCATGTGAGAGTTCGACTCGTTGGCTGAATGGTCAGCGTACTGGCCTTTGGTTCAGAGGGTCCCGGGTTCAATTCCCGGCCGGGTTGGGGATTTTAATCATAATTGGTTAATTCCAATGGCTCGAGGGCTGGGTGTGCGTGGCGTATTCAACATTAGAAATCATCCTAGGTAGGGCCCTCATCTTCACAGACATGCAGGTCGCCTAATAGGCCGTCTACTAGAACAAGACCTGCACCAGGCCTCTCTTGAGGCCATACGCCGTTATTATGTTACCATGTGAGAGTGCAGATGAAGATGAATTTGACAAGTTCTATGAAGCATTGAGTGACATTGTAGTCAGGGTGAACAACAAGGATAGGATAGTGTTAACGATTTCAATGCGAGAGTTGGAAATAAAACTGAAGGATACGAACGGGTGATTGTTATATGTGGTGGTGTAAGTTAGGTATCTTCTGATTGGACAAAAGCAGTAATTGCACTAATTGCAGCTGTCTATAAGCAAGGGAACAGGAAGGATTGCAACAACTATCGAGATATCTCATTGAACAGTGTACCACTGTTCGCTGGCTTTTTCGAAGGGAGGGTGCGATCAGAGGTTGAGAGGAAGTTGGTAGTTTCAGACCACAGAGGGGTTGTCAGGATTAGATTAGTATGCGCCAGGTAACTGATAAATGCTACGCGAGAAATAGACAGTTATGTTTGTGTTTCGTATGTCTAGAGAAGGCTTATGACAGAGTACCGAGGGAAAAGATGGGGACTATGCAATTAAGGATAGATTATTAAAATCAATCAAAAGCATTTATGTTGACAATTGGGCTGCAGTGAGAATTTAAGGTAGAACGAGTTCTTTGTTCAAGATACTTGCCGAGTTAGACAAGGCTGTAATTTTTCACTTCTGTTGTTCATAGTTTACATGGATCGTGTGCTGAAAGATAGTAATTGACAGGGAGAGATTCCGTTTTGTGAAAATTTAGTAAGCAGTCTGGCCTATGCTGCTGCCTTGGTCTTAATGGTCTTAATGGCAGATTGCGCCGGGATCCTGCAGTTTAATATCTTAGCACATGAGAAAAGGTGCTATGAGAATTATATGAAAATTGCCCTTTCCAAGATTGAAGTGATGTCAGTAGGTAAGCGAGATTGATTCAAAGTGCAGTAAAGCTAATGCAGTGAGCTCACAGTTGCGATCAACAGTGTTCTGTAAGAAGGAAGTCAGCTCCCGGACAAAACTATCGTTACATCGGTCTGTTTTCAGACCAACTTTTCTTTACGGGAGTGAAACCTGGATAGACAGAGAATATCTTATGAATAAGTTATGTGTAACAGGTATGAAAGTACCGACCACGATTGCTGGTACAAACAGAAGAGAACAATTGCAGGGTAATCGGAATGAGGTGAGAAAGGCTAAGTTACGAATGAACTCGATAGATGAAGCTGTACGCATAAGCCGGCTTCGGTGGTGGGTTTGTGTTAGGTGAATTGAGGAGGTTAGGTTACCTAGGAGAATAATGGACTTTCTTTTAGAGGGTAAGAGAAATAGATGGATACCAAGACGACAATTATTAGACTCATTTTTTTTTATGATTTAATGAACTAAACGAACTAAACGAGGATACAGAACTAGTTACAATATAAGGAATGTGGCTGCGGCCAATAAATACACAGAGGTTTACAGACTGAACGATGAATGGCATAAGTCTGTAATGAATATGTACGTACGTATGTATATATGTATGTATGTATGTATGTATGTATGTATGTATGTATGTATGTATGTATGTATGTATGTATGTATGTATGTATGTATGTATGTATGTATGTATGTATATATGCATGTATGTATTGTACCGAGAAAGCAAGTTCGAAGCATGAGAGTTAAAATTCGCGCGAGGCGAAGGATAGGCAAGCCCGCCAAACTCCGCTGACGTACACAGCAGTGAGGTGGCCGCCTCGGCCCGGCTTCACACAGCGAGCATGACAGTGTATGGTGATGTTCCGATCCATCTGTAAAGTCTATTTGGAGTTAGCGAACAATTATTTTTGCACCGCCAACTTTGAGTCCATAATAACAGCTGCAAACTATCAAATTGTTGGGCAAATCTACCATGTACTTTAGGAGTTAGAGACGTGGATAATATCAACGTTTCGAGGTGCTTCGTCGCCTCCAGGTATAAAAGCTAAAAGATCTAGGCTATAGACAGGCAGTAATACTCCACTGTCTCTGCGATACGGGTGACAGGTGGAGCTCTACAAGTGCGGCAGACCGAACCTATGTCCAGGCGGAACTCTGCATTTCGGTGGGACGATACTCTGACTCTCTAGTACTCGGTTCCAGTGGAAGCGACGCCGTATTTTTCTTCAAGTGCCAGATTAGGTCTTGTGTTTTCTTTGCAAACAGTGGCGTTACAAGGGAATATATAATATTTCGAAGTTTCATTTGAACTTGTGTTATTATAACAGACTGTGAGAACAGAATATTCCCGAGTGCCACATTTGAACTTATGTTTTCTTCTCGTGAAGTTCCGTGAGAACATAGAATTTCTCAGTGCCACATTTAAGCTTGAAGTTCCTACTTTGTAATAATAATTATTCACAGACAGTGTTAAACATTCTTCAAGTACCGTTAAATTTTAATAATTATTTATAGACAGTGTTTAACAGTCTTTGAGTGCATGTAATTTCAGTCATTACTTACAGACAGTGTAGAACATTCTCTGAGTGCCATTAAAGTTGTTTAACTTATAACAAACATGCTAATACATCCTGAATTGCACGAATTGTAAATATTACGTTCAGATTTGTGTTCCAATCATGACGAAGCCAGCCAGTTAGTAACAGTAATAATACAAGTTAGTGACCTAACAGAATATTTCAGCTATCATGCCAATATCAGCGGACACTTACGTCGCGAATATGGCATTGTAAATTTGTAAGTAATTTTCCCAAGTATCAATTCGGCTGACATGCAACGTGTGATGAGTTATATAGTTCAATTGTTTTGTTTTCAAGTGTCAGTTTCATGTACCTTTGACCTTTGTCACTCAACGAGGTGTTTGAGACAAAGATTCAAGTGTCAATTCCACTAACATTTGACGTAACCCACCTATAATGAATCAATACAGTATTTAGAGCAAAACTTAATTTATTCGACAGTGACACAAGTGAGTTGAATAACATACGGGGGACGTGCGTGCTTGTCGCACCTCACCTCTCAGTATTCTCGTGTGAGATCGAACCCCGCAACGTGTGCACCTAGAAATTCGAGAACTTCCAGATCCTCCAGAAATTCGAGAAATTCTAGAACGTCGAGAACTTCACATCGAGGACGGGCGTGGTTCCTGTCCAGACCGAGCCCAGTAATCATCCCGGAGTCCGGAGGTTCCAGCCTGCTACAACGCATCAAACCCAACTTGTGTAAAAGGTGATATAAGTTTGTTTCAAATAAACAATAAAACCATATTTCCAAAAATACAAATTCAGTGAACTAATGCCACTCTCTGTACCAACTCCAATGCTTACGTACCACCCCCTTTGAAATGTTCCATGCTCTTCAAACTTGTATCTGCGGCTAAAGACATTTTCTCCTGGTACAGTATGTATGTATGTATGTATGTATGTATGTATGTATGTATGTATGTATGTATGTATGTATGTATGTATGTATGTATGTATGTAATTTAATGATCGGTCCGACTCATTGGCTAAATGTGAAGCGTGTTGTTTGTCCGGACATTTGCGGTCACAACAAAATCATGGATATTTGCTGTCACTGTGATATGTTTGTGCTGGGCTTGTGTCGGCCGTGGTGCGAGAGTTATCTGCCTCCGGAGAAGTGCGGTCATCTATCAAGTCGACCAAAATATTATGTGTACTGGAATTTGGAAATACCAATAGGCTTACAGAAAATGCAATAACACCATCATTTTCCTCGTTAAATTTCACGTTAGATTATGCAGGTCTGGATTGTGTCATTTATATTTTAATATTTTATCGCAGATGAAACGCATAAAGTGCTCGTTTTTAAACGCATTTCAACCGTACGTAAAATTTAAGATATCGTTTCTCAAAAATCATATTTTTGAAAATATAAAATTCTACAGTTAAAACAAGTTATAATCCATCCGAACGTATATTGTGTAAAAGGTGGATTCGATCAGATGTGAAGTATTTCGTTACCTCTTGTGCTCAGCCACCATTTACACTTGTTCATCTGTTTCAGACACACCTCGGCCATAAACAAAAGGCAATGAGGCGAAACAGTAGCTTCTAGCAGAAGTTGAAAACTTACTAAAATGGATCAGGCACCAAGAATGATTTGGAAGTCAAAACTACTAGTTTTCTACGGGGCCTATACTGTATAAAGAGCTCAACTGGCGTACTCTAGTCAGTTTTGAGTGAGTGAGTTTTGGGTGGGTCAGTCGCAGGTAACAAGGGCACTGCACCTAAATATTTTCATGTGGCTTCTCAGTGGTTAAAAAGAAAAGATTACAGCACCCACATTGACTGCATATTTTTACGTACGTAGACATGTTTTACGGCCCAACTCCTTGGCAGAACTGTCAGCGATTGAGCTTTCGGTCCAGAAGATACAGTGTTCTCTTCCTGACTGCTGCTGGGATTTTAATCGCGTCTGTTTAATTCCTCTGAGTAGGCGCTGTATGTTTCCAGTAGGGCATATAAATGGAGTCTGATGACTGCGTGGAAGGTCCTACATTTCAGCCCAAAAAAGATTACATATTAAATATTAGGAAAACTGCTGAAATATTCCCCTCGAATACCCTCCGGCACGGTCATATATTTAGGTAAATTCTGCCATTACTTTGCAGAACTGGATCTCCTTCAAGCCGGCCGCACCCTGCCTCTTAGCTCTCTCTAGACTCCGTCAAGTCGCACTCTCAATAACTGGAGCAAATCGGACAAGACAGCCCTAAAGGCTCTCCTTAAATAGCTTCGTAGGAGAAAGTTCCATATTAAATTAAAATAATAAGCTCTGATAGGCTAAATCTCCATAGATACTCCCGAGTTTTATTGGCTAGGGAACATAGTTACCGGCACTTTATAGGCAGATTACTTTAGAAGAGGAATCAGGTGAAGTGCTGACAAAATCGGTACATAAAGAAACAATCATCAGAGAGAAGGTTTACCAACCAACTACAACAACAAAATATCTTCAGCAATTAATTTGTGTTTAGTCCGCCAGATATCACTAGGAAATAGATGGCAGAGCAATTTCACCGTTGGAGAAGAAAGTTTTAGAACGTTTTTAAAAGTTCCTGTTCACTGACATAGATAGCCATAAAGAAGGCACGTAGTTTAAATAGCCGGGCAATTTGTACCCCTGGTACAGTGAAAGATGTTCAAAGAACAATTCCGTTAATTAGATTAGATTATATATGTAGGTATTACTTTATATTTATTACAAATATCATGTAAAGTGAGAATAGAACATGCGGTGATTGAAAAGAAAAGTCGTTGCATGATTAGGTGCATCTGTGCCATCCGTCACTCAGTGATGATCAACATCTTCTGGTTCTGATATGAATGCAGCAATGAAGAGTATATGAGGTATTCTGGATGATAAATTGCTTGAAAGTTACTGAAAGTCATGCGAGCCAGGAGTAAACGAACTGGCAACTACAGTTGAAAAAATGTGCTTGATTAACACCTGTCCTCCACACGCCAGCTCCAGAGTTGGTTACGCAGTTGGGTTATATAGCTGTGAGAATGCATTCGGGAGATAGTGGGTTCGAACCTCACTGTCGGTAGCTCTGAACACAGATTTTTCATTGTTCCTCATTTTCTAACCAGGCAAATTCTGAGAATGTGCCTTTATTAGGACAACGGTCACTTCCATTCCATATCATAATAGATGAAACAATTCCACATTCTGACTCTATCAGTTATTTTTGGTAATATCGAACATATTACATGTTTATCGGCAATTAACTTATAGTTGAATTGAGAAATATATAATAGGGCATAGAACGTTTCTCTCACTTCCCATATGTTCCAAGTTAGAGTAGAAGAAATGATACCCAATAACAACAGCAATTCAAGATAACATAACTGGGTTATTTTCCAAACGTCCTTATGAAAAGCACTACCATTCAAGACTCATATAAAGAACTGAAACCCAATCATTCGTAAAATGAATATTGGAAAAAGAAACCTACTATCAACTGAGCAACGTTAAATTCTACACCAAGCGATTTGGCCGTGCCGTTAGGGTCGCGTAGCTGTGAGCTTGCACTTGTGTGATAGTGGGTTCGAACCCCACTGTCGGCATCCTTGAAGATGGTTTTCGGTGGTTTCCCATTTTAACACAAGGAAAATGGTGGTACTCTGCCTCAACGAAGGCCATGGCCGCTTGCTTCCTAATCGTGGCCCTTTTCTTTCCCATCGTCGCCAGAAGACCTATCTGTATCGGTGCGACTTAAAGCAAATTGATGTTAAATTCCACAGACTATGTGCTTTCAGTACTATATCCGTAGACTGGTAAGGTCCCTGGATAGATACTGTGGGCATGCATGTCAACTCACAGGGTTAGAATCCATGTATCAAGTTGAGGTTTCCATCCACGAGCACCCACTCTGTTCTGAATGATGGATGACTTGCTGTGAAACCACGTGACGCATTAACTAGCGCCAAACAGGCGTGCACGTACTTTGACGTATCTTCTAACTTAGAAAATGGTGGACTATATTTTAAGACAAGGAAAATGTCCTTTAAGTTTACGGTGAAAGAATTTAGACTATTTAAAATTACCTGTTATATCTTATGAAAAATATACGTAATTTATGTAACATGTTGGAGCTAAGAGTATTTTAATATACTTACAAAAGGAACAGTGTAAGGGGTACACGAGTACTATCACAAGTAGTATGAGAACATAAACATATCATATCAGATGAGACAATTAGACGTTCTGTCTCCATCCAAGCCTTAAGGTGTTTCACAGCTCTAGCGTAACAGCTATTCTGTTCATCCTTTCTTCATCTAGTCGTCAGTAACTAGTCACTGCAATTCATTCCTAGTCTAGAATCAAGCGTTTATAGTATGAAAAATTCAGTATTAGAACAGTTTAAGTGAGCAGAGGAACAAATTCTCCAGCTTCAAATTTTCATCCAGATTATTATTTTTAATATTATTATTACTTTCTTGTGTTTACATTATTGATACTTGTTTTATTACTCATAATTTAAGATGAACTTCAGCAATATCTATTTCATGTTGTTTATTAAGTCTTTGTGTAATAGATGGCTTCATTTATTTACCGAGCGAGTTGGCCGTGCGGTTAGGGCCGCGCAGCTGTGAACCTGCATTCGGATGATAGTAGGTTCGAACCTCAATCTCGGTAGCCCTGAAGATGGTTTCCCATGGTTTCCCAATTTCACACCAGACAAATGCTGGGGCTGTTCTTTAATTAATGCCACTTCCTTCCAACTCTCAGCCTTAGTGACATTATTTATTTTTCCTGACGTGAAAATGGGTAACCACAAAAAGATCTATCTTCAGGGTTGTCAGCGGTGGGGTTCAAATCCACAATCGTCTGAATCCATGTTTACTAGTTAATGAAATAAATAAATAAATAAATAAATAAATAAATAAATAAATACACCATCTTTCTATTCTGCTATTCACAGCGCAGTAGATAAGAGGTTCTCCGGCACACATGGTCCAGGAAACTCACTAGACCGGTGAATGCAGTTGGAGTTTTGCATTTTTCTGAATGATGTACTAAAATCAAGGAAATCAATCCGATAAGCACAGATAGATTATTTTTATTTTTTTGAACATAAAATTTGTCCCCATTTTCACCTGAAAAAACCACGTCATACCTTTCCTCTTTCTCCAGTATTATCCATATGGTTTTTCTGGAATGGTCTGGAATTCTTACGTACCGTAATACCCTCTCATATATTATGGAAGTTAGGATGAAAGAAAATTGTTAATGAAATCCATAAAATTGATCCTGTGACATGCCTGGCACAAACGTTATGAAAGTGGTTTTAGTCTCACTCATCACGCGCACAGCACTCATGCTTGGTCTGACAACATGAATAGCAGTATCTCATCAGCGATTTGATTTGCCTGGGATAATCAATCTACTCTGCACTCTGGCTATACACAGTAACTAAGTAATCCCAACTATACGCCTTGCATTAAACACCACCATCAGGTGAGGGTAAGAGCTAACTACATTTGCGGCATTAAGTAGAAACAAATACACAGGAGTTGAATTCTGATTTCAGGATAGAGTCAATAATATCAACCTGTTTAACATAAAGCTAGCCAGTAACCTGGAACGGTAAGTCAGAAACAAAGGAACATAGCTTGCTCCAACTGATGTTTGCAGTCACACTAATACGATCGCACAGTATCCGTTTGCTTCAGGTAAAGACAGAGATCATGTCAATCTTCACAGAGAGAAAATTATGTCTGTCCAACAAGTTCGGAAATGGTGCAGTGAATTTTCAGAGCGCGAATGACTGAAGGACGAAAAGTGGATTGGCCTCCACTATCATAAGACTTATTCATTTCTGCCATATGTGAAAAGAAACGAGCGAGCGGACGAGTAACACTGGGTCAGTTAGAGGTATTCAGTGAATATACGCCACTTCCTACCGTTAAAGGGAAGGATACACTCATTTTATGGCGCATTTTTCTTCACATCATCGGCTGACGATAATCTCTGCCACTTGAGCAGTGTTTTGACTTTCGAAAAATAGCAATCCGCTGGAGAATACTGAGGATGGGGAAGGATCGATATGTTATTTGAGGTATTCCCTCACTTAGAAGATTGGTATACTAGAACGTTGTCGTGATGGGCAGCTCGATTCTCTCCTTGCCGTAAACAAAGTCTCCTTCGTCACGAAAACGCTGAAGAATGGCAATTTATGTAGTGACAATTCAACCTTCAGGAATAAATATAGAATATATTATCAGTCCCTTAACTTTACCCTTGCGCCTGGTACTATAGGCTATACAGCGTGCAAGAAAGTCGAAGAAGTTGCCTCCACAGTAAAGTCCCCTACTTTCCGTTACTACTGGTGAATATTTTATCCAATAGTCCGGTTCCATGACTAAATGGTTAACCTTTCATCCCAGGGTAGCCAGGTTTAGTTCCCGGTTGGATTGGGGATTTAAACCTCCAATGCTTAATTCCTCGGACCCGAAAGCATGGTATTTGTGCCATCTTCAACATTAGAATTCTTTCAGGTGGGGCCGCACTTACAGACGCGCAAGTTACCCATAGGGCATCAGTTTTAAAGACCTGTCCGGGCCACCACGGAGACCATGTGATATTATATTTTGTTAGGAGAAAACAAAAGCCAGTTTGTAGTGAAAGTTATCTTCCAAATTAATTCTTAAATCATGGAAGTGGTCCGCCTCCGTGGGGTAGTGGTTACTGTGATCAACTGCCAGTTCCGGAGGCCCGGGTTCAGTTCCCGGCTCTGCCACGGAATTTGAAAAGTGGTACGAGGGCTGGAACGGGATCCACTTAGCCTCGGGAGATCAACTGAGTAGAGGTGGGTTCGATTCCCACCTCAGCCATCCTCGAAGTGGTTTTCCGTGGTTTCCCACTTCTCCTCCAGGCAAATGCCAGGATGGTTCATAACTTAAGGCCACGGTCGCTTCCTTCCCACGTCCTTGTCTATCCCTTCCAATCTTCCCATACCGCCGCAAGGCCCCTGTTCAGCATAGCAGTTGAAGCCACCTGGGCGAGGTACTGGGTCATCCTCCCCAGTTGTATCCCCCGACCCAGAGTCTGAAGCTCCAGGACACTGCCTTAAGGCGGTAGAGGTGGGATTCCTCACTGAGTTCGAGGGAAAAACTGATCATGGAGGGTAAAAAAATAAAGAAGAAGATTTTTTTCGCTATTTACTTTACGTCGCACTGACACAGATATGTCTTACGGCGACGACGGGATAGGAAAGGCCTAGGAATTGGAAGTAAGCGGCCGTGGCCTTAATTAAGGTACATCCCCGGCATTTGCCTGGTGTGAAAATGAGAAACCACGGAAAACCATCTTCAGGGCTGCCGACAGTGGGGCTCGAACCCACTATCTCCCGATTACTGGATACTGGCCGCACTTAAGCGACTGCAGCCATCGAGCAGAAGAAGAAGAAGGAATGGATGTGGACTCTTTTATTGGTGGCAAAATTTAGATGTAATCACGTGCATTACGTTGCAAATAAATCTCTATGGAAATGTGTTCCTCTTTTTCTGTCGTTCTTTTGAGAACTGTGAAGATTCTGTGGCATGAAAACCAATGGAATTATCTACAGAGAATTAACACAAAATACGGATTACGCAAATAGCCCGATCGAAATTGTAAAATTTTACACTTTCCTAATTCTCGAATGCGTTTCGACCAGTCGCATTCAGGAATATAAGCTAAAACTGGAAGGTTTTTATTCACCAAAGTTACTTTAGAGCTTAATGGACATTTAGCTCATGGCGGAGTACGTCAGCATTAGAAATCATCCTAGGTAGGGCCCTCATCTTCACAGTCATGCAGGTCGCCTAATTGGCCGTCTACGATAAAAATGCCATTATTATTATTATTATTATTATTATTATTATTATTATTATTATTATTATTATTATTATTATTATTATTATTATTATTTAATTGTCGAACATATGAACCGATTAAGCATGAGGTAAATGTCCATTAAGTTCTAAAGTAACTTTGGTGAATAAAAACCTTCCAGTTTTAGCTTATATTCCTGAATGCGACTGGTCGAAACGCATTCGAGAATTAGGAAAGTGTAAAATTTTACAATTTCGATCGGGCTATTTGCGTAATCCGTATTTTGTGTTAATTCTCTGTAGATAATTCCATTGGTTTTCATGCTACAGAATCTTCACAGTTCTCAAAAGCCAGAAGTCAAACTACCGGGAAAGTTTTTTTATAAGTAAACATGTTTTACTAGCTCCTATAAATGATCAAAAATCCTCGAATAGGGAAACAAAATAGAAATGACCAAGGTAAAACATACTGTAAACCACATTCTAGTATTGAACACCTACAAATGATCCTCCCCAACACCACCACCAACAAACAAAGGGGTAGTACGGGATTTAAGCAACACCGTTTATATGAGGTGGTTTTGAGCTAGCGATCGATACTTGTATGCTTCTATGGATAATGATTTAAAGTTTCCCACCCAGTTCGAGGAAAATATTAAAAGAGGGAAGTTGCACGTGAGAATCAGCTTTATTCTTTACAGATATATTTCCTTTAAATACAATCACTTCTTTTTAGCATTATTCTTTCAAATAATGGCCACATAAGGTTTCAACTAACATAACTTATTACGAACATTTCAGTTAATATTATTATATTGCCATCAATTCATTTGGATTCACATTCTCTGTAATATTCCGAGTATAATCGCTTGTGCTTTATCGTTTTTCATACGAACGCTCTCAAAAACTGTAGTTCAAGAAAACGTCCATTGCTCCAGATATTATTGCTTCTATCTGATTTGTATTACGTTACAATCGGCATTAATATAGACTCTTCATTAAACTATGATTCCATCTTATCCTCTAATCAACCCCTATCGGGTAACATTATAGCTTGCTCTTCCAGACTTTATTAATCAGGTAATGGTTACTTTTAATGCAACTTCAATAAACTAGTCAAATAATGGTTCAAGTTTGAAAGCGATTATTTTAATGACGTCCCATGTTGCAGCCAAACTTAAGACAACGTGGGCGGGCGGGGGTTAGAGCGATTATCGAGTGGTTTGCTGGCTACCTTTCCCTAACACTGAAGTTTAAAATTCCGTTTATTCCAGGGAGAAATTTTCACCTGATTGTAAATATGGTGTCATGACAAACATTCCACTTCAAACGCCCAAGCGAAACCAACCATCAGTCTTGGTAGTTACAGCGACTTCGTACATCACTTGAATAAGTTTAAGATCCCTTTTCATAGCATGCCAGTGCCATCTTGAATGGACACACTCCTTCTTTTTACAGCAATCGAGCAGGAGTACGGCCCGCCATTTATGAGTGATTTCGTTGCACTAAATCAGTTGCGTGGTAATCTACTTTGCTCTTTGTTATCAAATACCGCATGTTCCTGGTAATAAAATAAGTTTATATCGAAATATATTGAATTATTAATGACTAATCCACTAGAATTACAAGAACATAATACCAGCTCTATGGATTGGACCCATGGATTGTGAGATGTATTTTAAAAAATTCTGAAAGTTCAGTTATATCCTATCGGACTCAGGAATTCAGTTCTGTTCAAATTTTCTTCTTATTGTTACTATTCTCCCTCCTTTCCCTTTTCCTAATTAGCATATACTTCTTCTTCTTCTTGTTCTTCTTAATCTGTTTAACCTCCAGGTTTGGTTTTTCCCTCGGACTCAACGAGGGATCGCCCTCTACCGCCTCAAGGGCAGTGTCCTGGAGTTTCAGACTCTGGATCGGGGGATACAACTGGGGAGAATGACCAGTAACTCGCCCAGTCGGCCTCACCTGCTATGCTGAACAGGGGCCTTGTGGAGGATGTGAAGATTGGCCTTAAGTTAGGTACCATCCCGCAATTTGCCTGGAGGAGAAGTGGAAAACCACGGAAAACCGCTACCAGGATGGCTGAGGTGGGAATCGAGCCCAGCTCCAATCATTTGACCTCACGAGACTGAGTGGACCCCGTTCCAGCCCTCGTACCACTTTTAAAATTCCATGGCAGAGCCGGGAATCGAACCCGGGCCTCCGGGGGTGGCAGCTAATCACACTAACCACTACACCACAGAGGCGGAATAATTAGCATATATGGCAGAAAAATTGTTATAAATTTATTGAATGGATACAAATTAAATATAGAAGGTCCCGTCATACCAATGGTGTATTGTATATAAACACGTCTTCGTGCATAAGAAATAGTATCATAGCACTATTAATAAAACTGAAAAATATGTTATTTAAATGGTACATCCAATGATCAGAAGAACCAGAAATGGAAGTAGCGACCAAATAACGACAGGAAAACCACAGAAATATTATCACTATGCAGAGCTCATCTTCATGTCGAGTAGTCATAACAAAAAGTTATTCCGGGCATTTATGGGTTTAATAAACTGATGCGTCCACTACGACTTGTTATACGTCTGTACTTCTGTAAAATGATTGCTAATTACTTTACTACAATGTAATCCCGAAATGTAAAGACCGAAGAGAATGAGTGAAAACGGAAATCTGGCTCGAGTCACAACACACACGTCCTTGGTTAGAGTGCATACAAGCCTACATCACGAGGGAATTCTGTGCTGCTCGATCTTGCTCGACCATGCTCGACACACCAGTTCGTGATGTCAGCACTCGAGCCTGCGCGAGCAGGCGATCGAGTGGCACATCCCTAGTTAGCTGGAAAATTTATAATGTCCAATAACGGACCATTATATTGGTGTTATAAACATTTTATACCTATAATCATTCGTGATGGGATATAAATTGCTAAACACCCGAATAATTTTAAAAAAGGTGACAGCTATATACTGAGTAGATGATCCATAGGCAACTCATCAAAACGTGTCAGCAGATTATTAATATTATGTGACCTAATATCCCCAAATTAAGTATTATTATATTACAATAATATGTTTGTTTGCTTCTTATGGCTTTCCACAAGTACATACAGATTTTCGGTGACGGTGGAAAAGATTGCGTCTATGAAGCGAGTGGCCGTGGCGTTTAGTGAGGGGACTTACCTGGTACTGCGCCTATCCTGCGTCCAGGGCGGGTCGCGAATAAATCCAGATTAGCATACTCTCAGGGTTGGTTGACTGTCATAAATTTTTAACGTGAATTCCGGGAAAGTCGCGAAAGACTCCCTGAGGAACGATTCATTTGTCCAAAATTAACGATGGACGTCGCCATCATTAGTTTCAGCAAGAAAATAATTCATATTATATCTCAAATCTAAAAATATGAAATGCATAAGCTATGTGTTGAATAGGAATACCAATATATCTTAATCATAATTATTTATTCAAATTCAAAATTTGAGAAAATAGAAATATTATTGAAGGAAATTATAATTTGATATTAAATTCAAAAATTCTGCTTCGTCGTAGTAGTTAGGATTGTTGATTATAATATAATAATTATGTACAATTATAATAATTATTTAAATTTGAAATTTGAAGTGAAATTAACTCACATAACATCTTCACATCATCAACCACATTATAAAAATGTTCATAAATCAAAATCAAAGTTTCTTTAAATTATTTACAAATCATCTTGGAAAGTATCATATTTCGGCATCATATTTCACTCTTCTTCTTGTAATTACTTAGGATGAGCATTAGGTTTCGTTTGTTGTAGGATTGTTAATACATTTAAATGCGTCAGGAGAAAGATAAGTATATCAAGTTAGCAATAACATGTGCTAATATTCACATTAATATCTAATATCATTTTTCAACATAAATATGTCACTCATCTCAATAATCTTCAATTCAATTTGACCATAAAAATGTAACTGATGAGCTATATTCTCACATTAATACCTGAATTCTAACACATTACCTTGTGTCATTAACTAAAATAGGTAAAGGATGAAGAGTCTATGAATTATCTAACCTCCTGGAATTATTTATAAATAAATAATAATGCTTATGCATATGAATCCATGTATGCCATGCTTATCTCCAAGGAAAATAAAGATTACGGTAGATATCTAGGTTAAAAAAATAATCAACTCACTACTCAAGACTTCCTAAAATTGACTCATTTCGATTATCTGCTTATGCTATAACTTATTATAAACACCACAACATGTTTTCATCATTGTAGGATATGGATTACTTGTCAACTAATGATCATCATGGTACCTTGAATATTAATGATCCTGGATTGCGTCATATATCCTCTTCTTTCTCTTCATATTAATCATTTTCTTCTTTACCGAAGTAGCAACACATATTCCAATTCTCTATCCCTCCTTACATTCATTTAATACTTCAATATCATTTTCATCTCAAATATCATATCATATTTCTTCCTTTTCTTCCCAATAATTATCATATGTATCTCAACTTGATGCTTGGAATCATTTAATTCTTAATTATTCATTTGATTAATCCAATCTCTTCTAAACTATTCTCATCACCTCTTTGAATTATTCTCGTATCCTACTCTGACATCCTATGGCACTATTCAACCTTCATACTCCATAATATTAACCATCACTCACAGGTAACCTTAAATATTCTACCGATATAAATCTCACAATTCATATTGAATAACCTTTCAGTATGTTTATATGTCATAGCAATGGCACTAATGTATAATTCACTTCACACTCCCTAACCAGGATTTGTTATGTCTTAAAGATTACTATCTACATCCATGTATTTTGACACAAATATAAAATTATTCCCAGAGAATCTAACATATTTGGGATGTTTTGAAGACTACAACAATCAACCATATATTCACAAAAATTAAGAATGATAACATTGGAATTTATAACATTTATTTACCTTACTTTAATGAAAAACTTATCTTTTTCCTTCGGCTTCTCCGGGATTTGGATTAGTTTCTCCTCGACATCTGCAGCTCTGGCTTGGAAATCATATCCTGCCGTTGGTCATCATGATGCTTTGGGAAATGAAGACCTTTGTTGCCGTCATCTCAGCTCAGCCTCCTCCGGACAATCTTACCCAGATCTTGCGCAAATGGGATACAGAGATACATATATGCAGTTAGTTGTCTCATAATATTGAATCCAAAGCCTTCTAATATTACAGTTTCAATGATAATCCTTTCGTCTTGAATTTTTTCTTAATAACGTTTGCAGATCACCAATATGTCTACCCTTGTCTCAGTTTTATATATTGTAATTATTGTTTTAGAAGTTGATTTACCTATTTCCGCGTACTATCGAATTCTCTTCCTTGTAAAATGAGTCAAGGCGTAGTCTTCGCCCTGATGATTTTTCAATGTATGAATTTCTTTATAATTTTCTTATTTGGCTGTTTTAATCGCTGCTTTCGTTAATTGTGCGTCCTCTAATAAATGTAGACCTCGCAAACCTTCTTCTTCTAATGATTTTCTTCCAACTCTTGAGATTATATACGCGTTTTCAGTCTCTTCAGATTAACATCTCCGTTCATTAAGCTTGCTCATTCAACTATCATTTTGCAATAGTACATTGTCTTAACAATTCTGAGTCCTTTTCTGTCTCAGACACTGCCATGTTGATCTTTACTATTCCGATCTCGCGTTATATCGTACGTCCTTGATATGAATGACTGAGTTTATGCATCATGTTTAACTTTGACGTCGGCCATTGCGACCATTTTAGCTCCATTGCATTATCATCTTAAGACAGTGAAATGGCACAGTACTTTCCTGGTTTGAGAACAATAACAGCGTGAAAACGCTTAACTTTTCTTTCATATCATGTTATTTTTCCTTCCTTCTAAGTTTCTCGAATAAATATATGCCTACTATTTAGTAATTATTCCTTTTTTTACATTGAAAGTACCTAGAAAGACTGAAGACGATGACCACACCATCAATAAGTAATAATTAACAATTCCATTTGAGGAATTAATTCGGCGTTTAATACCTCAATAAAATGATAATAATAATAATAATAATAATAATAATAATAATAATAATAATAATAATAATAATAATAATAATAATAATAATAATAATAATAATAATAATGTGGTACTGGAAAGACGGGACACGCGTTCATTGCAGTATACGCGCACTGACTCTCACCTGTACAAGACGGTTGCCCAGTTGTACTTCCTCTTTAAACAACCATCACATTTAACTATCTGAGTCGTGTCATTTCAAAGTATTTTCGTGTACGTATAATTGATTTTTTGTTTTTTATTGGTGCAAGAAAGTAGTTGTAATTGGATTTAATGGTTCCGATGGATTCGTCACACGAGGAAATTTTTTAGTTCACTGAATTCAGTGATTAGGGGCCCAAAGCACCCGTCGCACTATGATCATTTTGAAGTGTAGGACGTATGGGAGAGGACAATGGCGTGATTGTAAGAAGATAGTAAAATGTTTCCTGTTAATAAGAAATATGATTTGATGTCAATATTTTTTAAGTCACAAAAATGAACGCAATCCATAAAGACTAGCATAGGGAAGGGAAGAGGCAAGAATATTCGAATGTAAATTGCAATATTATGAGCCTCACTTTCTAAAACAGAATTCATCCACCACGCCCATCACTATCTTTTCTTTCTCCTCTTCTTCTATAATAACAGAAATTTTCCGCATGAAACAACTAAACCTTGTCTGTATAGTCCATATTGTCGATAGCTGAGCACAAGCCACCACACAACTACACGGTTCAACATCTCAACGACACAAGGCTAATCTACGCATGCCAGTTTGCTGTCCGTCTTCCCATCTCTCACCCCGAGCAGCGCATTAGTCTCTTACCTTAATGTTTCAGATTCTAAGGCCGACGTGTGAAATTAATGTGGCTTTCACGAGCCACTCGCAGTCTCTTTCCCGCCTTTAGGTGGCAGCAAATCGCAATGCCGACATTCGTGATGGCACGTGAGCAACTGAGTTATTGTTATTATTCCACGAATATTTTAATTGATTCAAGTAGGCCTACTATTCACCAGAGTTCAGAAAACTCTCACCACGGCTGTATTTCAAGAGGTCGCTTTACGTCTTCCTCCTACTTTTTCCTTCCTCTCACCTTATATCTTTTCTAATCCTGGCGTCGGGGTCTGCCAATCATGGTCTATATCCCTTCCTATCCCAGCAAGCTACTTGACTTTTCTCACCGGAGCATGTCATATTTATCGTTCCGGCTCTTCTCTTTATTATCCGAATTTGATATTTCATCGAATGTGGGGCTGCTTCCATACAAATGCCATGCCTGCTGGAATTTCTATCAGGGTTTCCCCCTTAGCCAAGTTCATTCAGTTTTAAGCACACGAAAGTCGTTGTAACCCCCGGTCACGAAAATAGGCAAGCCTGAAATTTACCGGACAGACTTACTGGACGCAGATGCCTCCACCGAAACTCATTAACGGGCAATTTACCCTCGTCTTTTCTCAACCGGGCTTGGGACCGGCTACGAAGGAGTTCACCCTGTGTCGTGCAGTACAAAAACTAGATATTTATGCTTTCATTTTCCAATGATGACTCTGAAAGATGCAGTATATTGTCAGTACTTCGAACAGTGTGACAATATTGTGAGCAGTTTTGATCAGTCTAGTACATCCTGCATTACATGTAATAAAATTATATCTATGTTTATCGTTCACAGATTACCTGTTCATGTCTCTAGTTATATTATCAGACACAATGTAACAAACACATAAGTGGACGTATTACATCACTTTTGAGTTTATGTTCTTGTATAAAGGCAAGATAATTCTTCCTTCTAGCATTTTCCCAAAAGATTATCTGGTATCTCCACTAATGTGGATTAAACCCAGTTATACGGGTGGATTCCGCCTGTGACGTCAACGCTGTTAGGAAGGATATCTTCCCTATTGCGCGTGTCTATGGCTGTTGATAGAGCCGTAATATAAATGAAGATGTGTATAGCGATGATCACAGACACCTAGCCCCCGATCTAGAGTTCACCAAACGTGGCTAAAATCCTGTCCCTACCGGAAATCAAACCTAGCTCCTTCTGAACCGAGGCCACTCCGTTGACCATTTAGCTAAGAACTGGACAAAGACAAGTATTAAAATAGTATTTGTCGTCCTTCCATCCACCACGGTTCATGAGTATTGCTCTGAAAAGGATTTCTTTTAGCACAAGTCTTTCGATTCAAGCACCGATAAAATGCCAATCAATTTTGACAGAATTCGATCTTGTAACATTGAGTGCACGAGGTGACGGCTTAAATAACTGTGTTCTCTGGTAAGACATAGGAAAATAAATTTTTTACAAGTTGCTTTACGTCGCACAGTTACAGCTAGGTTTTATGGCGACGATGGAATATGAAAGGGCCAGGAGTTAGAAGTAAGCGGCCCTGGCCTAATTAATGCACAGCCTCAGCATTTTCCTGGTGTGAAAATGGAGAAACCACGGAAAGTCTTCTTCAGAGCTGCCAACAGTGGGGTTCGAACCCACTATCTCCCGAATGCAGGCTCACAGCTGCGCGACCCTAACTGCACTGTCAACTTGCTCGGTAATATTAGTTTTAGTAATGTGGGTATTCTGTTAGAGTAATTCGCGCACACAACGTGTTTTTTTTTTCTGGGAAACTACACAGTTAAATGTATTTCAATATAATGTCAATGTTTTAACTTAACGTTCCATAATTATTTATTTCCGCTAAAACGTAACAGTTAATTTGCAAACAAATAGAGATGAATATTGCTGTAGTTCTATTTTATAGTTTTATTAATAATGCTACAAATATACTACGCTTACTCTGAGAGAATTAAAATATAATTATGAGAAAAATTGATAGGATTTACATGTTTTTACAACATTTCATTATTTTTATTTGTTTGTGATATTTATCTATGAACCACGAGATGAATAAACTAACAAATATGTGTTTACTTGGCGATAATTACTTCAAACATACTGGCGGAAAATGAAATCCTATCACAAGAAAAATTATGCTAGGTAAACGATATTCATACTTTTGCTGGCAGGACCTAGTGTTTACAGTGCACTATGTCTTCTGGTATATGCTAGAGCAATTTTGTTACTTTCATTGATCTGTCTCTGTCTTATCCTTGGCTTTGACAATATGAAAGTGACTGAGGTATTAGGGATGCTAGTATTGCCAATCCTTATGCAGCCAGTCCCTGCTATGAATGGTGTGAAAATGTTGCTCATAGGGTCGGTTGGTGTATGCATTTCAGTGGGTTTGGCAGACTTATATGTAATAGCAACTCTGGCTCGGTGAGGAAAGCAACGGGAAACTACCTCACTTCTCATTTCCCTAGTACGCCTCTTCAGTGATACCTAGGCCATCTATGACAGCTGATGGCAGAGCTGTTGAGGATCCCATCAGCGGAATCGCCGACGGACTGAACATACAAACGATATTCGCGAGGTGTGTTTTCACATGTCAACGATGATGCCTATCCAGATTTTCGCGGTAGTCGACGAAGTGGTACTAGTAGTGCCACTGTGACCCTGGAAAACGAGTTTGCTTTAAATACGCGCTGTACACTTCGTGAGCTTTAATCATCGACCGATTTGGACGATGTGATATAGGTGTGAGTCAAACATGCTTTTAAACAGACGAAGAAGGCAGTATAAGCAGCTTACTGAGTGTGAACGAGGGCGTATAATAGGGCTACGGGAGGGTCGATATTCTTTACGCGAAATTGCATAAAGACTCGGCAGGGATGTATTCACAGTGGATCGGTGTTGGCATCTACGGTCACAGGAAGTCACTGTCTTAAGGAAACCAGAGGCCGGCAACACACGGTCAAGTGCAGAGAGGGAAGGGCACCGTAATCGTCGCATGGCTGTGGTGGATCGCGCTGCATTTGCTGCGGCCATTAGTGATTCAGATGCTACCACAGTGACACAGCGAGCTGTAACATATAGCTTATTTGAGGGGCAGCTCCGAGCCAGACGTACTGTTGCGTTCATGCCAGTAACTCCGAATCACCGCCATCTGCGACTTCAGTGAAGTCAAGTTGGTGTTTATTGAAGGACGGGGTGGTGATCAGTTGTGTTGTCTTATTTCTTAGTGCCAGTGATGGCAGGAAGTTAACAAGAACGATGTGCGCTGATCACATGGAAACAAGGTGTCTGCGGCGTCGAAACACTGAACCTACACTACGAGTTACGGTCTCGGTAATGATTTCCGTTGACAGCAGGATCACTCTCGTCGTTATCCCAAGAAACTAGGCAGCGGATTGATCTGGTTATGCTGCCATTGTTTCGCAGCATTCAAGGACCTGTTTTCCAACCGGATAACGCTCGTCCTCATACCGCTGCTGCCACTCAACCTGATACACGGAGTGTCGACCACTTGCCTTGGCCTGCGAGATCACTAGATCTTTCGCCCATTGAGCACGTATGGGACATTATGGGACGACAAATCCAGCGTCATCCAATACCAGAATTAACCGTTGCAGGTTTGAAGGGCGTGAAACTCCATCCCACAAAATGACATACGGTACCTGTACGACACAATACATTTAAAATCACGGCGACTACAGTGGTGATTAATGTACCACCATGTAACATGTCTTCTCGCGTATACAATACTTGAACTTGTGACTTGAAAACTTTAATCGAAAATAAACATGTTACCTAGACGATTCTAGTTTGTATTCTACTTTGTATTTTGCTTTGTGGGATGAGTACCGTTATAATCACTGCCAGCTGCGGACCTGACTGCCCCCTACCCCTAACCACTCCTATCCGAGACGGGAGACACCCCACTGCCTGAGCTCATTAGTGAAAGTATTTCAGGCCAACTCACGATCATTGAACTGCATTCACTTAAATTCTTAGCTGCCTCTGTGGATCAGTGGTAGAGTGTCGGCCTCCGGATCCCAAGATAGCGGGTTCAAACCCAGCAGAGGTAGTCGGATTTTTGAAGGGCGGAAGAAAGCCCATTCGACACTCCATGTCGTACGATGTCGGCATGTAAAAGATCTCTGGTGGTACATTTGGTATTTACCCGACAAAATTAATTAAATCTCAGCCATAGACGCCCAAGAGAGATCCAGTTTACTCTGTCTGCCATCTAACGGACCTAGAGTAAAACGGAACGTCAAAATTGACGAGCAGACAGCCAGATGGCGTCAAGTCGAAATGTCTGCACACGGTAGCTGAGGCCATACGATTATTATTATTATTATTATTATTATTATTATTATTATTATTATTACTTAAATTGTTAATCCCTATCTGCTCACCATGACAGAGAAGCCTATCTGAAATAAAGAAAGAAATACGTGTAAGAACACAATTGACAGGTGGGACGGGCCTGAGAGTGATGGGGTAATGATGACGCAGATAGTGGAAGGGGAAACAGAGCGAGTGAGCGAGTAACAGACGAATCAAATGGGTTGTGAATGTTATGAAGTGTGAGAACTGTGAAGTGTTTGAACTAACAGGTCATTGAAATTGAGTGGTTAGGTTCACACTTCACAGGAGTTAGCCGTTCAATTTTAATGACTCCTTCACGAGCTACCCATCACAGGATTACGTCGCTGACAGTGAAGATCAATTAGCGGTGAACGTTCATTTGATTATTAAAGGAGTGGTGTTTTTATTTTATTTCCAATGGAAAGAAAAACTGATAATTTTCAATATAACTTACATTGTTAGAAATTTGTTATTTCTGATCTGTTTACTCATATTGACCGGATACAATGAAGCTTATCGGTACCTCAAAATATTTTTTTCTACTTAACGCAATGAATTACAATTTTTCTGTTATATTTTAAATGGGTATGTTTTAGAAACATTCCTAATATGATTGACTTCATGTCGCTTCAGTTTAAATTATTTGATAAACTCATAAATAATCCAATCATGCTAACATTGATTCTTTCACGGCCCGTACTTGTAGACTCGATGCTGGCTTTGGCCTAATTCTGTGTCGAGAAAACAAGCTGAAATTCTTTACGTTTCACATAGAACTTTGCTCCACGTCTTCCGAAGGAAATCTCCACTCTTTAGGACGAAGACAAACGAAAAATATTTCACCTTGTTTTCTTGACACGGTACAACCCCAAAAACCTATATCATGGATACAATCCAATCATGTTTACCGGAAATAACGTAAGTTAAATTATTTGTCTAAAGGCATACTGTATATCTTCTTCTTGTTGCATGTACTGTGTTGTTGTACTTGGATAATAAATAGTTGTATCTTCGCTATTTATGAAACTCACTCGCTGTTCAGAAACTAGGTATTATCAATGGACGTCTGATACGTCTTAAATACTATTTTAAGGAACGCAATGAACAGGGAAAGTCGTAGAGCATCATAACACTGTGCAAAATCAAGCATTAAACGTTTTTGAAGTATGCAAATAAGTTATATTCCGTTTTACTAAAAGCATGACAGAAATCTTTCTTTCTTAGTGGGAATTCTGTCAATCCCATCAAAGAAACTGTACATCCTAGCTTGCACGCCTAAACCTTTTTTATTTTTTTACATTTTAAGACTAAATTTGTGACGTGTCAACTGAGGTAGTGACGGGAAGGAAAAGGCCCATCATAATGAAGTTCACGCGATATCACGAACGTGACAGTATGTGGCGTGCAAAGAAATCGCTGAATGGATCGTGTATGCTGATAACGGAATCGCTAACAGCAGCGAGAGAGGACTTACTAAACGCCGCGCGTGACCACTTCGGCCAAAAATCTGTTTGGACTCAGGATGGACAAATCATTATTCTAAGCTCTGATGGGGAAAAATTACAAGTGACCACACGAGTTGATCTTAACAATGTTATTCACGCAGCTAGGGGTGAAACAATGTAGTGAAGTAATCACAGTGTGGACTAGTTTAAGTTTATATTATAGTGTTTTATTCTTGAGTGTGAATGTGATTGAGTGCATGAAAAGCCAGCGTGGTATTGGAGGAGATTCGTACGTAAGAAGCATGTACCGGTATTCTAGTTTGTACTCTACTTTGTATTTTGCTTTTTGTGGTGAGTACCGTTATAACCACTGCCAGCTGTTGACCTGACTGTCCCTCTACCCCTAATCACTCCTATCCGAGACGGGAGAACCCCACTGCCTGAGCTCATTAGTGAAAGTATTTCAGGCCAACTCACGAGCATTGAACTGCATTCACTTTAATTTCCTATCGCTACCTCCTCGCCATGAGGAGCTAATAGTTCTCCTTGAAAACAGCAATAAACACGTAGCTTGTGTTAGTGACAGCTGGTTACGCGCAACTATCCCTAGTAATATGGTACACATAACAGAATATAATATTTGTTACGGAGGTTTCCGTGGAGAAAAACGAGGTGAAATAAGGTGCTGGGTGGAATGGGTTTATCTTCTATATCAAATAAATCAACACTTTAAAAATAAATGTTATATTTCTTTTCAAAAAACAAACTTAACAACTTGTCACTTAGAGAAATAACAAGGTTACAGGTACAATGACAATTTCAATTTCAAGAATTGGAATTTAACAATTTTTGAAATTGAAATTTAACAATTTTTGGGCTTCAAGCCCCTAGTTTACAAATACACAATTTAGACAAGGACAGAAATCTCCCAATTCAAGAGCACTTTGCTCCAAAGGTTACAAATCTATAGCCTTCCAGGGGTACCCCTCAATGTTACAGAACTCTCAGAAAAGAGCTTACATGCTCTCCAGCATTAATCAAGGGGACGGCGCTCCCAATTTCTTACAGCCTACTCAAGGCAACATTACACAAAATTATACAGTTTCCGGCCTCTCTAGGCCCAACCTACAAGTGACAATTTTACACAGGGTATCTATTACCCAAACTACTGAACTTCGTGGAAAAAAGAACAGCTTAAATGAATGGAGGCGTACACATGTACTCCTAGAAAATTAAAAACCCTAAATGGGCTCTCGGCCCGATGATGCAAAGGCTAATCCCAAGCTACTGAGGTGACTAGGAGGTTACTAACACTTTGCAGAAAAGTTTACAAAAACATAGTCACAAATTAAACTGAAAGGGAACTCGAGAGGGTAACGCACTCCCTATCCCCGATTTACGCTTTAAGTCTTTATGAGATATTACATTAGTCGAAAGATGGTTTACATTTTAGAAAACAGGAGCTTACATAGTTAGAAATTAGAACCTTCCCCTCGTGTAAGTCTGCGGAGGTAGCTACAGAGAGATATGACTGGTGGCCATTACCTGGGCTGATGGACTGCCTGGCGAAGAATGAGATGCCCCACCTCCTGACTTAACGCACACACTCTCAGAATTTCGGCTATCCAATGGCAAGGCAGCCTGAAAAGCCGCAGATTATATACCCAAGGGGACGGTTCGAGAGGGCTCTGGACAAATCCGGACACACCCTCTTAATTTTATTCCTCCTCCTCCTCTTCCTCCTCAATTTTATTGGTTTACCAAAAACCTACAAGAAGCCAGTGATTGGCTGAAAAATAATTACAGGAAACCATGACTGGCCAGATTCAAAAACTGGCGGAATGAGAAAGAAGTGTTGCAAACCTTGATATAACAAAATAAATGAAAGTTAATTTAGTAGAGAAAACATAATAAGACAAAACTTCTTTAAATCATTAATTCTTTTACTTTGCACCAGAGTGCATTACCTCAGTTTTTGTAATGACATCTAAAGAGAAAAGTTTAAACTTCTTGATGTAAACAAACACAAAACAAATAAATCCAGTCAGTTTAGGCAACTTCACAATAACACAATTACTCAATACTTCAATGGTGACATCTTGTGGTCAATGTCCCAACTTGATGCATTAGTTGTTTCGCGTTCCTTAAGGCGCTTCTTTTAAATGTGCGGAGTTGGGGTGTACCCCCCCCCCCCGGTACAATATTTATAGGCATGACCGAACAGGTATAAGAGGTGGAGGAATAGCCTTTTTGTGTAGAGATAATATTTAATGTAAAATACTATGCACTTCTGCCCACTGTGCGGACCCGAGACTTGAGTTCATTTCTGCCGATATCACTGTGACAACAGTTAAAGTCTTAATTGGGGCTATTTATCGGCCACCACGGGTAGGTCACCTCCCAGACATTGAAGATATTCTACGTAGACTATCACCTGCTTATGAATATATTTTAATATTTGGAGATTTCAATACTAATTTACTGGAACAGGCTGGAGATACAAAAGAACTGTTAAGTATTTTCTACACATGTGACATGACAATACTTCCAAAAAAACCGAAAAATCGTACCTCACCTTCACATACACTAATTGACTTAATGATCACTAACAACCCACAGAAAATAATACCACATGGCCCCACTCCAAGCATATCGACACATGACTTAATATATTTTGTCTTACTCTCTCAAAGTACCTCAGTATAAGTCGAAATTCATCACATTCAGGGACATTAAACATATAAACGTAAATCCTCTGGGATTTGATGCCTTAAATAGTTCTTGGGAGGACGTAAAAATATAAACGATATCGATAAGAAAGTTGAAACTTTTAATTCACTTATACTTGGCCTCTATGATAACATGCACGTAAGCGTACGGCCAAAGTCCCCTGACCTCCATCTCCATGGCTGACCGATGACATTAATTAAACAAATGATGTCTCACCGGTACGCGTTACACCGGCTCTACAGACGCACTCTCTCGCAGTACGCTTGAACAATATCGGACACTTCGGAATAGAATTAAAGGAATAATCCGAAATAAGAAATTTTCTTTTTACAATCACCTGGCTGGAAATTTAAATGTGTTGAACACTTGGAAACAACATCGTTCCATTGGAATTGGGGAAGCTTTACCCCAGCCATGTATTGCAGAAATCTCCCTGGAGAGATTAAATGCTCATTTTTCTGAAATAAAAATTAAACCAGAAAGGAAAACAATATCTGACTATACATTTTCTTTTGAACTAGCCACCACCAAATAGGCCATTCTTTGAATTTTGCGAAGTCACAGAGATTGGCGTGAAACGCGAGGTATTATCAATCACAACATTTGCTATAGGATCTGACGAAATACCCATATTCATAATAAAACACATCGTTGACATTATTATTCCCGTTATTACTCATATATACAACACGTGCCTCACAAGTGGCCTATTTCCAAAATTGTGGAAAAAATGGCATTATAAAACCTGGCCATTACATGGTGAAAATCAAAATTAAATTCACACCAGTAAAAAACCCAAAATAAAATGTAAATTGAAAAAAGTGCATGATCCCCATAAGCTAATAAACAATGAACAGTATAAATAACTAACTCGAGACATTGATAAAACCGATAAATTAGAAGAGACCATCCCGAAACTAAACGACATAGCTAAGAAAATAGCCTTACCAAGTCCAAGGACAAAACATCAATGGTGGAATGAGGTATGCGATAAATCATTTGAAATCATAGATACCAGGCATGATTAAATGATCAAATTCAGAAGGCAGAGACACCGCATGAAGAATTTACCAAGCAACGAAAATTAACCCAAAAGAAATCAGAAATATTAAAGGCAACATCAAAAAAGCATTAATCAACAAATATAAATAGATCACAAAAAGACCCTTTTTAGGTATCACTATAAAATATTTAGTAAACAACTTAAAAAATATGAACCGCCAACAATTATGCTAAAAGATAAGAGCGGAATGATGGCACTTAATACTAAAGATAATATACAATTTCTATCAGACATATTTAATGAATTAATGCATTGTGAAAACCTAAAAGTACTACTTCATATAAACACGGACTTGCCAATTAAAACTCCACCAGAAAATATCGATCCACCCAGCTTTGATGAAGGTAATCAAGTCATTAAAGAACTGAAAATTATAAAGCTTGTGGGAAAGACCGAACATGTGCCGAGTTGTGGAAAAGTACAGCGGAATCAATTAGAGAATCACTTCATCAATGCTTGATAAAAATTTAGAATGATGAAAAATTACCAGACCATTGGGAAACTGCAGAAAGCCACCCTTTACACAGAAAAGGATATGGAACAAATCCTGATAACTATAGAGGAACATTACTCCTGGATTGTACTTATAAAATGTTCTCGGGAATAATTTACAGTCGGTGCAAATTTAGGTGTTCAGATCAAATCATAACACTAAAATTATTAATGGACATCTACAAAAGACGACAGAACAAATGATTATCAGTTTCGTAGACTTTCGGAAAGGTTATGATTGCATTCACCGACCTTCAGTATTAAAATATTAAGAAATTTTTGATTACGTCCTAAATTAGTTAAAATGATAAGCTTAACGTTAACAAATACTAAATCAAAGGTGAGGTTTAGAGGAGAATTATCCGAATCATTCACAATCAGAACAGGAATAATACAAGATGATGTATTATCACCACTTTAGCTTCATTGTACTCTGGAATACTTGATGAGAGAACGGTATAAAGAGAATAACAAAAATATAAAAATTGGATACATTAAATATGAAATAATCCTGAATTGATTAGGATTTGCAGATGAGCTGGCACTACTATCTAATAACCTTAATGAAACTCGGAATCAAATCCTAAGTCACCAAATTATTGCTGAAAGAATAGGATTAACAATTTCATTTGAAAAAGCTAAAATAATGACAATAGATCCCCTTTTAATAAGCAGTGTTCTGATATATGCTAATGAAATAGAAATTGTAAAACAATTTAAATACCTTGGCGAAAGTATAACATACAATTTAAATTAAATCTTGAAGAGAGAGAAAGAATAAATTATCCAGAGCCCAAAAAGTAACCAGAAATACATACAACAAGAAATATCTGTCAATAAATACAAAATTGAAACATTATAAGACTGTAGTCCAAACTGAAGTAACTCATGGAAGTGAAACATTATCTAAACTAAGGTAAAAGAATAACATAGACAAAATTTTAAAAATACAATGAAGAATAGTAAGAACATGCATTAATAAGAAGTACCAAAAAGAAGGAGAATGGCTTATCATCCCAAATGCAGCAGTATGTCTAGAAATAGAACCTATAACGGATTTCATAGAAAATAATCATTCTTTGGTCATCTGTTGAGAACCTCAAGACAGGTTAATGCGCAGAATTTTGGAGAAGCTTTGGAAACAAAAACAATAAGCTGTCTGGATAAAATAAGTAAAAGAAGACATGAACGAATTAGACATAACACTGGAGGATTTAAAGAATAAATCAAACAAAGTAAATAAATTGAAAAATAGTAAAATTAGATTCCTACCAAAAATTGATAAAATAGGAACAACTAAAAGGGTATTTTCAAAAGAAGAACGGAAAAGATCAGATATAATAAAGAAATACTGGAAGAAAAGAAAGGAAAAAAACATAAAATGTCATAGGAAATCGGAGAGAAACTGACTACAGAGGTCCAGTGCGGGCTTAAAAGCGCAATAATAATAATAATAATAATAATAATAATAATAATAATAATAATAATAATAATAAACCTTTTCCCAAAACTTCCTCACCTGTACTTATAACAGATTATCGGCCTGTCGCATATTTTCGTCTCTTTCCAAGCCTCTTGAACGCTTAGTACACGTGAAATTATTTAAATAAATACAAACTATTTCACCCTTTACAGTCGGGTTTCTAAAAGGTACACAGTACGGCCACTGCCCTGCTGAAGGTTACAGACGACATGAGACGTGCTATGGACAAAAATCAGGTGACGTTATTTACAGTTTTTGATTTTAGCAACTCCTGTGACACAGTAAATAGAGAAGTACTTGTTGCTAAATTGAAATCACTTCACCTTGGACAGACAGCTGTGGAATTCTTTCTGTCATATCTTACCGAACGCAAACAACACGTACACGTTATCTAAATGGGTAATGAAATATTGAGGAGTACCACAAGCCGCAGTACTTGAACCAGTTCTTTGTTGTCTATAATAATGATATCTCAACACGGCTAAGACATACAGGCTTCGGCAGCCGACACAATTCCTATCCT
Source organism: Anabrus simplex (assembly GCF_040414725.1). Taxonomy (NCBI): domain Eukaryota; kingdom Metazoa; phylum Arthropoda; class Insecta; order Orthoptera; family Tettigoniidae; genus Anabrus; species Anabrus simplex. The sequence continues at coordinate 184,296,045 of NC_090267.1, forward strand.
CGCCCCTAGATGGGGGCTTCATTCATTCCATTCCTGACCCGGTCGAATGGCTGGAAAGAGGCTGTAGATTTCCATATTCATTTATGAGGAGGTGCCGGTTCGAATCCCAGTCAACGTGGAAATTTAGCGGCACCTGGTTAATTCCTGTAGCTTGTGGACTGAATGCAGTGTTTGCCTTAATTGGCACTTTTTTTTTATTTCATACGCAACCAGTAGTCCTACACACATGTAATATATTATACAGGACCTCCAACCAATAACATATGGTCGAATTTAGCAAGGGCATCCAATCGTAAATCTCGTCATATTCACATACGCGAAACATATCATACACACGTGACGCCACCAAGACGTGGGGAAAGCGTCGTAGGAAAAACAAGATATTTATTATCGAAAGGACGAGGAAGACGTGATGTTGGCCGTGATCATTGTTTTAAGAGAAAGTACAACTTGGCAGCCACACCCTCTTAACTCTAATGAGAGGAAATTATCTAGAAAAATGACTGTTCCCCCGAAGAAAAGAAAGGGAATCATGAACTTCCCAGACTTCATAGCATCAAGACTGGAAGAGAAAATGGGGTGACCAAGGGAGGTCAAATCGGAAATTTAGTAAATTCATTTTCGTCGAATTCTAGCTGAACTGGGATATATTTCCCAAATCACTAGGATAGTACACAGCATTGATCTTCTTCCGAAGTGGGATATACTCCTTATACTATTATATGAGGAAACGGTAGGCAACTTATTTCCTTGATGTCAAACTGTTCTTATTTCCGAAGTGTCTTAAATCCACATTACAGTGAATGTCTTGTTGTGAAGTTCGGTAAATCCAATAAGTATCAGATTATAACGATAATAAGTTTCGAGTTAAACTCTTGGCTTTAAGAAACTGAATGTTTCAGATTTAGTTTCGGCTCTGAAGCTCAAATTTTATACACCGTGAATCTACATAAGAGTATTGTCTGTACATTGTTCGGTATTAAGAAATAATGACATTTCCTTATCGGTCTTGTCCACAGTCACAAGGAAATGCACTTATTCACTTGTCTGTCTGTCTGTCTGTCTGTCTGTCTGTCTGTCTGTCTGTCTGTCTGTCTGTCTGTCTGTCTGTCTGTCTGTCTGTCTGTCTGTCTGTCTGTCTGTCTGTCTGTCTGTCTGTCTGTCTGTCTGTCTGTCTGTCTGTCTGTCTGTCTGTCTGTCTGTCTGTCTGTCTGTCTGTCTGTCTGTCTGTGCACTCATCACGAGAAACTGGCTGGATAGAATTTAATGAGAATCGACATGTAAAGTCGGGGAATAAGGCACTACAGTCTAGGTCAGTGGTATTCAAGTGTGGTACGCGTACCACTAGGGGTGCGCGGGGTCGTCTCAAGGGGTACGAAGATTCGTCGTAGCGTCTGTTTTCAGAAAAAGTTGAATCTGCTCATTTTCAATAAAACGTTTTGATGTAGTGTTTTTGTCTCCCACTACACAGAGTCCTCTTTCCGAACTATTCATTCTAAAATATGTGTCAGTTTATACCTCCCATTGACTAGGTATGTAAAATGCTTACTCATGCTGCAGTGCTCTTTTTAATATTTTCTTTTGAAATCACTCATTCACTTTATTTTTTCAGTAGCAGTAGGCTTAAATACAGTACAATAATAATTCTTCTTCTTTATCTTTTTACCCTCCAGGGTCGGTTCTTCCCTCGGACTCAGCGAGGAATCCCACCTCTACCGCCTCAAGGGCAGTGTCCTGGAGCTTCAGACTCTGGGTCGGGATACAACTGGGGAGGATGACTAGTACGTCGCCCAGGCGGCCTCACCTGCTATGCTGAACAGGGGCCTTACGGGGGGGGGGGGGAAGATTGGATGGGACAGGCAAGGAAGAGGGAAGGAAGCGGCCGTGGCCTGGAGTTAGGTACCATCCCGGCATTTGCCTGGAGGAGAAGTGGGGAAACCACGGAAAACCTCTTCCAGGATAGCTGAGGTGGGAATCGAACCCACCTCTGCTCAGTTGACCTCCCGAGACTGAGTGGACCCCGTTCCAGTCCTCGTACCACTTTTCAAATTTTGTGGCAGAGCCGGGAATCAAACCCGGGCCTCCGGGGGTGGCAGCTAATCACACTAACGACTACACCGCCGAGGCGGACCAATAGTAATTCTTGCATTAATAATTCCACTCACTAGAAAATCACGTTCTTCCATCTGCCTTGTGAAGGCTTGCCACGTTGCCTGAGAAAGGAGCAGAAGACTCGAATGGTCTAATAATTGAGGCATCGTTAAGCAATGAATATGCCAGGAACAGTTTTTTAATTGCTTGCTTATCTGTTTCGTCTTCAAGTGTAAACTTCACTCCGAAGGAGTTGCCATGTTTCCTTTGCCCAGCGACGATTTATATACAATACATTACTGTTATTGTTGGGGAACAGAACGGTGTAGTGGCTTACTTGCTTGCCTGTCATCTCGGCGACCGTGGTTTGATTCCTGGTGCTGCTGGGATGGGATTTTTAGTAGAAAAATCCTGTGGTACCAGAAAGGGCATGTGATCTTAAATCCCCCGCCACATTTCTTTCATGCTTCAGTGCCTGCAGGTATCCTCAGCAAGCGGGATAAGCTGCGGAAGGTGATGACGGTGATGGTGATGATGATTACAGTTAATATTATATGGCATCCAACAACAATAAATTGTTATTTCTAGTATAATAGCAGTATACTCGTACTTCGGGGTACGAAGGAAAAACAACTGGACTTTTGGGGGTATGCCCACAATAAAGTTTGAATACCACTGATCGAAGCTATAAGTAATTTTATTCACTCTGAGTGAAATGTTAATGCAGAGGAAGGCCTAAAATGTAATTCTCAAAAACTATGATTTTAGTGGTCCTCCCGATAAATACTACATAACTAAAGCTATATAGAATTATGAAGAACCGTAAAGGATGAAATGCTCTCTCGTTGGAATGAACTGTGGTTAGCAAGTAAAAATGGCTCAGTAACCAAAGACTTGTTTTTCTCCAAATGTATATAGTAGGCTGGGATGTAAATATATAGTGTGCAACTTCCATTTAACTCAAGTGCTATCAAGTCATGGTAAATTCAATGCTTACTTCGAGCGATTCAAAATTCCAACACAAAATGGCTCACTGTGCTTCTGCACTGAAGACATTCAAACTGTAGAACACATTCTGTTCAACTGTCCTGCTTTTGATAGAGCACGTTTCGAACTTAAGGTGCATTTGTTAACTTGCAGTTGCTATTTTGAAAAACCACTAAATTTCATATTTTATAAAAAATGCACTTCTCAATTTTCAGAATTTATTGACTATGTATTTAAACATATATAATTTGATACTGTCTGCTTATTAACTGCTTAAGATATGTATTGTGTATATTATGATCTGGTATTTTTAAATATTACTACGGTACTCTTAGTATTAAGGACTGTATATATCACACTTTATTTTTCCATTTCTGTTCATGTCTATTTTGCTGTTTATGTATTTTGAATTTTATCAGAGAAATTGTATATTTTGTATAAACTACAACCCTAACATACCTTATGGTAAAATAGGGTTCATAGCACTTTGGAGATTAAATAATAATAATATATAGAATTATGTATTACACATGTTTACCTTATCGGCTATGGTAACAGAGATATTCATAAACATTTTTTGTTGCTAAATCCATGCCAACGCCGAGCCACGGGAAAATGTGTGAACAAAACTGAATGAAATCGGCATGTAAATTCGGGGAGGAAGGCACTACAGTTTAGACTATAAATACTTTTATTCACGCTGGATGAAATGGTAGTGTAGAGGAAGGCGCCTAAAATGTAATTTTTAAATACCTATGTTACTGGTCCTATCGAAAAGTACTGCATAACAAATGTTACAGAAAATACAATATCCGATCATTTAAGTTTTGTCTTATACAGTTTTACCGTACCGACTATGATAACAGAATTAATGAATTTAGACCCTTCTTGTTGCTTAGTCAATATCAATGCCGAGCATTGCTAACACGGAAACATTGTTGAGTTGTGTTAACTGGCAATTGACTTTGTCATGATTGTCTTAAATGCAAAATTGCATAGCCATCGGTTCATATCAACAAGGAGATTTTGAAGATGATTATAAAAATGAGAAAATACTGTAAAGGAAAGATCGCTTGAAGAATACAAGTGGGATTCATGAATGAAAGAAAGAAAGAAAGAAAGGAAGAAGTTCTCCCTTTACATTCGATATCCTAATATCACAGAGTCGGAGGAAAAGACAATGTGAAGGCCTACAATATCGAAAATAAAATTGATCAACAGTAAAACTACTTTGACCTTTGTTTGTTGTGATGAGCTTTGTTTCTATTGCTGCCACTCATCTCCAATAGATGGCATTACTGCTGCGTGCTGCCTGAATATGTTGGCAAGAAGTAGCTGGGGAGTCAGATTTTTTTTTTTTTTTTTTTTTTTGTATGGCATTCTTCAGGTTTATATACGTATGTTCCGATAACTACTTGTACGTGACGCACTGGTTAATCATAGTATCCCTGCTATCTGATCTCTACTATCAGGCGCTGATAGAAATGGAAGTGCGCACACTTTACGAAAAATTGCTTCGTTGTCTGTGGTCGAGTCATTCCACCTCTGGAATGTGGAACTGTTTGAACACCAGCGTAGAACTGTTCGTGAAAAGTGAGAAACTCTGCCGTTTCTCATATGATCGAGCATTTCATATCGGCGCTCTACGGGTAATATCTCGTCTCCCACAATGCTCTTCATATCTATTATCCTCGTTAAGAATGGCCACGCCTCCCAGCTACACACGGATATGCACTCCATCAGAACAACGTTCGTTGTGTTCATTATCCTGTGCTAACGTGTAAAGGAAAATTAACCTTAAATGCATTATACTGTAGGAGTGCGTAAATACTTCATGTAAACATATATTTCTACAGTACGGTACGATAAGGTTATACTGGCATAGGAAAATGAACGCAACGAACATTGTTTTGATGGACTGCATATCCACAAGTACCTGGGAGGCGTGACGAGCCTTAAGGACAATAAAGGTTAGGAAGAACATTGTGGGATACGACGTATTGCCCGTAGAACGAAGATATGATAGAATTGCTTTTAAACGCGACTTTACAATCGGTTGATATTGTATTCTAACAAGAATACTGACGTCACTGTAATGACTTACGTCGAGTTCAGTTTACTATTTGTCTGTGTCTGTTTCAGCATCACGGGAAAATAGATGGGTCTGTTTTTGATGACATTTCGAATTTCAATTTAGAGTAAGGTCAAGCAGGATCATAGCTGTACGTTGTTCAAAAATTGTAATAATAATAATGTTATTTGCTTTACGTCCCACTAACTACTTTTACGGTCTTCGGAGACGCCGAGGTGCCGAAAATTAGTCCCGCAGGAGTTCTATTACGTACCAGTAAATCTACCGACACGAGGCTGTCGTATTTGAGCACCTTCAAATACCACCGGACTGAGCCAGGATCGAACCTGCGAAGTTGGGGTTAGAAGGCCAGTGCCTCAACCGTCTGAGCCACTCAGCCCGGCCAAAAATTGTCAGCGGTTGGGTATGCTTTAGAAGAGACCTAAAGCAAAAAACTAGATGTATATTTCTTACGATTGGTTTTACACGAAAATAGCTCATGGCTATTATTTGTTCTATACTTATTTCCGATGCAGCCAACAATAATGGAAGTATCAGTGGCAATCGTGTGAAATTTTACCCAAGAGCGGTAACTAACTCTACAGACTGTAAAGAGAGTTGATACGGAGATCGTGCCGGCGATGTTTTAATATTCATCCGCTCGCGCAGACGGCAATTTGTATTATGTCGCACATTTCGTGTCAAAGAGTTGAGAGAAATCTGGGAGGGGCAGGTATTCCTTAATTAGTCACCTCGACGGTAGCAAGCGTTCGATGTCAGTCCGTTCATTCCTTCCCGGCATCTCAGCACAGTCAGAAAACTGACGGTGACCACCAAGCTGTCGTCTTGCGAGCGGAAGTGACAATTATTCTTCTACCTCTCAACAGAATACTAAGTAAATATTTACTTTTTTTCTTAGTATTTCTGAATTATATTTTTCTTTCGATTCACTAGTGTGGCTTAAAGACTTTCCGTGTACATTTTTCTTTGAAATATAACTTTCATTGCTAGAAGGATTATTTAGTTTCTGCTTTTCTCAAAGTGCTTTTTTCTTCGCCGTACGAGTTGGCCGTGCAGTTAGGGGCACGCAGCTGTGAGCTTGCATCCGGGAGATAGTGGATTCGAACCCCACTGTCGGCAGCCGTGAAGATACTTTTCCGTGGTTTCCCATTTTCACACCAGGCAAATGCTGGGGCTGTACCTTAATTAAGGCTACGGCCGCTTCCTTCCCTTTCCTAGGCCTTTACTATTCCATTGTCGCCGTAAGAGGTATATGTGTCGGTGCGACGTAAAACAAAAACTAAAAAAAAAATCCACAAAGTTACATTTTTCTACCTAAGTGCCTTTTTTTTTACCTATAGTGATTTTCTAATTTTGTTATAGGCAGCTGTTTTGCGTTATTATTTTGTATCATACCTATTAGCACTATTTTCTCTTGAAGAGAATATGTAAAAAAGGTAAATATGTAGATTTTAACCTCCTTTCACTTTTATGTATATGCTTTTCTATAAATACCTACGTATTTACCTTTTTGGGTGAAGTATTGGAGAAGAAAAATTTTAAATACAGAAAATGTGTTACCATTTCAGTAACCATAACATATGAATTACCTATTTTATTTTGAAGATTTCTGTGATAAAGACCTAACGTAACAAACTTTTCTGTGAATTTTTTAACAAATAATTTTGTTAAAATGCCCTTGTGAAGTTTTGTCGGAGTAACAGTCCTAATTTTTTTGAAACGTAGCAGGTGAAAATGATAAAAAATGATGGGCGACCAAATTGTACATTTTCCAGTACTTTTTATATTGGCCCATTTCTTGGCTTGCTTTAACACGGGAGGGAAGACATCATTTCAAGATCAGCAATGATGACAAAAATTAAAATGCAAAGGGCCACAGAGAGCAAATTACGTCCCGACAAGCCGCTGACATGGTCAGGTATATCCACTATTGTACCTCAAACTCTGGGGGGAAAATGTGAGGTGGTGGACAAAAGTGTAATCATGCACATACTAAGTGATTGTCCATCAACGACTGGTACTCCAGCTAGTAATAATTATGCAAGTGGATTCGCGTCTTCGTCCCGAGATTGTACAACTCCTTATATACATACCGCCAATGGAGGTGAGTTGCCTGTCCAATTTTAACCGTAGTGTAATGGTTAGCACTATTAGCTGCCGTCCTCGGAGTCTCGGGCTCGATTACCGGTACTGCTAGTAATTTAAGAATGGCGAGAGAGCTGCTATGCGGTACATTTTTCATCGATTAATGGATAAAAAATTTATTTCTTGTAGTCAAGATGCATTGTAAGTAAACCCCTCAACAGCCCTCATGCATATTTCCTCTGATACTTCAATGTTTTATCGTAACTGTAGTGTAATTTGTTATTACATTCTAAAGCAATAAAATCAAGGAAAGTTCTGATTTATTAGTATTTTAATTCATTAATTAATAAACATTTATTTCTTGTAGTTAAGTTGCATTGGAAAAAAACCTTCAACTACGGTCATGCATATTTCCTCGAATGCGTACTGAGAACATATTTCTGTCTTCACTCCTATGCCGTACTGAATTGAAGGTTCCTCTTACTCATATCCAACTCTCTCAGCCCTTTACCTTACGGTAGAACAGTTCTGTTTCCACATGACATTCTTCTTGCCTCCTACGAGATATTGACAAGGTGATCCTCTCGCTTTCAGATAGTATTTCCAGATCTCAGGCATGACAATGGAAAGTTTCTCTCTGTGTGTATTGGTTGAAACTCTGTTTCAAGACTTATTATTTTCCTCCTTCAGTACATTCATCGACAAAAGAAAGAATCACTCATCAAGAAGGGGTAATCCTTTTGCTTCAAAACAAGGTATGCAATTACATCACAAATCCTGTCGAATGAATAGTGTAGTGGCGTGATTAGTTGAACGGTCTTTTTATCGAAGGCCGTATACCTGCTCACAGAGGTTACACATATGCAGAGGAACCTAGTTCCGATTGTAGAAAACTCGTTGACTATTCAACATGCCTCTGCGAAGCAACATATTTTGCTTAGTTATTATAGTTTGAGAAGGAACGTCTTATGAAAATGTACGAGGCTGGATGGTCGTTTCGACGAATCGCCCATTTTGTAGGCCATTCTTACCAGTCAGTTCGTTTATAAACGATTTGTGAGGGCTCGCACACACGGCAAAGGGGCTCAGGACGCACTCGCCTGACCACCAGGAAAGAAGTTCGATCTGATCCAACTGTTATGGTGTCCACCATCCAGATACAGTTGACACCATCTGTACAGGCCCCTCTGCCTGAATCATTCCTAGGTACTCGGCTGAAATAAATTTAGTTTCACAGCGCCAATTACATATCCTGCAATTGGCACCCTCCCACTGTCGTCTCTGTTTACATTGTTGTTGTGAACCTTGACTGCGACGGACTGGAGCCGGATTGTCTCCAGTGATGAATTCGGATTCTCTTTGCGCTCTGACAACAGCCATATTAGTGTCTGGAGGCTTTGTAGTGAGTGCCTCAGTCTCTTCACTGCTGCGACGTGATACACCGCCACCACAGGAGAGGTATCATAAGAATGACTCCGTAAAATTGCTGCACTCCCATGGCTTGTCCGATCACCAGATATATCACCCATCGAACATGTTTGAAACTACCTCGGATGCCAAATTCAGCAACCGAGTTTTCATTATCTGTAAGACAAGACATAGTAGCAAATATGGAAATATATTCCTCGGGGTACCATATACCTGTATACTTCCATGCTAGAGTCCGACCCACAGGGTACTAGAGCCTACCTCCAATTTTTCAGCTTTCCCCAATAAATTATTCTATTATTGTGATTTCGTAATTGCTTCTTTGCATCCGTGTTACAATCACATATATCTAGTTTCACGCGACTCCATCAACTCCTTCTTAGTGCGTGACTATTTATTTCTTTTCACAATGAGTTTATAAAGCGAATTAATAAGTTCGACACCTCTCACAAGAAATGGACGGCTGCTTAATATTGTATGAAATAATATGCGAAGAAATTGATCATATTTTAAGAAACTAAAGTCTGGGTTTGTCTGTAGTCTATGGACTTCAAATGTTATAGTCAACAGGACCACTTACACTCGAAATCATTAATATATCGTGGCCAGAAATATTCATTTCAGGCAAGAAATCAGTACAACCCTCAGAACCACCCAGTACCTGCTTACACACATTCTCTCATTGGTCACATCCATTAGACGCGTTAACACATGCACACATTTGAAGAGTGAGGGGATGTGGAGAAAACGAAGTACGAAGATATCTAGCATGAACGAAACACACGCGGAGGGGAAGGTACTCGCTTCCCCGCCTGCCCACACGTCTCACTGGCTCGACAATGAAGGGAGGAACCACACGGATCCTTCAAGGAAACAGACGTAATGTGTATGTCAACTCATTGAGGGTCAAATTCTCCAGTTTGTTTTTTAGTAATTCGTGTGTGCGAAATCTGGGTGAAATGTTGGCGGTCTCGACTATGACTTCATTTCCAAATGGTATCACGCTTAACCACTGTAAGATAGAATGACCCTCATTTTCGTCAATATAGGCCCTGTTAAATAATAATAATAATAATAATAATAATAATAATAATAATAATAATAATAATAATAATAATAATAATAATAATAATAATAATAATAATAATAGTAATAATAATAATCCTAAAAACCAAAGTAAAAATAACCTGGCATTAAGTAATTATGATAATCATAGACGCAAGGGCGTTCGGAAAACCGTCCGTATAAAGTTATTATCAGCGCTGATCAAACAATTAAATGCCATATATTCGGGTGGGATTACATCGTGCACACTTCGTCGCAGTTAAATTACATTCAATTAATTGTTTTCCTTGGTTAGGGAAAGCTAGTATAGTCAGAATGTTTAACCATAGAAACATCTTAATCAGTTCTCGAAGAAAATGGAGTTGGGAGTGACCTTAGAGTGCGCAACGTCACAAGCCATACCTCCTGGAAGACGAACACATGTGACGTTACCTTGGTTACTTCTCCTTCATTCTCAGGGTTGACCAAAATTTCGCCCAAACGTTACCTGTTTCCTTTTCCACCCAGAATTCTTGTGATCGTGATTGTACAAACACACAAAGGTCACGAATATGTCGAGAAATCTTCAGCTGAGAACGACAACGGGCCGAAAGGACACGTGTAAAATATTAAAAAGCAAACAAGCAAACTCGTGATGCTTATAGACCACTAACTCACTGATCTGCCAAGAAAACTACTGCCGATAAAAATGGCCTGCAAACATTGGAGTGTCAAGTGTTCAGCGTAATGATATTCTCAGGCGTTCATGACCGGTGTGGACATCCTCAGATTCCTGAAATCACATCAAATATGAGAGAAAACTGCCTTGGAGACATACAGAGTAATCATAATGTAATGTATTCAGGGTGTATCGGTGATGGTGTTACAAACTTTCAGAGATGATGGCGGACGGCACATGGATCAATTTGAGATTCAGGAACCGTATTCCGAAAACGTTCGAATCAAAAGTTATTCATAATCAAAGTTTTTTTAATGTCCGTGCGTTCTTAACAGACGCTGGGGTGTAGGAATTCAGTCCCGCAGTAGTTCTTTCACGTGCTGAAAGCCAACGACATGAGGTTGTCGCCTTTAAACATACTTAAAAACCACCGACCTCAGTCGGGTTTCAACCCGTTAACTTTGGATTAATAGACCAACGCCGTATCTACTACACCACTGCGGCCGGCAATCAAAAGTTAAAGTAAGAAGCGGTCTGATACATCTGACTGTAGTTGTACACACATGTGCTAAGAGATCCTTTTCATTCTCGAGAGGTGTCTCACACACAAGGCAAGAATTATGGTTACTGGGCGAGTTGGTCGTGCGGTTAGGGGCGTGCAGCTGTCAGCTTGCATCCGGAAGATAGTGGGTTCGAACCCCTCTGTCGGCAGCCCTGAAGATGGTTTTCTGTGGTTTCCCATTTTCACACCAGGCAAATGCTGGGGGTTGTACCTTAATTAAGGCCACGGCCGCTTTCTTCCATTTCTAGACCTTTCCTATCCCGTCGTCGCCATAAGACCTGTCTGTGTCGGTGCGACGTAAAGTAAATAGTAAAAAAAAGGAAGAATTCTCGCTACTTGCGACGCTGTTCAAACAACACCGGGGATATTCGAACTGGTACGACAAAACTTAATGGGACGATGCCATGGTGAGACCCCAACTAGAGTATGGTTCCAGTGTATGGGACCCTTACCAGGATTACTTGATTCAGGAACTGGAAAAAATCCAAAGAAAAGAAGCTCGATTTGTTCTGGGCGATTTCCGACAAAAGAGTAGTGTTACAAAAATGTTGCAAAGTTTGGGCTGGGAAGACTTGGGAGAAAGGAGACGAACTGCTCGACTAAGTGGTATGTTCCGAGCTGTCAGTGGAGAGGGCATCACTGGCGTGGGAGGACATCAGTAGACGAATAAGTTTGGATGGTGTCTTTAAAAGTAGGAAAGATCACAATATGAAGATAAAATTCAAGAGGACAAATTGGGGCAAATATTCGTTTATAGGAAGGGAAGTTAGGGATTGGAATAACTTAACAAGGGAGATGTTCAATAAATTTCCAATTTCTTTGCAATCATTTAAGAAAAGGCTAGGAAAACAACAGATAGGGAATCTGCCACCTGGGCGACTGCCCTAAATGCAGATAAGTAGTGATTGATTGATTGATTGATTGATTGATTGATTGATTGATTGATTGATTGATTGATTGATTGATTGATTGATTGATTGATTGATTGATTGATTGATTGATTGATTGATTGATTGATTGATTGATTGATTGATTGATTGATTGATTGATTGATTGATTGATTGATTGATTGATTGATTGATTGATTGATTGATTGATTGATTGATTGATTGATTGATTGATTGATACTACAAAAATATGCCTGCAATGACGCAGGGGGACGCCATTTAGAACATTTGTTGTCAATGGAGCAGCTTGTGAAACTTCGGACTTAAATGAGTAGAATTTTGCTTAACATTTGATATCAAATTGATCTATTCACCGTCCCCCATTATCCCTGAAAGTTTGTAGCATCATCACGGATACATCCTGTATAATTTAAAGGGACTTATTCCTTACTGAATTCGACATGGATTAAACCCAGCATACCTCACCGCTGCCTGTCATATGAGATATATTCTCAGGTTGCCACATGAGGCTGAGTCAACCCTATTCCAGCATTAGAAGGACATCCAGAATTTAAAAAGTTTCACCGGCCTGAAATCGAACCTAGTGCTCCGGTTGAGAGGCAGGCATGCTACCCCTACCGTTTCGAAAAAGCCCATAGCCCACCCAAGAAGACTTAAACGCTTGTAAAGTGTGCGTCTTCATATATAACGACGTGCACCACAGCTGTCCTCGAGAGTTGGTAAGGAACGGATGCGGTAGTTTGACATTGTTATTGTTGTATGCAGAATGATTCAAATAGAAGTTCGTGTCCCTGTGGTTGGAATTCCCCGTAAAACTGAACCTCCGAAAGATCATAATATACTCGTATACTAGTAATCCCATAAAAGCACAAATTTGCTTTAGAGTTTACTGCCACATTCTACAACTGGATTCACTCATGTTGCTGCGCCGGATGCTTGCAACGAACCTGACTATATTTCGAATGTCATCGTTATCTGTTCCCTCGTGTTAGTAAAATTTCTTCTTCTTCTTCAAGATGCTCAAATACCATAGCGAAGTGTTGATATATTTAGAAGCATATAAAAGAACTCGTGCTCGTCAACATTCCTTCACCCAGCCATCACCAAAGAATAATAATGTGGTTCTTATTAGCGTTTTCCCGATGGTACATGGTCTTATGTTTTGATATTGTTACGCCACACTCACCAAGGTAAAATGCATCATCTGGTCGTAGATTGACTGTTCTTTTATCTTGATTAATTGTATCCTGCTATCTATGTCTGTTTTCTCAATATCTCGATAGTAAGCTTCCTGAACAACTGTGTTGGATGAAGTTTCCTGGACATATTCATACCAGCGACGGCTGCTTTTCCAGACTTTCTCAGCAATTTGTTGCCGCGCCAATACGCTGCCTGAGGGCGTCCTTCCTAATGTTGTCAAGTGGAGAGATGTCCATCATTCTCCAAAGCATTCTCTTTTCCATGATATGGCACGCGAAAGAATTCCTCTGGAACAAAATCGTACAGCTAATTAGAGGGAGGTAAAATCAATAGAATTATAATAATTATTATTATCCACAAGTCCGCCTCTGTGGTGTAGTGGTTAGCGTGATTAGCTGCCACCCCCGGAGGCCCGGGTTCGATTCCCGGCTCTGCCACGAAATTTGAAAAGTGGTACGAGGGCTGGAACCGGGTCCACTCAGCCTCGGGATGTCAACTGAGTAGCGGTGGGTTCGATTCCCACCTCAGCCATCCTGGAAGTGGTTTTCCGTGGTTTCCCACTTCTCCTCCAGGCGAATGCCGGGATGGTACCTAACTTAAGGCCACGGCCGCTTCCTTCCCTCTTCCTTGCCTATCCCTTCCAATCTTCCCATCCCTCCACAAGGCCCCTGTTCAGCATAGCAGGTGAGGCCGCCTGGGCGAGGTACTGGTCATACTCCCCAGTTGTATCCCCCGACCAAGAGTCTGAAGCTCCAGGACACTGCCCTTGAGGTGGTAGAGGTGGGATCCCTCGCTAAGTCCGAGTGAAAAACCGAACCTGGAGGGTAAACAGATGATGATGATGATGATGATTATTTTCCACAAACCATCACAGACAGGCATTATAATTCTTATGTCATATATACTTAAGTCAAAAACGCTAAATCATGCACATGGTCCTTGGAAGGATTGAAGGTAAAGGTTTCCACAATCGGTAACCTCGGCACCTTGTGCGATAGGCTGGTTAGGTTGACGCCCGGCCGCCTTTGCCTCAAGGTATTAATCTGGTACTCATTTTCGGTGTAGGCTGAGTGAACCTCAAAACCACGGTGCACCAGTGGAAATGGTAATCTAGCTTCTTAAATATTTCGACTTCCTGACGAGGGATCACACTCGTCTTTCCGAGTGAACCGGACACGCCTTTACCATCTCAGCCAGACAGCCCCATATACTTAGGTACAAGAGAATAATAACCAAAATATTCCAAGCCTGTAAAGAAATAACACTGTTAACGAAACAAGCACCCTTGACTTCCCCGGAAGTACCTCAGTATCCTCATTATCTCATCGCAGGAAGTCGATATTTGAGTGACAGGCAAGAATATAATCACTTTAGACACGGTATAGACCTCTAGTGGCACTCTCAGCGTTCATTGTCAGTAATTAACTACTGACTACTACTACTACTACTGTCCGCCAGAGTTGTGCTATTTGCCACTAGATCTCAATGTAATTAGAACATCGAAATTTGTTCAAGGCTTCGAAATAGTGATACCACAGCCCGGCATCACAGGCTATATTATTATTAGTATCATAAGTCTGACTTCGGCAGTCGAAATACTATCTGAGAAGTAACTGGACATTTAGAATGAAATTTTAATATATATTATGAATAAAGGTTACAATTTCCAGGTTTCATATGGCATTTGAGTGGAATCACAGAAGGTATTGCAGCATTTTGCGTGTAGTAGATTGAAGTTGTGCTTTTACGTCTATTGATCTGCCTACTCTTGAGAAAGCTGCATACAGCTGTCCAAAACACTGATGCTAAATTTATTCTTCCTACAGCTGAGTCCGTCTGCATTTCTACAAGTCTAACTTCAGTATAATCAATCCGTTCCACAAACCAGTTTGATTAACTTCATTCATTAACATCATCACACTCTACGCAGTCAATGCTAATGCACGTTAATTGCTCACCTATCAAACTATTCAGAACTCGTTTGTTTCTTGTGCGCAAAATTGCTAATTTGTAAAACCTTGCACTCTCATTGAATGAATAATAGAACCAAGTGAATTTCGTAGAATCTTTTTTGAAATACTGCTTTATTGAATCTTTATAATACAATTTGGCCTAGTTTTCCGTTGCCGAGTTTTATAATCAGTTCACTGAAGTTAAACCTCAATTTTGGGCCATAAAGTAAAATATGTGAAACTGCTGCTCTGTGACACTGAGGAATAACTGCCAGGCACTGTTGGAAGTCAGCACCAAGCAAGATCACTTTTCTGGCGAAAGGAAATTTGTTGTTCATTGTAAATATCTGATGTATTACTGAAAGAGCGTAAGGGGGAGCCATGGTCGCCTCGTCCCATACGATTAACTTAGTCTGCCTCATTTCATTTGCATCGTGATATGCTTATGTTAGCCGTAGAGGACTGAGATTTAGAATCGTCAGTACTCTCTCTTTCCTGTGAACTTTCTACAATTCATATTTCTTCAAAAGTATCGTTTTAGTTTCAGTTGCTTGTCCCAGTAACTGCATATTTTATCTTTGACACTTTTGTTTACACTTTTTGTCTTTCTCGTGGTGTTTTAGTATGTTCTCTCTCGTAATTATCATTGGAGATAATGTATTTTTATACGCCAGAATGGAAAAGGAAAAGATCTATTCACTTCACGGAAATATAGTACGTTTCACTAAACAATTCTGTCATCATTGTATTGTATTGTATTGTATTGTTTTTGTAACATATATCTGCTACCAGTTTCAGTATCTTCCTTAGAATAACGACACTCCTACTGAACTTTTAACTTCATGTGGGCAACCCTTAAAAATTGGTAAATGAAACCAGTTGTATAGGAATTAGGGTTTAAGAGGCAAAAACAAAACTTATGCATATCAATAGAACAGGTAAAAAAAAGTCTCATATTACAAAAATCTGTCATTTGGGAGGATTCATGATTCCAGATACCTTGGTGTGAAAATAATAGAAATAATAACTGGGAAGAAGAAGAATTAAAAAATTAAATTACTTGTAGAATAATGCATGCCATATTTGTTAATTTTCCGTTAAAATATATCAACTTCAAAACTACCAAAACATTGAAGCTTTTTAGACCCTTTCAATCGTCAAGCGTTTCGACCCAGTGTGGCATCCAACTGATGGGCCCACTGCCCTATAGGGGCGAAACTTTGGTAATTTCGCGATGGAAAATTCCTAAAGTTGAATGTTTAAATATTTGCAGTCGATTAAAATTATGATTTCCTTCTAGGAACTTAACTGTCGATTCAAAATTATTGTTCAGAGTCACAATATTCAGGATTTACAGAGCAATTATCCTACCAATGTGGCTCTAAAATCTGGGTCTTACCTAAGAAAATCTATCTATCCCTCACTATGCTTCGAAATAATATTCTCAGGAAAGTCCTAGGACCTCTGAACGAAGGAAACCCTGGAAACTACTCAGCAATGAAGACATACGAAGGAACTACAGTGACTCTGATATAACTGGCAAAATTCGGAGCAGCTGTCTGAGATGGTTAGTACATATTCTGCAAAATATTCTGCCTTCATTGGATTTAGCCAGGTGGGAAGCTACTGTACCTCTCGGAGGAACGAAATTGCAATGAAGAGATCAAACTGTAGAGGATCTTCTGGATGTCGATAGAAAGGGCAACAATCATGGGACCGAAGGAAATGGCGAACATTTTTTGGTGAAGCCGAATACTTTGATGTTTCAAATGGTCATGGTTGTAATTATTATTATTATTATTATTATTATTATTATTATTATTATTATTATTATTATTACAGGAAAAAGGGTGGTTATGGAATAGGCTGGGATTACGTAATTTTTTTTCGTATTTCCAGCTTGCGTTGCATTCTATCGATGATTATCATTACTACAACGACTGAAGGTGATTTGATGTCCTAACATGGCGAGTGAGTTTTAGTGGCATCTGCATTATTTAGAAAGCATCATTTTACCCTGGAAAAACTACTACCGGTTTTGGTTCTATATTATTTTTTTACTTTGTTTCAAGAGAGAATTTTCCAACTTGGAAGTATCATAGAAGGTACTGGTTGGACATTTAAAAAATCTCTAACCGGATTTGACGCATTTAGTTGAGTATGAGAGAAATGAATATGGATGACGGTTGAAGCTGTGGATGGGGGTTATGAACCACTTGACCACTTGATATGTTTGATATTCCATAAGCCCTCCCACGTTTATCTAAGCAATGAAGTACTGGTTTATTTACTTAACAATATTTTAATTTTTACCACCTAATAAGTAATATAAATGATATATAAAATATTGAGTCTGCTGAAATTACTTTTGCGTAATACATCTATAAATTACCTGAAAAAGAAAGCATATGGTAACATTAAGCTGTTAAACTTAAAATGAAGCGACTTCATTAAAATATAATGGCATGTTTAGTTCTTCAATAAACATCATCAGATTCTAACAATTAACAAATCATAAATAAAAAATTTGGTAACATATACATATTACTTATGTTTAGTTCTCTTTAAATAGGAAATTGAAATCTGGAACCTTTCTCTTTTGAGGACAATACTGTTACCAGATGTTTTCTTTTTCAGGTAGATAATAGATTTATTATTCAACGTTAGTTGCGACAGACCGAAGAACCTAGGCAAAACTGAAAAGAAATGGCTTCCACCATAACAAAAATAGAAATGTCTGTAAATGGTTTCAGAGTTCATGACATTGACAGTGCTGAATGCCTATTTTTGTGATATGATTTTTTTCTAATTATGTGAGAGAGGAAATACGGGTGCAATGCAAGCAATTGAATATGCGGGTCCATGAGAACTGTGCTGGATGTGACTTTTGCAAATAGGTTTTGGTGATTTAAGATAATAATTGTAGTATTTCATAAACGCAACCCTGTTCCATAAATCCAACAATTTATCATTTTTATTCTATGTTAATTGTAGTTCATAACTCTCTATTTTAGGGTCAGCAGTTTATTGGATAGGAAATATTGTTACGGTTTCATCCATTAGAAAGTTATTTAACGTCGCATGTCTGTAGAATTCCTAAATGCATAAAAAGAGTATTTCATAACTACCTCCTTTCTTCTTTTATTATTGTTCTGCTCATATCTTAGAAATAATAATCTATCTCACTACATGCTGAAAGTAAGTGTGCAAATCCCTAGAAGTTCGTCTTCTAACTGGAGCAACACAAACTGAATTATTAATGTAAATCCCACATGCCACAAGCCGTACACTTTCACTCCGTTGTTCTCAAGACGACCACAGTGATCGATTTGCTCGCATCTCCCATGTATAGCAGATTCCCACTGACTCGTAGTGGAGGAATGAAGGAATGTATTGGTTACTAGATGAATAAGAAGATGCGAGTCTGAGCACTGCTTACGTATACTAACGAAGCAACTGGTTTGGTTGGACCAGACGAATTTCAATTGAACTTGGTGGGATTAAATAATTTCGTGTGGTTATTTCTAGCCGAGTGCAGCCCTTGTAAGGCAGACCCTCCGATGAGGGTGGGTGGCATCTGCCATGTGTAGGTAACTGCGTGTTATTATGGCGGAGGACAGTGTTATGTGTGGTGCGTGAGTTGCAGGAATGTTGGGGACAGCACAAACACCCAGCCCCTGGGCCATTATAATTAACCAATTAAGGTTAAAATCCCCGACCCAGCCTGGAATTGAACCCGGGTCCCTCCGAACCGAAGGCCAGTACACTACACTTGGTGGGATGGTCAACTACCACAACATAAAAGTAATGCTACAAGTAGGAATTATATATTTCATCTTGATCTGTGGGGGAATTATTATATATTAAAAAATTTCAACTTGTATGTTTGGGATATTCCACTTTTGCACCACTTTAAAATCTTAAGATTTTTTTAGATTACAATAACATTTCTTGGGGGGTACATGTTTCGTTTCCCACGGAAAACATATTCAACCGTGATCTTGAATGATAATTAAAATGTACACAAAAAAACATAGGTAACTAGTCAACTAGGAGGAAAGCAGAGTTGAGCGCTGTAGGAGGCCCGGTGTGAGTCGGCCGTGAGGGGTGTCAGGTCGTTTGGACGCAACCACAAAAGAAAGAATTGCTCTCCATCTTGAACACAATTAGGTCTAGTCCATTTCATCTAGCAAACGATTTCCCCTTTCCATCACATCAAGGCTGAACTTGCATAGCTACACACTACTGTTTTAATTATTTACTAAGAAAAAATAAAAAAAACCCTTATTTTAGGATAGTTTATAAGTGGTTTTCATGGACACATCTTTTACATCAAAAATAAAAAACCCTTATTTTAGGATAGTTTATAAGTGGTTTTCATGGACACATCTTTTACATCAAGAGATACCAAAGAGTGACAACGAAACGAGAAACATTGACTCTGTATACATTTAAACCTCTTATTTAGTCAAGGACAAGTTGATTTAATATTGTGTTTTATACTACGTTACTTATGTTTTTGTGTATATTTTAACTATCATTCAGGATCACGGCTGGAGATGTTTTCCATGGATTACGAAACATGTACCATCAAAAAAATTTATAAATTAATGTTATTGTAATTTACAAATATCGTAAGATGAAAAGTTGTGGAAAGGTGGAATTTCTCACACGTACAAGTTGGAATTTGTTATGTATAACATAGTGAAAGGAGGATATGCACATGTAATGTATGTCAAGGGAATTTCAAAGGAGGATAAGCTCAAGAACTTACAAGAAACGTCTACAACATTCGGAGAAAAAGCTATAGGAAAACGACGAGTGCAAGGTTACGCTTTCACCAAGAAGGAACCTAAACCCTCCCTGGGAAAAACGTGCACACTTGTCAATAATATAACAGCGCGTTTTCGCGAATTGTTGACCTCAAAAAACACAATTGCATCCACTCGGGGGTGAGACTACACATGTGTACCATATGCAGTAATGCGTTTTCATGAAACAAATTAGAGATTAACCTATATAATAATGCTCTTCAGGACCTACTCAGCTGATGAGTTAAACTGAGCACGTGGCTAATTTATTTATTTGTTTAATTAATTTATTTTACATTAATAATAACTTTAATTCTACCGTAAAGTGGTATTTTTATAGTACATTTTTGCTGCGATCTTAATTGGAACGTGGTCAGTTTTTTCTTTGTTATTTGCTTTACGTCGCACCGACTCAGATAGGTCTTATGGCGACGATGGGATAGGAAAGATCTAGGAATAGGAAGGAAGCGGCCGTGGCCTTAATCAAGGTACAGTCCAAGCACTTACCTGGTGTGACAATGAGAAACCACGGAAAACCATCTTCAGGGCTGCCGACAGTGTGGTTCGAACCCACTATCTCCCAGATGCAAGCTCACAGCTGAGCGCCCCTAACCGCACGGCCAACTCGCCCAGTAGAACGTCGTCTATCGAAGGCATCGATTCCACTAAAACTCGGTAGGATGATTAAATAAGACATCAGAACAACGCTGCATGCCTGCCGTTATACCACAAGCTAGTCACAGTATCATAAAATGAGTGCTTCTAATAAGGAAACCGTTATTTCCCTCGTTGGCGCTAGTAAAAAATTAATAATATGCACGTTTATACATAGGCTAGATGACTAACTTCTCATACTATACAGTATAATATTCATTAGCTTCCTTTATAAACGAGACAGAACTATTGAAACACTCATATTTTGATATATTCACATACCGGACGTGTGTAGCGAGTTAAATCATGCCCCCATTGTAAAAGTCTCACTTTCGGTATACCGGTAATGCGTTGTAAGTAACTTTCAAAATAGAACTACGGTATATTTCTAAACTGCATACGCAAAATGTAATAATCAACTAACTGCATCGAGACGCCCAATCGTTTTTCAGCAATTATGAAATAACCGTTAATTTTACGAAACAGTCATTATTACCAATAAATTCAGGATATGTCAATTTTCACCCAAGTTTCATCGAAATATGTCTGGTTCAACCCGAAGAGATCGCATTCACATTGCCACTAGAGAATGTTTTCTCCATACACATTTGACGCCACATTAGCATTTGAACGTCTCTGGCATTTATCTGGTGTATGCAAATAGGAAACCAGAGTATATAATTGTTAAGGCTGACGACGGTGATGACAATCCCGCTATCTGCGATCTAAATATTTGTGACCGCCTCTGCGGTGTAGTGGTTAGTATGATTAGCTGCCACCCCTGGAGGCTCGGGTTCGATTCCCGGCTCTGCCACGAAATTTGAAAAGTGGAAGAGGGTCCACTCAGCCTCGGGAGGTCAAATGAGTAGAGGTGGGTTCGATTCCCAGCTCAGCCATCCTGGAAGTGGTTTTCCGTGGTTTTCCGTGCTTTCCCACTTCTCCTCCAGGCACATGCCGGGATAGTACCTAACTTAAGGCCACGGCCACTTTCTTCCCTCTTCCTTGTCTATCCCTTTCAATCTTCACATCGCCCCGCAAGGCCCCTGTTCAGCATAGCAGGTGAGGCCACCTGGGCGAGGTACTGGTCATTCTCCACAGTTGTATCCCCAGACCCAGTGTCTGAAGCTCCAGGACACTGCCCTTAGGCGGTAGAGGTAGGATACCTCGCTGAGCCCGAGGGGAAAAAACCGACCCTGGTGAGTAAAAATATTAAGAAGAAGAAGAAGTAAATATTTGTTCTTCTATTACATTATATACCTAATCCATTTCATTTTCCAACATGGCTACGTCGTTAGCATAATATTATATCTAGTCTATTTAGATTTACAACATGGCTACGTCGTTGGATTATAAGAATGGAATGGTGGTAGCGTAAAAGGACTTCCACATTAAATAAGAAGCTTATTGCTGAACAACCATCTCAGTTCGGAGACCAGAAAATGATTTCTTATGACCTTTGTTTGGAGTATACTACAGTATGAATGCGAAACCTGGACATTAGGAAAACAGGAGGAAACAAAAATTGAGGCTGCAGAAACAAGTTGGATGGACAAAAATCAATCAATCAATACTGATCTGCATTTAGGGCAGTCGCCCAGGTGGCAGATTCCCTATCTGTTGCTTTCCTAGACTTTTCCTAAATGATTTCAAAGAAATTGGAAATTTATTGAACATCTCCCTTGGTAAGTTATTCCAATCCCTAACTCCCCTTATTATAAATGAATATTTGCCCCAATTTGTCCTCTTGAATTCCAACTTTATCTTCATATTGTGATCTTTAAAGACGCCATTCAAACTTATTCGTCAACTAATGTCATTCCACGCCATCTCTCCGCTGACAGCTCGGAACATACCACTTAGTCGAGCAGCTCTTCTTCTTTCTCTCAATTCTTCCCAACCCAAACATTGCAACATTTTTGTAACGCTACTCTTTTGTCGGAAATCACCCAGAACAAATCGAGCTGCTTTTCTTTGGATTTTTTCCAGTTCTTGAATCAGGTAAACCTGGTGAGGGTCCCATACACTGGAACCATACTCTAGTTGGGGTCTTACCAGAGACTTATATGCCCTCTCTTTTACATCCTTACTACAACCCCTAAACACCCTCATAACCATGTGCAGAGATCTGTACCCTTTATTTACAATCCCATTTATGTGATTACCCCAATGAAGATCTTTCCTTATATTAACACTTAGATACTTACAATGATCCCCAAAAGGAACTTTCACCCCATCAACGCAGTAATTAAAACTGAGAGGACTTTTCCTATTTGTGAAACTCACAACCTGACTTTTAACCCCGTTTATCAACATACCATTGCCTGCTGTCCATCTCACAACATTTTCGAGGTCACGTTGCAGTTGCTCACAATCTTGTAACGTATTTATCACTCTATAGAGAATAACATCATCCGCAAAATGCCTTACCTCCGATTCCACTCCTTTACTCATATCATTTATATATATAAGAAAACATAAAGGTCCAATAATACTGCCTTGAGGAATTCCCCTCTTAATTATTACAGGGTCAGATAAAGCTTTGCCTACTCTAATTCTCTGAGATCTATTTTCTAGAAATATAGCAACCCATTCAGTCACTCTTTTGTCTAGTCCAATTGCACTCATTTTTGCCAGTAGTCTCCCATGATCCACCCTATCAAATGCTTTAGACAGGTCAATCGCGATACAGTCCATTTGACCTCCAGAATCCAAGATATCTGCTATATCTTGCTGGAATCCTACAAGTTGAGCTTCAGTGGAATAACCCTCCCTAAAACCGAATTGCCTTCTATCGAACCAGTTATTAATTTCACAAACATGTCTAATATAATCAGAAAGAATGCCTTCCCAAAGCTTACATACAATGCATGTCAAACTTACTGGCCTGTAATTTTCAGCTTTATGTCTATCACCCTTTCCTTTATACACAGGGGCTACTATAGCAACTCTCCATTCATCTGGTATAGCTCCTCCGACCAAACAATAATCAAATAAGTACTTCAGATATGGTACTATATCCCAACCCATTGTCTTTAGTATATCCCCAGAACTCTGATCAATTCCAGCCGCTTTTCTAGTTTTCAACTTTTGTATCTTATTGTAAATGTCATTGTTATCATATGTAAATTGTATTACCTCTTTGGCCTTAGTCTCCTCCTCTATCTCGACATCATCCTTGTAACCAAAAATCTTTACATACTGCTGACTGAATACTTCTGCCTTTTGAAGATCATCACATACACACTCCCCTTGTTCATTAATTATTCCTGGAATGTCCTTCTTGGAACCTGTTTCTGCCTTAAAATACCTATACATACCCTTCCATTTTTCACTAAAATTCGTATGACTGCCAATTATGCTTGCCATCATGTTATCCTTAGCTGCCTTCCTTGCTACATTCAATTTTCTAGTAAGTTCCTTCAATTTCTTCTTACTTCCACAGCCATTTCTAACTCTATTTCTTTCCAGTCTGCACCTCCTTCTTAGTCTCTGTATTTCTCTATTATAATAAGGTGGGTCTTTACCATTCCTTACCACACTTAATGGTACAAACCTGTTTTCGCATTCCTCAACAATTTCTTTAAACCCATCCCAGAGTCTGTTTACATTTTTATTTACCGTTCTTCACCGATCATAGCTACTTTTTAGACACTGCCTCATGCCTGCTTTATCAGCCATATGGTACTGCCTAACAGTCCTACTTTTAAGACCTTCCTTCCTCTCACATTTATTTTTAACTACCACAAAAACAGCTTCATGATCACTAATACCATCTATTACTTCAGTTTTCCTATAGAGCTCATCTGGTTTTATCAGCACGACATCCAGGATATTTTTCCCTCTGGTTGGTTCCATCACTTTCTGAATCAGCTGTCCTTCCCATATTAACTTATTTGCCATTTGTTGGTCATGCTTCCTGTCGTTCGCATCTCCTTCCCAATTGACATCTGGCAAATTCAGATCTCCCGCTACAATCACATTTCTTTCCATGTCGTTTCCCACATAGCTGACTATCCTATCAAATAATTCCGAATCCGCCTCAGTGCTACCCTTTCCCGATCTGTACACTCCAAATATATCAAGTTGCCTATTATCTTTAGAAATGAGCCTTACACCTAGAATTTCATGTGTCTCATCTTTAACTTTTTCGTAGCTTACTAATTCTTCTTTCACCAGAATGAACACTCCCCCTCCCATCCTTCCTATCCTATCTCTACGATACACACTCCAGTGCCGTGAGAAAATTTCTGCATCCATTATATCATTTCTCAGCCATGATTCAACTCCTATTACAATATCTGGTAAATATACTGTATATCTATTCAATTACTTAATTCTATTCCTTTCCTTACAATACTTTATTCCTTTCCTTAAAAGAAACAAATGACCTTGTTTTAAAGAACTTAAATTAGGATAGGTGTTTATTAAATACGATAAAGAAGAGAAAAACAAAGTTCCTTGGACACATACTGAGACATGACTCTCCTCTCCAAACCATTATTGAAGGTAAAGTACTGGGAAAGAGACCCAGGGGACGACCAAGGATGTCATAGATCAGGAACTCGGTCGGTGAACTGGCAAGTGGTTCATATAGCAAAATGAAGAGGCTAGCAGAAGATCGTCAGAAGTGACTACAGCAACAAGGCATTGCCTTCAGTAGATAATGATGTACGTTGTTGGCTTATTATTATTATTACTATTATTATTATTATTATTATTATTATTATTATTATTATTATTATTATTATTATTATTATTATTACATTGTATGTATGTTCAGTCTTCAGCCCTAAGGCTGGTTGGATCCTCAACAGCTCTGCCATCAGCTGTCATAGATGGCCTAGGCATCACTGAAGAGGCGTACTAGGGAAATGAGGAGTGAGGTAGTTTCCCGTTGCTTTCCTCACCGAGCCAGAAGTTGCTATTACAATCAGTCTGCCAAGCCCACTGAAATGCATGCACCAACTGACCCTATAAGCAACATTTTCACACCATTCATAGCAGGGACTGGCTGCATAAGGAATGGCATTATTAGCATCGCTCATACCTCAGTCACTTTCACATTGTCAAAGTCAAGGATAAGACTAAGACAGATCAATGAAAGTAACAAAATTGCTCTAGCCCATACCAGAAGACATAGTGCACTGTACTACATACTTAATCTGCTACCGTCCAGGGTTGGTTTTTCCCTCGGACTCAGTGAGGGATCCCACCTCTACCGCCTCAAGGGCAGTGTCCTGGAGCGTGAGACATTGGGTCGGTGGATACAACTGGGGAGAATAACCAGTACCTCGCTCAGGCGATCTCACCTGCTAAGCTGCACAGGCGCCTTGTGAGGGGATGGGAAGATTGGAAGGGATAGACAAGGAAGAGGAAAGGAAGCGGCCAAGGCCTCAAGTTAGGTACTATCCAGGCATTTTTCTAGAGGAAAAGTGGGAAACGACGGAAAACCACTTCCAGGATGGCGGAGGTGGGAATCGAACCCACCTCTACTCATTTGACCTCCCGAGGCTGAGTGGACCCTGCTCCAGCCCTCGTACCACTTTTTCAAATTTCGTGGCAGAGCCGGGAATCGAACCCGGGCCTTCGGGGGTGGCAGCTACACTAACCACTACACCACAGAGGCGGGCATTATTATTATTACCACGAAACAATATTTATCTGTGTGAGGAAGAAAGGAAGGAAGGAGCCGGCCCCGTGGTGTAGGGGTAGCGTGCCTGCCTCTTACCCGAAGGCCCCGGGTTCGATTCCCGGTCAGATCAGGGATTTCTACCTGGACCTGAGGACTGTTTCGAGGTCCACTCAGCCTACGTGTTTAGAATTGGGAATCTATATGACGTCGAGATAGCGGCCCCGGTATAGAAAGCCAAGAATAACGACCACACGACACCTCGCAATCTGGAGGCCTTCGGGCTGAGCACCGGCCGCTTGGTAGGTCAAGGCCCTTGAAGGGTTGTAGTGCCATGGGGTTTGGTTTTGGCTTGGTTTGGAAGAAGAAAGGACTTGGACTTCTTTCCCAATATACCGGGTGGTACAGTTGCCCCTATTTTTTTCCAAACATATGCAACCAGCTAGAATTAATGTCAGTCCTATCTTGCGCAATATCTTACAGCAATTTTATGCGCGGTTGGTCCCACAGACATACAGATTTAGACTAGTAATGACCAGCAGAATTCTGAAGTCGGAAGCTTGCGGCCACCGCCATTTTACGTCACTACACTATCCCGGTGCACTAATGTAAAATAGTAGATGAAACGGGAATATTGGACAGGAGATAATTAAGATAATTAGAAGCACATCGAACGGTTAGTTCCGTTATTTTACTGTTAAAAAAGAGAAACACCGGTAAATCAATTTACAAATGCTCAAAAATAGCCAACCTCTTACGTATTTACAAATACAGTGATGACATTACACTAATAAGGCGATAGCCATGCGTGTTGATTGACTTTAGATCTAAAGACTGTGAACTTTACTTCGAAAACATTTTTTTTTTTTTTTTCATACAACTGAACTGTGACTTCGTTAGGTATTTCCCTTCCATGACTGAGCTTAAACCATCACATGTATTCTCTCTGAAGTACATCTCGGTAAGTTTGCACACATAAACAACATGTACCGGGCGGGTTGACCGTACGGTTAGGGGCGCGCTGCAGTGAGCTTGCATTCGGGAGATAGTGGGTTCGAATCTCACTGTCGGCAGAACTGAAGATGGTTTTCCATGGTTTCTCATTTTTACACAAGGTAAATGCTACGGCTGTACCTTAATTAAGGCCACGGCCACTTCCTTCCCATTCCCATCGTCGCCATAAGATCTGTTTGTGTCGGTGCGACGTAAAGCAAAATGAATAAAAAAGGCATATAGGCCTACAGATTACCCCTATTCTTGAAATTAAAAACGAATGGTTAAGGATTTTATTTTTGTACAACAGTCCGCCTTTATGGTCTAGTGGTTAGTGTGATTAGCTGCCACCCCCGGAGGTCCAGGTTCGATCCCCGGCTCTGCCATCCTGGAAGTGGTTTTCCGTGGTTTCCCACTTCTCTTCCAGGCAAATGCCGGAATGGTACCTAACTTAAGGCCACGGCCGCTTCCTTCCGTCTTCCTTGTCTATCCCTTCCAATCCTCCCATCCCACCACAAGGCCCCTGTTCAGCATAGCAGGTGAGGCCACCTGGGCACTGGTCCTCCTCCCCTGTTTTATCCCCCGACCCAAAGTCTCACGCTCCAGGACACTGCCCTTAAGGCGGCAGAGCTGGGATCCCTCGCTGAGTCCCAGGGAAAAACCAACCCTGGAGGGTAACACGATTAAGAAAGGAAGAAAGGAAAGAATAGGTACATACTCTACTCGTAGGAAGTTGTTTCAACTATCTGGGCTTAAGAGAGACATGATTCTTTAGCACGCTGTGGTGTTTGCAGCAAGTTAAACCGGTCTGCACATACGAGTTCAGTACTTGTAACATACAATATCAGTTTCGAAGCGATAGCGTGCATTATTCCATTAGTACAGAGATACGAGACCTGCTCATCGTCGCCTGGAGTGGCTACATAGTACTAATCGCAGCGAGCCTGTGATTTTTTCACGATGGATTCAGAATTCGAATCTAGCTGTAAGCTTTTCGTTTTTATTTTTATACACTTAAGGCATTCGTAGTTAAGGTTTAACTTTCTTAAGTCTCAAAAGTCACTTTTCACCTTTAGAAAGAACGTATATGTACATCAGAAAGGAATAATAACAGGCGACTTTTATATGGCAAATGGCCACAACGAATGCGGGGCACTGCACTTACTATCAGCATTATGACACTCCCATTCAACCAAACAATTGCGCACGTTCGACTCGAAGAACGACTGCACATGAAACAGCACATAGTAATCTTTACATCAAAGTGCAGGCAGGTTCCACCACGCATGCTGCAGCAAGCATGAATGACTCACCTCTACCGTACTCAAATAAGCATTAACGAAGGAGTTGTTCATTTTGAATATTTCCTTCATTAATCGATTGGCCATGCACAAGCCCATTGCACCTCTGTCTGTAATAGCTTATTTTACTACAAATAGCTCTTTTAAGAGCCACTTAGAAATGAACAAAACAGGGTACCTGTAACATGAGAAATGATCATGATCAGCGAGGGATCCCACCTCTACCGCCTCAAGGGCAGTGTCCTTGAGCCTCAGACTCTTGGTCGGGGGATACAACTGGGGAGAATGACCAGTACCTCGCCCAGGCGGCCTCACCTGCTATGCTGAACAGGGGCCTTATGGAGGGATGGGAAGATTGGAAAGGATAGACAAGGAAGAGGGAAGGAAGCGGCCGTGGCCTTAAGTTAGGTACCATCCCGGCATTTGCCTGGAGGAGAAGTGGGAAACCACGGAAAACCACTTCCAGGATGGCTGAGGTGGGAATCGAACCCACCTCTACTCAGTTGACCTCCCGAGGCTGAGTGGACCCCGTTCCAGCCCTCATACCACTTTTCAAATTTTCGTGGCAGAGCCGGGAATCGAACCCGGACCTCCGGGGGTGGCAGCTAATCACGCTAACCACTACATCACAGAGGCGGACACGAAAATTTAACAACGAAATGAAAAATCGTTCTGTATGGTACTCGGATCTCCGACTAACGAGCACCGCTCTCCTCCTCTAACTTCAAGCACGCTCTGCTATCACGAGCTGTCGATTGCCAGCGTTATATCAACACTACTTCTAGTCATTCGTCCATCACATTCTCTGTACATGAACTTTCTGTGATTCAGAATTTTCACGTTTCTTTACAATCATTCGGTATTTTATCGTTAATGCTGTTTCCTTGACACGCATAAAAGAATTATAGAAAGCGTAGTAAGACCAGAGATCGCTGTGAGTAGCCAAGGTCAATGTTTTTAGGTTAGGATTTAATCTGCGGGTTGCGTGAAACTGGGTGAATAGGGGCAGCTGTACCACTCGGTATGTTCTAATTTGTTAGAAACAGGACACACCACAAGAGAGACCATCACGTTACAGTTTATCAGACTTCAAAGGTTCTCCGAATTAAAGATTGTTGACTACATACCAAAAGCCCCATGTATAAAGGAGAAGCAGTAGTAGCAACAAATTTTCAGAGACTATTGTTGTCGTTTCTTGTAAGATCTTAAAGGATCAGAAAAGTGAACTCAGGTCCCTGGACTACGAAGGTGTTCTCAAAAAATTTGGTAGCGTCAAACACCTTACGTCACGATCGTAATAATATTTGCTTATCATATTCTCAGTAAGACTCTACCAAACGTTGGATATTAAAAGAAAACACAGCCTACAAGGTGATTTCCTTCAACGGAATATGTATCCTGAAGGATGGAAGAAGGCAGACAAGTGAAACCACGTTGAAATGGCACTTAACTCTTGAGTAAATCTTCTGTGAGTAATGGAACTCTCTACGCTGGCAAGCTCAAGTTCTTGACATAACTCCTTTCTTTAAGAAGAATGAACAAATGAAAAATTCAAGGGAGAGGCACTCATGCCTTTATCTTCAGCAAACGTAATATTTTCCTTGGCTTCCTGCTCTATGGTAACGCTGTCTTGGAGCTAGCAGACTTATCCAAACAAATCTGAATGGATCGCCTTGCAGTAATGTTATATCGAAAAGTAAGGGCCGTGTAAATATTTGCAAAGAGCTGTAAAACTTACCGACACAAACTCTGAGCAAACTTGTGTGCAGAAGAATCAGCGTCAAACTCTTTACACCTCATCGCATACTCTCTAGTAATTAAATATTTCTTCTCCTGCTTTTTAATACATAAATATGTCTACATTTGAGGCACTGTGAAAGGTATGGTGTGAACTGAACTTCGGACGAATACTCTCTCATTTAATTTTTGAGTAGGGGTTCGTAGAGAACGGCAATGTGAGCACTCTATTGAAGTCATGTTTATTTCCTGTCAATAAGACTTTAGTACTCGGGTTTCAGAAAATACCATTGTAACTCAGGTGAAGTGTGAGACACCCCCATCGTGTACATGAACGCTGTCACCATACAGTTACTTGTTTAGAGATAATATTTATTTAGGCATATAATTACGCAGATTTTATAATAATAACAATCTTGCTTTTGTAGGTTGCAGTTTAGAAAAGTAATGATCATATATAAAAATCTCAACACGTTCAAACAAATATATGAATCCGTATGTCTTATTATGATAAAAAATTACAATGCATAACAAATCAGTACGACACATTATGAAGCACATATCATGTTAACTGTTACAAGCGACAATGAGTTCATAAGTGTACATAGCCACTTCGATCAGTTTGGGGCATCTTTAGTCTGACTCACTGTTACTAAAACAATCTAGCAAAAAAGTGGAATGAGGTGGTCTCTCTCAATCTTAGACTTTCAGCCCGCTTTGGTGGAGGTTGATCTTTTCAACTATTTTTCAGCGTCTCACATCTGAAGTGATAAGAAATATTTATGTAAATACTAGATGACTCGTGTGGAGTATGACGCACGCCATACACATTTTGACGCGTATGGCTGGCGATAACGGTCGGGATCTCTTCCTCGTGATCCAATTTGAAAGTATCGGGATGGAGTAAATACCTGCATCTAGGTTCGATCTGTAGTTACCGAAATTAAGACCACTGAGGTGTGTGACACCCCACATAAGTAATGATCGGATAACAAGCATTGATGGAAACCGAGCAAATACTTTGAGCAAAGCGGCAGGGAGTACGAAGGGTGAACTCAACAATTCTCCTCATGGTTTACGCAGTCTTCCGAGCAGTTCCAAATGCAACCTTCGGCTGGTCAAGTCAGCTCAAGTATCCTGTCTTGAAAACAAATAGAATATACAAAAAATATTGCACGGCTCTTCAATCTCTATACCTTCTGTACAACTAAAGGACGGACGCGAGTTATTGCGACATGTCCCTTTTCAAGGAGCAAGTTCCTTTTCGATATTATTGATATCGAAATTAATGTAACACAGGTACAAGGAAAAAAGAAAGATGACAGTGATGATGGTATGTTTCAATTCTTTTTGCTATAGAAGAAGATCTGGTTTGAAAAGTCCTGTGTTGTAATTTCTTAATTTGTTCATTATAGATATTCACTCCTTGAAAATATTAAACGCGTTGGGGTAGGCTGTGTCATAAATGAAACTCAATTTACAATGCAATCGGAAGGACGAGTTCTTAGGACAGAAATCTGTTTGACGTACAAGGAAGGAAAATATTGAACATAAAATCAAATTGCATCAATATTTTACGTTAAATACTGTCGTTGAGCCTCAGTGAGTTTCTCTGTGACACTGAATATGATGATGACGCAACGGCGTCGTGGGTTTGACTTAGCGGCGCGTCACTACTAATTTCATCGTCACATAATATTTGATCAGGTGGAGACACCTTAGCAATGCTTTCACCGCCGTGTTTGTCTTGCCAAACGCTCCTCATAGTGTGTAATTTAATTGGCAAGGGTTGAATGGTTACATATAGTTACGGTGTCCGCCATTATATTATAAGGCCTTAGAAGAAGCAAGTTAACTTGGCCATGGACGCAAGTGACGTCACCGATTTATAGCTCGCTGCAACCAGTCCGGAACGAGCCTAGCACGCAAGGCCAGCCCTCTCTGTCACTACTCCGTTATCTCACTGGAGGTCTTCCGTCTGTGGGAGGTGGGGAAGTCGACATACAAGATCTGGAAATTGAATCCAGATCATTCTGATACGAGAGGACTCTAAGGCCCCCTCATTTCGCGAAGTGTCTGGAAGGGTCAGCCTTCCTATTTAAAGCAGGCCAGATGAGCTCCAGTGGAGGACTGTACTTTCACAATGAATGTGAACAACAGGAAAGACAATTTTCTATTCAAACTTCCGCAGACATTGATTAGGACTAATGTCTCCAACCGTCCAGGTATAAAATAATGGTGAAAACACCTGACCTAACATGTCCTGAATAACAAGAACGTAGCTTGCTGTATAGAATCGATGGCTTCTCACTTATCTACCGTGGCCAGCATGCAATCGGTCTTCAATTAAATGTGCTTAAATGCAAGGTACCTGAACTAGTAGATTTAATTTAACCTTACGCAACATGCGTATGAACTAAGATCCCTGTTCCTATGCCTATTGTACGCAATTCATAGGATTATTATTATTGTTATTATTACTATTATTATTATTATTATTATTATTATTATTATTATCATTTTCTGTATTCGAGATCCCAATAGCAAGTCCGTTCAGATATCTTGGTACATCTATCTAACAAGATGGTGGACTGGACGAGGATGCGGTCGGGATGGTTAAAATGTAGAAAGACATCGAATGTACTGTGCGACAAAGAGATACCAAAAAAAAAAATATAGTGAAAGGTACACAAGGCCGTGGTGAGACGAGCAATGATATATGGGATCGAAACTTGGCAATTAACAAAGAGATGGGTGGAAGAACTGAGCGTGGCAGAAATTCGAATAGTGAGGTGGGAAAGTGGACATACAAGGTTAGACGAAATGAGAAATGAAGGGATTGATGATGATGATGATGATGATGATGATGGTGATGGTGGTGGTGGTGATGATGATGATGATGGTGATGATGGTGGTGGTGATGATGATGATGATGTTGGTGATGACGATGATGGTGATGATGATGGTGGTCATGATGGTGATGATGGTGATGATGATGATGGTGATGGTGATGATGGTGATGGTGATGGTGATGATGATGATGACGACGATGGTGATGGTGATGGTGATGATGGTGCTGATTATGATGGTGATGATGATGATGGTGATGGTGATGGTGATGATGATGGTGATGGTGATGGTGATGATGATGATGATTGTTGTTTAAAGGGGTCTAGGTCATCGGCTCCAAATGAAAGGATTAGGATAAAACGTGGTGCAAGTTTCTGAGGAAGTCATAGAAGTTGGGCTCAGAGAAGAGATGAAGATTATGTGGGCAATAAGATAATTGAACTGTATCCACCAGGGAAAAGGAGTCGAGGACGACCCACAAGGTGATGGATGGACAGCATTCAAGAAAGCATGAAACAATTGGAGCTTGTGAAGGAGATGGTTTAGGATAGAACAAAGTAGAGGGGAAATATCGGCATCAGCGACCTTGCGGCTAATCATTCAGAAGAAGAACATTATTATTGTTATTATTATTATTATTATTATTATTATTATTATTATTATTATTATTATTATTATTATTTAAATTTCATCACAGGGCAATATTCGTATGGCCATGCAAACTTCGTTTACTAGATATTATATGAGTGATCAAGTCAAGCAATGTATTGTAGAGGTCGAGCTACCCCGAATTTTTTTAAAAATCAAACCCTAATACAGTAAAGAGTAATGACATTCAGAGCATGACTAGTGCATCTGAGTGTTGTGAAAGGTGCTGCTCATAGGGTCAGTCGTGCTGCAATAGTACTTTCTGACCCAGTGAGGAAAGCAATGACAAACTACCTCACTCCTCATCTTGCCTAGTACGCCTCATTTTGGTGCTGCCATTGGTTTTGGGGGATTCCTTATAACCGCATAACCATTGGTGGTGCTATTTGAGGATCCAACCAGCCTCTGGGCTGATGACCTAACAGACAGACAGAATACAGTAAAATATTTCACCCTTCGTCCTTCTCAAATGGAACTTTGTGTTTTATTTGCTGGCTGGTCAGTGCCATGCTGCATACGTTTATGGCGACGTTAGTATGGGAAAACGCTAGGACAAGGTAATATTCATCTATTGTAAAAATAGGATCCGACAGACAATCATCCTCTGGCATCCCATGATGGGCTTCAAACTCATTCACTTCCGAAGGCTAGCTTACAGCTGCACGATCGTATCGAGTAACCAACTGACTCAGCAAAAATGAACATTCCTCGTCTCCGCAGCTGAAAGTGGCTTGTAGAGATATTATGTCTGAGAATGCAGGTCATTCTTTACGAAGCATTTTGCCATAATTTTCTTGGAAAGAAGAATTTAGAGCAGTTCATTCTTCTGACGGGCTTCACTTGAAGACATCAAATGAAGACCTTCGTTTGTGATGAGAAAGTGTATTTTGTATTTTATTCTGTGGAAAGGAAAGGTTACTAAGCTTTAACATACTCGTATATTACTTTATGAATCATTAATTAACTTCAAATTTAAGTGGCCGGAATGGCTCAGATGGTGGAGCGCCAGTCTTCTGTGACCAGTTTAGCAGGTTCGAACCCAGCTGATCCCAGTGGAATTTCAATGTGTTCAAACACGCCATTATCGTATGAGTAGATTTACCGGCACGTGAAAGAACTTGTGCATGACAGACTTCCGACACCTTGGTGTCTTCAAAGTCTACAAGTACTTATAGGGACGGAAAACTGACAATATCACTATTAAGTAGCTGGAAGTGTTACGACGAACTCGACAATTGAGTAATGGTAGATCAATTGTGATAATATCCCCTTTATTTCCTTACACATAATGTAGTGTTTTTCTTATATCTTCACCTTCTTTGCCCTCAGGGAACTGTCTTCTAATAGAGTGAAACTCTACCAAGTCTATAGTCATAATGCTTTATTCATCTAGATACTGCATACAAGTAATTAATAATTCAATAACGGTATCAGTACCAAGCAAGTTGGCTGCGTGGTTTGGGTCATGTAGCTGTGAGCTTTACTTCGGCAGGTCTCAATATTATTTATCCTTGGCTTCCTATTTTCACACCAGGCAAGTGCTGGGGACGTACCTTTATCAACTCTATGACCACCAGGTTTCCCTTTCTCGTAGCTGAGGAGCCGAAAATTTCCATTGCTTTAATGTGATGTTGAACTACTAGCATAAAAACTAACCATATTCAAATTTAATAAGTTTAAATGATATTAACTTATTAAATCCCAGTGACCTATTTGGAAGATCTTTTTCCAAATAAAGTCGAAGTCTAATTTAATAAAAATCAATACCGAATCGTTTGAAGTAAGATATGAAGTTTTCTTCGCGTACGTTGGTGGGGGTGATTATTTTTAAGAGGAAGTAGAACTGGGTAGACATTCTTTCTTTACACTAATCATCGGGAAAATGGAAGAGGTCCGAAATTTCAAGGGTTAAATTATCCGCGAAAGGAATGGAAGGGCCATGAATGGCGTCAAAATGGAAGACGACTTAGACCTTGCAAACCAAATACTATAGAGATTGGAAGAGGACAAGAATTGAGGTCAGAAGAGGAAAACGAAAGGGAGAAGCTTGCCACAAGTAAGTTGAAGCAATGCGAGGCTAAGCTAGGGACTCCGTGGTCACCAGTCCACGTTCCCAAGTGAAGACCCTCTTTATCGTCCCTCCTTACAACAGGTGCCCGATACCGTGGGAGTATATACTGTCCAACACACAGGATGAAATAAAGTCGGTATTTATAATCGTTTTAACAGGATGACGTATTTACAGTATATTGCTACACCATTGGTACTCTGAGCAGCACTAACTCTGTTATTGTGTTCACGTACACTTTAAAGATTTATCATATAAAATTATCATATAAATAGTTTATTTAAACCAAATCGTTTCTGCCTTTGCCATGTATGATAGTGTCTTCAAAACAAACATTTTCTTTTTGATAGCAATTGATACGGATTATTGTCATCATCAGCATCATCATCATCATCATCATTTAAAGCTCCACGCATTAACGCTTATTTCTAGAGTTCTAACGTGCGAATTTACGAATTACGATGGCATTCGAAAGCTTCGGCTGAATGGTGTCCAAAAATAGTGGCAAAACCTGGCGAGTGTCTCCGGAATCCCCACAAGAAAAAGTCGAAAAATCTCGAACTCCTATACTAATTAAGTTGGGCACTCTTTTATTCGATTCCCTGGCCCATAAAACTAGAAACTATTTGTATCGGAACGTAAATTACCGGTACCTAAACTTTACTACATATTTTAAAAATCGATAATGCCTGATTCGAAAAAAGCTACTGAAAAGAGATCTGTGTGTTATTAGATGGCAGCGGAACCGAGCATCTCGAAGGGCATGCCAAGTGATATAACATCAGATATTTGTAACGTAACACCACATCACAGGTATCGGGAGCATTATAGCAGTATAGTTTGAACTCTGCCTTGAGGAGGATGCGATTTAAGGACTTAAGAAAGAATAAGATGCTAATAAAGGAATAAAAATAATGGACATCACTTTTGAAAATTGGAATGGAAAATGGATTAAAAATTAATTCACACCTCTTTCGTATACGAAAAACCTATGACCACTTGCGCATTTTCGGTTTTTAGTTACAGAACTTCTCAAGGATATTTTTCACAGAGCTCGCGGTATTTTTGCATAAACGGGATTTATTGCTTTTATTAAGTAAAATACGTATGTTTCTATAACGTTCGTCTCCTTGGCTGAATGGTCAGTGTACTGGTCTTGCCTTCAGTTCAGATTGCCCTTGGTTTGATTCCCGCCGAGCTGAGAGATTTTAGCTGCGTCAATTACGCGTACTCAGGGAGGCTCGACCGGCTTGTTACGGAATATAGTACCAGACAGCAGTCTGGGATGGAAGCCTCGGTTGTAGCGGTGCTTTTGGTCATCGGATGCGTGGAAATGAACCCTGGATCCGGTTCTACTTGTGCAGTTGGGTGGTAAGAAATATAAAAGATCAAATGAATCTTCAAGGAGACTTGCCAAGCAGAACAGGTCAGTGAGCTTCTACGGGAGCAAGTGAGTTAAGAGAATCAAAAGGTTGCATAAAAGAGGATCTAAAGAGGGTAACAGAGATAATCATGTATTTGAACAACAAAGAAACAGCAAGTTTAAAGGACAAGGTAAGGTGAAGAAAATAAAATGGGGATAAAGGAATTGAGGTGGCAAGAGAGAAAGCTCCAGCAGGAAACCCGTAAGAAGAAACATCATTATATACGGGTTAACGGACAAAGCCCTGGAAGATTTAAAAGATAAAGTAATAGTTCCAATAAATGAAAGTTTGAAGATCACTTGTAGTGAAGCCCATTTTGACGAGATTCAGCGGCTGGAGAAGTTAATAGGTAAGCGATCAGTGAAAGTGAGATTTGCAGCACTCAATGGCGAAGAAGATCTTGGACAGTACACGCCACTTGAAATGTGGAAAAGTATGGATAAAGCACGAGATAAAGAGATACGGCATTAGGAACCAGAAATCGCTTCGATTTAATCTGACAAAGGCTAGGCATTCCGGATTCTGGGGAAACCAATTAGTGGTCGGTGAAGTGAAGTGGAGACGATCATGCTCAGTAAATCTCATGAAGGAGATGGACAGCGCCTACAGAACGACTGCCGATATGGAATGCGAGTGCACGGGCTGCCTGAAGCGCGCGAATCAGCTGGAAATGCACAGCACGAGAAAGCGGGCGAAAATTACAGGACGAGGAACATTTTGATTCGGAGTCCGTCAGCAAGGAGAGCAGCCATGGTCATCTTCAGCTAGGGACGAGTACGGAGACTGTGAGGAAGGACTCAACTCCCAGACGAAGGCGCTTGAGCTTGATAGAATTCTGGCAGTAAAAAAATATATTCCAAATGAGGAAATTTGTGATGGGGAAAGTGTTAGCGCATTAGATGAGATCTTTGTTGAACAGGTAATAACAAGGATTAAAACAAGTAACACCTGCGGTCAGAGTGAAACGCAGTGATAATAGTGTTACGTGCGAGCCCTTTGGTAGCCAATTTTGGTACTTCCTGGCAGGGGCTAGTGAGTCACACGACCAGGAGCTCCCAACCGGTCTGGAGAGCGGGGCCGCCCTTTCCGTGTATTGTTCTCTTCGGCTGATTTCCCCGTGAATTTCTGGAAGGAGCAACGAGAATGCAAATATCCCGGTACACGTCACCCGAGGTATAAAAAAGAGGCTAGCCGCGGACAGTCAGTCAGTGTTAAATTCAGTATGGGACTTACTGGTGAGTCAGTGTTGGACTCAGTGTTGGAGTCGGAATTGAATTCGGTGCATTGGGGTTCGGTGGCTGGACTGAAGGGGTGTAGCAGTGTTGGCTGTCGCTAGTGTCCTATCGGAATCTGAACGAGGAGTGGTTGTTGTCGCGCCGGAGTGTCGAGTGAGTAGCTGGACTGAAGATGACGCACGGAACGGAAACTGTGTAGTGCCGTCGTGGCATCAGCGACTGGAGCAGCTATCGTGAGTGTAATTGGAACAGTGTTAATGGTCATTGTTTTAAGGAGTATAGTACTGCTGTTTGTTGCTGCTGTTGTTGTTGTTGTTGTTGTTGTTGTGCTGTGCGATCAGCAGCCTGTGTTTAAACCTAGCGGTCTGCACGTAGCTGTTGTGTGGGGTGACTGGACTCGTGAGCACAAAAGAAAGGCCTGTCAATCAGGACTACCGTCCCCAAGTAATACCAGCGAGTCGGACCACCTGCTGTGTGAAAAGAAGAGATACTTTTAAATAGGTAGCAATTAGTAAGTGTGGCCGTTCATGTTGGAACAGAATTGTGTGTGCATATATGCGTGTGTGCATTTATTGGGTCATTCTGAAATAAATTAGAGCAACAAAACATACGGCGTTTTATCAGTAACAATAGGTTCTAATAATAGTAGAAGTTCTGTGAGAAATTTAGGGCATTAATATTTTCAAGAACTGATGGGAAACTAGTATGCCCTTCCTTGTGTAGTGAGCTGGATTTCACCGGGAAGTAAGATACGTGTACAAGAATTTACAGTGAGTACCAAGGCAAAAGAAATCAGAGTTTGTAGAGGGAGATATTCGGATGGAATAATGGCTGCTATGATGAGGAAGGAGGTGGAGGATAAAATATACATTGAATCCGAAATAGAGGAAATGATTTGGTTAAGGGCAAAATACTATGAGAAGAGTGAACGAAATTTATGCATTGGTTTCGTCTACAACCCTCCTGAGGCCACTCCGTTTGCGAAATGGACTTTTCTGATGCGTAAACATTAGAAACTAATCGGATACAAAATAGTTTTGAGGACTTTGTTCTGACGGGGGTCTTCAATTCGAGGGTTCCGCACCAGAGACCGTTGTATGACAAAGATGCAGAGGAAACATATTCAAAAGAGAGTAAGTCAAGATAACAAAAAATGGTAAAAAAAACTGTTGCCTAAGAGCATGAAGATCGAGGACTGGGGAGAGTAGTGCCTCAACAAACCACAGGAGGAAATTTAAAGAGAGGTCACTTGTTAATGCTGGAGGAAAGAGGAGCTAGGGAATATTTTATGAAATATTTTGAAGCAGTAACATGTCAAAAATAGTGAAAATTGGAATAAACTCAATGATTGAGAATAATCAAATGGATGGTGATTTAAAACTATTACAAAACACTTTTAAGGTGGCGGGAGATAGGATGCGAGTAAAGGAGGGAGATGGATGGTACAGTGATGATTGCAGGCATAAAAAGTACTAAGTAGTGAGAGCATTAAAGGCATACAGGAAACATGAAGATGACAATCAAATAACAGAATTCTGCCCTAAAAGGAAAGAATGCAGAGAACTGTTGTATATAACAACATTTGAATGGTGGTTATAAAGGGATGATGAACTAGATAGAAATATGAAACATAATAATAATAATAATAATAATAATAATAATAATAATAATAATAATAATAATAATAATAATAATAGACCGTATTGCCATTAGACAACATACAGAAGAAACAGACAAAGTCAAATACATACATAAGTTGCTGTTAAAAAAATATAAATACATCTAAATGGCATTAAACAGAACACTACATATAAAAGTTTTACATACACTGAAAAGTAAAATAGAAGCTTATCATAACACTTTGGGCTATTTGTCTATTAGACAGTGACCGTTGAGTCGATCATAACTACCAGTATCACCTACCTATTAGGAAGGTGCTGACTTTCATATTACCGAGCGAGTTGGCCGTGTGATTAGGGTCGCGCAGCTGTGAGCTTGCATTCGGGAGATAGTGGGGTCGAACCCCACTGTCAGCATCCCTCACGATGCTCTTCGATGGTTTCCCATTTTCACACCACGCAAATGCTGGGGCCACATCATAATTATGGCCACGGCCACTTCCTGCCCACATCTAACCCTTTCCTATCCCATCGTCGCCATAACAGCTATCAGTGTCGGTGCGTCGTAAAGCAAAATTGTAAAAAAAAGAAAAGGCTTTCATATTCTCCCCTTGACAATAGCATTATTTTTTCTTCAATGAAGGTAGGGAAGTGTGAGGTACGATTAAGAGGATATGCAGAGAGCTGCTCGGCAAAATCAAGTAAGTCATGCTAACTGGGCAGAGTACTATAGGGTATTATTGGGTGTTTAAGACAGGTGCAGACCTAAAAGAGGAGGGAATGGAGTACCGCGAGGATTGCGATGTACTGAGTCAACATTAAATAAGGAAATATCGATAGAAGTAGTACGATAGATTTTAAAGAAATATAGGAAAGCCGAGCATTACTAATGAATTTTGGAAGCAAGTAGCAAAGAATAGGTTTATCCTAAAACGTACTGTCAAATTATGTAATAAAATATTTGAAGGGGGGTGAATTTCCAAAATCTTAGCAAGAGGAAGTGAATTGCCCAATCTATAAGAAGAGAGGAGGTAAATCAAACCCAAATAGTTACAGAGGCATAACGTTGCTAGATACCTAAGTGAAATATGCACAGGTTTGCAGGCATAAAGATTATGAAGTGGGTGGAGGGTGGTTCGATCCTGGAGAGACCCCAGTCAGGTTTCAGAGGAAGAATGAGAAGGATGTTTGTGGAGAGAACAATAATGGATAAATGTGTAAAAAAAATGAAAGGAGGAAAATTGAACATCATTGCTATTTACTTAGATAATGCATTGGATTTGATGAGTAGAGGGGCTGTCGTGGCAAAGATGATTAGATCGGTTGAAAACACATTTTCAGAAGTTAAGTGCTTATTTAAAGTTAAGGTGAGTACAGTAATTGGAGAAATATTCTCAAAAGTAGGGTAAAACAGAGATATAAGTTCGCCGCTACACAGTTTTCATTGTTCATAAATTATATATTTCATTCGAAAGGCTTCGGGTCTGGCATTTACCAAGTCTTGAGAGACAGGATATTCCGGTTCACATTTTTGTGGATGACATCCTCCAACTTACACTGACTCATGCCAGCATGCAGGGTAGTATAAATTAAGTGGTAAATTACTGTCAAGATTGAAATTTAAAAGTTAATGCACAAAAAAGTCAATGTAATGGCGTGTAAAAATGGATATAAATTATCACTGAAACATGGTGTATGGGTGAAGCGAAGTTAGAAGTCGTCAAGGAAACAAGATTACGTGGGCATGACGATGAGTGGAGACGCAGAATAGGCAGAACAAATAAATAGAGAAAAACTAAAGGGTATTAGTGCATTGTAAGCTGGCAATATTTTGTTAAAAAGTGCCAAATACTGATTACAGAGCGTATAAAATGTATTTAATGCATTATATATTTAAGGCTAAATATTGTACGGAGCAGAGACTAGGGAGTTGAAGAAAAAGTTTCTAAATTTGATGTAATCACTAGTAAATTTGGTAAAATAATTATGGGTTTACCCAGTTGTACAGCAAACTGTGGAGTAAGAATGAGGCGTGATGATGTATGTCTAAAGGGAGTTATTGATAAAAAGATAATTAAGTAATGGCTAAGACTGAAATTGGGTTCAGTTGGTGAAATGTTAGACATACAGTAGGTTTCCAACACCAAATGAAATATTACAATCAAGGGTACTGGTTGGATGGGGAACGGAACATTCTGGATATGGTGCGAATTGGATACTATTTGGAAAGGAATTGTATATAGCATCAAGAATGTGTAAAAATTTAGTTCTATGAGTTAGGGATATTGAAAAGCAACAAATTGCTTCATAGTGAAAAATTAAAGACACTGGGAGAATTTTGCAATGTAATTGGGAGAATGAGGACAAACGTAGATAACGTGTCAAAAATTAGAGGTATAATGTTGGTTAACGGGGGTACACAAAAATAAAGCATACGCACAAAATAAAGATAATATAAATATTTACTATATTCTAAAGAAATGGGGTTGACACATATTTTAAAAGATTGTTCAGAGACAAGGAAGTAAGAGAAATACTTATGGATGAGAATATGTGCTAAACTGAAAACCAAACTGAGTCGTATACGGTTGTAAAGTTAATGACCAGAGAAGATGCACCAGGGAAGAATTGCAGAATTACTCGACATTATTAAGGACCTGTGGGGAAGAAAATTGATTGGAGGAAACTAATTGATTCATGCATTTATAAACGGAAATGTATCTAAGGCAACCTAGACAATATAACTTTGTTGAATTCTAGAGCAATTAATCACGTAGATTATAGTTATAGCATATAATTAAATCGCCGTCTTATTTATTTATTTTTCATATTTCTTGACAGGCTAATACTAATATACAATTGACATTTGGAAGTGGTATGGAGGGACTAAGGATGACTACTGCGGTGATCTTCATTTCGGGGGTCACGTTGCCAATTCTATTTTGGTTATTACTTTAAAACTGATTTCTTGATATTTTATTCTTTATTTTTCATTCTACTGCATGTTTTCCAACAATACTAAGTTATATGGTAAAAATTGTTGTTAAAATTGCATGTATCAAAACAAACGATTACAATAAACAACATATTTTACTTGCCAATAAATCCACCGACACGGGCTGACGTATTTGAGCACTTTCAAACACCACCAGACTGAGCAAAGATAGAACCTCCGTAGTTGGGCTCAGCAGGCCAGAGCTCTACTGTCTGAGCTACTAAGCCGGGGCTGTGCCTTTACTAAGGCTACGGTCATTTCCTTCTCAGTCCTAACCCTTATCCATCCCGTCGCCGCCATGAGACCTGTCTGTGTCGGTGCGACGTAAATCGAAGGGCAAATATAAAAAATATATAACATTTCTGGGGAGTAGGGTTAATAATAATCGACTCAAATTTCCAAGAAAGGAATAAAATGTAATGAAAAGTAAATTATAAATTACTCTAACGGTTCATCTGAAACAATATTATTAATTTCTTCTTATGACAGAGTAGCGCTTAGTGAGTCACCTCTTGACGGATTGAAGTATGGAACTCCACGCATGGAGAATTTTATCTAGTACATGGAGAAGAAGCACCAACGAGGATAAACTAATTCATATTTTTGTTGAAATTGATCCTTTCACAGCTCAGGTTAATTGACATGATATACACCGTATCCTGTGTGTCTGCCGTGTGAAAGACGTAAAATATAGGGA
Source organism: Anabrus simplex (assembly GCF_040414725.1). NCBI lineage: Eukaryota > Metazoa > Arthropoda > Insecta > Orthoptera > Tettigoniidae > Anabrus > Anabrus simplex. Next base: position 184,339,734 of record NC_090267.1, read on the forward strand.
AATTTTACGTTTCGCTAAGGCTAAATGGCTATGGCGTCCTTTGAAGAGAAACTTGACTGACTACAACTACGAAATTTCTAACAATGCTGAAAGCTTTGAAATTATTTCACCGTTGTTCTATTGGTAAAATGATACTCCCGTCCTTCACCAGATGGCTCACTATGCGCTACTATGTTGTCAGTAAGTATGTATGTGTTGCACCCATAAGCGAATGTGCATAATAGATGCATAAATTAAATGTTTAATAATTCGCATATGGGAATACTGCAGAAGGCTGGGAAAAGCTTGCAGTCTCACAAAGCAACAGTCAGGCGCCGTTCAGACTGAAAATATATCCACAGAATATGTCTTAAGGCACGAACAGGAAGTAGCTAGCCTGAGTGGTACGTTCAATTATGTTTATGATGCCGACGAGAAGTGGAAACTTTCTATCCAGTTCCCACGTGAATCCGCACATCAGAATTTGCCCTACCCAGAGGTGCGAGTGAGAGACGAATAATGCCCGTCATCCCTTGGCAGAAAATGGAAGAATCCAAGCTACTAAGAGCGCGAACGTCTCAGCCAATCACAAAATTGCTAATTTTAATGCCTTGTCATAGCGGGAATCTACAGCTAGTATTTCGCGATTTGGTGCCCGAAGTAGCTGTGAAAGATTGTGTCCTGACTTCCAAACAATATTTGAGGATTTATCAGTGCAAACGTGTGGTTAATCAGTGGTTAAATAAGAAATTTTCAATTATACATGGAAGAGTGGTATCGCCCAGGAAATGAACAGTCATGGCGGGAAGGCGCCATACCCTTGCAGAAAACAGAGCCAGTGACGCGCGCCGTTGTATAAATTAACCTGTGATCGTTTCTCATAACGCAATGTAACACGTAAATCGGACCAAAATTAGGAATGTTTAGAACACATTTCGTAAAATTCTAACCTACGGACGTATGATAACCCTTTCCTATACCATCGTCGCCATAACAGCTATCAGTGTCGGTGCGTCGTAAAGCAAAATTGTAAAAAAAACGAAAAGGCTTTCATATTCTCCCCTTGACAATAGCATTATTTTTTCTTCAATGAAGGTAGGGAAGTGTGAGGTACAATTAAGAGGATATGCAGAGAGCTGCTCGGCAAAATCAAGTAAGTCATGCTAACTGGGCAGAGTACTATAGGGTATTATTGGGTGTTTAAGACAGGTGCAGACCTAAAAGAGGAGGGAATGGAGTACCGCGAGGATTGCGATGTACTGAGTCAACATTAAATAAGGAAATATCGATAGAAGTAGTACGATAGATTTTAAAGAAATATAGGAAAGCCGAGCATTACTAATAATTTTTTTTTTGCTAGGGGCTTTACGTCGCGCCGACACAGATAGGTCTTATGGCGACGATGGGATAGGAAAGGCCTAGGAGTTGGAAGGAAGCGTCCGTGGCCTTAATTAAGGTACAGCCCCAGCATTTGCCTGGTGTGAAAATGGGAAACCACGGAAAACCATTTTCAGGGCTGCCGATAGTGGGATTCGAACCTACTATCTCCCGGATGCAAGCTCACAGCCGCGCGCCTCTACGCGCACGGCTAACTCGCCCGGTAATGAATTTTGGAAGCAAGTAGCAAAGAATAGGTTTATCCTAAAACGTACTGTCAAATTATGTAATAAAATATTTGAAGGGGGGTGAATTTCCAAAATCTTAGCAAGAGGAAGTGAATTGCCCAATCTATAAGAAGAGAGGAGGTAAATCAAACCCAAATAGTTACAGAGGCATAACGTTGCTAGATACCTAAGTAATACCCTTCCACAGAACTATTTTCGAAGTGGGGGGAGGACAGTTTACAAAACCGACGACACCAGTGTGGTGAATCTCGGTCTTGGAAGAATCGCAGTCTTGTAAGAATTTTCAGTCTTGTGAGAATTCGCAGTCTTGTAAGAATCTTCAGTCTCGTAAGAATTTTCAGTCTTGTACAGTTGTTGGCACCCGAGTGAGTAATGTATTTACTTGTGTGAGTAATATCTTAGCCGAAATGAACACTTTGACAAACTTTTATTCAACTTTAGTTTATGCAGAGATAATCAGGCAATTTAATTAACAAATGACAATGGTAGTTATATTCTTAACACTTGCCTTGAATGAACTTATAACGTGCTAGGACCGGAATGAACAATGAATCTCTTCGTAACACGTAGCTGCATAACATTTTCCCTAGTTCACGTGTAGCTTGTATATTTTGTGGAAAAGTCATATTTTGGAGGACGATTATTATAAAAATTCTCCACATATCATCGGGAACATTACATTTAAATTTTTCCACTCTCTCATAGAACTATTGTTGTAAGTGAGATATTTGGGAGCAGAATTAGTCAAGCCAGTTACAGGGAGAAGGACTTTGTTTTCGCTAGTGGAATGCTGCGGCACTAAGACCTTGAGTCCAGTGTTTTGGTCAGAGAAGGTGAATAACCAATAATCCTTTACACAAACAAACTGAGAGGGGTGAGAGAGACGACAGTAGGAGGCTAGGCAGGTAGCGGAGTCCAGACTTTCAACTTCACGTCAGGTTCTCAATGCAGTGTCATTGAATAATCTACATAGGAGTGTTAAAAAATGCGAGTGCTAATATAAATGTGGACGTGTGCAACGCTATCGTAAAAATGCATCAAGTTTGTGCGTGTGACCTCTCGGATAACAACATCAGCTTGAAGATGGAGTACTAAATTCATCATGACGGAGTCCGGAGGGTGATCTGACCTGCCTCTAGCACAAATAAGGTAAATGAGCAGAATGTAAATATGTAAATATGTAGGACTATGAACAATCGATGATCAAAAATGTAGTTTAGAATTTTATATAGGACTGTAAATAATTCACAGATCCGATGGGATTAATTGTAGTTTGATATCATTTTCATTTTTGAGTTAAACGTGAGACTACGACAATTATATTTGACGATTCGGAATATAAATGCCATAGTGTCACAATAATAGTAATTATAAAAATTAGGATCGTAATAATAATAATAATAATAATAATAATAATAATAATAATAATAATAATAATAAATAAGTGTTAGCGAGTGTTATTTGCGTAGTTTCCTTAAGTAAAGTTTTTCATATTATTTCTGGATCATTTTGAAGTAAGTCATTTTGACATATGAGAATCCTATTTTACTAAGAAATTAACATACAGTGTAGTGCAGATTTTATAATAATAATAATAATAATAATAATAATAATAATAATAATAATAATAATAATAATAATAATAATAATAATAATAATAATGATAATAATAATAATAATAACTATGGTAATGAGCGTTATATTTTTGTTGACGTTTTGATTTTGTAGATGCCGCCATGTTAGTTCAAATGTTTGCTTTTGCTGCTGGCGGATCCAGTTTATTATTTCATGTTATGTAATCATTATTCAGATGACCGTTTCCGGTAGCTCTCATACTTTGTACTTAGCGACGATATGGTTGATACGCAAAAGTTAATTTCTTTATGTAAACGTGGTTACACATTTCGATAGCCGTGTTTTTGAGAGGCAATCTCGTTATTTCAGTTAAATAATTAGTGACAGGAAGCCATTGATAAGTTAGCTCTGATATTTCACAATATGTGAAACGGTAGATGATCAAAATAACGAGCAAAGTAATAGTAATATCCCTGATGATATGCGTTGAAAAATGGAAAATGTGATATTTGGACCATGTCCTGAATAATGTCGTAAAAGTGAATATGTGAACGACACTGTTATTTCGCCCGCCTGATACGAGCGAGGCCGTACTATGAGTTACTACGTCGAGAATATTGATGAATAAATAGAATTGAGAGATGAATTATTTAACCGAGAGTGTTAGATATGCGACGACATGTGTGGTGGTTGTAGGCGAAAAGCCTGTATTGTTTCAAATAGTTTCCAGGGGAAAATAGATGCTCGGAAAATATGCAAGTTAGAGTCCGAGGTGAATTGTGAACAGAGCGACCGATCAATGTGTGTTTCGACAGTCATGTATAATCATTGATGACATGTAATACCAATAATTAGTGTCCGTAAAGATTGAATAGTGTCATGTCCAGACATTTTTCGTCTGAGGTTAGAAGATTGCCATCAAATTCACATAATTTTGCTACTTGAATCAGGGTAATATTTTATACTTCGATATTGCGCATTTTTATTTTTAAATGTTATTAGGCAGCGATTTTTGGGATCTGGATTTTTATTATATATCCTTTCTTTGCATATATTTTGTCACTGTATTATTTTAGAATGTGATGATACGTGAATAGTGTTTGTATTTAATTTATGTAAATAAAATAGGTGTAGTCAGGTTATTATAATTTCATTATTTCTTGGGAGCAGTGTTTCTCCATTGACATGTTCATTTATGTAAATAAGATTTCATGTGTTAGGGTAATAGATCATCGATTAGTTCATAGTCAAAACCATAGTAGTGGTATGCTCATACCAGAAGACAGTTAGTAATCACCAAGCCTTAGAAATCCACTATATTTCAGTTAGGCAAATGAAGAGATCTTTAATAAGCAGTTGTATTACAAGTGCCGCAGATGAGTTAAATAAATAAGATGGGATCTGCCTCCATCTAGAGTTGGTACCACACAAATATGCATTCGCAATGAAAATGCAGGCAGCGGCAAACTAGGTAAAGTTGACGATGTAAAGGGATCGCTTTCATTTAAGATGTAAACTTGAGGCACTTTGCCTAATTAATTTAAGTATTTTAAACGTCCAGACTATCACAGTTAAATAAGTAAGATTTAACTAATTAAATGAGTGATGGTAGCACTCAGGGTTTTGGTTCTATAAATTTTCTTGTTTTCAGCCACGAGTAGTTTAAATATGTGGCAAAGGTTATATAACGGATAAAGTACCATGTTCATGGTTGTTTTGTTTTTCTCTCTTTTTCTTTTATTGGTACACATGGTTAGTGTATTCTACTATTATTCTAGAGTTGGCTGTTTCCCAACTGAATTTGAATATGGGTTAAATATTTGATAGACACCTCAAAGTCAATGTCAATTTGATGAATTAACAGATTAACTAATTAATTACTGAATTTATTTTGAGAGGACATTTTCCAAGGTATTGTAAATCATTTATTCAAATGAGGCTGTATTTCTGACCAGTGTTTGAATGTAGTCACGTCATCGTCATGGACACGGTGGTTCGATGTAACCCAGAATATTTAAATTTTGAGCGACCTTCAGTTGAAATTTATTAAGGCAGATAATTAACTTATTGTAATGCAGATCTTTTAATTGTTTTAAATTTTAATTTCATTTCACATTATTTTATTTTACACCATTTTACTTTCATTTTTACACTTTGCAAAATTTGTTAAATAAACCATTTTATTTATTTCAATTTTAATTCACTCTTTGGGTACCGTCATTTAATAGTTTAGTTTACCCCATCTTTCATTTCCTCACCCCCGATCGACGTGTGGCCCATCAACCCGAGGGATCCAAGGACGCACCACCCCTGAGGAGAAGAGTCTAAATGTCATTATTTGCAGGAGCAGCCGGCGCACATATCAAGAAAGAAGACCACCGCATTGGGTGCCTTAAAAAGGTCACAGTATGTATGTATGTATGTATGTATGTATGTATGTATGTATGTATGTATGTATGTATGTATGTATGTATGTATGTATGTATGTATGTATGTATGTATGTATGTATGTATGTATGTATGTATGTATGTATGTATGTATGTTTAGTCCTCATTCCGAAGCTGGTTGAATCCTCAACATTTCTACCATCAGCTGTCATAGATGGCCTAGGCATCACTGAAGAGGCGTACTAGGGAAATGAGGAGTGACGTAGTTTCCCGTTGCTTCCCTCACTGAGCTAGAAGTTGCTATTACATATCAGTCTGCTAAGCCGACTGAAATGCATGCACCAGTCGACCCTATGAGCAACATTTTCACACTGTTCATAGCAGGGACTGGCCGCATAAGGAATGGAATTACTAGCATCGCTCATACCTCAGTCACTTTCATATTGTCAAAGCCAAGAATAAGACTGAGACAGATCAATGAAAGTAACGAAATTGCTCTAGCCCACACTAGAAGACATGGTGCACTATAAACACTAGGTCGTGCCAGCAAAGCCATAATGTTAGAGTAATTTATAATTTATTTTTTATTACATGTTATTTTATTAATTTACTAGCGAATGTACCCGTGCTTCGCTACGGTATTCTACATTGTATTCGAATATCGAAGTAAATAGTGTACATGCAGTAAATAAGATAGTTTTAAAATTGCATGTCTCTTAGCGTTATCCGAGAAAGAGCATGGGGAGGTCCCCGTACGTTTCCAATGTAAAGTGTTTGTTACGGATTTGTGATATAACGGCAGGCTCACTTGCCTACTGGCATTCACAATCAGGTTGGGAAGTTTACATTATAATTGCAGGCCCCATTGCCTACTATGCGAACAGAATCGATTTGGGGAGTTTTCGTTAAAATGGCAGCCCCCCTTTCCTACCTCCAGACAGATTACAGTTTTTATTATAATGGCAGGCAATTACCCTACTATCACTCGAAATTGAGTTGTGCAGTTATCATTATAATGACAGGCCCCTTTTCCTACTGCCAGCCAGCGTACTGCCAGTCACACCAAGTTGGTGAGTTTCCATCAAAATAGCAGGCCACTATGCCTAATGCCAGTCACATTTTAGATGAGTACATTTCTTTATAATGGCGGGCACCCTTGCCTACTGCCAAACACAATCGGGTAGGGGAGTTTTAAACAAAACTGCATGCTCACTTACCTTCTGCAAGTCAAATCGAGAAGGGAACTATTCATTACAATTGTAGGCCTTCCTTACTAATGACAGTTACACAGGAGTTGGAGAAGGAACCCTTTCCTACTGCCAGTCAAAGTCGGTGTGGGGAGTACTGATTACAATAGCAGACCGACCCTTTCTCGATCGCTAAATCGACATCAGTGAATATATATAGATCGACATACGAAAGTATATGCGTGTTTACAATATTGAAGACCTTCATTTACAGATTAACTGCTACTAAACGTACGTCATATCGACAAAGGATTATACCATAAGACACGCCGGATTTAGTGGCCTAAATGGCTGGTCCAATGATATGTCATCTATTCTTGGGTCAGATTTAGAAACGTGGAACAGGGAAAGGTTTTGTAAGATCATCTCACATTACATTACTTTTCGGATAATAATGTGACAGCTACATACGTAGCATTTGGCTCACGTATGGCTACTGAGTGGGCCAATTTTCGTGAAGAGTTTGATGATTCTGTATTTCATATAAGTAATTGAAAGTATGAATAATGCATGTGAAAATTCCAAATTGACTTAACATCGATTAATAGAGAAAAATCAAACGTAAAAGGGATACAGATACGGCATAAAGTCATAAGACCAAGGTTGTAGATCATTCCAAATTGAACGGAGATTGTGCAATCCGTTACGTGATAGGAATTTCCGAAGGTCTGCACCATCATTAAAATTGCCTGCATATTTCGATATTCTTCGGGGATAAAAAATGAAAAATTTAATGATATAGGATTTTTCATTCGTTACGGGCTAAAACGTATAATTTTGTCAAATTTCAATTATCTTCTTATTCTTCTGGCAGATTATGCCACAATGTGGATTTTGGGCGAGGCGGGTAAAAATTAGGACTTTCAGGAAATCAAAAATTATGGAGATTGTTATTATTACCCCTTAAACGGAAAGCTGTACGAAAATTTCGCCAAAATAGTCAGTGTAGAGGTACACAGTCGTTACGATTTGATTTATATAGATAAGGAATCTGCTCCATGTAAAACACCTTTTGGGCTATGTCCGCTGGACTTAACCTGCAAAAGTGACCATTCATGATATCTCCCTTATTAATCCTCCTGACGAAAAAATGCACATGAAAAAAAAGGTTTAGAGGTGGAATTCCATCAGGTTTGGTCGATTTCCAGTCAGGTTGGTCTTGTTCTGTATATATTGTGGAAGAGTAAAATCACCATTTCGGTTCCTTATAAACCGCCAGTCCATTCCGGAACATGAAATGTTATTTACGTTTAAAACCTACCTTTGGACAGGTGGATGCTAAATATAAATTTTGTTTCGAATGTCTTCAGTAGTTTTCAAGTTGTAAGGAATACGCTTTACACGCACCCGCTCGTGAGTTAAGTCCGATGGGACTTGTACAGAAAAACGGTCCTTTGATGATATCTCCCTTATTGATCCTCGTATCGAAATGATGCACATGAGAAAAAAAGGTTTAGACATTAATTTCTACCAAGGTAGGTAGACTTCCATAAACTTTTGTTGTGTATATTTTTTGGAAGTGCAAAATCACTGTTTCGGTTTCGTATAAACCCCCAGTTAGTTCAGGGATTTAGAAACAATATTTGCCCTGAAACCTATCAAGGACAGGTGTATTCTAAATACGAATCTTGGTGGAAATGCATCCAGTAGTTTCTAGCATTCACGTACATACGGCGTAATTAAGGAAGAAAATAATACAGTTAAGAATGTTGAAACTAATAGAAAATGGATTATAACTGAGGACAGCCGGATAACGACAAATAAATAAATGCCGTGAGTTATGGATATAATAAAGCGCTAACAGAGGAGAAATTTAGGTTCAGTGATTCTTAGGTAAACAAATATGAAGATGACTAATGGTGTTATTACTTAATCTATTCGAGGGCGGTTATAACCTCCAACGATATTCCGCCAATATCCCGCAGATGAGCCGATTGATGCCTCTCTTGCCATCTACCCAAGGAACAACCACGAATTTAAAAGCATGATGAGGAAAATGGCAATACGTTACTTCCCTACTGGCATGCAGTCAGAGACGTTGCCATGGTAACCTGTAGGTTCGTTGTCGGTCTGTCGGTCACTAAATGCAGAGCATGATACCAGCAGAAAATTGTAAATTTCTCCGTCATGTGAAGAGTAAGGTAAATTATGAACATAACGAAAGTTGTTTATAATGAAGAGACGTTTCACGTACGGTAAACGAAGTTTACAGAAAATCAATAGTATAAGAGAAAATAGAGGAAAACCACTGTGGTTTTCCTATAAACACCCCGTCTATTCAAAGATTTTAAATTTATATGCATATCGGAACCTTTCCTGGGATGAGTATACTCTAAATATGAAGTTTGGCTGAGATCTATCCAGCCGTTTCGACGTGATGGTGGGAAAACCACTCTGGTTTTCCTATAAACCCCCGTCTATTCAAGGATTTTAAAATGATATGCATATCTAAACCTTCCCCGGGATTAGTATACTCTAAATACAATGTTTGGTTGAGATCCATCCAGCCGTTTCGACGTGATGGTGGAAAAACCATTCTGATTTTCCTATAAACCCCCCATATATTCAAATATTTTAAAATGATATGCATCCCGCGATGAGTATCCTCTAAATATGAAGTTTGGTTGAGATCTATCCAGCCGTTTCGACGTGATGGTGGAAAAACCATTCTGGTTTTCCTATAAACCCCCTGTCTATTCAAGGATTTTAAAATGATATGCATATCAAAACCTTCTCCGGGATGAGTATACCCTAAATATGAAGTTTGGTTGAGATCTATCCAGCCGTTTCGACGTGATGGTGGAACAGACAAACAGACAGACAAACAGAAACAATTTTATTTATATAGATTTTTACACTCGTTCTTCACCCCCTTTCCATCCCCGCCCAAAGGAGTCCTATGAGTCCCTTACACAATAGTATATTTTTTTCCCAGATATTAAGTCTTATTTGTACCTATTTTGGTTGACAGCTATGCCCAAACGTACATGCATAATCTCACTGCTCTAGAATCCTGGAGCTGACGTTGCCATGGTTACGGCAGTTCATTTCTTTATCCGATTCCTAGAGCAGGGGTAGTGTGGTGCCAATATCTCCGTAACGGTTGGTTTTAGGGCCTTAAAACATGGTTTTCGGGCCCGTAGGGCTTACCGAGTTTTGTTCTTTGCGTCAAGAGGATTAAATTGAGCTTTGTCTCGTCCTTATACGACAAATTCGATATTTTGCCTATAATAGTATAAGAGAAAATGGAGGAAAACCGTTTTTCCTATAAAACCCCCGTCTTTTCAAAGATTTTAAAATGATATGCATATCGAAACCTTCCCCGGGGTCAGTATACTCTAAATATGAAGTTTGGTTGAGATCTATCCAGCCGTTTCGACGTGATGGTGGAACAGACAAACAGACAGACAAACAGACAAACAGAAACAATTTTATTTATATAGATTGGAAATTTAGGATTTTTAACTAAACGTCAATATTTTTCACTTTCAGTGACGTATCCATTATGTTGACCGACGAAGATATGGACACAACGGAACGTTAGCCATAAGCCGGGCTGAGTAGCATGGTAGAGCGCTGGATTTTTGAGTTCAAGCTGGCGAGTTAGATCCCGACTCAGGCTGGTGATATTTGAAGATTCTAAAAAACGTCAACCTCGTATCGGTATGTACGGTGGCACGTAAAAGAACTCCTGCGGGACAAAATTCCGGCACTTCAGGATCTCCGAAAAGCTTAGAAGTAGTTAGTGGGACATAAAATTATTATTATTATTATTATTATTATTATTATTATTATTATTATTATTATTATTCATCGTTATGACCACTAAAGACCGCGAAATCTCAACTGTTTGTCTTGTTGCGGGCCCACCACGTTTTCATCCTTTCGGAGTGCGCTTTCTTCCAAGCATCAGAATTATTATTATCATTATTATTATTATTATTATTATTATTAATAATAATAATTTTGGATAACCATAAAGAGAAAACTACAGGTAGGAGATGTAGGGCGGTAGAGCACCTTTCCACAGGTAAGCAGCGGGCATCACCTAATTAAACAGTTAAAGAAAACAGTAAATCGAGTCCATAGGAAAATCCCAATATCTCTCTGAATTGGACAAAAATACTGTTTTCTCTTCTTAAACACAGATTAATTTAAAGGAAAAACATAAATCTTACTCATACCATAAATTCCACTCTTCAGAACCACGTCTTTCGTTTAATAAAATTCCTTTACAGTAAGCGTCACGCTTATAAAATCGACATACACATAAAAAAGCTTGTGTGAGGCTACAACTTCTAAATTTCAAATTACTAGTCATAAATGCAACGAACTTCCTGACTAGGCTGTACTTGAGCACACATTTTCTCCCTTTGACAAGAGCACTATTTATCGGCAGGCCAGTAGTGAACAAAGTGATAAAAAGAAGAATGAATTGAGAGTCTGTGGTGCTATTACGGGTTACATATTTATAGCCAACTTAACATCAGTTTTAACATCAGAGACTCGGATTTGACCATAAAAGAACTAAATTCCCTTTATTACTTCAGTGGTACGACGTATTTTAAAGGCTGGTATTGACATGGCTATGACTGTTCGTCTTTTTAGAGTTCGAGTTTTCATTTGTCATATTACAAACGTGAATTGTACACTCCCTGACAAAAATAAATAATTAGCTTGAAATTTGTATGTAGCAGAGGGGGGAACATTTATTATCATAGTGACTCTCTCTAGTTAATACGAGAAAGTTTATCTACAACTTAACTTCTGTGGTTTCAAAACAATTATAAATTACCAGCAGTTACCCGCGGGCTCCACCTGCAGTGTATTACGTTTTTCGTATTGCAATGATACAAAATTTCGACGTAATGGTATAATATGCATGATCTGTTCTGGTAATAGAATAGTATTACATCAACAAACACTTAAAAATATATCACAAATGGAAATGGAATCGCCTTTCTTTTTCTGCAGTTTAGTAACTTTTTGAACTTATTGCGAATTGTTGGTTATCCGTAATAGGCTATATATATTTTGTCTGTGACACCATTAATCTAGTGCCGTAGGGTAAACAGCATTACGTGTCTCGCTATTGGGAGCGTAAATACCTCGCAGCTCCAACCCTGCGGCAAGCTACATATAGCTGATCATGAGAGAAGCATGTAATTATACAGTAATTTCCCCTAACGATGGAGTTAAGGTGAAAGAATCAATCAGAGCAGATTTTCCTATTGCTGCAATGTACGGCTTCGGTATATTGTCAAAAGGAAATAATTGCTTTGAATTAATTGCATGTGTTCAGAATTAAATTATGAAGGTAATCTGGTTGCAGTCGGTCGATTTATTCATTTACACATTACGTAAGTTACGAAAATATGATGCACATAACCGTGCTTTTCTTTCTTTCTTTCCGAGCACTTATGAATAAGTGCCATACCCCCTGCAGCAACAAACAGTTTATCCACGTACCTCTTTAATCTCTATGAAGTTTGGTCATTGTCAAAAACAATATGTTGTATCACAGAGCAAAATCCACCACCTGAAAACAATAATTTCATAGTCATGTATAGAACTGAGGTAAAGAAACGTAGAGGAAAGCAAAACTACGGTACATACGATTGGAGCAAGTATAGTAATCTATATATATAAAATAGCTTGTCCTGACTGACTGACTGATTCATCATCGCCGAGCCAAAACTACTGGACATAAAGAAATGAAATTTTGGGGATATATTCACATTATGATGTAGGTGCTCGCTAAGAGAGGATTTTTGGATATTCCTACGGTAAGGGGGTGAAAAGGGGGGTGAAATTTTAAAATGAGTGTATCTATATCTCAAAACTTTAAAAGTTTATAGATGTGAAAATTGGTATTTAGAATCTTCTTTAAAAATAAGGAAACACGTATTTTTTCTTTTTCAGAAAATCCCAATAGGAGGGGTGAAAAAGGGTGAAAATGGGGGAAAATGGGTTGAATGCCTTTAATCAGGATACCGGTACTTATATATCAGAAACCGAAGATATTACAGACCTCAAAATTGGTACTTTTGATCTCTTTTAAAAATAAAGAAACACGTATTTTTTTGTTTTTGGAAAATCCAATTAATGGCAGGGTGAAAAGGGGGTGAATGTTTAAAACGAGTGAATCTATATCTCGAAACTTTTAAAGTTTGCTGATGTAAAAATTGGTATTTATAATCTTCATTAAAAATAAAGAAACACGTATTTTTTTGTTTTCGGAAAATCGCAATAGGAGGAGTGAAAAGGGGTGAAAATGGGTTGAATGCCTTTAATGAGGATACTTATATCTCAGAAACTGAAGATATTACAGACCTGAAAATTGGTGTTTGGGATCTTCTTTAAAAATACACACGTATTTTTTTGTTTGTGGAAAATCCAATTATGGGGGGGGTGAAAAGGGGGTGATTTTTTTAAATGAGTGTATCTATATCTCAAAACTTTTAAAGTTTATAGATGTAAAAATTGGTAATTAGAATCTCCTTTAAAAATAAAGAAACACGTATTCTTTTGTTTTCGGAAAATCCCCATAGGAAGGGTGTAAAAGGGTGAAAAATGGGTTGAATGCCTTTAATGAGGCTACTTATATTTCAGAACCTGAAGATATTACAGACCTAAAAATTGGTATTTTGGATCTACTTTAAAAGTAAAGAAACACGTATTTTTTTCGTTTTTGGACAATCCAAATATTGGGGGGTGAAAAGGGGGGGTGAATTTTTTAAAATGAGTGCGTCTACATCTTAAAACTTTAAAATTTACAGATGTAAAAATTGGTAGTTAGAATCTCCTCTAAAAATAAAGGAACACGTATTTTTTTATTTCCTGTAAATCCTAATAGGAGGGGTTTAAAAGGGGTGAAAAATGGGTTGAATGCCTTTAATGGGGATACATATATCTCAGAAACGAAAGATATTACAGAACTGAAAATGTGTATATGGGATCTCCTTTAAAAATAAAGAAACACGTAATTCTTAGTTTTTGGGAAATCCAATTAATGGCGGTTAAACAGGAGTGACAAATTGGGGTGAATTTTTTGAAAGACTATATCTACAGAATATCTTGGAAACGTAAAATGTTGCAGACGTAAAAAGTGGGTGTTTGGAATCTCCTGTAAATGTAAATAAACATGGGTGATTTGTTTATGGAAACTCCACGTAAGGGGAACTCAAAAGGGGTGAAATTTTAAAATGAGAATTTTTACAGTATATCTAAAAAAACTTAACATGTTACAGAAGTGAAGGTATTTTTTATCTCTATTAAACATAAAGAAACGTGTGTTTTTAGTTTTCGGAAATACCACTTGGGTGGAGGGGGGTGGTAAAAGTGACTGAAAATGGTGTTGAATTCTTTTAATTAGGCTACTGATATCACAAAAATGAAGACGTTACAGACGTGAAATTTGATATTTGCAATCTGCTTTAAAAGTAAAGATACACGTATTCTCGGAAAATCCAATGAAGGGGCGGGGGGGGGAAGAATTGAAAAATTAATTGGCTTAATTGTATGAGAATACATACATCTAATAAAAACTAAAGTTGTTACAGACGTGAAAATTCGTATTTGGATCTCCATTAAGAACAAAGAAAAGCGCGTTTTGGTGGGGAAACCATCTTGGAGGGCGGGAGTGTAAAGGAGTTGAATTCCTTTCATGAGGACACATAAATCAAAAACTGAAGAGGTTCGAGTGGTGATAATTGGTGTTTAAGAAGATCCTTTACTATTAAAGAAACAAGTATTTTTTGCGGGAAAATTCACTTGGGGGGGGGGGGGAGTATTGTGATATGAAGTGCAGAAAGTAAATTATTTTTATTGGGATACTTATATCTCAAAACTGAAGGTAATAGACGTGAACATTGGTGTTTGGAATCTCCCTTAAACATAAAGAAACAAGCATTCTTTTAATTTGGGGGGGGGGGGGGGTGGCGGTAAATAAACTTAACGGCGGTGGGGTGTAGAAGGAGGTGAGACCAATTGATTTTAGCTGTTATTAATGTACTTATAAGGACCCTCCGTTGCTCAGGCGGCAGCGCGCCGGCCTCTCACAGCTGGGTTCCGTGGTTCAAATCCCGGTCACTCCATGTGACATTCGTGCTGGACAAAACGGTGGCGGGACAGGTTTTTCTCCGGATACTCAGGTTTTTCCTGTCATCAGCCATTCCAGCAACACATAATAGTAATAATAATAATAATAATAATAATCCGGACCGTCGTCAAATGTGCGGACCGCGCTGGAAACGGCTCCTGGACGGGTAATGACTAAGAATGCAGTCCGGCCGCGGGTTCAGTGCCGCCAAGGCACCCAATATGACACCACGCCGGATCTCCTGAAGGATTTTATCCATATTAAAAATGATTATATGAAAAGATGGCAAAGATTTACGGGCCCAACTGACCGGGAGGAATACCTGAGCCTAACCCGGGAAGTACGAAAACGATTGCTGGAAAGGAAGATTTAAAAATGGGAGGAAACGTGCCGTAAAATAATAGAAAACCAGTCAGATCGGGAATTTTGGTGGATTCTCGCAGAAAACGAGTCAGATCGCGAATTTCGGCGGATTATATATCTAAAACAATAAGCATTCAATTATAAATTTCAGTATAATACCGTAGCGAAGCACGGGTATCTTGCTAGTCCAACATATGACTAATACGATCTCTGTAGAGGTAAGAGTTGGCAATACTGCCTTGGCATAACAATGTCTATGAGTAACCTATGGTATGTGTTCACATCAGTAACTTTGACTGACTACAGCTGCCACATACATCTATATTTATACTTCACCTAGATCATTTGAGTCATAATGCACATATTCCTTCAATGTGCGCGGTGAATAAATACTAGTTATGTATACACTTCGAGAGCACGACTTTTATTGCATTGAGCTGCACAATTCCTTGACCACAAGAAAAAAATTCACCGCCTCATCACGTCAGATTCTCAATCGCGTCAGGGTCACCAGTCATCGCGTATTCAGTCTCATTACTGTAATTTATTTCCACTACTATTTACACAAGAAAAAGATATGACTTCATTCAAGACTCGACAACTCTTATCTCGTTTAATATCTTTATTTTCGTAGGAGAAACTATATAATAATAAATTTTATTGCGCACAATGTGCAAAATTTACATATTACATCAAGTAAATTACAATTCACTCAAGGAGCACTTTGTTCAGAGCAAAATTGCTTCAGAGAGACTGTTCTCTTCTTGCACTTCATTACGTGATATGTATCACACTGTACTTTGCTGGCCCGGTGGTAGGACTTCTTGGCACAGATGCGGTGATGAAAGCCGTGTATTGCAAAGCGTGTCACCAAATGTCTCAACTCATATTCCTTTTTCATCCAATCCTTATTTATCTGTGCGTCTGTACTGTAAAAGCTTTCCTCGATCGAGTCCATTTTCTCTCGTAGTTCTCGTAACAGCTCCTCGTATGCCGGAGTTTGCTGTAGAGGCATTTGTAGTCTTAAATCCTCTATCAAGAAGGTTTCCCGTGCTAAAACATATACGTACCGGGATCGGGTGAATTTAGATACCCCTAGCACCCTCCTAAAGTATCTCGGTTTCTTGCTTTCCAGTTCTCGTAGCTGTTTACATGGTAGGTACTCCATATTACTTCTAATCCGTATGTGAGCGTTGATAGCACTTTGACTTGGAAAAGTTTCATGGCCGTCTCCAGAGACATTCTTTGCAGATGTTTGATTTTACTTATGCTTCTAAGTGCAGCAGATAATCTCTTCTTTATGTGTGCTGAGAAGATCGTCCCGGAGACTTGTAGTGTGATCCCTAGATACGTGAACTGGTTTTTCGGTGTTAATGTGTGTCCCCCACGTACAATGTAGTCACCTTTCGATAAGTGTCCTCCTCCAGGAGAAACTATATCGTGTACTAAAACAAAGACATTGTTCTGCTAAGGTAATATTGCCAACTCTTACCTCTACAAGTCTGTATGGGTTTGAATAAATAGAGTCAAGAAAATAACATAGTCAGTTTTAGTATCACAGCTCATACTGAAAGATAAAATTATTACAGAACCACTAGACTGTTGACGGGTCTCTTAACTGATGCATGAGAGGTGTAATCATATGGATATCGAAGCTCTATGTGCAGATGTTCTGGTTAATGATTGATTCATTCCATACACCAAAAGTCTCATTGTGACCAGCTGTTCAGGAATAGTTCCCCTTGCTCCTAGCGTGAGCTCTATGACCATGATATCTTCAAACTTGTACTTGTCCTTGTAATATGAGGTGGTAGGCACATATTGTCCTTTCTTCTCTTCATCCACTTTTTGAGATTGTACAACGGGTCTCAAATTCAATGGTCAGATCAAGAATGAAGCTCTTCTTTGTCTCCAGGTTTAAATGTAATCATGTTGATTCTTTTAGTTTCCCCCTCTCTGAGTTGCAAGCCCACTGACTTCTTCATGCACTGCATACCCTTTATCCCGTTGTGTGTCGGCCATTGATGACTTGATGCTGCGGTATCTCGAGTTCCTTAGACATTCTTTGTAATGTCTTTACCCGAGACATGCGCCAGTGTTTTGATCTCATTAAGTACCTTTCGCATTATGATAAATTTTGAGAAGGCTATTCTGTCAGTGGAGGGAGAATACTGGAACCAATCCTTATTAGAAAACAATGTCATCACCAGGGCACGGATTTTGATGATCTAAAAAGATCCTAAAAATGACCTATAAAATGCCCCCAAAAACTTGAGAAAATGACCTAAAGTATTTTTAAAAACCTGAAATCTTTTTTTAAAATGATCTAAAAACAAATTCATGTTTATTTGAAAATCTTACCTTAAAATAAATTAACAGCTATCCTCTCCATTGCAGCAAATGACCATGTGCATTTGAGATTCTCGAATGTGAAAGAATGGCGGTTGTCGGTGAGGACATTGGTGTACATTGAGAAGCTTCTTACCACTTCCGCAGAGACTGTAGGAGCATACTGGAACAGCAACAAGTCATTGGCCGTCAATTCTTATTGTATCTCCACAGTTTCAAAACTATCCCCTGAAAGTACTCTATCATGCAAAATGTTTTGTATCCTGGATTTTTGTCTAATACGTTTCTAAATTTCCTTAAGACCTTCTCGCCAATATCACTAGTCGTGCTATTCATTGTAGCTTCAACTTCCTTAACCAGAGTTACAGCTTTTGCCAGTGCAATGTTCCTTTCTTGAAGACTTTGTATGGTAGACAGTAAACAACCAAAGTTTAACTTGATATCAGCTAATTTTCCCTCTATTACATCATTGTTAAATACCTGTTGGTCCACCTCAATTGCACTTCTTCTGTATCAAGAGTGTTTACAATTCACTGTTTGTAAATGCTTACAAAAATATAAAAAAAGCTTCTAGCCAAGAGCCCCAACACGGTATTATTGGTTGTGCAGGTAATGGAACTCATAAATAGTATTTGAAATTTTCTCTGCGCGGGGGGTGATTTGACAAATATCTTTTTGGTATTTGAAATAAGTGAATTCACTTGCGGAAAGTGTGAACTCACTTCTTCTGCCACTATGCAAACCATGCGCATATCTGCCAACCCTTCCAATTTACCCGGAAACTTTCCGTTTTTTAGCTTGTCTTCTGATTTTCCTATTTCTTTTTACTTCTTCCTATTTTTGTCCAATATAACCTCCAGTACGGTCAATACTATTCCCCTAGGATAAAGGATAAATTCTTATGTGCTTGTGTATTTTACGCAACCTCATTTTCAAGCGTATTTGTTTGATGCTTTATTTTGCGAGTGTATTGTCCGACATCCATCGCTTTCGTGCATCGTATTTCCTGCTCACCACTGCAGCGTGTGTGCGTTACAGCTAGGAAAATAACGTCTGAAAGCAATTACTCAATACTCGTTCCAGATAATAAATTGCTATGTTGTATCATAGAGCAAAATCAGTCACCCTTAAACAATCGTTTGATACTAATTTATGAAACTGAGGTTGATTTTCCAGAGAATAAGTCGCTAGATTGAATCATAGATACTTCTTGCTATTTAAGCTCAACGTTTGTTCAGTCTACCCGTTAAGAGTTTTGGTATCAAGAAACGCGTCAACTCAAAAAACCTTCTACCCGTATATCATACGTTATGACCAATTTTATGAAATCTTTGACGATATAACTACCTCTGTGACCGATTTATTTATGGGATTGAGGTTAATTTTCCAAATAATAAATCGCTAAATTGTATCATAGAGTAAAATTCAGGGAAGTACAAACAAAAGTTTTAGTCTGTACCTCTGTATGAGATTTCATCATATTCATTGCTATTCTAACTTCTATGCTTTTCGTATGAACAGTCTACTACTCCATGATATTCTAAGTAACATGCTTTTCGTGTGTCCAGTCTATTCCGTAAGAGCTTGGATATTAAAAATGGCGTCAACTTGTAAAAACTTCAACCCATGTAACACATGAATGAAAATCCACAGCCTGTTTCCAGTCATTTGTCTGGATCAGGGATAGATTTAATGAAGCCCCCATCTAGCGGCGAGGATAGGAATTGTGCCGGCTGCCGAAGCCTGTCGCAATCCACTCGGGCAATTATTAATGACTGACAGATGAAATAAAATGATATTGGAGAGTGTTGCCGGAATGACACATGACAGGGAAAACCGGAGTAACCGGAGAAAATCCTGTCCCACCTCCGCTCTGTCCAAAACAAATCTCACATGGACTGACCGGGATTTGAATTACGGAACTCGGCGGTAAGAGGCCGGCGCGCTGCCGCCTGAGCCAGAGAGGCTAGTCGTATATCACATGAAAATGAAAACATACAACCTGTTTTCCAGTCATTGACCGGGTCAGGGATGTAATGAATGAATCATATAATATAGGCTATTAGTACGATGGGGTCGCCACTCCCAAAGTGATTTATTAATGACTGATAGATGCTATGAACTGATAGTGGAGAGTGTTGCAGGAATGAAATATGACAGGGAAAATCGGAGTACCCGGAGAAAAATCTGTCCCGCCTCCGCTTTGTCCAGCACAAATCTCACATGGAGTGACCGGGATTTGAACCACGGTATCCAGTGGTGAGAGGCCGACGCGCTGCCGTCTGAGCCACGTAGGCTCTCCGTATATCACATATTATGACCAATTATATTTTATTAAATCTTTGACGATATAGCTAGATCTACGACCCTCCGAGTGCCGCACGAGCCTTGTGCAAATTTTGGTACTGATCAATGCAGGCATGCAGATTTGTATAACGCTTTTTTTTGCTATTTTGCTTTACGTCGCACCGACACAGATAGGTCTTATGGCGAATATGGGATAGGAAAGGCCTAGGAAGCGGCCGTGGCCTTAATTAAGGTACATCCCCAGCATTTGCCTGGTGTGAAAATGGGAAACGACGAAAAACCATCTTCAGGGCTGCCGACAGTTGGATTCGAACCCACTATCTCTCGGATGCAATCTCTCAGCTGCGCGCTCCTAACCGCACGGCCAACTCGCTCGATAATTGTACAGAGCAATTCAAAATGATGGACCCGATTTCATAAATTTATTTTGTGAAATCTAATAAACATATCGTAATGTGGGACATGTGCTAAGAACGGTAAACTCTCAAAGTTTTTTCAATGTGAGCACCTCGCGAAACACGACATACATCATCTCTATCTCCTGCCAAACTTTGTGTAGTGTGTCGCGGTCAATCTCGGCGATGGCTGCTGTGATGCGGGCACGAAGGTCATCCAGTGTCTATTCACAGTCCCGGAAAGGTGAAAATTCACTTCATCACTGAAGATTACCCTTTCGGAGAACCCATCCTCTTCCATTAATTCGGGAAAATCAGCACAGAAGGACGCTCGAGCAGCATAATCAGTGTTTTTTAAGGCCTGCACCAGTGGCAAGCGATAGGGTTTCATTCGTAAACGTTTCCACAGAATGCGCCAAACAGTTGCCTGTGGATGTTCAAGTTGCCTCGCTGCCCGGTAGGTGGATTTCTACGGACTCCGCACGAAACTGGTGTGAACACGTTCCACTGTCTCTTCCCCGGTCAAAGGACGGCCAGTCGCCTTTCGCTTACAGATGCAGCCCGTATCTCTGAATTTTGTATACCACGCACGAATGGCTTTTCTAGTAGGTGGGTCTCTTCCATACCTGGTACGGAAATGCCGCTGAACACTAATCACAGACTTGTTTACATGGTAATCAAGCACACAGAACGACTTCTGCTCTCCAGCCGCAGCCATTTTCTTTACTCTAGAGTTGGGTCGTTCATGAACTAACTAGTTCATTTGAACGACTCGTTTATTTGAACTAGTTCGAGTTCGTTCAAATATTTTGAACGAGTCGTTCACGCGAGCATACAGCATATTAAAGGAGGACGAAGACGTAAGCAAGCACCATCTATTGTAAATCTTAAGTACTAGCTTACGTCCAGCACGGAATACAATCTCTCTTGCGCCGCTGGTGCTGTTGCTAAGATAGCTTTACCTAGTTCATTTGAACGACTTCGTTCATTTGAACGAAATGCTGCGAGGGCTGCTTGTATGAAGACAGCACAAATGAACTACCTCGTTCATTTGAACGACAAAATAAGCACGCACGAAAATGGCCAATGGCGTGCCGTGTTAATGATCACATGACAGCACATTTCTCAACTGGTGATGGAGCAGGGAGAAGAGTTATAAAAAATTAGAAAGTTTACCTGTTTCTCTGTCTCTCGTAGATGACTTTTCTCCACCTAGGCAGGCTGGCGGCGCCGCTGGGCACTGGGCAGCTGTTTTCTGCTCGTGCTAGGCGCTCCGCAAGACGATGAAGTACTAAGTTCACAGAATGTCGTACTAGTCGCCTAGCTTTGTAACTGAGCGCATGTTGGTTCGAGTTCGGTCCTATGCAAGATAGGTCCACGAAACACACAATGGGGTGATAATGTCGCTGGTTTACCTCTTATAACAACGATATCCCACATAATATTAACGAACAATACCGTATTCGAGGTTCCTCAGAATTCCATTACGAAAAAAAAAAAACAGAAAAAAAACGTGTTCACTGTCTGGCACTTGCGTAAGCGTTCTATCATACACGACAGTTGTGGGGAATAATACACGGGCACCGGTAAATAAATACTCTGTCTACACACAAAATAAACAATGTCAACAACGAAATCACACGCATTTGGAGCGGAGTAGCAAAACCATTACAACAATTACAACACATCAGTACACATAAGTTATCTTAAGATGCGATTGACACAGAATACGCGAAAGTTTTCATCATTTCCACCATCATAAACCACATAAAAAATACGCCTTAAGAATATTTTCTCTAAACAAATACATCTTAAGCAAATAATACCGTAAACTACGCTAAGGTGAATCAGCAGTGAAAATTTGGCTATTTCCCTTCAAATAGGCCTATCAATATTTCAGTTTTGGGCTTTAAAAACTGTTCAGTTTCCCTGTATAAAAATGTAATCACTATCACCCTACCACCGTTTTTACAGCTCCAAGCCCAAATTTTAAATTTTAAAAGGAAGTGGTCATGTGTGTAACAAGTGCACTCATTCAATTGCTGTATTATAATAATACCGAGCTCGATAGCTGCAGTCACGTAAGTGTGGCCAGTATCCAGTATGCGGGAGATAGTAGGTTCGAACCCCACTGTCGGTAGCCCTGAAGATGGTTTTCCGTGGTTTCCCATTTTCACACCACGCAAATGCTGGGGCTGTAGCTTAATTAAGGCAACGACCGCTTCCTTCCTACTCCTAGTCCTTTCCTGTCCCATCGTCGCCACAAGACCTATCTGTGTCGATGCGACGTAAAGCAACTAGCAAAAATATAATAATAATAATAATAATAATAATAATAATAATAATAATAATAATAATAATGCCCACCTCTGTTCTGTGGTGTGGTGCTTAACGTGATTAGCTGCCATCCCCGGAGGCCCGGATTCGATTCCCTGCTCTGCCACGAAATTTGAAGAGTGGTACGAGGGCTGGAACGGGGTCCACTCAGCCTCGGGAGGTCAGCTGAGTAGAGGTGAGTTCGATTCCCATCTCAGCTATCCTCGAAGTGGTTTTCCGTGGTCTCCTCACTTCTCCTCCAGGCAAATGCCGGGATCGTATCTAACTTAAGGCCACGGCCGCTTCCTTCCCTCCTCCTTGTCTATCCCTTTTGACCCCCCCCCCTCCTACTAGGCCCCTGTTCAGCATAACAGGTGAAGCCGCCTAGGCGAGGTCTAGTCCTCCTCCCTAGTTGTATCCCCCGACCAAAAGTCTCAGGCTCCGGAACTCTGCCCTGAGGCGGTAGAGGTGGGATCTCTTGCTGAGTCCGAGGGGAAAACCAACCCTGGAGGGTAAACAGATAAATAAATTATTATTATTATTATTATTATTATTATTATTATTATTATTATTATTATTATTATTATTATTATTTTAAGTACGCTTCAGCTAACATGTACAGGCATTTTGATTTGACGTTCTGCTTTATTTCACCAGGAGGGTGATCTGACTGACTTAAGGTAAACACCATATGTGTTACCAGAGATCTTTTACATGCCGATATCGCACGATATAGTTTCGAACGGATTTCTTTCCGCCCTTCAAACATCCGAGTACTTCTGCCGGGTTTGAACCCCCAATCTTGCGGATCGGAAGTAGACTACTGATCTACAGAGGGAATTTTGCATTCCCATTAACCTATGTACGTATTTATTGTCACTTTGTCGCATACAAAATATTTTTCTATCATATTCCTTCGAAATTACCATACATTCTTATGATCAAGTGAATAGAGCAAAGAACTACGCTTTAACAATGGTGTGATGAAGACAAATTGAAATTGTGTATCTCCTACATTTCTTCCCTGACAACGAAACTATTAATTACGTCTGGGTTAAGAATCAGCTGACCGCATATCAAGTTCATAATGTCAGTCACAACTCACTGCAATATGTTGTAATATTAATGGGGAATGTTTATCGATGAGGGAATTAGATTTTTCATACCAATAGAGCATATCAAAAGTTCTGATAAATTCATGTGCATACACCCAATCATCGTCAGTGGATAGGGCCTGACACATTCCACTCTGATGAGTGTAATGTCAGGCCTAAGACGAAACTCTAGTTTTATACAGCAAACGCCTTAAAGGACTTACATCTGACATTTTATTAGTTAGCTATTCAGGAACATCCCTTATTAACAGGACGTTTCATACGGTTCGTCCTCCCAGCTCTTTAACAGATAAAAAGGACAATTATCACCTTAGTGCAATGTTTTCCCGTGTATAAAGGCAGTAAATACAGTAACTTCTTCTCTCTCAAACAGCTGATTCATACGCCCCTTAAAACCACCGAGCTTTAAACAACGAAGGAGGTGGGGTGGGGTCAAGGCTGTATGGTTTGCCATTAAATTAAAGGAAGACGAAGACGTACGCAAGTACCATCTGTTGTAAAATTTACGTACTAGTTCGCGTGCGGTACGGTAAACTATATACCTCTCCTCACGCCGCTTGTGCTGTTGCCAAGAGAGCTCATAATAAACTACCTCGTTCATTTGAACGACGTGCCACGAGAGCGTCTCCATGAAGACAGCACAAATGAACTACCTCGTTCATTTGAACGACTTCGTTCGTTTGAACGATTTCGTTTATTTGAACGAAATGCCGCGAGAGCACAAATGAACTACCTCGTTCATTTGAACGACAAAATGAGCTCGTTCAAAAATGGCCAATGGCGTGCCATGTTAATGGTCACGTGACAGCATATTTCTCACCTGCTTATGAACTACCTCGTTCATTTGAACTAGTTCATTTGAACGACTCAAGGCGATGTACGGTATCGAATGAACTAGTTCAAGCAAATGAACTGACTGGACCCATCCCTACTTTACTCGCATTCTGCGCGCTCGTAACGGCTGAAAATGAAACCAAGTGGGATGAAATCTAAGCTGAACTAAACTTTGAGAGTTTGCCTTTCTTTGCGCATATCTCACAGTATGATATGTTCATTAGATTTCATAGAATACATTTATGAAATCGGATCCATCATTTTGAATTGCCCTGTATAACGAACATCAAAATTAAATTTGGTGATATAGACACAGATTTCTTCTTCTGCTTCTACTTCGTCGTATTTCATACACTCGAATGGGGTCATACGTGCTAAATGTCGCAGATGTGGAAATGGCCCTGTTTTACGGCCTGCAGCCCTTCCTGGTAGCAATCCTATGTAAATAGATATAATAACTATGGTGTGTTTTGGGGTAGTCGGTGGTGTGTGATTATAAGAAAAGGTGTAGATTGGGACGAACATAACTATCAAATCCCCGATTTAAGGGAATTAACCAGTTGTGGGTGATATCTCCCACTCGGCTGGGAAGCGAATCTGAGACCCTCACTACCGAAGACCTGTATGCTGACCATTCAGCCAAGCAGCCGGATCATAAAGTAAAATGATAACAATCCCTACAAATTGTCCTAACGCCCCTTGTCACTCTCATTATGCAACGCTTACTCGAGTTTATTGGCGAAGTTTATATTGGACTAATGTAATTAGACAAGAAATACTCTATTAGGAAAGTCATAGCAAAGGAGGAGGTATACAAAGTTTAACCTTGACTTTTCAGTATAAATATCCATTCACATTTCGTGCCAGAAAACGTCCTTTATTCACAGAGTAGAAATACCTTCCGCACTGAAAATACTAAGCGATTTGCTGAAAAATTATGCTAGATGTCAACAGATATTTCCCTCATTTCCTGTTACAAATCTATAAATTTATAATGTTCCGAACTTCTAAATTTTATAAATTAAGTTGTAGGGGGTCCGCTGTCTGTAATTCCTTTTGTTTTGCCAAATTTTCAAATATCTATCCATTTTAGGCCAACTCAAGACCGAATCGGTGGTTTTTACTTTTCGCGTCTGTTTGTTTGCTTGTCTATTTGTCTGTTCCACCATCGCGTCGAAACGGCTGGATAGATCTCAACCAAACTTCATATTTAGAGTATACTCATCCCGGGGAAGGTTTCGATATGCATATCATTTTAAAATCTTTGAAAAGACGGGGTTTTATAGGAAAACCACAACGGTTTTCCTCCATGTTCTCTTATACTATTGATTTTCTGTAAAATCTGTTTACCGTACGTGAAACGTCTCTTCATTATAAACAACTTCCGTTATGTTCATAATTTACCTTACTCTTCAAATGACGCAGAAATTTACTATTTTCTGCCGATACCATGCTCTGCATTGAGTGACCGACAGACCGACAACGAATATATGGGTTACCACGGCAACGTCTCTGACTTCTTGCCAGCAGGGAAGTAACGTATTACCATTTCGTCATCATTCCTTTAAATTCGTGGTTGTTCCTTGGGTAGAAAGCAAGAGAGTCGTCAATCGGCCATTCTGCGGGATATTGGCGGAATATCATTGGAGGTTATAACCGTCCTCGAATAGCTTAAGTAATAACACAAATCATCTTCTTATCTGATTACCTAAGAATCCCTGCGCCTAAATTTCTCTCCGATTACCGCTTTCTTATATCCATAACTCACACCGGCATAATTTATTGAAGAGAATTTGATTTTCCAATACATTCACTTGGTATTTACATATTTGTCGTCATCCGGATGTCCTCAGTTATAATCCATTTTCTATTAATTTCAACTTACTAAACTGTATTATTTTCTTCCTTAATTACCACGTATGTATGCGAGTGCTAATCCAGAATGCTGGACACTCTTTTCCTTGAGGAAATATTCTAAGCAATGCAAATGTATAACTTTTGGCTCAGGAAAATTCTGAGATATGGATGCAATTTTAACGACGGTGCACACCTTCGTTTCGGGGTAATTGGTGGCTAATCAGTAAGTCGTATCACAAGTCAGAAAGCAAATGGCGTTTCATTTTGGAGAGATCTACAACTTTTGTCCTATGACCTTTCGTCGTCCCTAATACGTTAAATACAGCTGTATTTCTCGATTTCAAGTTGATTTTGTACTTTTACACGTATATGTTATCATTTGGCACACTTATAGGAAAGATAGAATCATGACATTCGGCACGCACATTGACATGACCATTGGCCATGTTATATCCAAATTTTATTATTCTAGCTGTCACATGAGTATCAAAAATATAAAGTAGTATGTGAAAACTATACAAACATTCACCCCATTCAATGACTCTAACTAAATCTAACCCATAAATATAGGAGATACGAGAAGATATTTTAAGACCAACCATGTAGAGCACTGAAAGGGGCGTCTGATGGTGAAGTCCGTTTGTAGATACGTCGTACAGTTTCAGAGCAGTAACTATCGAAATAAAGGTCTTCACTTCTAGAGTGTGTCTGTACATTGACAATTTTGGCGAAATTTCCGTACAGTTATCGGTTTCAGGTGTAATAATGACCATCTGCATATATTGAGTTTTGGTGTCTGTCTGTTTGTTTGTTTGTTTGTTTGTTTGTTTGTTTGTTTGTTTGTTTGTTTGTCTATAACTTGGAAACTACTGGATATATTTCCACCAAACATGATATTTAGAATCCACCTGTCCTTTGGTAGGTTTTAGGGCAAATATTGTTTCTAAATCCCTGAATTGACTGGGGGATTATACGAAACCGAAACAGTGATTTTGCATTCCCACAAAATATACACAACCAAACTTAATGTCAATTTACCTGCCTTAATGGAAATTAATTTCTAAGCCTTTTTCCTCATGTGCATCATTTCAATACGAGGATTAATAAGGGAGATATCATTAACGGACCGTTTTCCGTTACAAGTCCCACCGGACATAACTCAAGAGCGGGTGCGTGTAAAGCGTATTTTTTACAACTTGAAAACTACTGAAGATATTGGAGTCAAACTTTACATTAACATCCACCTGTCCAACGGTAGGTGTTAATCGTCAATAATATTTCATGTTCCCGGAATGGACTGGCGGTTTACAGGGAACCGAAATGGTGATTTTACTCTTACACAATATATACAGTACAAGACCAACCTGACTGGCAATCGGCCAAACGTGATGGAATTCCATCTCTAAAAGTTTTTTCATGTACATTTTTTCGGCAGGAGGATTAATAAGGGAGATATCATAAACGATCCGTTTTTCAGGTTACGTCCAGCGGATATAGCCCAAAAGGTGTTGTACGTGGAGCAGGTTCCTTATCTATCTATGTAAATAAAATCGTAACGATTGTGTGCCTGTACATTGACTATTTTGGCGAAATTTCCATACAGCTACACGTTTAAGGGGTAATAATGACCATCTGCATACTTTTTGGTTTATTTTTTACACCCCTCACCGAAAACCCAGATTGCGGCATAATCTGCCAGAGTTGAAGAAGGATATTGAAATTTGGCAAAATTATACGTTTTAACCTGTAACGGACGGAAAACTTCGAAGATCTTTAAATTTTTCCCTTTTTATCCCGAAGAATATAGAAATATGGAGGCAATTTTAATGATGGTGCAGACCTTCGGGAAGTATTATCACATAACGGATAGCACAATACCCGTTCAATTTGGAGTGATGTACAACCTTGGTCTTACGACAATTTGTCGTAATTCTATACCTTTTACGTTTGATTTTTCTCTATTTCTCGATGTTAAGTAAATTTTGACTTTTCATATACATAATTCATACCTTCCATCACTTATAGGAAAGATAGAATCATCAAACTCTACACCAAAATTGGTCCACCCAGTAGCCATATATGAGCCAAATGCTATGTATGTATCTGTCACTTAATTATCCGAAAAGCAATGCAATGTGAGATAATCTTACACAAATT
This sequence comes from Anabrus simplex, assembly GCF_040414725.1. Classification (NCBI taxonomy): domain Eukaryota; kingdom Metazoa; phylum Arthropoda; class Insecta; order Orthoptera; family Tettigoniidae; genus Anabrus; species Anabrus simplex. The sequence continues at coordinate 184,368,342 of NC_090267.1, forward strand.
TTACCCTATTTCACGTTTCTAACTCAATCTGACCCATGAATAGATGAGATATCATAAGACCAGCAATTTAGGCCGCTAAATCCGGCGTCTTATGGTACAATCCTTTCTCGATATGATGTACCGTATAGCAGCAGTTAATATGTAAATGAAGGTCTGCAATATTGTAAACAAGCACATACTTTCGAATGTCGAACTATATATATTCAATGATGTCGATTTTGTAGGGATCGAGAAAGGGTGTGTCTGCTATTGTAATCAGTACTCTTCACACCGACATTGACTGGCAGTAGGAATGGGGTCCTTCTCCAATTCCTGTGTAACTGGCATTAATAAGGCAGGCCTACCATTGTAATGAATAATTCACTTCTCGATTTGACTTGCAGACGGCAAGGGAGCATGCAGTTTTGTTCAAAACTCCCCTTACCCGATTGTGTTTGGCTGTAGGCAAGCGTTCCCGCAGTTATAAACAGATGTACCTATCTAAAATGTGACTGGCATTAGGCATTCTGGCCTGCTATTTTGATGGAAACTCACCAACTTGGTGTGACTGGCAGTAAGCTGGCTGGCAGTTGGAAAAGGGGCCTGTCATTATAATGATAACTGCCCAACTCAATTTTGACTGGTTGTAGGGAGGTTTCCTGCCTTTATAATCAAAACTCCTCAATTTGTAATATGTCTGGAAGTAGGAAAGGGGGCTGCCATTGTAACGGTAAGTCCCCAAATCGATTGTGACCGCAGTAGGCAATGGCGCCTGCAATTATAATGTAAACTTCCCAACTCGATTGTGAATGGCAGTAGGCAAGTGAGCCAGTCGTTATCATCACAAATCCGTAACAAGCACTTTACATTGGAAACAAAGTATGGGGACCTCTCCATGCTGTTTCTCGGATAACGCTAAGAGACATGCTATTTTAAAACAATCTTATTTACTGCATGTACAGCATTTACTTCAATATTCGAATACCATGCAGAATACCGTTGCGAAGCACGGGTACATTTGCTAGTAATAAGATAAAAACGTAAATACATAATCCTATAATGTAATCTGCTTATACACTGTGTAAATTCTGTAATCCTTTCCGTTATAGAAAGAAAGAGAAAGCTTGCTCACTCGTTGCAATACAATATTGAATTAATTTAATTTTTAAGTTAAAATAATTACAGATTTACTACTCATTAAAAGGAAAAAATAATCCTAGTGCTTGATATTAAGAGCACTAGATGGTGGTGGTGGTGATTATTGTTTTAAGAGGAAGTACAAATGAGCAACCATCCTCTATATTTAACACTAATCAGAGAGAAAAAACTGGAAGGGGTCCGACACTTTGAAAAATGAAGGTATCGGCCAAAGGCAGACAAGGGCCACGAAGGGCGTGAAAATGAAAGACTCCCTAGCCATCGCAAAACCTAATAGCGTCAGGGTCTGAAAAGAACAAGAGTTGACCAAGGGAGGTCGGATAGAAAAGATTAAAGTGACGAGCCTGGCCCAAGTAAGTGGAAGCAATGCCAGGACTCAAATATGGCCCCGTGGTCGCCACCCCACGCTCCAAAGTTCAGAGCCCCTTAGGCCCCTTTTAGTCGCCTCTTACTACAGGCAGGGGATTCCGTGGGTGTTATTTTACCGCCCCCACCCACAGGGGGTAAGAGCACTAGACCGTATAAATATTGAATCACGATGCCTTCCTTGAATGTGGAAATGAAACATAATTCACTAAACTACAAGCCAAGAGCAAGCGGTTAAAAGTACTCAAGAGTGCCTGATTGTCCAGTGTCCCCAGTGTCATAATAACAGACATGAAATATCTAATTCAGTTTCTTTCTTAGCCCCAAAATCTTGTTATCCTCATTCGAGGAAACTGGGCGTTAATGGGCGTAAAAGCCACGGCTGATACCTTCAAAATCCTAGACCTATCCCATCCTTGCCGGAAACCTTCCATGTACCATAGCAACATTAAACCAGCAGCAATAAAAACGTAGATCATTAGACCAGACAGTTTCACACACACACACACACACACACACACACACACACACACACACACACACACACACTAACTTTACAATACTGTTGACTGTTATGTGAAGCAACATCAATACCACAGTCCAATTATATGTCGTACCCTTCAACTGTCAACCACTGTCAACATACTGTATTGTAAGTTTCCTAACTGTCTGACTGACTTTTGAGACAGATAAATCTGAATTTAATATGGAAATTATGAATATCTGCATTTAAAATGGAAAATCTGAAAATTAACATTCATTAAATAAATTACACACTCGTCGAACCTTGTACTCACACTTACTTGTTACATGCTTACTTACACATACGTTATTTGAAGGGCACCAGCTGCCACTCAGTGCAGCAATAATAGAATGAGACTCTTGACTATCTCTAGGGTGTGGGGTAATAAGCTTACTTTTGACAACATACCATATAAGTTCTGGGAAAAGGAGATTGGCGTTCGGTTTCCCCATTAATTTTCAGGTTAAGATATTTTACTGTTAATGAAATAAAACTATGAATTCGTTTGATAGAACAATATATATTCTTTAAATAATATATCAAAAAATAGTGAGTCTTGTTGCGATAAAACAGATGAGAATATGAAATTAAGACATTGCAACTGAAAGAAACTAGGCATGAATTTGAATTCTTCTTGACCGGACATTTAACAATTTATACGAAATATTTCCCTCACTGATTCACTTGACTGTACCTTCAACACTTTGAGTGTAATTACCACGTAATCCATTGATCTGGTGTTTACTGTAGATGTGTCACGCCTAACTTGGTGATACATCCTTCTGACTGCTTCTTCTCCATCTCATCTGACTTCTTTGTAAGTCAATATGGTATTCCCTCTTGGTAGGTCCTGGGTTGCCCTCTCTGACTTCATGGTAAGCCCTTGCGTCCGTGTTTTCCACTAAGTGACGGACCAACCATTTGGTCTCACTCTCTCAATGACCAATAACGGTTCACTGAGTCTTCACCATCTCTCGTTCACACTGGTTGACTGACCAACTAAGGCCTCTTGATCTAGTAGACTACTTCACTGTACTGCATCCGTATAACTAATGACTGACGCTACAATATGCACCCACCTTATATAGACGTTGGTTGACACCGCTACGTGATCTCCAGAGATAACAATGACATACTCCCACCTACGCGACAGATATTACATACAGTGGTGAAATAGCCCGGAGGCGGCTGACTCTCTGAGCGCATATTCTAAATAAATACGATGACATAGCCATGGCGCGGCGATGACTTGGCAGAATCGCCACTAATCTTGCACAATGTCCCAACGTCACACCCAATCTCTGATATATACAACAATTCTCACTGTACAGGTATTGAGTGTTATTCTACACATACGTATATATGCATACATCTAAGTACAATCTTGCAAGCAACAGGCAATTGCAAAATCGAATTGAATAAAACGGATAATTACAATAATAGTAATAAAATCACAGATAAAATAATAATAATACTGACATAATAATAATAATAATAATAATAATAATAATAATAATAATAATAATAATAATAATAATAATAAAATACAGATAAAATCATACAATAATAAAAATACAGATATCATCTTGTAACGCGATATGAACCGTTACAATTCGCCTCCCTCATAAATAAATCGAAGAACAAAGAATCGATTGATTTATGAACAACATAATATAACACTAACACATATAAACACTTTAAATGAGTATACAACAATAATTTTCTTTTTTCAGCATCTATACATTTTATAATACATCACATATATGAGCATTTTCTCGCACATTGTCATCACAGATAACTGTCCAGTGTCCCATTCTCATACAATTCACAAGAGCATAGCCCTTAATTTAACACACACAAATAATTTTAAATGATTACACTACATTCTTCTTTTTTTCTTAACATATCAAAACATTTTGTGAAAATTTACTTATATGATAACTTTTCTCGCATATTGTTATCGCAGATAACTGTCCAATGTCCTGTTCTCCGTTTTTTTTGTCACACTGTACATGACAATGTAGCACTTATTCTTCCAATACACCAATACGACACTTGGTTCACATGCAAATTCACATATGTTAGTTTTATTTTGCCAGTTTCTTACAAAAATTTAATCATCTTAATCTTATCTCAACAAATCTCACGTGAAGTACATCTTTACATTCATTATACTATAAATACCGACAATATCCCCTTCCTGAATTTAAAGACTATGCACACTTCCCGATACGGTTCACAATAGTGAAATACCCCTGATACAAAAGAATAACAACATATTTCCCGCCTCTGCAGATGATGAAATGGAACTCTGAGTAGCACTCTGTCACTCAAACTGAATTCGTCCAATTTTGCCCTTATTAACTTACATATCTCAATAAATCACATCCTCTTTGGCAACAATAATTAAAGAATCAATACTATGGCTACAAGATGGTTCAATTATTCCATAATCCAGCATAACGTTTATCTGTTCTTCGACAGCACTAGCATATTTAAGTGGAATAGGGTACTTAGGTCCCACAAATGATGAATGGTCATGTACAACAAACTTGTGTTCATATACATGTGTTCTTCCTGGCTTATCACTAAATACATCTCGATGCTCACCTAACATCGAACACAACTGCTCCTCCTGTAATTCACTCAAATTACTTCTCGCCACTGTCTCATACAGACTATCCCTTGGATCCTGTCGTATAGACAAGTGACACACGTCAAAACATCTCCTCTCACTAGGAACACCTTCACTCACCTCCCGAATACCTTTACCAGAAGACACGTTATCAACACTTACCTCAGACCCTTCATAATTCACACATACTTGTTTGCTAGTTTTCTCCCAGAACAAACACACACTACCTAAATCAAAGTCTATTCTACTTCCATGATTTGCAACCAAGTTAGCTCCTAAAACAACTGAATACACAAGTTCTGGTACAACAAGGCATGGTTGAAACTTACAATTATCTTCAATTGACTGGTATCGCTATCTTATTTACTCACTGTGACTTACCTATCAGCTGTTATAATCTCTATTAGAACCTTCATTTACCTTCTCAATTTCCATCATCGGAGTTACTATCTCACTACTTACGTCATATTCTCGGCATTACAAGTACTTACATCACTTAACAGAACACTTCTTACGTCTAACTTACTGCTACCATTAATTACATCATTATCTACGACTACGTTATTACTTAAATATCTCACTTAACATTACATAGGTCACAATCACACTGTACTCTTAAATCTACTTTCACTATATAACTACTTATACTACATACCTGTACAACTTCTGCCTTCGGCCTGTCCACTTAACTTACCCGATTCCCTGTGAATCTGAAATACTCTGGCTCCATAAAGAAACCTGGATAACATTCATATTACGACTATCATAGTCTCTCTGATAACTCGAATCCGTACGCCTCCCATCTTCCGATTCTCTCTGATTACTCCTCTGACCTTCTCTCTCATAACTCAAATACATACGCCTCCCATCTTCCGATTCTCTCTCGTTACTCTTCGGACCACTATCACCATCAACACAACTATTAATCCTCTGCGGATCATGATCACCCCCTCTCCTCTGATACACGGCTAACATTTCCCCCCCTCTCTTTACAATGCTACTTTCCCCAGACATCATGCGCTCACTCTCGCGCCCCTTTAAACATTCCTCCCAGAGCCTGTCAATGAACACTTTAAACTCTCCTAAATTAGACATATTATTCCAGTATACTCGAAACCATATTCTACTTTCACCGATAAAAACATTGGACAACATCTCCAGTACGTATTCCCATTCAATAACATTATTCCTCAACTTACTTGCAAATCTTTTCTCAACTACTTTTACAAATTCTATAGAATTGAACTGTTCTCCAGAAAACTTGGTTAAATCACGATCCCTACTGAACAAACCACTCGCTACTATCACCTCTAAAGCTGTCTCACCTCTAATTTCTTGCCGTATCACACCCTGGCAGTTCACAACTTCTTCTTCTTCTTCTTCCGCTGCTCTCTCAGAATTCTCTTCCACTATTCTTACGTCTTCCTGCAATTCTTCCTCTCTCTCTCTCACCTGTTGTGATAGCATTTCCTGTTCGTTCCGTAGTTCAGTGACCTCCACAAGTTTGCTTTCAATTTGCTCATTTCTACTAATCTGTTCCCCCATCTCTTCCCAACTGCATTGTAACTCTTGTCCAATCTTTTCTCGACTACGTCATGAATTTCTTCCCGATTACTCGAAATTTTATTACTTAACAGTACGATCTTGTTTGTACATGTTCCTTTGACATGCTCAATTTGAGGATGAAAACCGCTCCGACTCAACTCCCTTCCTCCTCTAAGGTCAACACACACTTTACTAAACCTATTTTCTAACTTGTATATTTGACCAGTTACCTCTACCATCTTAATATATATTTTAGAATTTAGTGATTCATTTAACCTATCTAATTTATCATTAATCACACTGTTACCATTAATTAATTCTTCGATTTTACTACTTATAGCGTTAATCTGTGTATTACAATTTTCATTATTAGTACTAATTAATTCTTTCATCTCTTCCTTACTATTTTCGTTACTACTAATTATTTGTTCCATTTTACTACTTATTTCTTTCTTATTATTTTCACTACTAGTATCAATCTTTTCCTCCATTCGTTTCTGACTATTTTCCCTACTATCAAACTTTTCCTCCATTCTACTACTGAACTCGGTAAATTTGGCCATCAGCAAATTTAGAGTATCTTGGTTCATTCCCCCCGCGATTTCCTTTTGGGTTTCAGCGTGCTTCTCAATTTCTGCACTCTCCTGAATTATCTCAGAAGCTTCCATCGTCTTCACCTGCTCCCTATTTTGAATTTCACCTTGGATGTCCACAGAAGCAATGACCTCGTCGTCACAGGACTTGTTATTGTCTTCCTTGTCCATCTTTGGTTCACTAGTGATAGTACGCGATCTCAAATTAATTTCCCTCTTCAAATCCCTTGACATATCCCCAAAATATAAATATATATCACAAAATTACAGTCCTGAAATTTACTGGTAATAATTCCGTTGGCTTAAATGTGCATACTCTTCCCAAATGAACCTATGATACGCTGTCATTCAGAACAGATTCTGAATTTATTCGAGTCCCACGTTGCGTCGACACATTGTTACATATTTATTACTAAAAACTAACAGGGTGTGGGGTAATAAGCTTACTTTTGACAACATACCATATAAGTTCTGGGAAAAGGAGATTGGCGTTCGGTTTCCCCATTAATTTTCAGGTTAAGATATTTTACTGTTAATGAAATAAAACTATGAATTCGTTTGATAGAACAATATATATTCTTTAAATAATATATCAAAAAATAGTGAGTCTTGTTGCGATAAAACAGATGAGAATATGAAATTAAGACATTGCAACTGAAAGAAACTAGGCATGAATTTGAATTCTTCTTGACCGGACATTTAACAATTTATACGAAATATTTCCCTCACTGATTCACTTGACTGTACCTTCAACACTTTGAGTGTAATTACCACGTAATCCATTGATCTGGTGTTTACTGTAGATGTGTCACGCCTAACTTGGTGATACATCCTTCTGACTGCTTCTTCTCCATCTCATCTGACTTCTTTGTAAGTCAATATGGTATTCCCTCTTGGTAGGTCCTGGGTTGCCCTCTCTGACTTCATGGTAAGCCCTTGCGTCCGTGTCTTCCACTAAGTGACGGACCAACTATTTGGTCTCACTCTCTCAATGACCAATAACGGTTCACTGAGTCTTCACCATCTCTCGTTCACACTGGTTGACTGACCAACTAAGGCCTCTTGATCTAGTAGACTACTTCACTGTACTGCATCCGTATAACTAATGACTGACGCTACAATATGCACCCACCTTATATAGACGTTGGTTGACACCGCTACGTAATCTCCAGAGATAACAATGACATACTCCCACCTACGCGACAGATATTACATACAGTGGTGAAATAGCCCGGAGGCGGCTGACTCTCTGAGCGCATATTCTAAATAAATACGATGACATAGCCATGGCGCGGCGATGACTTGGCAGAATCGCCACTAATCTTGCACAATGTCCCAACGTCACACCCAATCTCTGATATATACAACAATTCTCACTGTACAGGTATTGAGTGTTATTCTACACATACATATATATGCATACATCTAAGTACAATCTTGCAAGCAACAGGCAATTGCAAAATCGAATTGAATAAAACGGATAATTACAATAATAGTAATAATATCACAGATAAAATAATAATAATAATAATAATAATAATAATAATAATAATAATAATAATAATAATAATAATAATAATAATAAAATACAGATAAAATCATACAATAATAAAAATACAGATATCATCTTGTAACGGGATATGAACCGTTACACCTTCAACTGTCAACCACTGTCAACATACTGTATTTTCTCCTTAAGGATAACGCGTTATTTCATATCCTGGTGCAGCAGAGCGAATCTCTCACTATCGCAAGATATAGACAAGCATTCACCACATTTGTAGCCAATATCAAGTAAACCTGCTGAAGTACATTAATAATAATAATAATAATAATAATAATAATAATAATAATAATAATAATAATAATAATAATAATAATAATAATAATAATAATAATAATAATAATAAACTGTTCGTAATTACGGATTCATCTTCGAGAACAAGGGTAGATCACATGGTGTGCTTTTCGTCATAAAGAAAAAGGATTAGAAATGCGCGCAACAACAAATGTTTGCATCGCCTCGGACCAAAGGGTTCCTGAAAACAAATGAGATCCTCTACAACAATATGGCTTTGCTGTCTCAATTTCAGTTATTTAATACAGTACAGTACCTTTAATACTGATAACACTTCCCCTTGCATTGTCCCCACTTTTACATCCTAGGGTATACGAAATTCCCTGTACTTGCGGTAAGGTATATATCGGCCAAACATGCCGGTCCATTAGTACCCGTATCAAAGAACACGAGCGGAATATTCGTCTCAACCAACCAGACATCGGCAATAGCTGAGCACACTCTATCGTCAGGTCATGATGTCATGTTCCAAGATGCTCGAGCTCTTACCCACACTAGACACTACAGGTCCAGGATTATACGTGAAGCTGTCTGTAGAAATCCTAACCATTTCAAGAGGGACACCGGCTATCAATTAAGTAATACCTGTTTGCCAGCCATTAAAAATTTAATGTAGGTAGTTCCCTTCCCGGTCCTTTCACTATTGTTATTTCGTCTCGATGTTTTCCAAATTCGTACGTTCCTCGTCGCCAGATGTTTCATTCCAGGCTTGTGTTTATGCCATACACCTGCCAATGTCGTGTCACGCAAACACGTTATATGGACCGTTTAAACTGATTGTGATGGTTCGGTCAGCTTCCGCTTCGAACGCTAGCGTTGCCACGTCCTGGGGGCCATCTGGTGGCGAATAAACGTACCATTTTTCCACTTCTATCATGACGTCCAAATTTAAATTGTCATAGTTTAAGAAGCCTTTCTCGTGGACAGTCGAAATTTCTTATGAGGACGCAGAGCACAGCTCCCTGCGAAACGTTAAGAATTTCACTTTATTTTCTTGACATGGCATAAGCCCAAAAGCCTATAGAGTTTCAAGCCTTCTTTCATCTATGCGAAGCATGTTCTGGACGTAATGCTACCGCAAAACATCAGGGAACTACCACCTTGCTGCACGTGCTGGAAAATGTGTCCGGGATCAGTCGTAGCCCTTGGACGACCTGTGTGAGACAAGTCATTAACACTTCCCGTCTCCCTGTACCGCTTCCATGTTCGAAACACATCGCTTTGATTACGGCCCACACGTTAAGCAACCACCTTTGTTGACCTTCCTTCTTGACATAAGGTTATCATATGCGTACACGTTCGCGTGTCGACATTTCTCGTCAAGCCATCCCAAACGAAACTACACTGTTTAGAACACACCTCTAATGCTACCACTGAAAACTTGACTCACACTTGAGCGTGACGTTCTTCCTGTGTGTGTGTGTGTGTGTGTGTGTGTGTGTGTGTGTGTGTGTGTGTGTGTGTGTGTGTGTGTGTGTGTGTGTGTGTGTGTGTGTGTGTGTGTGTGTGTGTGTGATTGCGGGTATGTTTACAAACATCCTAAGGGTGTATTTTTGGTCTGTTAAGGACGGACCAAGATAGCAACATCGTTAAATGACTCACAGGGGTGATTCAAAAATATTCTTTGATGGGGGCATTTTCGCAAGTTCCATCCACTAACACATGGCCTTTCTAGCTCTAAATGGAGGAACATTTTAAAAGCGAATGCTTTACTTTATTATTACACTACTGTAAGTAGCCATTGTCACTGGGATATTTCCCATTTGCGATGTCTTTGTTAATAATAATAGCAATAATAATAACTGTTCCGGGGTTACCCATGGACGCAGATGTGGTTAAAGAAGGTGCCGGGGTGAATGGGTCTAACTACAAAATCAAAGTTAATTTAAAAATGTAACAAAGGTTATATTTTTTTTTTCTCTTTTAAAACAAAACCAACAAGTAACAATGTCACAGGTACCGGTAGCAAAAATAAGTCTAGTAAAGACAAGATTGGTCGTATAAACAGAACTTGGGCTTCAAGTTTTCACTTAACAATTCCTGAGCTACACCCTTAGCTTTACGAAGATCACCATTTTATGCAAGGGCAGAACACCCCTCAATACATGGAGCACTTGCTCCCAATTTTTAACATCAAGCCTCCCAGAGGCACTTTTACAACGCTAGAAAAGAGCTGACACGCTCTTTTTTCAAGCCTATTCAAGGCGATATCAGAACCTTATACTTGCCATCAAGGCACAACTTACAAAAATGAACCAGGGGTATCTCGTACCTACAGGACCTTCGTGTAAAAGAAATAACAGTGAAATAAATGGCCCGAACACAAAATGAAAGGAGGCGAATGCTTGCACTCCTCGATGTGACTTCTTAAAACCTAAAGGGCACTAGGCCGATGACACAGGGGCTATTCCCGAACTATGGAGGTGACTCGTATGAGAATAATTTAAGACATTACAAAACGTAGTCACCTCAAACCAATATGAAGGGGAGCTCAAGAGGGTAAATCACTCTCTATCCCCGAATTACAGTTACAGATTTTATGAAGTTTTTACATAAGCTGGCAGAAAATTATATTTTTAGAAAAGTAGGTTACATGGTAAAAGTTTCGGAATTATCCCTCGGGTTAAACTGCGGAGCTAGTAAGAAATAAAGATGTTAAACGGCCATTACCTTCCTGAGGACCTGCGGCCTGATGAAAGAGGCGGCTCCCGCCTCCTGCTTCACGTACACACACTTAGTTAGATGTTGATCAAGTGGCCAAGAGCCGTGAAAATCCCCAGTTTATAAACCCTCGGGGAAAGTTCGAGACCTTTCATGAATAATGAATAATCAAGCCATAACCTCTTACTTTTATTGGCTAGCGGAAAGTTACACACCAAATCGAAGAAGAAGCCTGTGATAGGCCGAAAATTAATTACAGAAATTAGGGATTGGCTGAATTCAAAACTGGCGGAATGAACATAATTTAGTAAAGAACAAACTTATGAATACAAAATTTCTTCAAATAAAGTTCCTTCACTTCGCACCAGGGTGCATGATCATAGTTTTTGTAGTGACATCTGTTGCAGAAAGTCCAAACTTCTTGATAATTGGTAAACAAAACACGTAGAATTTGATACAATACTGAAAACTTCACAATCACAAAATTAAGGAGGTGACATCTGAGGAAAAGTTTAAGTAGATCTAGTTCCAAGTTCTGTGTTTCTCCTGTAGAGGAGTTCTAATTGACGTAAGATTAAATGTGAGGCGTAGAGGTGTACCGCCCGGTACAATAACAATAATAATAAAATATCTTGCCTGTACATTCCATTCCCGGACGCTTCACCCGCACAGGCCACTGCCCAAAGGGGGAACGTTACGAATTAGACCACTAAAAATTCTAGTACAGCAACATTATATTATACAAATCCGATACTCCCACGTTGAAATATTATTTTTCAGATCGGCAGCACGCTGTATTTTCTTAATTATGTGTGAAGCGAAATTTTGTAGATTTCATCATTGTGACGTGGGGTGATTAAGACATATTTTGTAGTTTAAGAGTTACTGTTATGTGTTTAATTTCAAATCTTATAGATTATTTTGTTTCTAGTTAATTAAACTAATCTCTGTAAATTTGGACATTTTCTTCATCACCACTTTTCGCCACGCCTACGCAGCTAAACTGGTACTTAAACGGCATCCAGAGTGCCCCAGTATAACTCAGCGACCGCGTAAACTATGGATTCCACGCTAATATTGGTCGTTTACGATCATTTTCTACGTCATTCCCTCCTCTAGATTTGCTATAAGGTGTTTTACTCCTCCAGTATCTTTGTGAGATAGTAATTTGTATTTGTACAAAGTTTGTTTGAGGGCTATTCTGGTAGATACTGTACACATACACATCTGAAATTTTGGTATTTTTCTATCTGACACCTTTTACTTTTAGGATTTTCAATACCTGTTTCAAGTAGTTAGTTTCAAGTGTTCTTAATTGCGACGTTGATTGATTGTTCATGAACACTTTTGTAAATTTAGAAATATTTTTATGTGCATAATTTTATGTTTTAGCTTGAGATTATTTAGTTTCGCCTTAAAATATTTCCTGGTAGCAGCCTGGATTGTCTGGGAAGTAGCTGATCCTTTCAAACAAATAATGAAAATAAGTTGTAACGTATTTACGCGTCGCATTAGTCTATAGATATCATGTACACTATTCCAACTGCCACTGGGACTGTCATCAATCAGGCGAGGGACCCCGAAAACTGTGTAAACACCATTTATATCGGTGAATTTGGACATTTCCTTTATCACCCCTTCTGAATCACCATGCCGATGGGAGCTGAACTTGGCCTTAACACGCGAGAGGTCGCGCGAAGGCAAATTGCTCACGCTTAATATTCTAATGAGCTGCTATTTTCCTTTTGCAGTGAAAGCTCTCATATAAATATGTAACCTGTATAACTGCCTTTCAACTAGTACTGACATAATTACCCAGTAACAATATTTTCTCAATGTAAAAATTTAATGAAATGTGTTTGCAAAATCTGGTAAAATTACGTGAGTTTTTAAAGAACGCGAGAGGTTGCGCGTGAGCAAATTGCCTCAACGTTTGCATTTGTACATTTCAATGAATGATTTGGTCACAATTCAAGATAAAACTACAGCACCACACTTCACTGAAAGCCACCATAAACCTCAAGACCTTTACTTAAGAAACTTTCTTGGCGAGGGATCGCTCGAAGGCAATTAGCCGCGGCAGATGCGAGAGTGAGGAAAACTTCAACTGCTCCGGAACGCAGCAGGCAATACACTGACGATAATCAACGTCAGGTTCGAGAGAGGGAGGGGAGGGATGAAACGAGCGCCCTAAGCCCCACAGCGGCTAGCAACGAAATTATTAACAAATATTTTAAAAGTGCGGCAGATTGCCGCTGGATCGACCTCTCGCGTTTTAAACGACATTCGGATTGTCACTATTCATCTCAGTGACCCCGAAAACTATGGATTCGACACTAATATGGGCTATTTCGATTATTTTACATGTTACCCCCTCGCCCTTACCCCACCCAAAAAATGTCCGGTTAGTATAGTAAGTCATGTGTGCACTAATTTTAGTAGAAAGCTATGGTAGAATATAACACATACATCCATAATCTCCGTCATTTTGGACATTCTTTTTCACCCCTTCTCGCCGCCGTGCCGATACGGGTGAACTTGGACTTACACGACATCTGGAATGTCACTATTCAACTCAGCGACCCCTAAACCTATAGATTAGACACATTTTTATTATTATTATTATTATTATTATTATTATTATTATTATTATTATTATTATTATTATTATTATTATTATTATTATTATTATTATTCTACCGCTTTTCCCACACCTGTGGGGTCGCGGGTGCGAACTGTGTCGCACATGTGGATTTGGCCCTCTTTTACGGACAGATGCCCTTCCTGACACCAACCTTATATGGAAGGACGTAATCACTATTGCGTGTTTCTGTGGTGGTTTTTAGTGTAGTGTGTTGTCTGAATATGAAGAGGAAAGTGTTGGAAAAAACACTTTTTTTGCTAGTTGCTTTACGTCGCACCGACACAGATAGGTCTTACGGCGACGATGGGATAGAAAAGGGCTAGGAGTGGGAAGGAAGCGGGCGTGGCCTTAATTAAGGTACAGCCCCAGCATTTTCCTGGTGTGAAGTTGGGAAACCGCGGAAAACCATGTTCAGGGGTGCCGACAGTGGGGTTCGAACCCACTATCTCCCAGATGCAAGCTCACAGCTGGGTGCTCTTAGCCAGGGAAATTAATCAAACACGATTAAACTCCCCGACCCGGCCGGGAATCGAACCCGGGACCCTCTGAACAGTAAGTCTCAACGCTGACCATTCAGCCAATGACTCGGATAAACCTATAGATTCGCCACTATTTTTGAATATTTTTATATGCCACCCCCCTCCCGACCACAACCCATAGAGGGTGGCTTACCCCCACAGTGCTTTATTCCAGACAGTCATGTGTGTAGCAGAATCTCTCCTTGGCCTAGCCTACATTAACGCACCTGCCTACTTCGAACACCAGGCCTGTTTGTACTGCAGAATACTTGAGCTGACGTTGCCATGGTTACTGCTGGTCATTTCTTCAGCTGCTATGTTGGGTGTTGCCTGGCTGAGTATTTCAGACTGTAGACCTAGAGAGCTAGTTCTGACTACAAGTTGGCCGGTTCGAGCCTGGCTCAGTCCGGTAGTATATGAATGTGCTCAGATACGACAGACTCGTGTCAGTTGATTTACCGGAACGTAAAAGCACTCCTGCGGGAAATAATTCTGTCATCTCGGCGTGTCCGTAAACCGTACGAGAAGTTAGTGCCACGTAAAACTATTATTATTATTATTATTATTATTATTATTATTATTATTATTATTATTATTATTATTATTATTATTAAATCTCATCAGGATTTAGTTTTGCGAAATCAACGACTTTGGCCTATATACCTTTTCCTTTAAATCTTGTTATTGGTTCCATTTCAAAGCCGGTTTTCTGTTGCCTGCCGTTAGCATTAATTTCAGCTCGTTTACTGGATCCTTGTGCTGAGATATATCACTCTCTTATATCTACGAAAGCAAACAACCTTCCTTCGTAAACCTACTTTATCTCAATATTCTTTTTCCGCTATTAAATAAACTTATAGGTTAGATTCCTAAGATATTTGAATCCGTACTTCGTTAATTAATTCAGACTGAAACTTTCTTCTGATGGCCTCAAACATTCATTTGAAATTGGATGCCTATCCTCCATACGCTCTGAGTAAATTAGAATATCCACCTCAAATGTGTCGTGATCTTTTGAAGACACATGTACGTTACTGTACCCGTATAAATTAAAATAAATAACTCATGATTATGCAACGTTTTACCATCCATTATTAACCATCCAGATAGCGATGCTGACTGAGATTCTTATGGCACGATACGAATTTCCTCTACCAGCACAGCAGTATTAAACTTCCCATTTTAACGGTGTTCTTATTTCCTTTGTACGACCGATCTGTTGGAAGCAAATTAATATTCTAAATTATACTCTTTTTAAGCAAGACGTAGATGTTTGATACAGTATATTCATCGGCATTTCGTGGACGTTCAATAAGAGTCACAACTAGAAATCGGAAAAGTTTCTTTTTTCTGGAGCTGTACGAACTGTTTCGTTTCGAAGAAGGTACACGGCTCCATAGAAAAGTTTGAAAATAACAAATCCAAAACCAAACCCCATGGCACTACAGCCCTTGAAGGACCTTGGCCTACCAAGCGACCGCTGCTCAGCTCGAAGGCCTGCAGATTATGATGTGTCGTGTGGTCAGCACGACGAATCCTCTCGGCCGTTATTCTTGGCTTTCTGGACCAGTAAAATAACAAATACTGAGAGATTAAAAAGAAGGCATATCCGTTGTTTGAGTCGGATGTGTATTCAGTACGGTAATTATAAAATAAATGGTCAGGATGAGTGGCTCAGACGTTTGAGGCACTGGCCTTCTGACCCCAACTTGACAGGTTCGATCCTGGCTCAGTCCGGTGGTATTTAAAGGTGCTCAAATACGTCAGCCATGTGCTGGTAGATTTACTGACACGTAAAAGAACTCCGGCACCTCTGTGTCGCCGGAAATCGTAAAAGTAGTTAGTGGGACGTAAAACAAGTAACATTACATTCATTCATTCATTCATTCATTATAAAATGGATTATCCATTATTATAATAGTTCGATTCGATATAATTAGAATTTAATAAAGGCTAGTGGAGCAAAAATAAAATGAAAGAACTTTGTGCTTTTAAATTGTTTGATAAATTGTAGTCATATTTTATAATTTATTTCCAAAATCTTAATTCCAGACCTAATAATTATTCAAATTCATAATCAGGTTATGTTATCGCTATTGTGTTACCTTACGATGAAAGGTCTACATTAAAGTAGTTTTCATTCATCGTACATTCAAAACATCCTAACATCTGGCTCCATGCCTAAATGGTTACCGTGCTGGCCTTTGGTCACAGGGGTCCCGGGTTTGATTCCCGATAGGTCGGGAATTTAACCATCATTGGTTAATTTTGCTGGCACGGGGGCTGGATGTTTCATCCTCCTGACGATGCGCAGGTCACCTACGGGAGTCAAATCAAAAGACCTAAACCTGGCGAGCCGAACATGTCCTCGGATACTATCGGCACTAAAGCCATACGCCATTTCTCAACATCCTAATACGAAGTACAATTTGGAAGAGGCGTTTAAGTTAGCCTGCATTATGACCATCGTGATGAATCGCTTACAGTAACATATTTCAGTATCGTAATAATGCTATGCCCGAAATATGCTAACATGAAGTGAATTTGCTATAATTATTGAAGATAATGCATCTTTTTTCTTTAAATAGTGGTTTTAACGTCGCACTAACAAATCGAAGGTTTACAGCGACGCAAGGACGGGAGAGGACTGGGAAGGTAGCGGCCGTGGTCTTAATTAATATACAGCCCCAGCATTTGCCTGAAGTAAAAATGGGAACCCATGGAAAAAACATCTTCAGAGATGCCGACAATGGAATTCTAGCTCAATATCTCTCGAATGCAAGTTAGTGCATGTAGACCAGGGCTTCTCAGGGTGCATGCGCGTGGTGCATGCACTGTGCACGGTGCAAAAGACGACTTGGCTTGGTTGACCAGAGTGCATACCCCCCACTCCTCGATTTGGAGCAATAGCGCTTACTCTCTCTTTCCTCACGCCTGTCTCGCTCGTTCCGCCTGTCTTCCTCTGCCCCACTTGCGCCGTAGCGCTCCAAATCCGGGCTGACTTGAGCCGAGTATAGGCGAGTTGAGCCGAGCTTAGCCGAGTAGCCCAGAGACGAAGCGTTGATCCGAGCCATGCCGAGCGGCAGCGATGCACAGTGCACGGAGCTCTTGCGCATCTATCTGCACGCGTGAGATTTTGGGCGTTTGAGAGGCCCTGATCTAGACAGAAAGTGTGGTTAAAGCGGGAATAATAATATATATAAATAATTTTATAAGCCGTTTTCTGGTAATTGAAATTCTGATGAGGAAATAGCTAAACAGATTCCAGAGGAGCAAGCATAATTTTGAAGCCTACTATCTGAAAGTCGTAGGATAACAATAGTAGTTATTGTAGGATTTTATATGGTTTTCTAAGTTTCTAGTAGTTCCACGGTCTTTCCAGTAGGTACCGTGGTAGTGCGCGGCTAGGCTCCTTAAAGCTGCTGATACAGTTCCTAGGCCCTCCCTTACGTACCCTGTGCAGCCTCTTGTCCTAATATTAAAATAAGCGTTCTGACAGCTAGCTATTGTAGTGCCGTTGCTGAGAACTGAAAGCTCTGACAACTCCAGGCAACACCAAGTGGACAACTGGCTCGTCTCCATGGTGATCGCAGTGGGTCAGCCCACGTTTCCATGGTAACCACACCCCTACTCCCTTCTGTCCAGCCAGACAGGAAGTAAACGGACCCTCCCTGCTATCTGTTAAAACGTCTCTTTGAATATTAGGACTATAGACACAAGGTCTCAGCAAGAAACCGAAATGGCCAACAATAGAGAGGCCACAATCATAGTATCAAATTGGCACCTGAAGATGTCAGTTTAAATTAACCTGGTTACTGCATGTAACTTAGCAGATGGGTGCATTACCTGCCAAAATAATGGCCCCCTCACAATAGCCTCTCACAGTGGCCCTCACATTCTTCTATACACAAATACACCTTTCCTAGAACTAGAGGGGTTCGTCGTAATCATCATACTTTGTCTCTCCACCACCTATTTATTACTACATCTACAAGGGCTCAAACATAAAACCTGCTCGTCATTGATCATCGAACTGCAGCATGTAACAACTCATTTTCTGTGTTTACCGCACGAGAATGAAACGGTTTACCGGATGATGTCAGAGTAATATCAACCAGAGTGTCATTTAAAATATCGTTATGAGGTACAGCAGGAAACGAGTGAACTGTGCATTTCTGATCTTTCACTGATCGTGCTATTACAATATTATTAGTTGCTATTATTAATATTATTATTGCTATGTATGTCTCACTGAGGTGGAATTTTATTCCGGTTATACAATATTTTGATTGTGTTTATCTGTTTAAATTTACTTACAGTAAGATTTTACTATAGTATTAATTATGATTCGAATGTATAATAATTGCTTTAGTGCAAGAGAAGGCCTAAATGGCCTTAACTACACCAGTAAAGACATTTATCTATATATCTATCTACTTATGTTTAATTATGTCAATATAATACAGGAAGGGACAGGGGAAAAGTAGGTTAATGAAGTTGCAAACAGCAATAAGAAAGTTTATCAATTTGATTTTCTATACCATATGAACTGAACGCCTCTCTTACTTCAGTCTTTAAAGTGTTCGTTAAGAAATCGAAAGCTCTCAAGTGTCGAATTGACATCACTACTATCCTTCCGCTCTGGTAAATGAAATGGCGTATGGCTTTTGGTACCGGGATATCCCAGGACGGGTTCGGCTCGCCAGGTGCAGTTCTTTCTATTTGACTCCCATAGGCAACCTGCGCGTCGTGATGAGGGTGAAATGATGACGAAGACAACACATACACCCAGCCCCCGTGCCATTGGAATTAACCAATTAAGGTTAAAATCCCTGACCCGACCGGGAATCGAACCCGGGACCCTCTGAACCGAAGGCCAGTACGCTGACCGTTCAGCCAACGAGTCGGACTTCCGCTCTGGTGAAGTAAGTAAACCAGACGACGCGACGTGGTGCTGTGAGGAATAGGATGCTAACAATAGACTAAGTGATCGATTTTCTGTCACTCGTTGTAAGTTTACGTTTTCCCTCTCCTTATTGCAGATAATAGTAATTCAATACCGTCTAACAAGCCATGCTGAGATATCTATCGCGGAAGAAAAAGACAGATGTTCTGCCAATGACATGAACACTTTTTCTCGGTTTCTTCATGCAAAGTATATACAATGAACCTGTGTTCTTATTGTTGTCATGTTTTGAAAGACTTGGGGCTCGTAAAGATGGAGTTGAATTCAATGTTATTATTTTATTGGTAAGTGAAATGCCACTGATGCTGAGAGGCTTATTCAAAATATGTCAACTTTAGAATGAATATATCAAAATATATATATGTCGAATTTTAAGTATGTTTGGTAAATTTCGAGTGAATTCCTTTGCGAGTACTTGAAATTACTATTGTTACATATTTGTAAGTAATTTTCCTGTATTGGAAAGTATCACATATTTATCAGAAGATATTGATATACTATTGTAAATAGGTATTGCCAACGAGATACTGTATCTCTATTTGTCATGCACTTGCTATTATTGTCATTAATAATAATAATAATTATTATTATTATTATTATTATTATTATTATTATTATTATTATTATTATTATTATTATTATTATTATTATTATTATATTATATTATAATTATTATTATTATTATTATTATTATTATTATTATTATTATTATTATTATGCCAGGCTAAGTGGCTCGGATGGTAGAGGGTTTGGCTTTCTGAGCCCAAATTCGTGACTTTATCTTAGCTCATTACGGTGGTGTTTCAAGGTGCACAGATGCATCAGTCTCGTATCAGCAGATTTACTGGCGCGGAAGGAACTCATGCGGGACAAAATTCCGGTGACCTCAGTGTTCAGAAAGTAGTAAAAGTAGATAGTGAGAAGATATACTACTACTACTACTACTACTATTATTATTATTATTATTATTATTATTATTATTATTATTATTATTATTATTATTATTAATGATTCATGGTGTGCGTTACTGTAGTCACGTCCCAGTTCGTGAACCATGAGCAACGGCTGAGTGGCCTAGTAAGTAGCGATGAGAGTCGGGATACCAGTTACTAGGGAATGGGAGTGGACATCTCGGACATATTCTGAGTCATGTCCCTCCTTGTGTTCAGGTGGCTAGGACTATATAATCCATCGGTGGTCCCTAACCGTTAGAGGACAGATCAGCCCTTCGACTATGTGTAAGTATTATAGCATCCTGCTTTACGAATTTACTGAGCTCAGAACATTTTAGCAAGGCTCGGACCTATGGGAGTAACGGAATCCCACTCCCGTTTGACTGGCGAGAGATTACTTGGAAACAACATGACGAACAAAATGGAATTCGATGGGGAGCTATCAGTATTTATGGGGCTTATGGAAGAAAGAAAGTAGAACTGACTGAGTCAGCAAAGAGGATGCATCTGGATGTGCTAGGAGTAAATGATATTCGGGTAAGGGGAGATAACGAGGAAGATATAGGGTATTATAAAATGTACTTGACGGGTGGTAAAAAAGGAAGGGCAGAGTGTGGAGTAGGGATGTTCATCAGGAATACCATTGCACGCAACATAGTTTCTGTTAGGAACGTGAATGAGCGAATGATGTGGGTAGATTTGGTAGTTTGAGGAATTAGGACGAGAATTGTCACAGTGTATTCATCATGTGAGAGTGCAGATGAGAATGAAGTTGACACGCATTGCGTGACATCGTAATCAGGGTCAACAGCAAAGGATAGTGCGAATGGGCTATTTCAATGCGAGAGTTGGAAATAGAACTGGAGGATACGAAAGGGTGATTGGTAAATGTGAAGATATGGAAGCTAATAGGAATGGGAAGCGTCTGCAGGACATCTGTGCTAGTATGGGTTTAGCAGTTACCAATACATTCTTCAAGCATACGTCAGCGAAGAGGATGCATCTGGGTGTGCTAGGAGTAAATGATAATCGGGTAAGGGGAGATAACGAGGAAGAGATAGGAGATTATAAAGTGTACTTGACGGGTGTTAAAAGGGAAGGGCAGAGTGTGGGGTAGGGCTGTTCATCAGGAATACTATTGTATGCAACATAGTTTCTGTTTAGGCACATAAATGAGCGAATGATGTGTGTAGATTTTTGTTATTTGGAAGAATTAGGACGAGAATTGTCTCAGTTATTCATCATGTGAGGGCGAAGATGAGGATGAAGTGGACAAGTTGACATCTGGGAAGGTAGGGGTACCAGATCCATAATAGAATATATCATAACCAACTTCGGGTTCAGGAAATCTGTTAGGAATGTACGGGTTTTCCAGGGATTTTGAGATGAAACAGAGCACTATCTGATTTGTAGTGATCTAAGTATCTCTAGGCCTAGGATATAGAAAGTGAAATCTGTCTGCAAACGAATAAGTGTAGAAAATTTCCAGGAAGAGGAAACAGTGGACAGTAAGCGGTTTCAGGATATAGAATGAGAGTGTGTGGCATACAGGGATGCTGTAGTAGAAACAGCAAGGGAATGCGTAGGAACAACTGTGTGTAAAGATGGGAAAAGGCGAACATCTTGGTGGAATGATGAAGTGAGAACAGGTTTTAAACATAAAAACAGAAATGGCTCCAAACATGGGCTGATATAAACAAGCATTTGTACGTAGATGAAATAAACAGAGCGAAACAAATAGTTGTTGAATCCAAAAAGAAGTCGTGGAAAGATTTTGGTAATAACCTGGAAAGGCTAGGTCAAGATGAATCGAAACCTTTCTGGACAGTAATAAAGAATCTTAGGTATGGAGGGAAAAAGGAAATGAACAGTGTTCTGCGTAATTCAGGTGAACTCATAATAGATCGCAGGGACTCCCTGCTGGACAGGTGGAGGGAATAAATTTAAAATCTTCTCAACGTAAAAGAAAATCTCCGTGGTGGTGTCGCGAACAACCGAGCTCATGGAAAGGAGGAAAATGATGTTGGTGAAAGTATGCTTGAGGAATTGGAAATGGTAGTAAATATACTCCATTGTCATAAAGCAGCAGGATTAGATAAAATTAGACCTGAAATGATGAACTACAGTGGGAAGGCAGGGATGAAATGGCTTCATAGAGTAATAAGATTAGCATGGAGTGTTGGTAAAATGCCTTCAGACTGGACAAAAGCGGTAATAAGCAAGGGAAAAGGAAGGACTCCAACAACTATCGACTGATTAGTATACCAGGCAAAGTATTCACTGGCATCTTGGAAGGGAGAGTGCGATCAGTGGTTGAGAGGAAGTTGGAGAAAACCAGTGTGGTTTCAGACCACAGAGGGGCTCTCAGGGTCAGACTTTAAGCATGCGCCAGGTAACTGAAAAATACTACGTGAGGATAAGCCCATTATGTTTATGTTTCATAGATCTAGGAAAAGCATATGACAGCGTACCGAGGAAAAAGATGTTCGCCATACTGGGGGACTATGGTATTAAGTGTAGATTTTAAAATCTATCAAAGACATTTATGTTGACCATTGGGCTGCACTGAGAATTGATGGTAGAATGAGTTCTTGATTCAGGGTACTTACAGGGGTTAGACAAGGCTGCAATCTTTCACCTTTGCTGTTCGTAGTTTACATGCATCATCCGCTGAAAGGTATAAAGTGGCAGGGAAGGATTCAGTTAGGTGGAAATGTAGTAAACAGTCTGGCCTATGCTGACGACTTGGTCTTAATGCCAGATTGTGCCGAAAGCCTGCAGTCTAATATCTTGGAACTTGAAAATATTTGCAATGAGTATGGTATGAAAATTACCTTCGAAGACTAAATAGATGTGAGTAGGTAAGAAATCCAAGAGAATTGAATGTCAGATTGGTGATACAAAGCTGGAACAGGTAGATAATTTCAAGTACTTACGATGTGTGTTCTCCCAGGATGGTAATATAGTAAGTGAGATTGGTTCAAGGTGCAGTAAAGCTAATGCAGTGAGCTCGCAGTTGCGATCAACAGTATTCTGTAAGAAGGGAGTCAGCTCACGGACGAAACTATCTTTACATCGGTCTGTTTTCAGGCCAACTTTGGTTTACAGGAGTGAAAGGTGGGTGGACTCAGGATATCTTATATAAGTTGGAAGTAACAGGCGTGAACGTAGCGAGAATGACTGCTTTTACAAACAGGTGGGAACAATGGCAAGAGGGTACTCGAAATGAGGAGATAAAGACTAAGTTAGAAATGAACTCGATGGATGAAGCTGTACGCATAAACCAACGTCGGTGGTGTGGTCATGTGAGGCGAATGGAGGAGAATAGGTTACCAGGAGAATAATGGACTCTGTTATGTAGGGTAAGAGAAGTAGAGGGAGACCAGGACGACGATAGTTAGCAGTTTCTAACGGTTTAAAGGTAGAAGGTATAGAACTAAATGCGGCCACAGTACTAGTTGTAAACAGATGATTGTGGTAAAGTTTAGTAAATTCACAGAGGCTTGCAGACTAAACGCTGAAAGGCATAACGGTCTATAATGGTGATGTATATATTGTTATTATTCCGAGCTTCGATTTTAATTAATTTGTATTTTTACACATATACTAGCTTAGTACCTTAAGTCAATGGTCAGCGCAACGACCTTCGATTGAGAGTATCCCGGGTTTTATTCCACGCCAGGTCGGGGATTTTAACCACGTCTTTTTAATATTGTAATGGTTATAGCGTCCGCCATGCCAAGTCGCTACGCGCCGAGCTCGTCACCCATCGCCCCACCCCCTTAGGCTCGAGCGCGCCAATCACGTGCAGCACTTTAGTGTGCTAGGCTAGCCACTCTCGCCTCCGCCTGCGGTCCGGCAGCAGAGGCCTACGGAAACGACTGGAAGATTAATCTGGAGTCTTCTATCTCGCGAGGTTCCTGGAGACATCTAGCATCCGGACTGTTCTGGAAGGCCCAGAGCAGGTATATAAGGAGAGGAGTAACTTGGAGTGAGAGTCGGTCAGTGAGAGTTAGACGGAGTGAGTGAGTAAGAGTGAGTGAGAGCGAGACTGAGTTCGCTGGAGCGCAGACAGTGATGGCCTGGGAGAGTGCAGCCTGATGAATTATCTGCCTGTTGGAGCCGAGGACTCGGTCCTGTTCCCCTGACGTCGTGTGTGTGTGTGTGTGTGTGCGCGTCCCTTGTGGTTGGCTGCTGGAGAAGAACCTTGGATGTTCTGGAGCGGCGAAGAAGGAAACACTGGGGTGCTGACGTGTGTAGACTGCGAACGGGGTTCGACGGATTTGAGTGAACAGCGGACTGACTGCGAGACTGACGTGTAGGCTGTGGACCGTGACAGCGCTAGCGAGTGTGACTGAGTGGCTGAGTGAGTGTAGTGTACATAATCGAAGACGCTGTGTGTGTGTGTGTGTCATTGTAGATGGAACATGGGAAACTAAGAGAGAGAGCGCGAACCGTGTGAGTATACTTGCGTAAGTTGTAATCTCGGCTATCGTCTGTCTGTCTGTGTGTGTGTGTGTGTGTGTGTGTGTGTGTGTGTGTGTGTGTGTGTGTGTGTGTGTGTGTGTGTGTGTGTGTGTGTGCGTGTAAATCTGTAATTGTAGTGCTAAGTTAATCTTAGAAATAGGTTGCTACCAGGTTTTGTACTCATTTATTATTTATTTACCCCGCCAACAGGTCACAATGCCTTCAGCTCGTATACTATTATTTGCGTAGAAAGTTTGTGAACTCGAGTTTGAAACTAAACATCGGAACCACTCCGTCTGTTTTCACGAAATAAACTCCAACGTTAATCTGTATTTTGATATTAATAAAGTGGAAATAAACTTTTAGACTGAATTGAAGTAATGTTCTGGTATTGGGAACGAAAATAGATCGTTTTTTAACCTTTTCTGAGTTAACATGGATTAGGGAGATAGTTTTAAAGACGTCTAAATTTATTGATACCAAACTTTAACGCCATTCCTGCAACATAGGTGTGTTCGCACTATTGCCTTACTCTTTGTAGGAACTGAGCTCCCTCTGTGCATGAGTCTGGTAGAGGGTCGGCCTCCAGATTGGTTCAAACCTGGCAGAGGTAGTCGAATATTTGAAAGGCAGAAAAATGTCAATTCGATACTCCATGTCGTACGATATCTGCATGTAAAAGATCTCTGATGACACATTTGATGTTTATCCGACAAAATTAATTAAAACTCAGCCATAGAAGCCCAAGAGATATTTGGTTTGCTCTGCCATGTACTAGGTCTAGAGTACAACGGTACGTCAAAATTGACGAGCAGGCAGCCAGATGGCGTCAAATTCAAATGAATCGTTTGTTTCAGAAACGACACTTCTCCAACATACCAAATTGTTCAGAAAACAGGAAAAACTGTCTGTAGTGTGTAATGTCATATCTATCCTTCCGATATTTATTATGCTAATTCTACTGTTGAAATGACTATGACAGATAGGTTGTTTGTATGAATTAGTTCAATACGTTCCTTTACAGACTTTGTTGAAAATGGTGGAGACGTGCTGTTTCTGCAACAAACACCATTATTGAGAACATAAGGAAGTGTAACATTGATTTTAAAGTCATTTTAATTTCAAAAGGAACTTTATTAAATAAAGTAAAAATTTTGTACTGAGGAAATACAGTGTTTAAAGCCATTATTTAATAGTTATTTTTAAGACTTACTTATTTGCACATATTATGATTAGACCACATTGTATAGAAAAATAAACAGAAGAATACTCCTTTTATGTCCCTTTCCAAAGTTCGTAAAACAAAACAACACAATATAATACAAGTAACATGCAAGTCTCTTATCTTTGAACAATACTTCTCACTTCTATTGCGCTGATGTTGTCCATGCAAACAGTTCATTATAAAATTCATGGTGTTCTTCTGGTATGTAATATTCCAACTTCTTTATGTCTGCTAATTTATTTTCATTTAATGGAACACAGCCTTGTGGATAAGCAAGTCTAGTTGGTAACACAGGGAGACGAGTTGCAGAAATAAGCAACTTGAAGGTATGAATGCACAGTCCATCGATACAGTATTTTCCTAAGACATGATTTGCCTCATACTGAAACCCCATAAATTGATTTACATGAAACGCGACTTTTGCAACTTTTTTCACACCTCTTCCTAGCGACTCAAGTGAAGTAAAAACAACACCTCTCCAGGATACGTGTTCTTTCTGCACAAAATGGAAACTTTCATTCGGGACTGACAGGCAGAGGTATGTGGTAGAAGTGTTTTTCCTGCACAAAATGGTAGCCCTTCGTGCATAATTATGGCAGTATTAATAACTCATATAGTGTCAAAAAGTGGAGAAGTGCTGTTTCTGCAACAAACGATTCAAATGCTTGCACACGCTAGCTGAGGCCATACGATTATTACCGTATTGTTATTACTATTTTTCTAAGAGCTATTGTTAATTTGTTCAGTCCCAGTATGTGTGAAAATAATCCAAAATTATGCTTTCCACATCGTTGTCGTCGTGAGATGTTCCATACCGTGGTCAGAGAATAGTATTTGAGTGAAGTTAAAGGTATGATATACAGAGAATTTTATCGGTTTTAAAATTTTTATGTCGCTTGGAGTCTGTTTTTAACATACAATACTACGGCGTTGCCAGATCAATCACCATGATTTAACACATACTTTTTATCTGCAGTCAGATTTTCCCATAGTATATTCAGTTACAAATTTTACATTATTATCCTTATTTCAACTTCTGTATGTCGTGCAGTGAGCCTCGCAGCCTAAAATTCAAGGGGCCCCCTAGACCACGATTCTTTTAGCAAGAGATATGGATAATTAAGAAGATAAATGTAAGGATAAGCGTTATCCAGGATAAAAATATCTCAGATTGCCGTAGCATTTCTGAAGTGCTGTTAATAAACTCGGAGCATGAAATGCAGAGAACATGATGGAAGAAGAGTATCAGCCAACTAAAAAGCAACGTTCAGAAATTGGATGTCTGGGACTGTGCATCATTCAGTTTGCTAATGGTGTAATTCGTAGAAATATTTATGAATTTTGCGTCAATCAAGTGTTTCCGACCACCGACAAACTGAAGTAAAAGTTCAAAGAAAACATGGCGAACTTTAGCGTTATGTCAGACACAAAGCATCGACAAATAGTGAGTTTAATTTAAAGAATGTGCACAAAAAGCTGTTGGTGTTGGAATACCTTACTACGTATTACTCCTGCTGGACACCCATATTTAAGAATGGTGTGTAATGTACGGTTTCGGGGCTACAAAATATATTATACTGACGAAATCTGGTGCGGCACAAGTCATACGGGTTGGCAAGGTCGTTTCTAAATCCCATCTGGTGCTGTAAAACGTCTCATTATATTACACACTGGAAGATAAGATAGACTTCTGGAAGTAGCTGAACATGTGTCGTTCAGAAGGGCAGCTCAGATTACCGTAAGGAGATAATTGCGCAACGTTTCTAAGAATGGTTCCGAAAGTTTTAACAACTTTTCCAACTCAGTTGGCAGTAGTAATAAATCAAGCACCCTACCACACTATGGTAGATCAGAAACGAAGAACCCGACGAAGATATGGAACAAAAAAGGAGGCACAACTAGCTGGATAAAAAGTAGAAATATAGTCTAGCAATTCCACCCATTTTTTTAAATTTTGAAATATTGAAATCAGCTCTCATGGATCATGCTAGAATGAAAACTTCATCAGTTAACGGCATAAATAAGACCTGATGTGAAACTGATTTGGTTACCATTATTATTATTATTATTATTATTATTATTATTATTATTATTATTATTATTATTATTATTATTATTATTATTATTATTATTGCTCATTGTGAGTCAAATGCGATCGAATTTATTTGGGCCTACGTAATAAATATAAGTACTGAGGTTAACATGGCGAATAGTACTGAAAGTATAAACGGACATGGAGCCCTTGTGAAGAAGCCTTGCGTTCAGTTGCATGCGAACTGTGGAAAACTATTACTGGAAGAAAGATCATCTTACAGAAGATCTCCATGTTGTATGTTGGGTATTCAGCCCGAAGGCTGGTTTGGTCCTCTGCAGCTCCGCCAACAGCTGTCATAAATAGCCTAGGCGTCACTGAAGAGGCGTACTAGGGAAATGAGGAGTGAGGTAGTTTCCCGTTGCTTTCCTCACCGAGCCAGCCGCTGCTATTACATATCAGTCTGCCAAGCCCACTGAAATGCGTACACCAACCGACCCTATGAGCGATATTTCCACACTATTCATAACAGGGACTGGCTGCATAAGGAATGGTATTACTAGCTTCACTCATACCTCAGTCACTTTCATATTGTCAAAGACAAGGATGAAACTGAGACAGGTCAATGAAAGTAACAAATTTTATATAGCCCATACTAGAAGACATAGTGCACTGTAAACACTACATCCCGCCAGCAAAGGCTTATCTTCATTCACCTACAAAGCTCAAAATCTGACAGACTTCAGCCTTCTAAACTTGGTGAATAAGGAATTTAAATCTTACCTTTCCGTGTGCATACTGTAAATATATAATTCTCAAAGCTGTCTTTGGATATCCAAATCCCTTATGCGAAAGGAAATTGGGAAAAGGTGAAATAAAAGTTTAAGTGCGTAACTCTAGTGGCTGTTCCTAGTACAGACCACCACGTTTCCTTTGTTGTCGAGGTTTTTGCAACATTTGTTTCTATGTCACCGTCATAGTTATTTATGAGTTTGTTTTCACGTTATAGACCTATTGGTTGCTATGTACATTAATTTCGTATATAAGTATGAAATATAGATATCACAGGTTGTTTTCAATTACGGCCATGTTTTCATCAAAACGAAACAAACAAAACTGGTGGTCGTTATACACATTTTTGTTGCAGAAATAAATCAATTCACAAGTTAAATGTGACATAACATGTTTTTTTTATCGACAAACTTTATGCATATACAATACAGTAAATATTTACTAGGTTTATTCCTGATCTGTGATGTGTCGTGAAAACGTTCTACGCACTGCGCTCGCAGTATGCCCGGAGCGTAATATTTCTCCCGCTGAGGTCTATGCACGCACTTAAAGCAGCGTAAAATGTGTAAGGTCTCAAATATCTCCTTAAATATTACGCCTATTGAAAAGTGTAATGACAAGTGGTTGAAAAATGGTTCAAGGCTTACTGTGCCATGCGCTATCTTCCTTTGTGACGAACACTATCAGAGATATTTACTGTTTAATACTTTTACATGTTACACGATTTCATTCGATTCCCGGCCGGGCCGGGGATTTTAACCTTAATTGGTTAATTCCTACAGCACGGGGGCTGGGTGTATGTGTTGTCTTCATCATCATTTCATCCTCATCACGACGCGCAGGTCGCCTATGGGAGTCAAATAGAAAGACCTGCACCTGGCGAGCCGAACCCGTCCTGGGATATCCCGGCACTAAAAGCCATACGACATTTCATATCTATTTTATTAGTGTAAGGTGGTCATTGTTTAGAGGAATATAAAAAATGACATATCAAATATCACCACTAATGCATGTTTCATAATACTGTGTAAATGTGTTAAGTCTGTAACATGTTAGGTTTTTGTTATTTATTGTAGATAATTTCGCTGCTGTAGAATCCTAGAGCTGACGTTGCCATGGTTACGGCAGTTCATTACTTTATCGGATTCCTAGAGGAGGGGTAGGGTGGTGCCAATATCTCCGTAACGGTTTGAATTAACTTTCTTCTGTCCCTCAAAATCCTATTATAATTGTTGGGCTTGAACACACGGCCTTGGAGTCTAGAGGTTGACACACTACCATTGATCCACAGAGAAAATATTGATATTTGGAATCCCTTTAAAAGTAAAAGAACACAAATATTCGTTTTCAGAAAATCCACTTAATGGGGAGGGGTGTGAAAAGAAGTGAGGAAGGAGTTGAATGATTTATGTCAGGATACATATATCTCAAAAAATGAATTACAGACTTTAAAATTGGAACATGGAATCTCCTTTAAAAATAATATCTACTAGACAGCAGTCTGTGTAAACTGGTGGGTGATCTGTGATGGAGATTTTATTAATTTTGTTCGGTAAACACTAAATGTGTCACCAGTGTTTTTTCACATGCCGAAATCGTACGACATGGAGTTTTGAATAAACCTTCTTCTGTCCCTCAAAATCCTATTATAACTGTTGGGTTTGAACACACGGTCTAGGGGTCTAGAGGTTGACACACTACCATTGATCCACAGAGGACATAAATAGTAATGCTAACGAATTACTGTTCATAACGAACGGAGCATGCAATCGATTCAGAATCACTGAAGAACGCAGATCTGACTCCAAACTACAAGCAGAATTTTAACAACGCAGTACAAGAGTAATGGGTTTTTAAAATCAGAACAGCGAATGCATTTTGACGAGCGTTTTCATTTCGTATGAGCTGTATTTAGGCTGGGGAAATAAATAGGCTTTTAAACATAAAGCTTTCGTAGATCGGGACATATTCCCTCTGGCCAGTTATAGTCCAAATAACAGTTCACCTTTCATGTGAATGTTTGTGTACGTATTTTATTCAGAGAATGATGTATATTTCATATTTTACGATCCCCAATGCATATTGATCTATGTCACGGTATATATCCCCTTGACTATGGGAGCCGGTATCCTCTGCCTGTATAATCAGAGGCAACAAACATGCGAACTACAGGGATTCTCAACTTGGGAGCGTGGGCTATAGATCGTGTCAGCATCCTGACGTTTCACATTTCCTATCCGACCTCTCGTGGTCAACTATCATTATCTTCCAATCCCAATGGTATTAGGTTTGCGAGGCCTAGGGAGTTCGTGGCCAATCCCTTCCTTTCCACCTTATCTTCGTTTTTCGAAGGATCAGACTTCTTCATTTCTCTCTTCTGATTCGTTAAGTGGGGATTGTGACTAGTTTTACTTCTCTTTCAATCAAGACTACCACCATTTCTAACTATGGGATTTATGGTGGTATGGTCCGATGAATCCCGGTACCAGTTGTATCGAGCTGATGGGCGCGTGAGAGTGTGGCGTATGCCCCATGAAGCTATGGATCCTGCTTGTCAACAAGGTTGTGTCCAGGTGGGAGGTAGCTCAGTTCTGGGAATTTTTCATCAAGTACCCTATTCTCCCTCGGCGTATTTCACGGTCATACCAGTTGAATTCCAGGGTGGTATCTTATTTCAAGAACTTTCATTTTTTTGCTATTTTGCTTTACGTCGCACTGACGCAGATAGGTCTTATGGCGACGATGGGGCGGGAAAGGCCTAGAAATGGGAAGGATGCGGCCTTTGCCTTAATTAAGGTACAGCCCCAGCATTTTCCTGGTATGGAAATGGGAAACCACGGAAAACCATGCTTAGGGCTGCCGACAATGGGGTTCGAACCCACTATCTCCCGGGTGCGAGCTCACAGCTGCGCGCTCCTAACCGCACGGCCAACTCGCCCGGTATTTCATGAACTGAAACATAGATTCTGATTGGCACAGATACAATCTACCCTAATCGGAGTATATGCCTTTCAAAGGCTGCAACAGCTGTAATAGCTGCATTTTTTTTTTCCTCGTTGCTTGATTTCCCTTCCGTAACAATACCTCAGTAGTCTAGTGTGTAACTTATATTTTCAACTTTCATGGCCTTCCTCTTTCCTTAGCGGATCAATGTGCTTCGAGGGGTAAGATAATTTCCTCCTTGGATTTATATAACTAGGTGCTAATGGCTCATGAGTCTAGATTCATCTCTGGTGTGATTCAGTGCTTTCCCAGCGGTTTGACCTCATACTAACACGTAGGTATTTTCCTTGATGCAAGTCTAGGAAAGTAGTGGCCGTGGCCTAAATTAAAATACAGCCTAGCATTTATTTGTGGCAATAGATTTTTTTTTGTTTGCATTCTGCTTTACGTTGCACCGGCGCAGATAGGTCTTATGGCGACGATGGGATAGGAAAGGGCTAGGAGTGCGTAGCCTCAATTAAGGTACAGCCCCAGCACTTGCCTGGTGTGAAAATGAGAAACCATGGGAAACCCTCATCAGGGCTGGCGTTAGTGTGATTCGAGCCCACTATCTCCCGAAAGCAAACTCACAGCTGCGCGCCCCTAACCGCACGGTCAACTCGCTCTGTATTTGACCTTTTATACCAGCGGTTTTAATTAGCATAGTTCCATTAAAATGAAGTTGGTATCGATATCACGGTTATTAATTATCCCACGGCAAAACATATCACAATATTTTACAAACCCCTTACAGTCATTTAAAAATATGAAACCTTCAACGGATTAGAAGTTATTTAGCTATAACAACTTACTGTTGGTGACTAACCCTGTGTATACTCGACGTCCGAATAAGCTTGAAATTTATTTCAACCATAATATTATCGTGAGAGGTACATATTCAATTCAACAAACACTTTAACAAAGTGGCACTGTCAACCTAAGGATTGCTTAAAATGTATCCAACAGAATGAATCCACAATGCGGAATCATGGCAGTCAATGGATCAGAATTATGGCAATAAATGAGGGTGTATATGTGCGTGCTGACATCCGTGAGGTATGAGTTATTTGAAAATTAATCCCCACACTTTTATGATTTCTAGAAAGTGTTCTGAAATATTATTTCTGCAGAACTGTTAGACATTAACTTGCATAATATGTTTATAATTGTGAAATTACATGAATCCACTCACGAATTAGAGTTTAATACAATGCATTCATTGTATACATAACGAGCTACACAAAACACACAAAACATTTTAAATGCGTATCACTAGCGGTGGCTTGTCGTACTTTTACCACAGACGAGATAATTTCTATAACGTGGAAGTCATGCTTCACTCTGGTTAAAAAATCTGAAAGAGGAGAGAGTGTCCATCTCAGCAATTAACTTTTGTTAGTTAGTAACGCGGCAGTGGTATAATGTTTGCAGCACATACAGGTTGCTTTCCGTGTCAGTTGAGATGACAAAGGACAATTAATTTTCAGAGCCGTTCCCTGCACATTCCCTGCATTACTTTCATGATTAAAGGAGGACACCAGTCGCATCTACATCCGCGCACCAAGCGAGCACGAAATTAATTCAAATAATATAGAACATGAAGACATTGTCTGCATGAAGAATTTAAGCTCGCCATACCTGAAAATAGGACCAGAGGAGGAATAGAGGGAGATGAAAAGCTAGAGAAATGAGAGAATAAATAAATGGGGTACGAACTTCGGAAATCGGGAATGTTAAATTGCGCTTCAAGATAGCGTGAGAAAGGGCGCTTCATTACGAGTTCACGGTGGAATTTTACAGCGTCGTTGTTCCCTGGTGAGAGATAGTGTTCTTAAGACATTTAGAAAGCTATCTTTAAAGTAAACAAAACACTTCCTTCAGTTTATCCCAGGAGTTTCTGAGGTAAATTGAGCTCCCCTAGCTCACTTGGTATTTGGTCATTGGTTTAAGGCCGGATACTCTTCCTGAGCACCACGTAGGATTTCAGCTGAAACTTTCAACTCGAAATTGACTGGGTTGAAATTGACTGAGTTGAAAGCCATTGCACTTATCACGTCCCCAACACCCCTCCGTAGATTATTCTGAACTTTTAAATTAGTATACTTCATCGAAATCCAGTAATTTGTTACTGAGAGGCTTCATTATGAAGAAAATATAGGATGAACATTATTTTCCAGATTTCAAATACGTTTCTAAATTTACAGGTTTAGTTACTAAGGTAGTGCAAAAACTGTTACAAAGTTTGAGAAACTTTGATATTGTGGTTCCAGAGACAAAATATGATATAGAGATGATAACAAGCGTCTAGGTTTTTGCCGTGTCAAGAAAACAAGGTGAAATTATTTACGTTTCGCAAAGAACTTTGCTTCGCGTCTTCAGAAGAAAATTTCGTACGTTCACGAGGAAGACTCCTCTAATGATAAGATACGATATAATATTTAAAATATATTTTTTTACATCGGTGTTAAAATGGAAGTTGTTATGCACTGAGTGGCCAAAAGTCACGGGAAGAGTCGTCCGTTTAGAAAATTTGTCGTGCAGGCCTAGGACTCTTCAGCATTGAGGCTAGCTGCGGCGTAGCTGAGCAGTCTGTCATAGACATCAGTCTCGCGAAAATGGAAACACCTCGCAAGTTAATCGACTTTGAACGTGGGATGATCATCGGCGCACGGCGCATGAGTCATAGCATTGCGGAGATTACACGCGAATTATGGTTTCAGAGGTCAACAGTGTAGAGAGTGGATCTTCAATATCTCAGAGGGAATGTTACCACCCGCGTAAACCGACGCACGGGGAGATGACAGGTGTTTAACGAACGGACATCACGTCGCCTCCGTAGAACTATACTGAGCGTTCCACGGGCTACTCTGTCACATCACCGCCCAGTTGAATTTTGGGAGCCAGAAACCCATTTCTACCAGGACTGTAAGGTGGCAACTACACCGCATAGGCTTCACCAGCCGACGACCAACTCGTGTCCCTTGTTCACACCTCGACACAGAGCTCAACGACGTGCGTGGGCCGACGAACATCGGCAATGGATCATGAAACAGTGGCGGCATGTGGTATGGTCCGATGAATCTTGGTTCCAGGCGTATCGAGCTGATGGGCGAGTGAGAGTATGGCGTGAGGTTATGTCCAGGTGGGAGGTGGTTCAGTTCTAGTCTGGGCGGCGTTCTCATGGTCGCAATTAAGCCCCATTGTCCGGCTACAGTTAGCGCTGATAGGTGTACGTTTGGTGGGCATTATTTCAGACCATCTGCATCCCTTTCTGGCCCTAGAGTACTCTGATGAAAATGCCATGTTTCAACAAGACAATGCGCCATGTCACCGCTCTATGGTGGCAAGCAGGCGGCTGGAGGAGCACTCCAGTGAAATTACGACCATAGATTGGCCTTCCAGATTCCCCGATCTTAATCCAATCGAACATTTATGGGATGCTGTCGATACTGGTGTATGCTCCATAAACTCCGCACCAACTACACAAGACCAATTGTGGGCAGCAATGCAAGATGCGTGGGTCCAGATCCCTCCAGAACGATTCCAACATCTTGTAGAGTCGATGCTTCCCCATTTTGAGGGCTCTTGGAATAACAACTCATTATTAACATCACGTTCAGTGTCTTCCCATGACTTTTGGCCACTCAGTGTATTTGACAGCGCCCTAAAATAGTATTCCTTCAAAACACAACAACAAACCAATAATATGTAGCGATTCGTCTTTGACAGAGTAGCCATCATACAGACTAGCGTTATCTAACGATAGTTGCCTTATCAGAGCAACCATTCCAAATTATCTATATTTGAAACGTGTCGTGTCAAAATATAAACCTTTTTCTCGAATGCATATTTGTAATTATAAATTACAACTACATCGACATTTCTTACCAAAATTACTTTTAATTTTATATTAAGATCAAATTATTCAAAGAGTTGCTTCTCAGAAAAGTTTTACATTTCACATTTTTTAACTGGAATGGATGGTTCGTGGTGTGAGTTACTGTAGTCGTGAACCATGGGCAACAGCTGAGTGGCCTAGTGAGTGGTCCTGGGAGTCCGGACATCAGTTGCTATGGAATGAGATTTGACATCTCGAACATATTCTAAGTAACGGCGGTCTTTATGTTGAGACGGCTAGTATTGTACAGTCAACTTATGGCCCGTAGCTCGTTAGAGGAGAAATCCTCACTGAAACTAGGTGTAAGGGCATTAGCATTCTGCTTCACAGAATTTTTTATCGAGCACGCTCAGAACGTTCCAAGCTAGCCTCAGACCCATGGGAGTAATGGAGTCCAACTTCCATTTGGTAGGCAAGGAACTCTTTGGAAACAAATGGGCGAACAAAATGGAATTCGATTGGGATATATCAGTATTAATGGGGATTTTGGAAGAAAGAAAATAGAACTGGCTGAGTCAAGAAAAAGGAGGCCTCTGGATGTATTAGGAGTTTATAATAATCGGGTCAGGGGACATAACTAGGAAGTGGTAAGAGAGTGTAAAGTATTCTTAACAGGTGCTAAAAAGAGAGAGGGAAACTGTGGGGCAGGGCTGTTACTCAGGGGTACTATTGTATGAACATAGATCTTGTTAGTCACATAAATGAGCGAATTATGTGGACAGATTTATCTGTTGGCGGAATTAGGATGAGACTTGTCTCAGTCTATTCACGATATGAGGGTATAAATGAGAATACAGTTTTATGAAGCAGTGAGTGATATCGCAGTCAGGATCAATAGCAAGGATAGAATAGGGCTAATGGGACATTTTAATGCGAAAGTTGAAAATAGAACTGAAGGGTACGAAAAGGTGATGGGTGAATGTGGGGAAGATGCGGAAGCTGTTAGGAAGGGGAAGCTTTTACTGGACTTCTGTGGTAGTATGGGATTAGCAGTTACGAATACATTCTTCAAGCATACACATCGGGGAGCAGAGGCACCAGATCCATAACAGACTACGTCTTAACCAACTTTGAATCAGGAAATCTGTTGTTTTTGTTTTCGTTGATGTTGTTTTAGTTATCGAGAGAGTAGCTGCGTGGTTTCGGTCACGTAGCCATTAGCTTGCATAGTGAGAGCCCCACAGTCGGCAGCCCTGAACATGGCTTTCCCATTATAACACTTGACAGATTCTGGGGATGTACCTTAATTAAGGCCACGGTCACCTCCTTTCCCCTCCTGTATGTTATGATACAGACCACGATCTGATCTGTAGTGAATTATCTCTAGACCTAGGATAGTGAAATTTAAATCTGTCTGCAGACGAAGAAGGGTACATAATGTCCAGGACGAAGAACTTAGACATACGTACGTGGATATGAGAAGTGAAAAGTTCCAAACAACAGACAGTTAAATATAAATATATAGAAAGAGAATGGGAGGCATTCTGGGATGCTCTAGTAGATTTTTTTTTTTTTGCTAGGGGCTTTACGTCGCACCGACACAGATGGGTCTTATGGCGACGATGGAATAGGAATGGCCTAGGAGTTGGAAGGAAGCAGCCGTGGCCTTAATTAAGGTACAGCCCCAGCATTTGCCTGGTGTGAAAATGGGAAACCACGGAAAACCATCTTCAGGGCTGCCGATAGTGGGATTCGAACCTACTATCTCCCGGATGCAAGCTCACAGCCGCGCGCCTCTACACGCACGGCCAACTCGCCCGGTGATGCTCTAGTAGAAACAGCAAGGGAATGCTTTGGAACAACAGCGTGAAAAGATGAAAAAGGGAAAATATTTCTGGAATGACGATGTGAGAGCAGGTTGCAAACGTAAAAAGAAGGTGTATCAGAAATGGCTTCAAACAGACAGGGAATTGTCCTCAGATGAAAGAAGCAGAGCGAAGTCCTGGAAAGCTTCCGGTAATAACCTGGAAAGGGTAGGTCAATCAGTAGGGAAACCTTTCTGGACAGTAATAAAGAATCTTAGAAAGGGAGGGAAAAATGAAATGATTAGTGTTTTGGGTAA
Source organism: Anabrus simplex (assembly GCF_040414725.1). Taxonomy (NCBI): domain Eukaryota; kingdom Metazoa; phylum Arthropoda; class Insecta; order Orthoptera; family Tettigoniidae; genus Anabrus; species Anabrus simplex. Next base: position 184,406,199 of record NC_090267.1, read on the forward strand.
ATTAGGTGAATTCAATATATCTCAGGGAATCAGTGGATAGGGGGAAGGGATATTTTGAAAATATCCTGAACGTAAAATGAAATCTGACGACGTGAACAGCCGATCTCATGGAGAGGGTGACGATGATATTGGTGAAATTACGCTTGAGGTAGTGGAAGGGATGGTAAATATACACCATTGTCATAAAGCAGCAGGAATAGATGAAATAGTAAATCTACTGGGGAAGGAGATACGAAATGGCTTCATAGAGCAATGAGATTAGCATGGAGTGTTAGTAAGGTACAGCCTGGTTGTACAAAAGCAGTAATTGCACCTATCAATAAGCAATGGAACGGGTCGAGGTATTTCATTCATCAGTATACCAGGCAAGGTGCTCACTGACATTTTGGAAGGGAGAGTGCGATGAGTGTTTGAGAGTAAATTGCATGAAAACCAGTGTGAATTCAGAACACAGAGGGGCTGTCAGGATCAGATTTTCAGTATGCGCCAGGCATACTGGCTAGGAGATGGAATAGACAGTTATATTTATGTTTCGTAGATCTAGAGAAGACATGTGATAGAATACCGAGGGAAAAGATATTACTCGTATTGAAAATCTATGGGATTAAGGGTAGATAATTAAAAGCAGTCAAAAGCATTTAGGTTGACGCTTAGCCTACAGTGAGAATTTATGATACTGTAGAATGAATTCCTTGTTCAAGGTACTTAGAGGGATAGACAAGGCTGCTATTCGCAATTAACATGTATCATCTACTGAAAGATATAAAGTAGGAGGGAAGGATTCCCTTATGTGTATCATGTAGTAAACAGTCTGGCTTGTGCGGATGATTTGGTTCTAATGGCAGATAGTGCTGAAAGCCTTCAGTATAATATTCTTGAGCTTAAAAATCGGTGTGCAATGAGTATAATATGAAAATTAGTCTTTCCAAGATTAAAGTGATGTCAGTAGATATGAAACCTAAGAGAAGTGAATGTCAGCTTGGGAATGGAAGCCGGAACAGTATTTAACATGTGTGTTCTTCCAGGATGGTAGTATAGTAAGTGAGATTGAATCAAGATGCAGCAAAGCAAATGGAGTGAGATCGCGGTTGCGATAAACGGTATTCTGTAAGAAGGAAGTCAGCTCCCGGACGAACACCGGTCTGTTTTCAGACCAACTTTAATTTACGGGAGTGAAAGATGGGTGGACACAGGATATCTTATTCATAAGTTATAAATAATATAGTCTACATGTAAGTAGCTAGAATGATCGCTGGGACAAACAGGTGCGGACAATGGCAGGAGGGGCTCGGAAAAAGGAGATAAAGGCTAAGTTAGGAAAGAACTCGATGGATAAAGTTGTAGGCATAAACCGGCTTCGGAGGGGGGGTCATAGGAGACTATTAGAGGAGGAGGAGGGTAAGTTACGTAGGGAAATAATGGATTCGGTCATGAAGGAGTGTTGATCCACTCGTGCATGCATGGATATAATCCAATCAGGCAATTAATTCATTTAGACATTCAGTCATTCATGCAATAATTCAGTTAATTCATAATGTATTGTAAGCTAAGGATAACTCTGTTCATACTCATGAAATAATAAAATAAATAAATAAATAAATAAATAAATAAATAAATAAATAAATAAATAAATAAATAAATAAATAAATAAGTACATAAATGAATAAATAAATTCACTAGTACAAACTAACAAGGGTAAAATAAAATACATAATTTCCTAGACTATATGGCACTGTTAACGTCTAGGACAAAAATAAATAAAATCATAGACGCTACAGTTTAGAGGTGGGTGTAAATAGTGATTAGGCGTAATTGTAATATTTAAGCTAGTAATATATACTGTACATTAATTATAACAAGAAACTCATGCATGTATAAAAAATAATTTGGATTCCAACAAGTGATTACTCCCTCTACAGTTCCTGGTGATCCCGAACTAGGGGATGGGAGTATTATATTATATTATATTATATTATATTATATTATATTATATTATATTATATTATATTATATTATATTATATTATATTATATTATATTATATTATATTATATTATATTATATTGGGGATCTACAACTTGTTAGATATGAGTCGCCAATCTGATATTATTTCCAGTCGCCTGCGCTGTCCAACTCTGTGGATTACAGGTCAGCGTTTTTGTCTTTGATCTCCTGATTGGATTCCCAGCAGGATCATGGGATTTCGATCGTGAGTCGTTTATGGCCTATTCTTGAGGACTGGTTGTCTGTGCGCACCCAAATATTCCGGAAACCCTCGCACGAAACAAACTTGCACCTCGTTAACACGCAGTTTCCTACACAATTAGGCACCGTCCACCCTTCTCAGTAGCTTTAGCTTATAAGATGGAAAATGCTGGTAATAACCACCTGGAACATTTCTTTTTCCACGTCACTTTCTCTTTCATATATAGGATAGCGTAAGAACTTTCTGGGACCTCGGTCTAGTCCTAATGTAAATTTCATCTGAAGTCGCCAGAATTTGAGCCGAGGCACGTGGATAAGGAGAAGTGTAACCATCGTTCTCGCAATAATAATAATAATAATAATAATAATAATAATAATAATAATAATAATAATAATAATAATAATAACGCAAAACATTTACAACAAAAATGCCTTTTAATCTTCACCAAAATTCGATATTACAATACCGTGATAAAACCTGGAATACTATACGTGAGTGAAACACTGGATCTCCACAGAAAAACAGTACTCGAAGACGTCCTGAAAGAGGAACGTAAAATCATCAGAAAAATTCTCGGCCCAAAACTGACTGACGAAGGATACCGACTGCAATCTCGTACAAAAACCGAGGAGATTTCAAACCTTGCGGCCGACATCAGAAAAGGACACCTGAAATTTTACGGACACATAAAACGCCTTCCAGAAAACAGACTGACAAGAATCTTACTTGAGACAACAGAAAACATCAAAACAAATAGGTGGACAACGGAAATCCGCCAAGACCTGGAAAAATCAGGAATCAAAGTGACCGATATCGCTGACCGAACCTGCTACAGAACGAAAATCAGCAAGTGGGAAGTAGAGTCAGAGAGAAACCACAAGAAGTCAGGAGCTAAGTGGACAGAAGAACGAAAAACCACGATGAGAGAAAAATTGAAGGCTGCCTGGCAAAGAAGGAAATGCACAACTTCTAAGTGAGCTTTGCGTGATCTGTTTTTCTGGACTTTTTCGCATCTAATAATAATAATAATAATAATAATAATAATAATAATAATAATAATAATAATAATTAAGATCCGAGTCGAGATATAAATCCCCAAACAGCACCGGAGGATGAGCATTTGTTAACTGGAGAGGTCTAATGCATGCTTCCGTTGCGAGTACGAATGGTTGTAGAGTACAGTATTATTAGAATGTAATTGGAAGCGGAAAGTAGAAAACGTAAAGAAAGCCTGTTCGTCTTCAATTTTTGCTTTGAAATGATGAACTGGAAATTCCTTTTTTTCTAATTAGTGCCAAATTATTCTGTCGGCAATTAGAAAATAAAATATTGACTTCAAATAATTTATTTAGAATGTTTTATTCAACTACAGCATTTAAACTCCCCTGTGAACCGTGTGACCTTGCCGTGGTGGGGACAATATTGCGGGTCTCAGTGAAACATATATCCGAGCCGCAGGTGCAACCATATCGGATAGGTATATGTTAAGAGACCAGACTAAACAACGGTTCATCGAAAGGGCGGTAGCAGCCTTTCGGAAGTTGCAAGGATGGCAGTCTAGATGATTGACTGATATGGCCTTGTAATAATACTCAACATGGCTTACCTGTGCTTTTATACTGCTACGCGGCTGAAAGCAACAGGAAACTACAGCTGTAACTAACACCCGAGGACATGCGGCTCTCTCTATATGAATGATGTACTGATGATGGCTTCCTCCCGGGTACAATATTACGGAGGTAATATTGTGCCCCATTCGGAACTCCGGATGGGGACTACACAAGAGGGAGCGATCATCAGGAAGATGGATACTGACAATCTGCGAGTCGGAGCGTGGAATGTTAGAAATTTGAATCGTTGTGGTAGTTTAAAGAATCTGAAAGGGGGTTTGGGTAGACTAAAGTTTGATGTAGTTGGTATAAGTGAAGTACCGGTACGTTGGTATAAAAAACAGGATTTTTGGTCAGGCGACTACAGAATTATCAACACAAAATCAAACGGGCGAAATGCAGGAGTTGGTTTAATAATGAATAAGAAAATGGGGCAGCGGGTAAGCTACTACAACCAGCATAGTGAAAGGGCTATTGTCGTCAAGATAAACACCAACCAATGCCCACCACAATAGTGCAGGTCTATATGCCTACTAGCTCAGCGGATGATGAGGAAATCGAAAGAATATATGAAGAGATAGAATATTTAATGCAACATGTAAAACGTGACGAGAATCTAATTGTGATGGGAGACTGGAATGCGGTGGTAGGCCAAGGAACTGAAGGTAATACAGTAGGCCTAGGAGAATTCGGTTTGGGACAAAGGAATGAAAGACGAAGACGGCTGGTTGAATTCTGTACTGATCATAATTCAGTCCTTGCTAATACCTGATTCAAACACCACAAACGACGGCTATAGGCCTATACGTGGATGAGACCTGGAGACACTGGAAGGTATCAAATCGACTTCATTATGATTAAGCAGAGATTCAGAAACCAGATGTTGAATTGCCAAACTTTCCCAAGGGCAGACGTGGACTCTGACCACAACTTGTTGGTCATGGAATGCCATCTGAATTTGAAGAAATTGAAAAAAGGAAGGAATGCAAGGAGATGGGATCTAAGACTATATGAAAAAAAAGAGTGTGAGAGATTGTTTCAAGCAACATGTTGCACAAGGACTAAATGAAAAGGCTGAAGGAAACACAATAGGGGAAGAACGGAAAGTCATGAAATATGAGATCAGTAGGGTTGCTGAAGAAATGTTAGGAAGGAAAGAAACATCAACTAATAATCAATTGATAACTCAGGAGATACTAGACCTGATTGATGAACGACGAAAATACAAAAACGAAAGAAATGAATCGGCCAGAAAACGCAGACGATTAAAGAATGAAGTGGATAGAGAGTGCAAGATAGCTAAGGAAGAATGGATGAAGGAAAAGTGCGAGAATGTTTTGAAGGTTGTATGGCCCCAGGAAATGTGCATGCTGCTTACAGGAACATATTCAACAAATGTATCAAAGTAAAGACATACTATATATGATTTGCTTCTGGAACAAGAAGAGGCTGTTGATGCTGTTGAAATGGGAGACTCAGTTTTTAGGTCAGAGTTTGACAGAGCTGTGAGAGACTTAAATAGGAACAAGGCACTTGAAATTGATGACATTCCCTGAGAATTACTGACTGCCTTAGGAGAAACCAGCATGGCAAGGTTATTCCATTTAGTGTATAAGATGTATGAGACTGCAGAAGTGCCATCCGATTTTCGGCAGAATTTTGTTATACCTATTCCCAAGAAAGCCGGTGCGGACAAGTGTGAAAACTACCGCACCATTAGTTTAGTATCTCGTGCCTGCAAAATTTTAACACGTATTATTTACAGAAGAATAGAAAGACAAGATGAAGCTGAGATGGGGAATATCAATTTGGCTTCAGAAGAAATGTAGGAACACGTGAAGCAATTCTGACTGTACGTCTCACCTTAGAGGATCGAATTAAGAAGAACAAGCCCACGTACATGGCGTTCGTAGATCTAGAAAAGGCATTCGATAATGTTGATTGCACCAAGCTATTTGAGATTCTGAAACTGATTGGGATCAGATACCGAGAACGGAGAATTATCTCCAATCTGTATTCAAATCATCTGCAGTGATAAGAATCGAAGACTTTGAGAAGGAAGCAGCAATCCAGAAACGAGTGTGGCAAGGTTGCAGTTTTCCCCCTCCTTTTTAATATTTACATAGAACATGCATAGAAGAGGAATTTGGAAAGGGAATCACAATCCAAGGAGAATAAATCGTAACCTTGAGATTTGCCGATGATATTATTTTATCTGAGATTGCAGAAGATCTGGAGAAGTTTCTGAATTATATGGACGAAGTCTTGAGTAAGGAGTACAACATAAAAATGAATAAATCGAAAACGAAAGTGATGGAGTGCAGTCGAACGAAGGAAGGTGATGCAGGTAATATTACATTAGGAAATGATGCCTTAAAGGAAGTAGATGAATATTGCTACTTGGGTAGTAAAATAACTAACGATGGCAGAAGTAAGGAGGACATCAAATTCAGAATAGCACCAGCAAGGAAGAGCTTTATTAAGAAAAGAAATTTGCTCATGTCAAACATTGATATGGGAATTAGGAAGATATTTCTGAAAACTTTCATCTGGAGCGTGGCATTGTATGGAAGTGAAACATTGACGATAACTAGCTCAGAAAGAAAGACAATAGAAAGTTTTAAAACATTGTTTTTAAAATGCTGAAGGTGAGATGGATATATCGAATCACGAATGAAGATTTACTTAATCGAATTGGTGAGAGGAGATCGATTTGGATAAATTTGACGACAAAAAGAGATAGAATGATAGGACACATCTTAAGACACCCGGGACTTGTTCAGTTGGTTTTTGAGGGAATTGTAAGCGGTAAGAACGGTAGGGGTATACTAAGGTATGAATATGACGAGCAGATTAGAGCAGATGTAGGTTGCACTAGTTACGTAAATATGAAAAGGTTAGCACAGGATATGGTGGAATATACAGCTGCATCAAACCAATCTATGGATTGACGAGTCAAACAGCAACAACAACAGCATTTAACCCTTTATTACAATAAGAATATTCTTACTAAGATAAAAATGAACATTTGTCCTTAGAAATTGTACCATTTATTAAATAAATATGATTCATAGTGAGTTATGATGTAGGAAAACAATCTAGATTCAGTGTTTTAGCCTGTTTCTGAAAGACCTCTATCAGATTTCCATATGAATTTACCATGTAATTCAATGAAAATCATTCTTAGAGGTACCTATTGTAGTAGCGTGTTGGCTCTTAACATTCGGAGATGTGTACGTTCACTTCATGGTGGAAGGTATTTCTCACGTAATTGTGTGCCACTCCCTTTCTTCTCTCAGGCATTTATATGCTCAGGTTCTTGTACGAACATCAATTCGAATGGCGAAAGATAATCCAGTATATACGGTTTGCCTTTGTCCACATTGCAGCTGCTGCTCTTCGTTGTATGAAACGTAAGAATAAACAGTACAAGACTGTCGTATTTAAGTTTGCTCCTTTACAGAATGGATCTCTGATTGCCTAGTTGTAGAAATTTAGACACAGAACTACAGAACTTACATCATTGTAAGGAGTGGGAAACTGCTAACAACTGCCATTGCTATAACATGTAGAGTGACTTAGTGAACTTCAGTTGTAGAAGATGACTTATGAAGAGTGGTCGGTCATCGGAAGTATGAAGTTAGTTATGTCACGTGTTATACAAATTATGTTGTCTACCTTAACTAGAAGTAGTGCAGGTACTTGCAGTAAGCACCGCTATACCTGAATCAAAACATCTCTTAATTCACAAGTGGTTTTACGCCGCACCGACACAGATAGGTCTTATGGCGATGATGGGACAGGAAAGGGCTAGAAGTGGGAAGAAATCGGCCGTGGTCTTAATTAACTTACAGCCTAGTGTGAAAATGACAAACACGGAAAACCATCTTCAGGGCTGCCGACGGTGGGTTTCGAATCAACTATCTCCTGAATACTAGATACTGACCGCACTTAACCGACTGCAGCTATCGAGCTCGGTCGCTTAATTTAATTATGTGACTAAAACGAATATTGCAGAACAAACATTTATGAAAGTGATTTACTCCTCTGTTCTCTGCAGAAAATTATTATAGATTTTACAATAATAATAATAATAATAATAATAATAATAATAATAATAATAATAATAATAATAATAATAATAATAAACCGTGAACCTTAAGTGTCAGTCATTTCAGTCATTTTGTTGAAACGTACAGTTGTACAGATTTAACTTGGAATGAACAAGAACTTTCATTATGCGAACTTTCTTTTTTTCATACGATCCTGAAGGTACATCAGTAAACAACTGACGGTATTCTACAGAAAGGGTTCTCCAAATGTGTAGCCAGTTCTTTGCAGTGTTTTAGAGTCCAGACTTCGTTCCCTGCTTAATTAATAATTAAATAATTAATGTTATTTGCTTTACGTCCCACTAACTACTTCTTAAGGTCTTCGGAGACGCCGAGGTGCCAGAATTTAGTCCCGCAGGAGTTCTCTTACGTGCCAGTAAATCTACCGACATGGGGCTGTCGTATTTGAGCACCTTCAAATACCACCGGACTGAGCCAGGATCGAACCTGCCAAGTTGGGGTTAGAAGGCCAGCGCCTTAACCGTCTGAGCTACTCAGCCCGGCGTTCCCTGCTTAAACGCTGGCCATCTTGCGTTCTGCTACTTTGGTTTTCTATTATATCGAGGAAGGTGAAGAGATGTAAAAGTAGAATTAGCGCTCTGGACGTTCTTGAACGATGCGATTACAAGGAAAAATCGTTATATAAAAGCTGCTAGCGATGCTAGTAATGCCTTTTCTTATGCAGCCAGTCCCTCATATGAACAGCGTGAAAATGTTGCTCGTAGGTTCCGCTGGTGCATGCTTTTCAGTGTTTCTTACAGTATCTTCTATACCGATGTTCAGCTGCTTCTCATTGTCACTGCTACAAACTGTTTTATGTTTCTGTTGCTGCCAAAACACAATTATTTGTCACTAGGTGGTATACTGCACTCGCTCAAAGCCTGAGTCAAAACCAGCATTTATCTCAGGGGTGTTACGGTTCGAAACTAGCGCAAATGATAAACAGCAACAAAAATATGATGATGATGATGATGCTTGTTGTTTAAAGGGGGCTAACATCGAGGTCATCGGCCCAACAAAAATATGAAGATACGGAATCTCCGATTAAATATATGGGCGCCGTCTAATTAGTACTACAGGGTTGAACGGGGCACTCAAATTATTAACCTTAAGGCTGATCATAAAAACAAACACAAATACATCTAAAAAGATCAAAGGGAAGAATTTGAGGCTCCATCCTAGGGAAAGGGGGCGGATATTTTAAACAGTGACCAAGGGTTTACTGTTCTACAAGAGCAAGAACTTGGAACTGTTTCCTTGGAAATGCTTAAGGAGCACTTTATTTAAATATAAACTGCAACACACACAAAACTTTGTTGGCCCTTATTTTGCCCATAATTTGTCAAATCATTCCTGAAAATTTACATAATGAATTTGACACTGTAGACCACCCATCCCCTTGGGTGGTTGAACCGTTGATTGCCGAGGGTTGAAACACGACCCTCGTGCCAACACCACCACCACTTTTGGTCGACACCATTTACCTGTTGAAATGAGACCAACCCGGGATAGTATAATACCGTCCGCGGGTTCCTAAACCGAGATATGCTATCATTAACTGAAGGAAATGAAAAAGGGACTCTAGCATAATGGTCCAGATGTATGGATTTGCCATCACATTTAACATCACAAACTTACATTATTTACAACAACTTGACATTATTTCGTCATTTCGCGAGCTGACTTATCTAGTCTCTGTCAACATCATCATCCGAAATAATTCATAAAAAATATTTCATTATTATTATTATTATTACCATTATTTTCATCAGTGGGGACCATCATTATCGAAACACTTAATCATCATTGATTTAATATTTTAATTTCATTTTTCGCCATTATTATTATGTTTAGAAATAACATCGTGAATTCTTCTGAAGGCCTGCAGATTACGAGGGGACTCGTGGTCAGCACGACGCATCATCTCGGCCGTTATTCTGTGCTGTCGAGACCGGGACCGCCCTCTCTCCGTCAGACAGCTCCTCAATTCTAATCACGTAGGCTGAGTGGACCTCGAACCAGCTCTCAGGTCGAGAGAAAAATCCCTAACCTCGCCGGGAATCGAACCCGGGGCCTCCGGGCGAGAGGCAGGCACGCTACCCCTACTCCACGGGGCCGGCTCTTCTTCTTATGCTCCTTCAAATTATTATTATGATAAATTAATTTCACTTGTTACACGGCAGTTAACTATTATGGATTTTAAAGCGTAACCCTTCACGGTTGCGGTCTTGTTTGTCACTAAGCAATCAGTTAAGACACGATTTACTTGGAATTTATTATTATTAATTAGAAATTAAAATTTCTAATCTTTAGAATAGTCACATACATTAAATCCAATATGAACAACCAAGATCCGATTTCACATCGGTCGGGACTCAATAACGGTATTGGAACCGCAACCTTACTTCATTTCGTACTGTCATTAATTTATGGGGACACCATGTTATCCCAAGACAAATCTCAAATTCCATAGCATCTCGCGGCTGGGAATCTCTATCCAGTCCCTGCGAGTGCCAAATTATGCTTTCCTCCTCATCTGAAGTCAATTTATTCCACTGAAATTCTTCAAAACCTTTTATTTACTGTATTAATACTCGGTACGTGGACTCTTCTGCCACTCATAATACCGGAAATGGCAGGATTCATCTATTTCTTCATCAACATCAGTACGACTCAATTTTATCTCCTGCCGGATTTTTGTCCCGCTCGACTTCCAAAATCAAAAATTGGCTTAACCCACTGTGGGCCTTCAACATAACGTGACCATCATATACAAGTGCCTCTATCACTTCTAAACAAATTATTTTGATAATTATTATGTCCAAAAGCATTAAATCAACAATGAATATAAAAATCAAATTTACTACTCGAATTAAAGACTTCCACGTGTCACATGTTATCTCCACATTTAAATTACTTCAACTTGCAATCATTCTATAAAACCAATCCCGTGCCTTATTCACAAAGTATTATTATTAAACACTCATTTAAACATAACCCACGTCCATTTATCTCTCCGATACTTCTAATGATTATTATTATTATTATTATTATTATTATTATTATTATTATTATTATTATTATTATTATTATTATTGCTGTCTACTGGCTAAACTTCGCGGCACACATAATCATTGCTATTTACATTCAAAACTATCATTCCAGTCCAACAATATTTAAAATTCACTGGCAGAAAACATATCTGGAGCACTTCTAAAGTGAATCTCAAATTATCTTTAAGTGAAACATGCTCCTATACAAACAATCATGAACACTTCAAGCACTTGAACAAAACAAAATCAACCCTAATTTACTCTGCTAAAATAATCAAGAATATTATGAGTGCTTGATATAGTTATTTAGATATTTTCCTTTGTCTACCTATATCTGAATTGGAAGAGCCGGGAAGCGGCTCGTTTAACGCGCAAGTTACCATAATTAAAGAATATGATTCTCCCGTTAACATTAGCAATCTACATAATTAAATTGATATGATACTCTTCCCTGCCTGTAGTTTGCTAAGCCGGACGAGGAGCACCTGGCCCGTCCAGTTTTGCACGCCATCTTGCTGGTCTCCATGCCAGCATGCAGAGGCAATACTTTACACTTTTCAATTTGACACATTTTAAATTGTAGAAAAACAAATAATAATTAACACTTGGAAGATTTTACACTCTAATTTTAACACAGGAATTTTTACACTGCTGGACTTTTATCTGGCCCACTTAATGTCAACATACATTCTTCATTCCTTTCCAGCACTAAGGAACGCGTGATACACCGGTATCAACTTCAACGGCTCGGCACGCACTCGAGTTTCTAACCCGGCACTTCCGTGAATGTTCGCGTTTCTTCCGGCTTACGTACGCTTGGCGGACTAGGTATCAATTTGTAATCGACTATTCACTGGCGTCTAATTATACCGAACAACCGCGACCGTTCTCATGTAATATACACTGTTCCCTCGATATATTATATCACTCCTACCCGTAGGTTTATATTTAATTAGTTCCGTAAATGTTCATACATTTCTATTGATTTGTCGGTAGGCAATTACTCGTAACTTTCTCCGGTATTCGAACTCATGATACTGTTGAATGTTCAAGTCCGTAACGCGTATTACTTCACGTACTGGATCACTGTGCTAACGAGCGTAGTAACGGCTCGAATAAACTTTTACAAGGTCTACACGCACTGACGTAGTAACTACTCGACGAACTTTTACCAAGTGTCAACTCAGTCGCCCTGACCTGGTATTAGTGAATGTTCATTCCCTCTCCGAGTTCACGAGAGGACACGTAGTCAAATGGAAAAACTACATGTAGACCTGGCGGTGGCTTGAACTTTGGGTCAACTTTCTTTTCTTTCTTTTCCTGCCGCTTTTTCCCACACCTGTGGGGTCGCGGGTGCGAACTGCGTCGCACATGTGGATTTGGCCCTGTTTTTACGGCCGGATGCCCTTCCTGACGCCAACCCTCTATGGAGGGATGTAAGCACTATTGCGTGTTTCTGTGGTGGTTGGTAGTGTAGTGTGTTGTCTGAATATGATGAGGAGAGTGTTGGGACGGACATATACACCCAGTCCCCGAGCCAGAACAATTAATCATAAGCGATTAAAATCCCCGACCCGGCCGGGAATCGAACCTGGGACCCTCTGAACCGAAGGCCAGTACGCTGACCGTTCAGCCAACGAGTCTGACTGAACTTTGGGTCAACTAATGTGATTATATGATTCTTGCCTCTATGTTAAATCTCAACTCATTTCGATCGCAGGTAATTAATATAATTGCGAATTCAGCTCCTGCATACTTGGCGGGTAAATACGCGCCATTTGTGGCGTCCCTAGCCTTCAACCAATCAGCGAATAGCGACACTGATTTCTAAGAATTATGACAGTAAATCTTCATTAATTAATAACTTTTAATATATGGTCATGTTTCTAAAATTGTCCTGATTACGAATCTGTATTCAGTTTTCCTTTATAAATTTAATCAGCGAAGTTACTTTTGATACCCCTTCCTATAATACTGCTTCTCCCCAGCGAATTTTACTATTGCTCCATAGCTAAGCAGGAGTTTGAAATCTCATGTTTTCCTTTAAATATCATCTGCCTCACACCCGTTTGCAGCCCTGAACTTTCCCTGACGTCATTTCCAAGAATCTTGCGCGCCGTCATTTCCTTGTTTTAAATATTACTTGGCCCTCAGGCTCGGGATTTTCTGTTGACTCGGAAATAACTATCCCCTTCTCTCCAACTTGGCAATAATCCTGAGAATACTAATTTTGCTGGTCATTGTGTTTCATAATCTCTAGTGGAGACAGAAGTCTGTGTAGGTTTCACAACACCTTCCGAACTGGCCAGTAGGCCTACAATATAATGTAAGATATTCTGTCTTAGCGAATATGAAATCTATTCCTTAATACATAATTCTAATTGAATGACGCAGCTGACGTTCCACCAGGGTACAACACCTAGTTTAAAGATACGTAAATAAGCCAATAAATAAATATTGTGATGATAAGTATGGGTGTGGTGACACGGTCCATAATGTATACAAAGTATTCTGAAATACTATTAACGAATGCCAGAACGGGTATCTCTGAATTAACGAATGCCAGAACGAGTATCCCTGAAGGACATAGACACGGAACTTATGTGTACCAGTGCAAAGAGATGTCTTATTTGTGAGTAGATGGGGCCACAGGTCGTCAGATCCATTCTCCTAGAACATGTTTGAAAACTGCATTCTACAAATGAATGTGAATGCTGTATTACACGTGTAGTATACAGTAAACATAGTTTTTTTTTTTTTTGTGATATCACAGTTTATAACTCTTTTAAGGGGTTTTACATCTTGGTGGTATATAAAGAGTCACACTGCGGCAGCACATAATGTGACTTGTTCTCTGCATGCCGACTGTCCGGGAGGAATGAGTCAGAAGTACGAATCACTGTAAACAAATCAGTGTAACTGCATACTGTGGTAAGGTAAACGTGTTGCATTTTGCATTTTGCTTTGAGGCATTCTGCAAATGAAGCAAGTGAGCATCTACAGTATACGCCTGTTTTGTCGCAGTCAGTGTACACGTCCCCTGTCCGGATCCATTGCTAAATGTTCAGCGCGCTGGCCTTTGGTCACAGGTGTCCCGGGTTCGATATCCGGCAGGGTCAGGAATTTTAACCATCATTGGTTAATTCCGCTGGGACAGGGGCTGGGTGTATGTGTCGTCTTCATCATTTCATCATCATCATCACGACGCGCAGGTTGCCTTGACCTTGGGCACTCCCGGCACTAAAAGCCATAGGCCATTTCATATCTTTTCATTACGCGTTTCCGCCGCTTCCTGCTTTAAGGTACGATTTGGAACCCGACCGGCGTGGCCGCGCGCTGCCGCTGCCAATGCTGCACGCTGCCATGGCGGTGGAAGTTCGCTACCGTTCCACATGTCAGGGATACATGTGGAACTCCGCCACCGCTGCCAAAGCAGTGCCACCTTCGCAGCGCCACGTTTGGAGCGGGCCTGCCCAGCCGCGCCAGTAGCAGTCTGGCAGCTCCGCCGCCCGTCGTCGAACAAGCATTCATATTGTCTTTTTCACTGTCAGATGACGAAAAACTCGTGGAGCTTGTATCAAGATATCCAGTTTTGTACGATGCAAAGGTGGCATGTTGTAAAGACGCAGTACTACGAGAAAATATTTGGAAGGAGATTGGAGGCAAATACACTGACTGACAGAGCAAATGCAACACCAAGAAGGAGTGGTTCGAAAGGGATGAAAGTTGGGGAAAAAACAGAGACGGCACGGACGAATAATTGATGTTTATTTCAAACCGATATGCAGGTTACACAATGCGCACGGCATCGACTCAGTAGGATGTAAGACCACCGCGAGCGGCGATGCACGCAGAAACACGTCGAGGTACAGAGTCAATAAGAGTGCGGATGGTGTCCTGAGGGATGGTTCTCCATTCTCAGTCAACCATTTGCCACAGTTGGTCGTCCGTACGAGGCTGGGGCAGAGTTTGCAAACGGCGTCCAATGAGATCCCACACGTGTTCGATTGGTGAGAGATCCGGAGAGTACGCTGGCCACGGAAGCATCTGTACACCTCGTAGAGCCTGTTGGGAGATGCGAGCAGTGTGTGGGCGGGCATTATCCTGCAGAAACAGAGCATTGGGCAGCCCCTGAAGGTACGGGAGTGCCACCGGCCGCAGCACATGCTGCACGTAGCGGTGGGCATTTAACGTGCCTTGAATACGCACTAGAGGTGACGTGGAATCATACGCAATAGCGCCCCAAACCATGATGCCGCGTTGTCTAGCGGTAGGGCGCTCCACAGTTACTGCCGGATTTGACCTTTCTCCACGCCGACGCCACACTCGTCTGCGGTGACTATCACTGACAGAACAGAAGCGTGACTCATCGGAGAACACGACGTTCCGCCATTCCCTCATCCAAGTCGCTCTAGCCCGGCACCATGCCAGGCGTGCACGTCTATGCTGTGGAGTCAATGGTAGTCTTCTGAGCGGACGCCGGGAGTGCAGGCCTCCTTCAACCAATCGACGGGAAATTGTTCTGGTCGATATTGGAACAGCCAGGGTGTCTTGCACATGCTGAAGAATGGCGGTTGACGTGGCGTGCGGGGCTGCCACCGCTTGGCGGCGGATGCGCCGATCCGCCGATCCTCGCGTGCTGACGTCACTCGGGCTGCGCCTGGACCCCTCGCACGTGCCACATGTCCCTGCGCCAACCATCTTCGCCACAGGCGCTGCACCGTGGACACATCCCTATGGGTATCGGCTGCGATTTGACGAAGCGACCAACCTGCCCTTCTCAGCCCGATCACCATACCCCTCGTAAAGTCGTCTGTCTGCTGGAAATGCCTCCGTTGACGGCGGCCTGGCATTCTTAGCTATACACGTGTCCTGTGGCACACGACAACACGTTCTACAATGACTGTCGGCTGAGAAATCACGGTACGAAGTGGGCCATTCGCCAACGCCGTGTCCTATTTATCGTTCACTACGTGCGCAGCACAGCGGCGCATTTCACATCATGAGCATACCTCAGTGACGTCAGTGTACCCTGCAATTGGCATAAAGTTCTGACTACTCCTTCTTGGTGTTGCATTTGCTCTGTCAGTCAGTGTACATATGTTACTATTTTACTCACTGATTGACACATTCCGTTTAGTACACGGGAAACAAAGCATACTTTTAACGCAATCATTGGCAGAAACTTACTATTTGCCAGTTCGATTAACGGTGTCATGTTGCCAAGGTACTTTCCCAACTGAACTTAAGAAATAGCTCTTGACTTTGTCCCTCACTTCGAAGCCACTAGCGTTTGCATATCAACCCCTTCGATGAAATGGCATCATATTATCTGATAGGAGGTTAGCTGTATCAGATATGACGTAATGCGGTTTACATTGTTTTTCTAGGTACCCATCCAGTAATAATTTGTGCAAACAACGTGCGACTGATATGAGATAATCACATGTTTGGGGCGAGCAGGAAATAGGTGTGCAAAATACTCTAAAAACTTGGCAAAGGATTGCAAATGCGTTTTCAAATACCTTCCTTGCTCGACTTAAGCGATAATTGAAAACTGCCTTCGTTAAACACCGTTTGGCGTCATCTCTGGAATAAGGTTTCATCATAAATATATCTAAAGCGAAGGCTACGTCGCCTACAACAAGATATGGGGCTATTGCATCACTACCTGGTAAGGCACTTTCTTCAGGGATATTGAACTGCCTGGCCGCAATCTTCTTTCCCATGGCAGATTTCTTGAAAATGCTACTGTAGCCTTCTTTTCCATAGGAACCTATATCTACTGCTATAAATTTGTAATCTGCACTTACAAGAGCCAGAGAAACAATGAAAATTATTGTTTATAATTTTAAGAATAGCGACTGGCTGTTGTTGGGACATTTAATACGAACATGCTTACCATCAATTGCGGCTATGCAATTTGGAAAGTCCCCTTGATACCAGAAATCGTCTGCTACACGTTTTAAGTCTCTGACTGTCGGATTAGGCATGAATATTGGAATGAGTTTTGTACTCATTTTCGGTAATGTTTGCTTCAGGATGACGCTGACAGAGGATGGTGAAATGCGATATACAATGCCAGTGATTGGAAGAACTCTCCCGTCGCCATAAACCTAAAACAAATTAAATTAATTTACTGTGTGTACAGTAGCTTATGTATAATTTAGGAGTACATAATTACATTTCAGTCTGATTCACCATTAATTACTTATTTTAATTTTAGGTGAAGAATGCAAGAAACGTTGGAAGTCTCTGAGGGACTCTTATTTCAGATGTAAAAATAAAGGAAAGAAGGTAACGGGCTCGGCAGCAAGCAAAGTACTTTAGGACCGACTGACATTTCTAAATGCGGTACAAAGAGAGCGAATAAGCATTTCTAACATACATGAGCCATCACAAGAGAGCAGTAATGATGTAACACCATCCCTCGGTTCAGAAATACCCACGCAGTGTAATTCAGTCACCCAAACACCGAGTACTGAAGACCAATCTATACCGAGCATTTCCAGTGAAATAACAAATACACGCAGATAACTCAAAAGGAAAACAAACAGTGACAATGATCAATACAGTGAACTCATCAAGTTCATGAAAAGAAGGGAGGAGCAGCGGCAGAAAGAAATGGAAAACTTGAATTTTACAAGATACAGCTCTCCAATAGAAAGTTTCGGGGAACATGTAAAAGCAGTGTTAAGTAATCTTTCTCCAACATCGATAATAGAGGCAAAAACTGAAATATTTAATATTTTAACGAAATTTGAACTTCAGCACACCGGAATAAACTTTCAGTCAACATCAGCTCCGAAGATTTTATGCAACTCTCCTCTCCTCAGAGCACAACAACGTCACACGGCGACAATAGCCACCATGAATATGTGCCTTTACACCTTCATGCTAATACGGACAAAGATTCTCAGGCTCCAATTGTCCAAATTAATAACAGCTCTTGGAGTTACACACTTAGTGACGAAGTATCGTAAAAATTTTATCTCTTGTTTACAATGATTTTGAAATAACTAATCTTTGAAATTGTACACTCCTTTGGTTATTAAATCAATGTGGATACAGGTGATATAAAATTGAATGTAGTTACAGAGATAAATGCAATAAAATGTAAATTTAATTCTTATTTGATTATTACAACTTCAGAGACATTTACACTTATTTTTCAACTGTCTTCCTGAACGGAATAACTATTAATTACCCCAGGGTTACGAAAAGTTTCTGTTGGGCATTGATGCATTTTTTTTTTTTCTATTTGCTTTACGTCACGCTGACACAGATATGTCTTATGGCGACGATGGGATAGGAAATGCCTAGGAAGTGGAAGGAAGCGGCCGTGGCCTTAATTAAGGTACAGCCCCGGCATTTGCCTGGTGTGAAAATGGGAAACCACGGAAAACCATCTTCAGGGCTGCCGACAGCGGGGCTCGAACCCACTATCTCCCGATTACTGGATACTGGCCGCACTTAAGCGACTGCAGTTGATGCATTTCCGCTGTGTAGAAGGCTTCAAATCCTCAGCAACCAAACGTCAATACCATCTCGAATTGCTCGTAGTGAGTCTGCAGTATTGTCTAAACAGATCTTCAACTCTTTTCGATGTCTTTCAATCAATATTTTAAAGCAGCCTCTCGGTTTTTGTAGATATCGTTCGTGACTTTTCTTTTCCTTTTCCGGAGCAATAAAGCTAGAAGCATCAAGTTGTCATCGTCTTCTTCTTCCTGCAATAGTCTTCTTTTTTTTTTGCATTTCGGACATGATTTGTGTACTGAGCGGGTGAATCACACCAACTGCGCTGCCGAGGAAGAGAGGAACGAACACACCACAACTGTTCAGGCGGCGCCGCCAGTGTCGGACCGCATATACATTCACACTCTATCTGTTTCAGAAGTTTCATAACACTTTTACTACGCATTTCTTTGAAACGAAGTACTTCCCAGGTATACCGCTTGCACACTGCAAAATCTGTCTTCTGTTCCTTCAAATATGACCGTCCAGATATACGTGAAAAGTAATTCAGATACACTCTATATAGTGAATGAATTGCGTCTGGATGTTCTTACAGAGGTAAGGAATTCTCGTTTTCAATCAACTTTGGAGATAACACCAAAGAGTTCCTATTGAACAGTAGCCTAACTTACAGTTCGCTTGTTGTACTTCTTCCTTTTGACCATCCAAAATGAGGTGATGAATGATATATTATTTTACTCGAACAACCTGTAAATGGGAGAACTTGTGCCATTTAATAACAGTTCAAGAGAAGCCTTAAATAACATTTGAGTTTAACTTTAATTTAACTTAACTTCAAGTGCTACTAATTACGTTCTGCTTGCAATATTGAAAGCAGTCGAGTGGTGCATAAACAAAAATACGTGTGCGACTATACTCAGTGACTCACAAGCGGCGCTGAACTCCATAAAAGATAAATACAACTTACACAATTTGGCAGTACATGTAAGAGAGAATATATCAAAGTACAATAAACATATATGTTTCGGTTGGGTGCGAGGTCATTCCGCCATAAAAGGGAACGAAAGAGCTGACCAATTGGCCAAAGAAGCTTGTAATTCTAACTTGTCAGAGAATTATACTAAATGCCCAATTTCTTTTGTCAAAAGAACCGTAAAGGATGAAATGCTCTCTCGCTGGAATGAACTGTGGTTAGCAAGTAAGAATGGCTCAGAAACCAAAGACTTGTTTTTTCCAAATGTATATAGTAGGCTGGGATGTATATGTATAGTGTGTAACTTTCATTTAACTCAAGTACTATCAGGTCATGGTAAATTCAATGCTTACTTCGAGCGATTCAAAATTCCAACACAAAATGGCTCACTGTGCTTCTGCACTGAAGACATTCAAACTGTAGAACACATTCTGTTCAACTGTCCTGCTTTTGAGAGAGCACGTTTTGAACTTAAAATGCATTTGTTAACTTGCAGTTGCTATTTTGAAAAAGCACTAAATTTCATATTTTACAAAAAATGCTGCACTTTTCAGTTTTCAGAATTTATTGACTATGTATTTAAACATATATAATTTGATACTGTCTGCTTATTAGCTGCTTAACATCATCATCATCATCTGTTTACCCTCCAGGGTCGGCTTTTCCCTCGGACACAGCGAGGGATCCCACCTCTACCGCCAGGACAGTGTCCTGGAGATTTTTTTTTTTATGTTAGAGTGTAGACTAAATCTTCAGATATGACAATTTAGCAAAAACATAAAACAGAACCGGTTTTTTTTTTGTTTTTTACTTACAAGCACATTTAATTGATGAAACGATTATTAAATATGTTAATGAAAACACAAACAAGAATTGAGGAGTTTTCTTAAGTCATTTTTGTTTTTTGTGTTAAAAATATTGTTAGAATGACGTGTTTTTTAAGCTAAATAATTTTTTGTGAACTTTTCAATATTACAGTTGGTTACATTTAGTTCAGAAGTACCAGTATACCATTTTTTTCTGAAACGTTCGTACAACTTTAGAGTTTTTTATATAATTGGATTTGATATGTATAAACATTAGTTCATCCAAATAGTTTGGCAACAAACACTTATAAACGTTACTAAAACACTCATAAGTACAAGTATGCCATACAGTTCGGTGGCAAAGGACACTTGTCTGAGGAAGTTGGTCACCTGATAGCTGGAATGTTCCCTCACTGATGTGACTTCCTAAGTCGCTAGCATCCTAGTTAGCCAACTGAAACATGTGTACCAAATGAACCAGGACCGAAGGACATCCATTGTGTTGATCAAAGATCAAAAGTGATATAGATGGCGACCAAAGGCTGCATCAAGCTGTTGATGTCGGGAGAGTCTCCATCGTTCCTTCCTCAGATGATCCAGAAAGCCGGTGAGTGTGAGGAACATTGGTTGCATATAGCCAGAAAGGTTGTAATGAATGGCAGCGGCTAGAAACCATAAGACTGCGTTCTTCTTCTTGCTCGATCGTTGCGGAAAGTCAAATTGCAGAAGCGTTTGTTGGAGAGAATTATCAGACTCTGCACCCTGTATTTTTTTGATAACTTTCAACGTCCATTTCCATATGACAGTAGCATTTAGGCACGTAGTAATCCGGTGAACCAAGGTGTCTGTAGAATCACAGAGAGAGCATCTGTCATCCACCAGCTGCTCATGTCTTTTCAGTTTTTCACCTGTAGGGATGATTTCATTTAGATAACTGTATACCGACACTCTCCATTCTAAGGGTAGCCACTGATTGCTGAGCTGTTTCACGTGATCAAAGGAGCCATGTAAGACTTGGTTATGCGGAAGCTGTTCAATAATTGCTAGCGCTCTCTTGTAACAATATTTGAACTCACGGGTTCTTCGGAAATTGGGATCTTCTCTTAGCTGACTGAAGTGACTATCGAAGGATTCTCCCCTCATATGTATTGCCTTAATGACGTGTTTGACGAAGAGGGAACTACATTTCAGTTCCACTGCATACAGTCCTAATCCGCCAAGATGTTCCTTTAAGTTTAACTGTTCTCGTCGCACTCTGTACCGAAAGCCTTTCCAAAGATAGTAGCCAATTGACATTTCTATGCGTTGACAGATAACATGTGGAGCAGGCAGTATTTGTGCGATGTACCAGATTTTAGATAAGGCGTAAGTGTTAATAAACCAAGTTTTTTGAAATAAATTTAGCCTTCGTGCGAGATTTTCTGCAAACTGGAAGCGAATCCCGTTCAGGAGAGCATTCCAATTTAGCTCTATTGTCTCGAGGATGTTCTTGCAGAAGGTGATACCCAAGATTTTTCACTTGTTGGTCGGAGGAATACCGATCTCGTCTGCACAAATAGTGCGTCCCTCCGATCCTAGTAGGAGCAGGGAGGACTTTTCAAAGTTTACCTTTGCCCCTGATGTGGTTGAAAATTCCATCAGCATACGACGCACGTCTGATAGGTCATCGCCATCGGTAAGGAGTAACGTCAAATCGTCAGCATAAGCACGCAACGTAAAGTGTTCATTGTTTAAACGAAGGCCATGCAGAGTGCTGTCCAGTCTCCTGATAAGTGGTTCAATGGTTAAGATAAAGAGCAACATTGACAGAGGACATCCTTGGCGTACAGACCTGTTAATTGGAATTCGACGGGACAAATGGCCGTTGATCAGCAGCCGTGATGTAGCCGTAAGGTACATGCGCTTCAAGGCCGTTACAAGTTGTGCAGGAAACCGAAGATGACTTAGTATTCTCCAAAGATAATTATGCGAAATCCTATCAAAGGCTTTGCTGAAATCTATGTTGGCAATTGCAGCAGGCTCTTCAGGAAAAGCAGAATAATAAAGAATTAAGTCTCGGACTGCCAACAAATTATGCATAATAGTTCTACCTGGAACGCCACACGTTTGCCCAGTACCAATCAGTGTAGGAATAATCTGTTTTATTCTATTAGCTACCACTTTAGCAAATAATTTATAATCAGTATTTAGAATAGTTATTGGTCTATAATCCGACACATATCGGCAGCTTACTTTCTTCGGAATCATTATAATAATGCCTTCCGTAAATGCGGGCGGAAATCCTGCACGGAATGCGTAGTTAAGAACTTGGGTAAGGTCATCTCCAATCATAGACCAGAAGCGTTTGTACCATTCATAAGGGAAGCCATCTATTCCGGGCGTCTTGTTTGGAGCAGCTTTCTTGAGAATTTGTTCTAATTCCTCTTTGGTGATAGGTCTCATGAGGAAGGAGCGATCTTCTTCGTCGACGTGTGTTTCTACAAGGGAAAGCATGTTGTCCACACCTATGCCACACTCGTCATCGTCTGCAAACATTTCGTGAAAGTATCGTTCACCCTCGCGTAACAGCTCATCTTTGGAGGTAAGAATGTTCCCCTGAGAGTCTATCCACTGGTGTATAAATTGTCGATTAGCAGATTTACGCATCTGTGCTGCGTGGTGTAAAGATATCCTTTCCTTGTCCAAGAGGGAAGATCTTTTAACGTGTTGCTGAAGACGTAAATTTTGCTCTTTTTAGTCGTAAGATGGTCTGTTTAATCGTTTTCATTTCATTGAACACATTTTCTCCACGTTTTTCTTTGGAATGTAAATCGCACATTACCCGTTCATAGAATTCTAGACTAGAATGAAGTTCCCGCCGGTGTTCATAATCTATGTTCCGTGCCACTGATTTCATAGCCGGTTTCAATTTCTGCATCCACCAGTCCATAATATTCCTATAACGCGAAAGACTGCTTTTGCACTGATGATACGTAACACTAAATCGCTGAACATCTTCCTCAGCCCTAAAAACATGTTTATTCATTTTCCAAATCCCCCTTCCTGGCTGAGAAATGGGTAATCTGGCAAAGTTTAACGTGAATATTACGCTATGGTGATCGCTGAATGCAACTGGTACGGCTCTGCAGTATTCTAGAATATTCGCCTTTGTTGCAGAGATATACACTCTGTCTATCCTAGATTTTGTATCACCGCGGCAAAATGTATATTCAACACGAGGAGCATAAAGTGTCTCCCAAACATCAGCCAACTGCATTCTTTGTACTAGCATCTGCAGTCCTGGGCAGAAGTTAAAAACACCTGTTGAGTCACGTGGTTGTAAAATGCAACTGAAGTCGCCCATCAGAAGAACAGTATTTGGTGTCGCTATATGTGGTAGAATGTCCTGAGTGAAAAATGAATTCCGTTCCTGTTTAAACAGGGAACCAGGTGGACTGTACACGTTAATGATCGTGATATTATTAAAGGAGGCTGATAATATTCTTCCCGTGTGGTCCATTGTAATGTCCATTAGGTTAATTCCTTTCCTATACACAATAGCAGTTCCTCGAGCACTATCACCAATGTTTACTACATAATCATAATTAAATAAATAGCCTAAATGACTGCTGTTCACTTCTTGTAACAAAGGAACATCAACATCATACTTCTTTAAGAAACGTCCCAACAGACCCAACGTTGTGTCACTTCTCACTCCGTTTATATTAAGAGTGGCGAAAGTCGTTAGAACTGAAGGCATAACAAGAAGACAGAGTAGCGATAGAAACATGAGGTTGATAAACATTTTGGTCGACTGCAAAAATCACCTTCGCCTAAACTATTTTTTATGTAACTTAGGGTGGTCGTACATCCGCTCAACACTTTTCCGAGGCGTACGCAAGCGAGGATCTCTAGTAGCAGTAGTACTTTTCACCGTCAACTCGGGTCGCTCCTCTTGGGAGACCGCCTCACGTTGCACCTGTTGTGAAATCAAGTTATGCTGGCTTTGGTGGGGCTATGCTATATTACTGTCTCGCTGTTCTACTACTTGATCAGTGTCCATCAGGTCCGAAGGACGTACAGTACAAGGATCATATAAGAGAAATAGATCCGTCACTCCTGTATAATAAAGTTGGCTGAGAAAACAGGTCATGGAAGCTACAATGGCCACTTTCTCTCTGCCAACATAAGGAAATAAATCCCACGATAGTACCTCGTAGTAAACACGATGATGATAGTTGTTACTTTGTTAAAATTTGAATTGTGATAGAGATAATGATTGTATTTCGGTAAGAAAGTTGTATCTAAAGCTTCTCTTGTGTCGTTTACTTGAAAAGTAAATTACCGTATTTGTATGTTGGCAATACTGTTATAACGCTAGCTTGTATCGTTGTTTCACCGTTCGCATTTTAATGTAAATTTCCATCTATTAAGTGATAAATGCAACATTGATTACTGAAAATGTTAATGCAATTCACATAAAACCCCCAAACGCTCATACTTGACTAAATCACGATCTAACATAACCTCATTCTTTCGTTCGTTCGTTGAAGCCTTCCCACGACTTTTATGTATGGGAATGGAAAACACGAGAAGGAAAGGATGAAAGTAAAACACAACATAATGCACACAGTTTACATTTCGAATTTATTTATTGCAAACAGCAGGTAAGAAGCACAATCACACAGACGTTTACTCGCAACAGCTTGGTAGTTCAATGTGAAGTACGTTCATGATCATAATACTAATTCTTCACACTAAGAACGCGCATAATTATAATTTCACACCATACTCTCAAAAAACTGGATCAAAAATCTCGTTCAATGAGAAAGAATCTCAACTATTTTCGTCTAACAAGCTCTATTACATACCGTACGACCAAGGTCCCTTCGCGCGCAACGATAACGGAGCTGTGTTTTGAATTTGCTGTACCACGCAACTGAATGTGTAATGCCAACCTCTGCCTTCTAAATTAACCCTCTCAAAGAGAATTTTAGTTTTCATTAGTTGGCGGAGATCGATTGGCCCATCTCAGAACGGCTTCGGACGCTCCCTATGAAGTGTCACCCCCCTGGTATAGTATTCCCTTGGGCGGTAGGTACAGGAGGAGTGCATACAGGAAGGTTGGTGCTGTGAGTGATATCATCACCAGAGTGAAGAGGGTCAGAAGTTGATTCCGTATCTACAGGTAATTGAGACATTCCCATATCGCGATTAGAGGATGGGATGGAAATATCAGTAGCCTGGGAAGAAGGTACATGGTCGCCAGTGAGTTCAGTTGTCGATGACAGAAAGGAATTATGGGAATGAGATACACTACTGTCGATTTTCATCCGTTTAGATGTTGTTTCTTGAAGAGTAGGAAACTGTGCGGTCAGCCACACGAACTTGTGTGTTGTTTACATTCCGCACTTCGCCGGGCTGAGTTGGGGTCGCTGTGTTGTCAGTCAAGGTTACTGGAGCAGGGTCCGGTTGACTAGTCGCTAACCCACTTGAGTCACCTGTATTAGCTGCAGTTTTGACAAGCCTCCTCTCGGCTAACCTAGTCTGACGTAAGGGGCATTCCGGTCGCAAATGAGTAGTGGAATTACAGGCTAGACATGTACGCACTTGCCCATCATAAATAATTTGCGCACGGTACCCTTCAATATAAATGAAAGATGGAATAGATGTTTTAATTTCCATTCGAAAAGCACGTATACCATTATGCACTCTGAAGGCATATTGCTGAGACCATTCTTCTTTCCTGTGCTCGATAATTTTGCCGTATTTACTAAGCACCGAGTTAAAAGATTCTATCGGGACTTCTGGTGGTACATTTAACACTCGAACCGTTTTCTGTACTGTTTCCGCATCACTGATTTTAACCTTCCCTATCCGACCATCCTGTAATGCCATATTGTGTGTACCCTGATAGTTACAAACCAGTCTTTCAAAAAGAGTAGTGGATATTACCTTGATGAAGGCGGCATTTTCTAAGTTGTCCAGCTGAATCATTTCGATTTGGTCCTCATTGAGTTTCAAGAAGTGTTGGATCCATTCATGAGTTTCCCATGCCGAAGGTCGGTTGTCGCGTTCGAAGGTACATTTCAAGGTATTTTTACGTGTGAATCTTGTTGCCATGTTTGTTTTCTGCGTAGTTACACAACGAACTCACTTGAATTACAGTTAACTATCACAGTTATTAGACTCGTTTACAGTACTGTTATACTGTTCAATACAACACGCTGAGAACACTACACACACACACACACACACACACACACACACGGAGCGCAGGCACGTTTCCTTCCTCTCATCGCGTGTAGCGGCCAACTGGAGCTTCAGACTCTTGGTCGGGGATACAACTGGGGAGAATGACCAGTATCTCGCCCAGGCGGCCTCACCTGCTATGCTGAACAGGGGCCTTGTGGAGGGATAGGAAGATTGGAAGGGATAGGCAAGGAAGAGGGAAGGAAGCGGCCGTGGCCTTATGTTAGGTACCATCCCGGCATTCGGAAAACCACTTCCAGGATGGCTGAGGTGGGAATCGAACCCACCTCTACTCAGTTGACCTCGCGAGGCTGAGTGGACCCCGTTCCAGCCCTCATACCACTTTTCAAATTTTCGTGGCAGAGCCGGGAATCGAACACGGGCCTCCGGGGGTGGCAGCTAATCACGCTAACCACTACATCACAGAGGCGAACGCTGCTTAACATATGTATTGTATATATTGTATATATATTGTATGTCTGGTATTTTAAATATTAGTACGGTACTCTTAGTATTAAGGATTGTATATATCATATATCATACTTTTATTTTTCCATACCGAGCTCGATAGCTGCAGTCGCTTAAGTGCGGCCAGTATCCAGTATTCGGGAGATAGTAGGTTCGAACCCCACCGTCGGCAGCCCTGAAAATGGTTTTCCGTGGTTTCCCATTTTCACACCAGGCAAATGCTGGGACTGTACCTTAATTAAGGCCACGGCCGCTTCCTTCCCACTCCTAGCCCTTTCCTGTCCCATCGTCGCCGTAAGACCTATCTGTGTCGGTGCGACGTAAAACAACTAGCTTATTTTTCCATTTCTGTTCATGTCTATTTGGCTGTTTATGTATTTTGAATTTTATCAGAGAAATTGTATATTTTGTATAGACTACAACCCTAACATACGTTATGGTAAAATAGGGTTCACAGCACTTTGGAGATTAAATAAATAAATAAATAAATAAATAAGCACATGAATGGTCTTTCTCTTCCCAAATATTTATCCAGTGGCCCACTTACTAAGTGTTCTTCAGACACGGAAACCAACAAGTTTTAGGAATTAATTGCGGTCAAATAACGACGATAAAAGGAACAGTCGTCAGTAGGTTAGTTCTCTATTGAGGCTACATTATGCTCATTTTACCTCATTATCGTATCCTTCGTAGAATATGGGTAACTTGGAAAGTTTCATCGTCATATTACGAGGTGCTGAATGCATAAAGGAACCAATATCATCATCATCATCTGTTTACCCTCCAGGTTCGGCTTTTCCCTCGGACTCAGCGAGGGATCCCACCTCTACCGCCTCAAGGGCAGTGTCCTGGAGCTTCAGACTCTTGGTCGGGGATACAACTGGGGAGAATGACCAGTACCTCACCCAGGCGGCCTCACCTGCTATGCTGAACAGGGGCCTTGTGGAGGGATGGGAAGATTGGAAGGAATAGGCAAGGAAGAGGGAAGGAAGCGGCCGTGGCCTTAAGTTAGGTACCATCCCGGCATTCGCCTGGAGGAGAAGTGGGAAACCACGGAAAACCACTTCCAGGATGGTTGAGGTGGGAATCGAACCCACCTCTACTCAGTTGACCTCCCGAGGCTGAGTGGACCCCGTTCCAGCCCTCGTACCACTTTTCAAATTTCGTGGCAGAGCCGGGAATCGAACCCGGACCTCCGGGGGTGGCAGCTAATCACACTAACCACTACACCACAGAGGCGGACATAAAGGAACCAATATAAGATTTCTAAATGACTCTGGATTGCGTTAAAACCTCTATACATTGGTAACTCAGACTATGCAAACGGTGAGGCGCTCAACAACTTTCGTTAAATGGAGGTATCAGCGCGACCTGGCCAGACTTGTAAATATTTTGTGAATTGTCTTACAGTTTTTCAACTATCATTGGATTCTTGTGGACTCCGTTGAAAGAAAGCAGTGAAAAATGATGCATTTTGCATTTTACCCTTAGCGTGGCAAAAAAAATCTTCAAAAACGGATCTTCCGTCGAGGGAATACGGCATAAGTGACCCTATGATTTGAAAACTCGTAGCCGGGCTGAGTGGCTCAGACGGTAATGGCGCTGGCCTTAAGACCCCAACTGGGCAGGTTCGATCCTGGCTCAATCCGGTGGTGTTTGGAGGTGCTCAAATGCGTCAGCTTCGTGTCGGTAGATTTACTGTCATGTGAAAGAACTCCTATGTTTCCGAAAACCGTAAAAGATTAATTAGTGGGACGTAAAGCAAATAACTTTATTATTATTATTATTATTATTATTATTATTATTATTATTATTATTATTATTATTATTATTAGTATTATTATTATTATTATTATCATCATCATTTGAAAATTCATGGTCGTATCAGTTGACAAAGTCGCTTCCTTTTATGAAATTATTTTATAATGCTCTCCTCGAATAATTTACACACCAAATTTCGGGACTCTTCCTAAATTTACAAAGCGTGTTGGCTACGTGGTTCAGTCACGTGGTTGTGAGCTTGCATTCAGGAGGTAGTCAGTTCGAGTCATACTGTCAGCAGCCTTCAAAATAATTTTCTGTGGTTTCCCATTTCCACACCAGGCAAATGTTGAGGCTGTTATAGTCGATTTTTCCAAGTCCAAGATATGCAATCAATCAATCAATCAATCAATCAATCAATCAATCAATCAATCAATCAATCAATCAATCAATCACTACTGATCTGCATTGAGGGCAGTCGCCCAGGTGGCAGATTCCCTATCTGTTGTTTTTCTAGCTTTTTCTTAAATGATTGCTAAGAAATTGGAAATTTATTGAACATCTCCCTTGGTAAGTTATTCCAATCCCTAACTCCCCTTCTTATAAACGAATATTTGCCCCTATTTGTCCTCTTGAATTCCAACTTTATCTTCATACTGTGATCTTTCCTACTTATAAAGACACCATCCAAACTTATTCGTCTACTGATGTCTTCCCACGCCATCTCTCCACTGACAGCTCGGAACATACCACTTAATCGAGCAGCTCGTCTCCTCTCATCTAAGTCTTCCCAGCCCAAACTTTGCAACATTTTTGTAACGCTACTCTTTTGTCGGAAATAGCCCAGAACAAATCGAGCTGCTTTTCTTTGGATTTTTTCCAGTTCCTGAATCAAGTAATCCTGGTAAGGGTCCCATACACTGGAACCATACTCTAGTTGGGGTCTCACCAGAGACAAATATGCTCTCTCCTTTGCATCCTTACTACAACCCTTAAATACTTTCATAACCATGTGCAGAGATCTGTACCCTTTATTTACAATCATATTTATATGATTATCCCAATGAAGATCTTTCCTTATATTAATACCTAGGTATTTACAATGACCCCATAGGGAACTTTCACCCCATCAACACAGTAATTAAAACTGAGAGGACTTTTCCTATTTGTGAAACTCACAACCTGACTTTTATCCTCGTTTATCATCATACCATTGCCTACTGTCCATCTCACAACATTATCGATGTCGTATGTCCTGTCCAATCGCCATAAAACCCATCTAAGTCGATGCGAGGTAAAACAAAACAGCTAATTATAGTTCGTTCATGATCTTCTCATTGAGCAGACTTTTCTTAAATTTATATTTTACCAGTTTAGTATCACATTGGTGACATAATCTTGTTCTCATTCATGGTTACTGTAGCTTCACGTCGCACGTGGATAAAATCAATATGAGGAACTATACACCACAACAAACGTGACTTCATGAAAGAGGTTGTGAAGCTAAACATGAACCATTTACCAAGATACCTGACTCACAGTACTATCGGACTTCACACAGCGAACAGTGTTTACAATCAGCGTGCTCTGTGTTTGTGTCCTAGTGCCTTTATCCCTGTCTCGCCTATCTTTGCATACACGTAGAAGTTCATTACTCGACAGACGCAGCAGCCATTGTGTGTTCTGGTGCGTGTATGCATGCCACGTAGACGAACAAAGAAGTTCGAGGGAATCTACAGTACATGTGTGGTTCATACAGCAATATGCTGCTTGAGCAGATAAATGTGACTAAAGGCGGTGTGCCTTGAAGTACAGAGAGACCAGCAGCGTGAATTATTAACCTCATAGCTGTCGTCCCTCCGTTTTTTTTTTTTTTTTTTTTTTGCTAGTTGTTTTACGTCGCACCGACACAGATAGGTCTTGCGGCGACGATGGGACAGGAAAGGGCTAGGAGTGGGAAGGAAGCGTCCGTGGCCTTAATTAAGGTACAGCCCCAGCATTTGCCTGGTGTGAAAATGGGAAACCACGGAAAACCATTTTCAGGGCTGCCGACAGTGGGGTTCGAACCTACTATCTCCCGAATACTGGATACTGGCCGCACTTAAGCGACTGCAGCTATCGAGCTCGGTCCTCCGTTATTTACACAATGGCAGGACTGGTTGCTAAATATAAGTTGTTTTCACGTATCTAGAGGCTACAGGAGTTAGTGTCAGTAGCGGCCATTTGGGGGGAGAGGGTGCAGTCGCTCGCACACTTTGTGGGAAAATCATTCCATTTTTATTCCATTTTAGACGCCTGAAACTAGGAATTAATAAAACAAGCAATTTGTTCAAGCCCTGTTGTCTTCTCGGCTAATTATTTCCTTTAATTCTTCTTCTTCTTCTTGACCTGCTTACCTTCCAGGGTCGGTTTTCCCTCGAACTCAGTGAGGGATCCCACCTCTACCGCCACAAAGGCAGTGTCCTAGAGCTTCAGACTTTGGGTCGGTGGTTACAACTAGGGAGGATGACCAGTACCTCGCCCAGGCGGCCTCACCTGCTACGCTGAACAGGGGCCTTGTGGAGAGATGGGAAGATTGGAAGGGATAGACAAGGAAGAGGGAAGGAAGCGGCCGTGGCCTTAAATTAGGTATCATACCGGCATTTGCCTGGAGGAGAAGTGGGAAACCACGGAAAACCACTTCTAGGATGGCTGAGGTGGGAATCGAACCCACCTCTACTCAGTTTACCTCCCAAAGCTGAGTTGACCCCATTCCAGCCCTCCTACCACTTTTGAAATTTCGTGGCAGAGCCGGGAATCGAACCCGGACCTCTGAGGGTGGCAGCTAATTACACTAACCACTACACCACAGAGGCGGACTCCTTTAATTATTAACAACATTATTAGCGGAAATACGCAAAAGAATATCGTCCGCCGTGGCTAACCGATTTGTAAAATGCTACAGCATTTAGTGGACACTTTGCATGTGTTGCCAACGGCCGTAGACGTGTTGAAACATCGGATCGCGTAAGATCTCCGAAGTTAAGCAACATTGGGCGTGGTCAAGATTTGGATGGGTTGCCACGCGCTGTTGGTGGGGGTTAACGGAATGGAGGAGCGGAAAGGAACTGGCCAGTCTACCACACGTAAACTCCGGCTCAGGCACACCTCTGCGGAGGTTCGGACAGAATACACCCCCTTGCATGTGCTGTGAGGAAGGGAACAGGGGTATATATTTTTTTTTTTTTTTTGCCAAGGTTATGGACACTGAGATATGATTCACCCACTTGCCGTGCTCGTTCGTCAGTCTGGCAGTCTCTTAAGTGTCTGTTAGTTCCTTAGTGTGTAGTCAAATATTATTTTTAATTCTACAATCACGTCGTACTTCTATTACTGGTAATACATACGTAATATTGTTCTTTTGGTGAAAGTTTTATTTATAGTATTAGATCAAAATCTCAAATAGCTATTATTACCGCATTTTTAAGTTGGTAAGTGTCAACCTTTACCTCTCTGTCGAAATTCACTCAGGGGGCATCAAAAACTTACAATTTTGTACCTTTTATTTCAGTTTTGATGTATACACCTCCTCTCCTCCGATATATGCCACAAACTCTTATACCTTTTGTTGTCTGTACACATCCACCCCCCCCCCTACTTCTAATTCCCAATCGCTACTACTGGTTAGTAGTCTATTCCAGAACAAACTGTACGCCAAAGAATAAACGTGGTTGATTTCCACTCCAAAAGAACTATCCGATGTTTAGATAACTGAGCTTATCGAACTGGTCCCTTGTTAATTGACATTGAATCGAGTTACTTAACTTATTTTCAGATGCACCTGCTTGTGCATAGGTCCTATTGGCAGTCAGCCACTTTACTTCACTCCAGGTTTTCCCAGCTTCTATTGCTGCTTCTTCAACACTCCTCCTCCAGCTCTTTCTTGGACGACCACGTCTCCGTGCAATTTGAGGATTCCCTCCAGCGCAGAGCTTTCAATTGTTCCATGCGGCTCATTTAATGCGTGGCCGATCCACCTCCACTTTCTCCTTTTAATATGAATATGTATTGGTTGCTGGTTTGTTGCCTTCTACAGATCCCCATGGGATATCACATTTATTTATTTATTTATTTATTTATTTATTTATTTATTTATTTATTTATTTATTTATTTATTGACTTGTTTTACATGGCGTGGCTCAGGCTATGAAGCCTGCTGTTATGCCAAACCATCTTATATCCAATACATTGTACAAACTACAGAGTATTAAGATTTCTAATTACATATAATTAATTATAAAATTAAACTTAAATAATAGTTATAAACAAAAGGTAAATTTCTGAGAGTCACTATTAAAAAAACATTAAATACTAATTCCTTAAGTTTATGTACCATTTATAACATATTTTTTTAAATACATTTCTACTATGTATGTCTCTAATTACAGCCGGAAGGGAATTCCAAGAGCGTATGGTTTCAGGTAGGAATGAGTTGATCAACCCATCTCATACATAATTTGGTGCACACACTGGTTATTTAATAAATACCTGTAGTCGGTTTTCTATTTGTTGTGAGGCCTTCCAATCACAGCCACAGAAATGAATTACCGTCAAATTGTGATCGAATAGACAAAGTTTTATTTCCTGAGATGATGTTGATTCGCCAAGCAGGGCGCAACTACATACAAGCTCCATTTGCTTCTGGATGCGTCTCTTGACATCATCTCCTGCTCCTCCACCTTTCCGAACAATGCTACCAAAGTATACAAATAACTCAGTTCGGTCTATTTCCTTGAAAGCACCTTACCTGGTGCAGACAAGGCAGTGGTGCCTGCAATATTGGTAGTGTCACTTTTTTGAGTGGCGTGAACCTAGACCTTTCCTTTAGTCTTTCGGTACATTTTCTCTCTATATATCTTTTCCAACCATGGGAGCTGTGGACTAACAGTGGTCTGAATGTCTACCTTCAATACCTCACTACCAAATTTTCCTCAACATTGGAGTTCATTCTCACTTCATTAGTTCTTCTGACATTGATCTTTAGTCCTACTTTGTCTGCTTCATATTGCAGTTTCACCAACTGCGCTTCCGTGTTGCAGAATATTTGTGCGATAAACGAACATCATCTGCAAAGTCAAGATCCTCATGCCCATCTTCAATTCACATTGAATACCTCCCTCCCTACATGCTACAGATTTCATCATCACTCCATCCACCACTGACAGAAACAGGGTGGGTGGGAGTGTACAGCCTTATCGCGCTTCTAAATTAGTCTGAAAAGTTTGGCATTTGTATCCTTTATACAATTCCTTGGTGATATCAATGCCATTGTTTGAGGAATCCCAGATTCTTCCCTTTTTACTGAGTATAAAGTCAATAAATTTCAAATCCAGTATATTCTGGCATTCGGCACTCTATTCATTTATTATGTTGGTTGTGTTGATAAGGACGACGCTTATTCCACAGAATCCTTCACACGTTTCAAAATTATCCTTGAAAGCACCTTACTTGGTGCAGACAAGGCAGTGGTGCCTACAATTGGTAGTGTCCCCTTTTGTGAGCAGCGTGAAACAAGACCTTTCCTTCAGTCTTTCGGTACATTTTCTTCTCTTCATATCTTTTCCAGCCATGGGAGCTGTGGACTAACAGTCGTCTCAATGTCTACTTTCAATACCTTACATGTGAGTTAGAAATCTCGGCACAACTAAGAATGAAACGCTTGACTGGGCTGATCATGCAAAAGAAATGCATAAAACAATTTTTCAGTGTCGTGTTAATGGATATGGAGATGTATTTCTGTATGAGATAAAGCCATACAAATACAGACAATGCTTCTCCTCCCTATCATTGATTATTTTGACGTTTTAGTTGACAAGACAAGGGAACAAACACTAAAACCTCAATGAATACTAATCTGCCTGCGACATATTTACAGTATCAGATATGATATTCGTATCACCCAATAGTGTCAGGCTGTCTCATGACTGAAGCCTGATAAACATTACCAGTTACACATTTTTACGATGGTGTTTAGATTGTTACGTGAATATCAGCCGATGTGTATTTCTTCTAAATTCACATTTTAATAATTTCTTCACGACCTAAAGACCCGTTCGACCTCCTTTATTTCTATTCCTGCACACCGCACACATAAATTTAATAGATCATTTGTGGCGTCCACCGCCAGATTATGGAATTCCCTGACACCTCAGCTCAGAGAAATAGCTCGTTATGAAGATTTAAGACCGTCTACCGAGATTACCTGCTGAGGATAACTGAATCGTGGTAGTACGAATTAATGTGTGCCTGAGGATTAGTTAGATAGTTTTAAAAGCATGAAATACCGGGCAAATTAGCCGTGCGGTGAGGGGCGCGCAGCTGTGAGCTTGCATCCGGGAATAGTGGGTTCGAGCCGCACTGTTGGCAGCCCTGAAGATGGTTTTCCGTTGTTTTTCATTTTCACACCAATCAAATGCTGGAGCTGTACCTTAATTAAAGCCACGGCCGATTCCTTCCCAATCCTAAGCTTTTCCTATTCCATCGTCGCCATAAGACCTATCTGTGTCTGTGCGACGTAAAGCAAGTTGCAAAGGCATTAAGTAGGACCTACGGAATAATTATTAAAGATTTATTAAACACATTGTGCTCAAATGACTGTTAACTTACAAAAAGTTCCTGTCGTCTGCAAAA
The DNA here is from genome assembly GCF_040414725.1 of Anabrus simplex. Classification (NCBI taxonomy): domain Eukaryota; kingdom Metazoa; phylum Arthropoda; class Insecta; order Orthoptera; family Tettigoniidae; genus Anabrus; species Anabrus simplex. The sequence goes on from NC_090267.1 coordinate 184,441,563, forward strand.
TACGCCAGTTAATTAGGCCTTGCTAGGCAGGATAGTAAATAATACTGTTCACATCGCTACCCACAGGGAGTGCAGAAGCACTGATACGATGCCTGGTGAAATTCTCTTTGGCCACAGATCCTGTAATGGAAGCCGTGAGCCGCAGTCCTGGTGAACACTTGCTGCATAGCAAAGTTACTCTCCTCCCGTTCGTTTGAATTAAGGGTGGGTGTTAGACAGAAGTGCTGATCTACGTTCGCTGCTTTCCTGTCCCTTATTTTTGACGTGAAATTCATATGCTGCTGTATTTTCTAGGCCATTGATTTATACTAGCACCGTGATAATGAAGTCTGTGTCAGCAATTCGATACACAAGTTGGGTCAGTGCTGTTCTCGAGAACAGGGAGACAAGGGTTCGTTTAAAGCATGCAGCTTCAGCGGCCTTCAGTAGCTTCAGGTTTGCAGGCATAAGATAGATCCATATCTTACTGATTGCAAAGCAGTCCATTGGTGCTCTCCTAATAAGAAAGAGGAGCAGAGCGGTTCCTAGCGAAAGTTTCTCTTTACATCAAAGATTTCTTTGATCGCAGCTGTACATCTTTCTTCTAAAAGCTTCCTAAAGGCTTTTCCTGTTACTTGTAAAGTTATTCACGAATACTTATAGGAATTAACCAATTCCAGGCTGTCATTTCCGCAAGAGAAAATATATTCCCAGGAACTTATATGCAGAGCACAAATGTATAGACAACATACTTCCTCCAAATCGTCAGTTTGATGGACGCCGAAGTAATAGCCTCTTCCTTAAAATGCTCCATAAAGAAATTAGCCACTACCGGCGAAGGTGTAAACGGCTAAGGGACTTAATTTCACTGCCGCTGCCTGAAAAATTACGACTAAGGACTCCTTGTAAAAATGCCCATCCACAAGAAATAGCTGGAAATCATGCAGTGGTAAAATAGCCTAAGAGTGTTCTCAGGGAACAAATGCTCAATGAGAGACATGACCCATTCACTCGGCACTTTAGTAAACAAGGACATCACGTCAAAACTCACCAGAAGTGCATTGGGTTGAAGAGTTATGGTTGACAACTTATTAACGAAATGTAGAGTGTCCCTAACGTATAAACCATTACGTTATATATGTGGCTGAAGCAATTTGCTTAGATATTTAGCCAGAGCATATGTAGGAGAACCTTTCGCACTATTTGTCTGAGGGGAACGTCGTCTTTATGGAATTTTCGTAAAATCCATATAATCTTGGCAGCAATGCGCCCCCGGCCTCATATATTTAACCTCCTCTTTTGAAATTCAGGGCTGCCTTAAGAACTTCACTGTGACGTTGGGCATACGAGTGGTATGGTTACGTGAGCTCAGCCTGTAAACAGGCTCTGACAAAATTGCCGAGATCTTGTGCTTAAACTCGTCAGTGTCCATTACCACCATCGCATTACCCTAATCAGCTGAGAGAATGGTCAGTTCAGAATCACCTCTGAATTCCTTCAGAGCTCTCCCCTCACCTGTTGTTAATTTGGGCGTGGGTACCGCAGCAGACCTTTTCAGTCTCACACATTGCTATCGTATCTCCTCAGCCTTATCCATAGGTAGTTTGTGGATCGCTGCCTCAATAGAAGAAATTAAGTCCTCAGTCGGAATTTTTGAGGGAGCGACAGTGAAATTAAGTCCCTTGCCCGTTTAGTTCTCGTCCAAGGATTTCTTGGAAAGACTGACGACAATTTTGCTAGCATCGAGGTTCGTGCGAGGGACTGTTTTTGAGCCAATCGAAGGAACTTATATTTCTGCCTGAATGAAGCCTGATTGGCTTGCTTTCAGCTTGTGTAGTATTAATGCGATTGAAAGACAACCACAATTCCACTCTAGTCTATCTGCTATCACCATACTTTCATAACCTGTATACACCTGTTACTGTATTATTCTTAGTCCTTTTCACTCCCGTGTCTTCAGCGTCATTGTAGGACGTCCTTCTTCCTCCCCACCCCCGCTGATTCACACTCATTTTACTCGTTTGTCTGCTACACACTCTTCTTTTCATTTTCAGCTCTATTCTATCCTGTCAGTCTTTAGTTGCTCTTTATTGTATTTTTCAATTTATTGTATTTATTTCTTCTATCACATTCACCCCTGATTCATCTGATGAATTTGCTGTTTACTTCGCGCTAAGATGGTGTCGTCACCTCCCACTCGGAAGGCCAGCGCACAGCGAGCCATCTAGTGACGAACGAGAGTACCACTTACTACAGACCAACACTGAAGCTTTCTTAAATTCAAATCTTCATTATTAGGAAAGTCTTGCTAGTGAACGAGATTTTCTTCTGAAGACGCGGAATAGAGTGCAGACCTACGCTCCTCTATTTTGAGCAATAGTGCTGCCTCTCTCTCTGTCCCTACTCCTGTCTCGCTCGCTCCGCCTGTCTGCCCCTTCGTCACTTGCTTTGAAAGGCTCCATCATCCGAGCCGAGTTGAGCCGAGCTCAGTTGAGATTAACCGAGTCGCCCCCAGTCAAAACGCTGGTCCGAACCGAGCCGAATCGGACAAATGCACGGTGCACAGAACCTCTGCGCCTCGGTTCGCACGCGTGATATTTTGGGCGTTTGAGAGGCCCTGGTCTAAACAATCAATTACATGGACATAATATATTACAAAATATTGTATGTAGACAAGAAATGTCATGGTAAGTAAAGAAAAGTAAATATGAAGTGCCTTGAAACAGAAAATAAGAAATAATATCTGTATAATAATAATAATAATAATAATAATAATAATAATAATAATAATAATAATAATGCTTACATTTTAACATAATTAAAATCAATCGCACAAAATTCAAGCAGAAGGCTGTAGCGGGGTAAGATCTTAAAAATTGCTGTTGAGTTAAATCGAGCAAGTCATATACAAGTCGTTAGTCCCTCATTAGAGAAACATTTATGCCAATCAACAAAACGCTATCGGAATCTTAAGAGGAAGTATCGGTTTGAACGTGTGGTTTGGGCCAAAATGCATCTCTGAGAAACCCGAGATAGAAAACTTCCACAAAATATCAGGGACGTTTGGGACATCAATAAAAACATCCCATAATGGTTGAAAAGTTTTAAATTAATCATGACAATATTTCCGGCATTTTTATTTTTTATAATATAGCATTTTTTGTGTGAACTTATAGAAATATTCTAATGACTAAAGTCCTTCGTGTATGGTTGTAACTTCTCCTACTGCTTATTATTCATCTTGGCTTTTTCCCAATGTATTGGCTTTTGCACTTCATGTTGATTTGGTACGGTTTTACGGCAGGTTGCGCTTCATGACGCCAACCCTATGCGAAAGGACGTATATTTACTATTGCGTGTTTCTGTGGTGATCGGTTGTGTGTTGTGTTGAACGTGGATGAAGTGACGTGTGTTAATACGAACACCGACACCTAGTTCCTGAGCCGGAACACCTAACCGTACGCAATTAAAATACTTTGCATCGTCACATTATCACTGTATCTGTCCAATCGTTCGCCAAGAACAACGAACTCGTCCACCGCAGCTATGAAATTCACTTTCGCAGCTTAAGTTTTTAGTGTAAATGTTATGCTACACGTTTTTAAACATATTGATCAACATGTATGTATGTTATTTCGCTATTTTATTGAAAATATTTCACTCCAATTTTCCTACCGTCTATCTACGTATTAATTTTGGGAATGTATTTTTTTTTTTTTTTTTTTTTTTTTTTACAAATTGCTTTACGTCGCACCAACACAGATAGGTCAAAGGGTTAGGAGTAGGAAGGAAGCAGCCGTGACCTTAATTAAGATACAGCCCCAGTATTTGCCTGCTGTGAAGATGGGAAACCACGGAAAACCATCTTCAGGGCTGCCGACAATGCGGATCGAACCCACTATCTCCTGAATACAAGCTCACAGCTGCGCGCCTCTAACCTCATGGCCAACTTGCACGGTTTTAGGGATGTAAAGCAAGCTAAATTGGTCACTTCGTTTCTCTTTTACTGAAATACATGTACGGTATTGGTAAAACTGGCTGTCATTGTGTAAGCAAAATGAATTACTTCTAAACATATTTTTACTGAGCTCGATAGCTGCAGTCGCTTAAGTACGGCCAGTATCCAGTATTCTGGAGATAGTAGGTTCGAACCCCACTGTCGGCAGCCCTGAAGATGGTTTTCAGTGGTTTACCATTTTCACACCAGGCAAATACTGGTGCTGTACCTTAATTAAGGCCACGGCTGCTTCCTTCTCACTCCTAGCCCTTTCCTGTCTCAACATCGCCATAAGACCTATCTGTATCGGTGCGACGTAAAGCAACTTGTAAAAAAAAAGAAAAACAACTTATTTTAAAAACGAAATTTATCTATAAACTGTATTTTATTTCCTGTTCAAAATTTATCATGTTTCCTTATTTAAAGAATTAATACTTGTGGGCCGCCACGCGATTCTTGGAAGGTGTTGTGATCCTCCGCCCCTCTAAAGTTGAAACCCCAGGTCTAGACACGTCGTCGCTTGACCTAAGCAGATTCAAAGGACATTTCAGGGCGCCGACCCGTGTTATAAGCGATTACTGTATTTCCTGTAAGTTTTCCGTTCTCCTACCCGCATTGATACTCGTTGGTGTAACGACGCGTTAACATCTCATTTGGATGTGAATCAACAATGTAGTGTACATCTTTCTCACTCGTTACTTTTTTCTTTTCTATCTTGATAACGGTGTGTATTATTCTCGTTTTGCATTAACTTACTTATTGATATATGAGAGTAATATCAACATTTGTAAGATCATTCCGCAAGACTTACTTCCAATCTAATTTAGACATCATTAATTTCATTTAAAAAAGTTTAAAAAATATACTCTCTGCTTTGTGTCCTCCTTCTTTCACTGAGTGGCGTTTAAATAAAATCACAAAACTCATTTCTGCCCTCGTCTAATAAGACGTTCTCATATAAAGGGAGAAGCACCCTCAAAGAATCAGACTCAATATTGGTAACTTCAGTACTAAAAGGATTAGAGTCTTTACTGTGGAATATATCAACGAAAGAAGTTACATACTGGATAGAAGACATTGGTGAACTTGGTCAGAATAATTCCACCCTCCGTGAGGTCTCGTAATGGACAACAACAACTACTACTACTACTGTAAGCTTTCATTCCACCTTCTCACAGGCCGGAGATGTGTTGCAGTGAGTTTTGTGCTGAGAAGGGTGATAGAGCAGCTTCCGTGGTGATGAAAGGAACTATCACTGCATTTACCTTCCAAACCAAACCCCATGGCACTACAGCCCTTGAAGGGCCTTGGCCTACCAAGCGACCGCTGCTCAGCCCGAAGGCCTGCAGATTACGAGGGGTCGTGTGGTCAGCACGACGAATCCTCTCGGCCGTTATTCTTGGCTTTCTAGACCGGGGCCGCCATCTCACCGTCAGATAGCTCCTTAATTCTAATCACGTAGGCTGAGTGGACCTCGTACTAGCCCTCAGATCCAGGTAAAAGTCCCTGATCTGGCCGGGAATCGAACCCGGGGCCTCCGGGTGAGAGGCAGGCACGCTACGGAGATTTGCGTGTGGTAGAGCCAGACACAACAGGGACATTTAGTGGCATTCTGTGGAGTTCAGCGATGAATCTCGCTTCTGTTCTTGGCGGTTAAATTGACGTGAACATATCCGTAGACGACCTGGTGAAAGGTCACGGGAAGCAGCGATTATCGAGGCGCATACCTATCCAACTCCTGGAATCATGGTGTGGGAAACAATTGGATATGACGACAGGATCGATTTGGGACTTGTTGAAGGGAGACTAAATGATCGTCAGCATGTGGCAAGAATGGTAGATTGTCAAGAATGTCATACCCTTCATGATGAGGGTACCAAATGGCATATTCCAGGAGGATAATGGAAGAGCCCTCGCTGCAGTTCACAAGAGAAACGCCTTGAGGAACGTACGGATCCTTGACTGGCCTGCCCGGTCCCCTGATTTGTCACTCTTGAGCATGTCTGGGCTGTGATGGGAAGACGCATAAGGTCATACCAGCCTCCAACCAGCAATCTTCATGAACTGACACAGCATGTGTTTCAGGGATGTAAGAAATCTCTCAACATGACATTCGGAGGCTCTTTGCTTCCATGTCACACCAAAAGTAAGAGTGTATTCGTGCCAATGGGGTCATACCTCATACTGATGATGACGATGATGATGGACAGTTCCGAACGGACGAAAGTTTAATCATTTAACACCTGTTATATGATGAACATTTCTACAAAGTTTGATAAATATCGGAATGGTAATTCATGGTATAACACTTTCCATTTCCGCTGGTGTAGGGTATATACGAGATATGCGACATATTCATACTCTAAGATGGTATATGCTGTAATATATCTTCCTCTTTCAAGCGCCTATCATTTTCTGTTATTTATTTCATATCTCACAACATTTTGCATCTTACATTTAGTATCATATCAATGTTTTAACTTATTTGTTCCTTTTACTTCTATATAACTAGAATGCTCTTACGATTACTCACTTCGTTCACCTACCCAGCTTATATTGGAAATTATCTCACGTGCTGACTGACTAAAAGGCCCATGTTATTATTTTGACTGAACGAACTGAACAATACTGAACAACACTGGAAATTATACTTTTTAAACAAACTTTATTCCATTATGTAATGAAGGTGTCCATTTAATATGGGACAACATATCGGTAGGCTGACTGGGTTTGTAATTAGCACTACTTAATGAGTAGTAGAGCGAGAGTAAATTATGAATATAAACTATATTTCATTTTAAATTCTAATGAAATAATTAGATTCATTTAAATGTCAAACCTAGTAGGATAATATAATTAATGTTTACCCAAATGTTGGAGAGTCTAAAAAGACCAGTCTGCAAGATATTTAGCGACATGAAGCAACACAGAGCACCAGTATTAAAGAAGCTCAAGATCATTGTTGCGATTCTCGAAACTTCCTCTAAGCTATAGGTTTTTATCTGTTCTCAACGTGTGATGTTCTTTGGAAAATTCTATCGGAATACATAGAATTGAACTTCGAGTTTTATGTTTTTCTAATCATGTGCACGATTATTTAATTCAAACAGAGCTACTTAAATTTCCCGACGAAATAAAAATATAAAATTCTGATATTATGAATAAAGTTGTCCGCCTCTGTGGTGTAGTGGTTAGCGTGATTAGCTGCCACCCCCGGAGGTCCGGGTTCGATTCCCAGCTCTGCCACGACATTTGAAAAGTGGTACGAGGGCTGGAACGGGGTCCACTCAGCCTCGGGAGGTCAACTGAGTAGAGGTGGGTTCGATTCCCACCTCAGCCATCCTGGAAGTGGTTTTCCGTGGTTTCCCACTTCTCCTCCAGGCGAATGCCGGGATGGTACCTAACTTAAGGCCACGGCCGCTTCCTTCCCTTTTCCTTGCCTATACCTTCCAATCTTCCCATCCTTCCACAAGGCCCCTGTTCAGCATAGCAGGTGAGGCCGCCTGGGCGAGATACTGACCATACTCCCCAGTTGTATCCCCCGACCAAGAGTCTGAAGCTCCAGGACACTGCCCTTGTGGCGGTAGAGGTGGGATCCCTCGCTAAGTCCGAGGGAAAAACCGAACCTGGAGGGTAAACAGATGATGATGATGATGATGATGATGAATAAAGTTAATCATCGACGGATAATCCGAAACTCCCGATTCCTATTCGGCATCCTCTAGCACGGAAACTGGTACGGAAAATTTATATTTTTCAATGTAAATATCATGCAAGTATTATAAAAATTTCGAAACACTCCGAAGCGGACGCTGAACAATTTAAACAGTTTTTAACTACAATTTATGAGCAGCCGCAAGCTCTCATTACACAGCTTACCTCTGATTTATTCCTAGATCAAACTGTAATTCAAATAATTACTTTCTTTACCGTAGCTGCCTTCGAGAATTTCGACCCTCGACGGAATAGATTATTTTATGGTCTACAACGTTTCGAAAATTATTATACAACGAAGAATGACTGATCCATATGAAATAACACAACTTTCACGCGAGTTTATCGGTTCAACCAGTCCGCCTCCGTAGCGTAACGGTTATTGTTATTAGCTGCCGTCCTCGTGGGCCTGGGTTCGATTCCGGTACTGCCAGAAATTTAAGAATGGCAGGAGGGCTGGTATGTGGTTGAAATGGTACACGCAGCTCACCTCCAATGGGGGTGTGAATGAAAAGAGCTGCACCACCTCGGGATGAGGACACGAGTTTACTTTACTTATCGGTTCAACCGTCCGGCTCCATGGCTAAGTAGTTAGCGTGCTGGCCTTTGGCCACAGGGGTCCCGGGTTCGATTCCCGGCAGGGTCGGGAATTTTAACCTTAATTGGTTAATTTCGCTGGCACGGGGGCTGGGTGTATGTATCGTCTTCATCATCATTTCATCCTCATCACGACGCGCAGGTCGCCTACGGGTGTCAAATCAAAAGACCTGCACCTGGCGAGCCGAACATGTCCTCGGACACTCCCGGCACAAAAGCCATACGCCATTTCATTTCATCGGTTCAACCTAATATATCACGTTAGTGGCATTTTTAGGTCCATAGAACCCTGCATTCTGCCTCTGTGGTGTAGTGGTTAGTGTGATTAGCTGCCACCCCCGGAGGCCCGGGTTCGATCCCCGGCTCTGCCATGAAATTGAAAACATTTTGGTACGAAGGCTGGAACGGGGTCTATTCAGCCTGGGGAGGTCAACTAAGTAGAGCGGGGCTCGATTCTGTCCTCAGCCATCCTCGCAAATACCGGAATGGTACTTAACTTAAGGCCACGGCAGCTTCCTTCTCTATCCCTCCCAATCTTTCCATCCCACCCGCAAGGTGTCTGTTCAGCTGTTCAGCGTAACAGGTGAGGCCGCCTGGGCAAGGTACTGGTATTCCTTTCCAGTTGTATCCCTCCGACCCAAAGTTTCGTGCAGCAGGACACTATTCTTGAGGCTGTATAGGTAAGATCCTTAGCTGAGTCCGAGGGAAAAACCAACTCTGGAGGGTAAACGGATTAAGAAAGAAAGAAACCGTAAAGTGTCTCACAGTGAACTAACAAAATGTTTCAATAATGGCTGAGGTGGGAATCGAACACACCTCAGACTCACGGGCCTTCTTTCTGGCAGATGTTCAATAATTAGTGTTGAGAAACAAATACATTCTTTCCTTGGTGTTAATCTATGTATTTAAAAAAATATATGAAAACTAAAGTCAGTCAGTCCGGCCATTCTATCCGGTCGATTTCCTTCATTTTTTAACTTAAAGGTATTCAAGCGCAGATTTGTCATCACTTAACTTCCGCCTTCCTCAAATTATTTGATTATTTAAATTTTTTGTCTCTTTGAAGCAATCATATCTTCGTCATGGAGACAAATGTACTCATAACTTTTCTCAGAATCTACTAATTTATGTAGTTATTACCTCAAAAGAAAGCGCTTGATCCACTGAGTGTTTTTAAAGCAAAACAAACTGCGTACCTTAGTTACAACGAAAGATATGATTGCTTTAATGAAAAAATGTTGAAGAAATCAGACGTCAAATTGAATGTGCACTTATAACTTTCCTCAGAATCAACCAATTTGAATAGTTAAGAGCTGAAATGAAAGAGCATCCACTGAGTGTTCTTAGGTCAAAATGAACTCCGTACCTCAGTTAGAACCAAAGATATTGATAATTTGTTGTAGAACTTCGGCGTGACCTCGTTGAGTGTGAATTTCCAGTAACAGGCCGCTGTAAACAATTAGCTGACGAGTTCATTGGAACCCTTCCAAGAACACTATTAAAATTTCAATTACTTCAAGCTATCGCTCCAGAAAGCATTCTAGGTCTCGACCATGTAATCAGTCATTCAGCCTAGAGGGACGCAAATCCAATTTTCACCTTCTTCAAGTAAATGACAAAGCTCCTTATGTAGAAAATCTCTGCATTGTGTGGTAAATATAATCGCAGAATATCTGACTGCTGAGGTGACAAATTAAATCTGAAATGTAATATTTGTAACATAAATAGATATATGTTCTAAGTTTGTATTTCAGTTCTTATTAAGGCCTCACATAACATGTAGAGTAGTTCCAGTTCTTTATTTAAAGATATGAACTTCATTAATGTTTCCGTATTGAATTGAAATTAACTAAAAGATATATATTAGGTTCAACCTTTTCAATACTAATTAGGTACGTTTTTATGTTACAAATACCTTTTATTCAACTTTGGGACCGGTTTCGACATATATAATGTAATTATCAGCCATAAAATGACCACAATATATAAGCAAGGACACAATCTGTAACTGACTATTCACACCATGTGTCATAAACATAACAGAAGAGTAACGGCTTAATAATTAAATCTGGCGCAGTGACACGTTGAAGTAAACATAAAGTCTCTCATTATTCAAAGAATAAAAGAAGGTTCTTCGATATATAGTCTTTGAATAATGAGAGACTTTATGTTTACTTCAATGTGTCACTGCGCCAGATTTAATTGTTAAGCCGTTACTCTTCTGTTATGACACATTGTGTGAAAGTCAGTTACAGATTGTGTCCTTGCTTATACACTGACTGACAGTGACAATGCAACACCAAGGAGGAGTGGTTCGAAAGGGATGAAAGTTGGGGAAAAAACAGAGACGGCACGGATGAATAATTGATGTTTATTTCAAACCGATATGCAGGTTACACAATGCGCACGGCATCGACACAGTAGGATGTAGGACCACCGCGAGCGGCGATGCACGCAGAAACACGTCGAGGTACAGAGTTAATAAGAGTGCGGATGGTGTCCTGAGGGATGGTTCTCCATTCTCTGTCAACCATTTGCCACAGTTGGTCGTCCGTACGAGACTGGGGCAGAGTTTGCAAACGGCGTCCAATGAGATCCCACACGTGTTCGATTGGTGAGAGATCCGGAGAGTACGCTGGCCACGGAAGCATCTGTACACCTCGTAGAGCCTGTTGGGAGATGCGAGCAGTGTGTGGGCGGGCATTATCCTGCTGAAACAGAGCATTGGGCAGCCCCTGAAGGTTACGGGAGTGCCACCGGCCGCAGCCACATGCTGCACGTAGCGGTGGGCATTTAACGTGCCTTGAATACGCACTAGAGGTGACGTGGAATCATACGCAATAGCGCCCCAAACCATGATGCCGCGTTGTCTAGCGGCAGGGCGCTCCACAGTTACTGCCGGATTTGACCTTTCTCCACGCCGACGCCACACTCGTCTGCGGTGACTATCACTGACAGAACAGAAGCGTGACTCATCGGAGAACACGACGTTCCGCAATTCCCTCATCCAAGTCGCTCTAGCCCGGCACCATGCCAGGCGTGCACGTCTACGCTGTGGAGTCAATGGTAGTCTTCTGAGCGGACGCCGGGAGTGCAGGCCTCCTTCAACCAATCGACGGGAAATTGTTCTGGTCGATATTGGAACAGCCAGGGTGTCTTGCACATGCTGAAGAATGGCGGTTGACGTGGCGTGCGGGGCTGCCACCGCTTGGCGGCGGATGCGCCGATCCTCGCGTGCTGACGTCACTCGGGCTGCGCCTGGACCCCTCGCACGTGCCACATGTCCCTGCGCCAACCATCTTCGCCACAGGCGCTGCACCGTGGACACATCCCTATGGGTATCGGCTGCGATTTGACGAAGCGACCAACCTGCCCTTCTCAGCCCGATCACCATACCCCTCGTAAAGTCGTCTGTCTGCTGGAAATGCCTCCGTTGACGGCGGCCTGGCATTCTTAGCTATACACGTGTCCTGTGGCACACGACAACACGTTCTACAATGACTGTCGGCTGAGAAATCACGGTACGAAGTGGGCCATTCGCCAACGCCGTGTCCCATTTATCGTTCGCTACGTTCGCAGCACAGCGGCGTATTTCACATCATGAGCATACCTCAGTGACGTCAGTCTACCCTGCAATTGGCATAAAGTTCTGACCACTCCTTCTTGGTGTTGCATTTGCTCTGTCAGTCAGTGTATATTGTGATCTTTTTATGGGTGATGATGACATTATATATGTCGAAACCGGTCCCAAAGTTGAATAAAAGGTATTTGTAACATAAACACGTACCTAATTAGTATTGAAAAGGTTGAACCTAATAGATATCTTATCGTTAGTTCCAGTTCATCAAACTCGTATCAGCCACTCCATTCCAGAACTGCCATGTGGCTTCGAAAAAATGTGGACGACTATCTCAGCAGCATGCCGTCCGCCTCCGTAGCGTAACGGTTAGTGTTAATAGCTGCCGTACTGGAAGGCCCGGGTTCGATTCCCGGTACTGCCAGAAATTTAAAACTGACAGGCGGGCTGGTGTATGCTTGAAATGGTACATGCAGCTCACCTCCAGCGGAGGTGTGCCTGAAAGGGGCTGCACTACCTCAGGAGGAGGACAGGAGTTTACTTTTTGTATAGTTTTTGTCACCATGAACGGAAAAATACAACAATTTGAGGTTGATTCAGGGGGAACATTTTCTCTTTTAGCTGAAATTGGTAATGATTTTTTCAGTTAAACTTACTTTCTTAATACGTTTACCCTCCAGGGTGGGTTTTATCCTCGGACTCAGCGAGGGATCCCACTCTACCACCTCAAGGGCAGTGTCCTTGAGCGTGAGACTTTGGGTCGCGGGATACAACTTCGAAGGAGGACTACTACCTCGTCCAGGTGGCCTCACCTGCTATGCTGAACAGGGGTCTTGTGTAGGGATGGCAAAATTGGAAGGGACAGGCAAGGAAGAGGGAGGGAATCGGCCGTGGCTTTAAGTAAGGTACCATATCGGCATTTGCCTGGATAAGAAGTGGGAAACTACGAAAAACCACTTCGAGGATGGCTGAGGTGGGAATCGAACACACCTCTACTCAGTTGACCTCTCGAGGCTGAGAGGACCCCGTTCCAGCCCTCGTACCACTTTTGAAATTGCGTTTCAAAACCGGGAATCGAACCCGGGCCTCCGGGGGTGGCAGCTGATCATGCTAACCACTACACCATAGAGGCGGTCGATTAAACGTATTTGTCAGAAACTCACAATTTGCTTTCTCTTATTCTAGGGACATAACAAAACCCAAAGAAATAGTTTCTGCAAATGTAGCCTACGACGGAAGGACCGGGCGAGTTGGCCGTGCGGTTAGGAGCGCACAGCTGAGAGCTCGCATCCGGGAGATAGTGAGTTCGAACCCCACCGTCGGCAGCCCTGAAGATTCTTTTGAGTGGTTTCCCATTTTCACACCAGGCAAATGCTGGGGCTGTACCTTTATTAAGGCTAAGGCCGCTTCCTTCCCATTCCTAGGTCTTTCCTGTCCCATCGTCGCCATAAGACCTATCTGTGTCGGTGCGACGTAAAGCAACTAGCAAAAAAAAAAAAAAAAAAAAAAGAGAATACAACGGAAGGGTAATAGTAGGTGAATTACCATCCAGCCATGATAATGTTCATGATACTTCGCGGATTTCATCTCCAGCCTGTGGATTCTATATATGGTAAATACTTTGAAAGATTGGCGTGTTATCTGATAAAATAACTTGTAAAGGAATTATTCACCGGGCGAGTTAGCCGTGCGGTTAGGGGCGCCCAGCTGTGAGCTTGCATCCGGGAGATAGTGGATTCGAATCCCACTGTCGGCAGCCCTGAAGATGGTTTTCCGTGGTTTCCCATTTTCACACCAGGCAAATGCTGGGGATGTGCCCTAGTTAAGGCCACGGCCGCTTCTTTCCAACTCCTAGCCCTTCCCTATCCCATCGTCGCCATAAGACCTACGGTATCTGTGTCTGTGCGACGTAAAGCCACTAGTAAAAAACAAGAAATTATTCATCTCTATACAAACGACCTGGATGAACACAATATCTAAATGCTTCAGAAGGAACTTCAGGCGGCAATGAACGACAATGGTACAATCAAGAGTAAAGTAAGGAGTATTTTTTAAAAATTTATTTGGCTTTAGATCAGTTACAGACCAAACAGCCACCTGGATAAGGAGTATATTCTCCGGTATAAGGCAACATCACCGGCCTTCGACAACTCTCCTGCCGAATTTTACATGAAATGAAGATTCTGGGTTTGATTGAATGCAACCTTCCCGTATCGTCTTCAACCATCAAAACTGGATGCTTCCCCAGCTTGTCCCCTGCAACATCGATGTGTAATTCAACCGTTAAAGGAAATTAGTGAAGTACTGAAAAAACGTTAGAGATATTAGTTCAGTAATTTTTTACTTCAATTTAGTAGATTGAGAGCACCAGATAATTGCACACTCAATGTACTCTGATGAACGAGTTCTGTCGGCAGAACTGAAGATGGTTTCCCGTGTTTTTCCATTTTCACACCAGGCAAATGATGGGCATAAACTTAACGGTACGGTTCTTTCCTTCTCAGCCCCAGCACAGTCCAGTCCCATCGTTTTCGTAGGACTTCTCTGAGTCGGTGAGATGTACAACCCATAGCAAAAGACAGTGTTCACAAAGACCTACAACTTTGACACCATCATCCCTCCCTCGAATATAAGGTATACGGTTGTAATGATGAGCCGACCGTAAAGTCCTTTAGAAAACTCACCGTTATAATGACATACACTACCCGATCGAAAGAATCCAGATGAGCACTGAAAACTGTCCTTGAAGTATTGCTCGTTATACTGCCCAGTAGTGGATATTAATACCGGGTGGGCCAACACTTGGCCTTTATACAGTTCGAACTCTGTGGAAGAGGCCGTCTACCAAGTGTCAAAACATATTCGAGTGAGTCACAAAACATTCTCCCTGCAACATTATAGCCAGCGTAGTCTATTGCCAGCTTGCTGTAGCCCTCGTATGGAAGAATCTCCAATAAGAAACTGCGTGTTCTTGTGTTGGAGGATAGTGTTGAATGCTTTGTGAGATTCGCAGGAATGTTGGGAATATATCGAACATCCAGCCTCCCAAGCCTAGACAATTATCCTTCGAAATGACAGGCCAACGCCTGCGGAACAAAATGTCGGCACCGCAGCGTCTCTGAAAACGATATAATATGTTAGGGGGACCTAAAATTATTATTATTATTATTATTATTATTATTATTATTATTATTATTATTATTATTATTATTATTATTATTATTTTTAGCCCACCTGGTGGCCATGATCGTAGGCAAGATATCAATGAAAAATGTAAATTAAAGAAATGGCTATTTTGAATTTAAATTTTTATTTCAAGCGCCATTGCTTGAAGAATAAAATTCAAAAACTTCGTAGGGATATCTTGTGGGGAAGTTCCTCAAAGCAATTAAATAAGGGTCAGCAGTAGAGAGAGCCACGCCCTTTTTTACAGCAATGACATACACTAGGTAGGGCTTCACTCCTGGAGTCCACATGGTACAAACACTAAAGGGTATTGATGCTAAGAGGGTTGACGCTGGAGAAAAATCAGTTGATAACATGTCCCAGTTTGCCCAGAAAATGAGAAGAGGCAAGAGAGCAGCTTAAGGTGATGCTAATGATCTTCAGTATTCATATGGAGCCTTCTAAATTCCAAGCGAAACAGTGAAACATAGTAGCACAGAACTTTATTCTAATTTCCCAAAACTTACCAATTTTTAACTATGTGTGCACTTTTATCCGAAACCATGTGGAATATTCAGCTGAAATTTAACATACTTACTGAACTATAATCCTTCATTTCCATGTAAGCAATTTCCAGTATTATTAATACTTTTCAATTATTATTATTATTATTATTATTATTATTATTATTATTATTATTATTATTATTATTATTATTATTATTATTATTTTATTTTTTTGCTAGTTGCTTTACGTCGCACCGACACAGATATGTCTTATGGCGACGATGGGACAGGCAAGGCCTAGGAATGGGAAGGAAGCGGCCGTGGCCTTAATTAAGGTACAGCCCCAGCATTTGCCTGGTGTGCAAATGGGAAACCACGGAAAATAATTTTCAGGGCTGCCGACAGTGGGGTTCGAACCCACTATCTCCCGGATGCGAGCTCACAGCTGCGCGCTCCTAACTACACGGCCAACTCGCCCGGTACTTTTCAATTTTTACTATTGTTAAATTCAAATCTGAAAGAATCATAACTGCTGTAGCAAAAAAACCTAGAGAGAATTCCTTACATGTAATTTATCTTATATATGAGTCAAAACAGCACACAAAATCTCATGGTAATATCTTCTCCTGTTTTCTCAAAAGAGTGAAATTTAAATTTTTTAAATAAAAAAAATTTGGAGCCAAAATACATCCAAAATTGTTCCGAAATTTTTTAAAATGAGGTAACATCATTGGAAAAGGGTAAAGTTTACCCCATCAAATTTCATACCGCTAGATTTAAAACTTCCTGATTTATTTTAGTTTCTTTGAAGCACTGCATTTACATTGACATCTCCCCTTCTTCTTCTTCTTCTTCTTATTATTATTATTATTATTATTATTATTATTATTATTATTATTATTATTATTATTATTATTATTATTATTATTATTATTGGGCCGATGACCTCGATGTTAGGCCCCTTTAAACAAGAAGCAACATCATCATCATCATCATCATCATCATCATCATATTATTATTATTATTATTATTATTATTATTATTATTATTATTATTATTATTATTATTAATAATACTAGCCCGCCTGGTGGCCATGATCGTTAAGGCATTGAACTCTGAACGGTCTGACATAATGGTCAGCCGGTTCAAGCCCAGTTGGTCGAAAAAATTTCACCATCAGAATGCTGGCCGGCAGGGTAGGGAAGGTGGTAGTATACAATTTCTAATCACTAGATTGTGTGCCAAAAGCCTGGATTAAATTCCAAACCTCTCCGCAATCCTCATATGGAGTGATGGCATATGACGCTGTTGATGGTGATTCGTCTGTCGGATGGCGACGTTAAGCCTTGAGCAGACCCCTTGGTGTTGTTCGACAGGAGTACGCTATGTGCCGGCACCGGCATCCTCTCCCTTCCTACTATCACGTCATTCATTTCATTTCATTAACTCCTGTGATGAGGTTGACGTCAAGAAGGGCATCCGGTCATTAAAACCCGCCATGACAGATTCATCTCGCCTCATACCCTAGCCCATAGGGAAACGGGACAAGGGTCGGATAGACAAAACAAAATTATTATTATTATTATTATTATTATTATTATTATTATTATTATTATTATTATTATTATTATTATTATTATTATTAGAATACACATCTAGTACTGGTATCTGAAATGATCAGCCTGTTTTAGTTGTCCTACCATACATTCAGTCATCTTAGTTTATTTCTTATTGATTGATGTCAACTTATCTTGAAAATATTAATTTTCATGTTTTCTTACTCGCTGCATTTATTTTCAGTTTCCGAGATATTAGACTGAAAGCTTTCTGCCTTTAAAACCAAGTCATCCGTACAGGACAATCCCCTCATCACTTTTCCACCCAACCGAATCCCCCTCTGCCATTATATACATTGAAGTTTTAGTTAGCGATTACATGGATCATGAAAAGAATATTCTTCCAATACAAGTGACGATAATGTTATGGTCACCTTCACCCTTTTCTGAGACTTGTTATATAATCTATAACAATCTAAGTCGGCCAGGGGCCACTAGGAATTCGGGCGACAGTGTTAAATTTCTCTTTGCTGATCTTCATTGTCAGTAAACTAATGGCGGGCATAGAGTATTGCCGTGGCTGAAGTAAACTATAGCAGAATTCTAGCGTTCACCTATAGTAGATTGAATGAGAATTAATTTGTGTGGTTTGATGTGGGAGAAACTTAACTTTAGGAAATCAGTACTGTGCACATTGACAAGATTCATTTTTCATCCTACTCTTCAGCGGAAGATTACGCGCACTATTAGTAAATTAAATTCTCGAACATGTACTTCATCAGAAAAGATTAATATATTTATTTCCTGTGCGAACATAAACTTCCACTTCATTGTGTAAGTAACCTCTATCACATCCGTAGGTCATACATAGCTGAGAGGGGCATGTATGTACGTAATTCACACTACAACATGGCTGCCAGCTCAATTGACATAAACTGTCCAATCTTCCTATTGCGGTAATTTAAACGTAATGTCGTTGTCAAATATACATCATTAACGAGATAATATGTGTTAATAGCCCGCAATGTATAAATGCTACCGTTACAAATCATGTTTGTTTTTGCAGGACAGAATGGTATTCACATCCCCACAGGATGTGTAGTAGGCACTTACACACATCGTGCTTTTGGAGTAATTTTGATACGTATGAATACAGATCTTTTGTAGAAAAATACACCCGTGTCATTTTACAGTCGAGAATTGAGAGTTACACTGCAAGATCCATTGTACCTTTGGCTTTCTGATCATTATCATCTGAACACCGTAACCCATCGACCCAGCACAATCGTTAAAATACCCCCCCCCCACAATATCAATGGGAAGTTGCACAATTCTGATAAGAGAGTGCCGAATCCTTGAAAAGACACAAATATATTCTGAGTGTTTGTTATATATCACACCTCTTATATATGTACACTACTTATTTTCATCGTCCTACGATACTCACTCAATATTTTACACTAAAATCAAAATTCACAGTAACGAAGGATAACACAAGTCACAAAAATGAAATATGAGCAACTATTTCCGTTCTAGGTGTGTGTGTTATGCGTTGATACTTAAACCAGAATTTCTGTTGTCGCTACTGTGGACGAAATTAAATCTTCAATTTTGGCACATCAGTCTGATGGATTTGATTATTTCCGCCACTGTTTTTGATTACGTTCCGTCTATGGTAGTCTACCAGGCAGAGAATTATTATATTGTTGTTATTATTGTTGTTGTTGTTGTTTAAATATTTATAGTACTTACCAGCAGGTACCCGCAGCTTCGCCCGCGTTTATTAATATAACAGATTACTTTCAAACCATTTAATTCTAAGCAAAATAAAATACTATATTTTATTAACAAACATCGTTTTTTACATAAATGGTATGAATTACTTTTAATTATATTGTTACTGTCATTGCTTATGATACCAAGTTGCTGGGTGGTGCAAATAATATTTAACTAATATTAAAGACCATATTATATTTTAAAAACGTATAGAGCTTCCGGATAAACTATATTTCCTTCCATTTGGAGCTAATATAAAGGGCGATAAAAAGTTTTCTTTCGAAACGCGACCCGCACGGAACTTGGTGCACCATTCCACAACGGTGGTTTTCGACAGACATGCTGCCCCATACACAGTCTTCATTCTCCGATGGATGTCCACCCGTATTTGTCCTTCGACAGCCAAGAACAGAATAATAGCACGTTGGTCCTGTTTGGACGCATTTGATAATAACGTCGCCATAGTTCACGTGGCCGCATTTAACGCACGCACCTCACCATGACACGACTGCCGCACTAATCCCTTTGCCTACATGACCGTGCTTATATATATATACCTGCATCGGAGTCACGCTGCAGCAACACCCTCAGATGGAAACTTTTTGATCATGCCTTAGTATATAGCGTTTGCCTTTCCAAATCTTGAGCCACCCACGTACATTCGACCATGAGAGAAGCGCCTTTCCGAAGATCAGTCCTACAACTTTGAGCGATTGTTGATACACATAGCGAAACTCAAACGAACGGGGAACTGCAGAAGTCTATAATGAAGCGGCATATCCGTAGGGATGGTTGAATCCAAGTAACGAATACTACTTCACTGCTGCATGTCCAGTCGTGATGGTGGCTTCAATAATATTTGGCATCATTTCCTTGACTGAGAGTCTTGTTCCATATCAGAGGGAAGGAGGATTAATATTCCTGAAAAGGATAACCGGTGCCACAATTGTCCGTTCCAAGATGTACATGGGTACTCCAGGTGACACCAAGTTGTTCAAAAGTTCTGTCGTGTAGTTGACACCCTCATCTGTATTACATGTCTTGTCGATATACTTGTAAATTTGTAGAACAACGGATAATTATTGTAAAATTCGCTTGTTGATGACGTTGACAGCTGCATTTCTTGAAGCAAGAATTGCTCTATGACACAGACATGCGTGATCGGTGAAATGCTGTGCCAATGTGTGTGAAAAATTTTAGAACTCTGCATGCCGTAGATTTGGGTGGGCATCGCACACATACACACAAACACTTCTGGATACCACGGCCTGATTTTGGCTCCTTGTGTCGGAGATCGAAAATGTCTTCCTATGCTATGGACTTACTGTAAAATGGCTCCTTGACATGTATTACCTATCTTATGTTCGTCGCCTAGTGACATTTAATCCTGCTAACAGCACAATGGATTGTCATATCTCAACACACGTTTTCGGCTTCGAGGTGCATTTGGACCCACATCTAAGTTAAAAATATCATATCTCCACGTGCCCCAGACAGACACTCCTTTTATTATTATAGATTATCATTAGTTGTTTTGGGATATCCGTTCTATTTTCCTTAACGAAATTTGGGAAGTACGCCTAAGTTGAACATCGTCAACGATGCAAACACATATTTGAAAATGCCAGTACTTTTTGACAGTAATAATAATGTACCGTACGTCTACCCCTGAGTCTGTTTCCAGATATGGGATCGGGGATGAGTTGAGATGAAGTTATGTGCCATGTTTTACGGCCGGCCACCCTTCCTGTCACCATCCTCATATGAGGAGCTAATGAAGATGAATGCTGGTGAATGAATTTGTACAAGCAGGTGGAAGAAATCTTGTGTTGCTTCTGAATGGGAACTATCCTTATATTGCCTGGAAATGAAAATGGTAAACCACAAAAACCCATTCTTATGACAGCTGACGGTGGGATTCGAACCAACTCGTCTCCCGAATCCAGAGCCTGGCTACATTTTATAGTAATATTGTTATATAGCAAATCCATGATAGCGTAAATAATAAACATAATCATTCGAAGTTTTGAACTCAGTCAGGATTAAGAATATTACGCGATCGTGAAATTTATTTATTTACCCGTGTCAGAAGCATACTTAATCATACAGTTAAAATAAAGTGATAATTAGACTATTTACAAAACTTAAAAAAATGGACAAGCAAAGGAAAATTGACCAAATTTACTATACATCTAGATGGTGTTTTTCCAAAACTGAGTCACACCTATGGTATTGTCATCAGCAAGCATTAAATCTTGCTCTGAACATGAAAATGGGCAGAGAGGACATTTATACATGTGGATTACTGTTTGTTCTTCACCGCAGTCGCACTTGCTGTCCTCTGATGTGAAGCCTCATAACTTAAGTGAGGACTTAGCCCTGCCGACACCAGTTCTTAATCGGTTAAGGAACCTCCAAACACTCCAGTCTTCATTGTAACCAGCCGAAAGAGGTTCACGCGGCTCCATCCATTCTTGCTGCTTAGATTTCCACAAGGAAAGTCTTGCCTTATCTGGTGGTCCTTTCAAGGGCTTTGATGTCTGGAGGAAACTTTTCCTAGATTTCAGCCTAGATTGAGATTGATGATGACCAAACAGCGGGTGAGCTTCAACGTTCTCAACCTTCAGTCGTTCTTGATCAGCAGCGATTTCTCGACGAATACTTGGAGGTGCAATGCCAGCAAGACAGTGTAGCTTCTCAACAGGGGTAGGTTTCAGGCATCCTGTGATTAATCTACAAGCTCCATTCAGGGCAGGGTCCACAGTCTTGGCGTGGGATGATCTGTACCACACAGGGAATGCGTATTCTGCAGCAGAGTAACACAGAGTCAATGAAACAACAGAATTATGTTCCCGTTTCCCACGGCGGTCTCCTATTCTGTTGAATAATAACTATTAAACTCGGTTGTTGTTATATATTCTAATTATACAAGACGTAAATATTCCGATAAGCATAACAAAATGCGCGCGTCTGATTGATTTCTCCATGCTGAAATCACTCGTGAATTCAAATATCGTCTTTGTTGAAATGTCTTTATTTTATTTTCATTTGTAGAACATGAATAAACCGAGCTCGATAGCTGCAGTCGCTTAAGTGCGGCCAGTATCCAGTATTCGGGAGATAGTAGGTTCGAACCCCACTGTCGGCAGCCCTGAAGATGGTTTTCCGTGGTTTCCCATTTTCACACCAGGCAAATGCTGGGGCTGTACCCTAATTAAGGCCACGGCCGCTTCCTTCCCAGTCCTAGTCATTCCCTGTCCCATCGTCGCCATAAGACATATCTGCCTGCAGTCGCTTAAGTGCGGTCAGTATCCAGTATTCGGGAGATAGTAGGTTCGAAACCTACTGTCGGCAGCCCTGAAAATGGTTTTCCGTGGTTTCCCATTTTAACACCAGGCAAATGCTGGGGCTGTACCTTAATTAAGGCCACGGCTGCTTCCTTCCCACTCCTAGCCCTTTCTTGTTCTATCGTCGCCATAAGACCTATCTGTGTCGGTGCGACGTTAAGCAACTAGCAAAAAAAAAAAAAATGACATATCTGTTTCGGTGCGACGTAAAGCCAATAGCAAAAAAAAAAAGAACATGAATAATTCTTCTTGTCTGTAGATTAATTTCCCTTTTGTTCGCACCATGTGCTTATCTCTGATGGTTTTAATTTTGATAACCAAGGAAATATATGGGCTCTACACGTGTATCAAGCTTACATCATCGACTTATGAAGCAGTTACAGTTTAAACTGTGTTATATTTTTAAATAGCTTCTTCGATGGAGGAGATGAAGAGTGTATGATTGTAGGTTCAAGCACGACGTCGTCGACTTTTGAAGACAAGAAAAAATATTCACACTCGTTATCATAATAGTGAGCTAAGTGGAAGGTGTTTAGTAGCGCACTTTAGAAGTCTTGCAACACATTAAGTGAGACCATAACGTTACTAGTTATTTATCTGTAGTGATAATTGTGAGCTTCACTACATGCACACACTCAGAAGGTCTATAGAAAGAATGTTTGCTATAAATGTATATTACCATTGGAATGGACTGGGTTATATGATAATACTGTATTAATAAACAATTAAATAGATATATTTATTCATCATCAACAGGTTATTTACCCAATTATACATGATTCAATAAAACATTATATAGAACAAATACACTTTAAATAAAAGCTAATTTCCTAAAATAATTACTAAGTTTAAACTGAATCTAGAGACGTTTATATACACATGTTTAGAACATCTTAAATACATAGAAATAAATCTTCTAAAATAGTTTCCAAGGTTAAACTTAATCTAGGGACATTTATATACGCATATTATGCAGAGAAGACCTTAAGTCCTTGAGGTCGTTGGGTACGTCTAATTTTAGAAGGGGGTGAGTGAAAAAGGTCCACTGATTCATCTACCTCATTCATTGATTTTATTGCCGTCAGCAGCCACGAGTTTGCCCGAGCCACAGTTCTCACTTTAGGCAGATGGAAAATATACCTTTGGCTAGTATTGCGGCGAGGAACATGTAATAGAGTCAACTCCAACAATGCTGAACAATCCACTCTGTTCGTCTGACACTTGTAAAGAAAGAGAGCATTGGCACATCTGCCGCGCGAGTGCTACGTTCCTCATACTCGTGGTTTCACAAAGAGACTCATAATCGGACGAAGAGAGAGACGCACTCAAACCTTTGTAGCTAATCCATTTCATGGAACTTTATTTGGGCTCTTTCCAATATTTTTATTAAATACTGCTGAGAAGGTAGCCATACCTCACAACTATGGCCCATGGGCGCCCGCAGGATCTTTTCCAGGGAGGGGGGGAGCACATGAACAATTTTCTTGAATATAAAAACCAATATAACGTCAGCAACATTAAATTGTTTACAGAAATTTCCAGTTATAACAGATGCTAGATGACTGTCAGTAAGTTCAGTTTATAAAATAATCTGGTATGATATTAAACAACTGAACATCAACCTTTTTAGAATTCCAGGGGGGTCAAGCGCCCCCCCCCCTTGGCCCCCTTTGCGGGTGCCCATGCTATGGTCTGATTAGAGTGCAAAACGAAGTTATGAAATCCATCGCAATCTTCACGTTAAATGACCAAAATACACCATACGCATAAATTATTTATTTCCTGTAGATTCGTTCAAAATGTGTATTACATTGAGTGTCCGAAGCTCATGTACCTTATATATTTGAGAAGAAAGTCCCACTGTCTGCGAAAGTCCTTATGCTTGAGTACATATGGTGTTTTACTTCGGAGCCCCAATATTGACTTTTCTAGGGGTCTTGTAACAGTCTCTCTGGTTCCAAGTTTGAATTTCTGGGGTACCTGGAAGTGTTTCATTAATTCAGGACGATTTTCATTTCTATACACGCACATAGAGATCGTTAACTTGTATAGATATTTATATGGATTTATATAGATATTTACATAGATAACTTAAAATAATTATGTGATTAATTTTGTATTCTGTGTATTATTTTAGGTCATATTTAAAATCGTCCAAAATTAGAACAGGTCAAAATATGTAACTGAAGGTCTCAAAAATACCAAATAGGGCGTATGTATTGGTAGTGAGTGAATTCGAAGAAATCAAAGCAACATTAGACTTTGCCCTAAATCGATAATTTTCACCAGATTGCTGGCGTAATCTATAACAGGTTCAAACAATTGAGTCTGTGTCTACCGAGACTAGGGAGATGGTGTAAGACTTAATACATGTGCTTTATTCATAGAGGCTCAACTCTGAAAGGTGACCTTAGCTCTTGGAGCTCAGCGACCGCATAAATGGCAAAAGGGTAAAAAGGGCTAAATGTCGAAAGGGAAAAACGGCTAAATGGCAAAAGGACAAAAGGGCAAAAGGGCTAAATGGCTAAAGGACTAAAGTGTAAAGAGCAAAAGGCCAGAAGAGCAGGAATAAAAAAAAGATTCAAGGAGCAGGAGGGTAAAAGGGCAAAAGGGAAAAAGGGCAGAAAGGAATTAACTATGGTCTAGGTCTTAGAGCTGAACTTGGAACAAGACCGTGACACGGGACTAGGAAGATGGTGTAAGGTTTAATACATGTGC
This sequence comes from Anabrus simplex, assembly GCF_040414725.1. Classification (NCBI taxonomy): domain Eukaryota; kingdom Metazoa; phylum Arthropoda; class Insecta; order Orthoptera; family Tettigoniidae; genus Anabrus; species Anabrus simplex. The sequence goes on from NC_090267.1 coordinate 184,466,495, forward strand.
TTTATTCATAGGGAATTCATAGGGGCTCAATGTCCAGACTTAACCTTATAGACTTCAGGTTCAACTCCCAGGTTTAAGGCCGTTAACCCTACAGATCCTAGTTCGAAGCCTGAGAGTAAAAGCTTGACCTAACTTCCATGACTTAATGATAACGCTCTTTCTAACCTTGGATGACACCTTAATATGGGGTGTAGTTGCAATTGTTTAGAAGTAAATATTTTGGCACTATGAAGGCTGTCACTCTAGCGTGAAAAATTACATTTTGTTCAAAAAATCTCACAACTCAGCAAAAGCCTAAATTTATTATTATCTCTCTTTTATAACCTGTACGGAAAAACATGTTCAGACAAGGTGATTAGAAACGTAATTTTCTACAGCATTTGTTATGTCGTATTTTTTGATAGAACAATTACTAACGCGATTATACGAAATATAGAACGGTGTCCTGACAGTGTGCACATCTCAGCAGAAAACTGACTTTACGAGCTCGAAGGCCGGGTGTTTGAAATAAATGCAAGTTTTTAATGCACGATCATTTAGTTAATCCAAAAGAAGGAGCCCTCAGGCAGAGATTCATCTTTTGAGTAACGTGAGAGTTTCGTTATTACAAATTTCTCTACATGGAGCAATCGATTCCTATCTACAGTTGCAAAGATAGTGGAAAGACGTTTCTCCGGAGCTATCACAAGAGACGCCATGAGATGTTATGTTTTAGATAGATACCTTCAGCCATTAATTTAAGTTTAGACCACCAGATACCACTAGAAAATAGATGGCAGAGCCATCTCACCTTCGGAGAAGGAAGTTTTAGATAGTATTTAGAAGTTCGTGTTCACTGACATAGATGGGCATAGAGAAGGTGCGCAGTTTAAATAGCCCTTTTAAATTATTATTATTATTATTATTATTATTATTATTATTATTATTATTATTATTATTATTATTATTATTATTATTATTTCCATGCACACTTCAGTACACGCAGCCATGACAATGATCTGTTCCTCAAAAGTATAACGTTTACCGGTTACGTGAACGCTGGTGATCCACGAAATATCACTGTAATATTTGTCACAAATTGAAGCGAGTAATTGTTTTTACTCAAATAAAGTCTCAAATCCCAGGTTGATTAAGAAATAATACGAAATATTTTATTTTAGAGAATACATACTTTACTGCCTTACAACTATTTCTGCTACGTCGCAGCGCTTCCGTAAGTATTTTGTTTGTCCAACACTGTCGTATGTGATGTCTTTGCTCACTGAAGTTCTTTGGTGTCGTTTTATTGATTTTTCTCATTCGATGTAATTTGATGGGCTGTCACTTCAAGAGCACTATAACTGATTCATTAAACGATTTATTGGTCCAGGGATCATGCTATTTTCCTTTTAATATATATATGTATTGGTCCAGGGATCATGCTATTTTTGGTTCAACAAAATACCCGCACTCCCATTCATCGGTGCCAGCCAACGAGCTAGAAAGAGAGCTAGAGCTCGTTGGTGCCAGCCCTGGACCTTAAGAAAAAACAAACGACGGCGCGAGCAGCGGAATGCAAGACATATGGACAAAGATAACAAAGATCACAGACATAGCACTCCCATTCATCGGTGCCAGCCCTGGACCTCAAGAAAGAAACAAAAAACGGCGCAAGCAGCAACATAATGGACTCCTGTTTACAGCTCGTATGTACGTATTCATATTTCTTGCTAGAAACGACGGTATTTCTTAATCAACCTGGGATTTGAGACTTTATTTCAGTAAATCAATGATTACCTTCCATTTGTGACAAATATTATAGTGATATTTCGTGGATCACCAGCGTTCACGTAACCACGTTTACCACCATGTTTTACGAAATGTTACTCCAAACAGGAGGCGATTTATGATGCAATTTTCATCACAGGTCTGGAGTTCGATAGCTGCGGATGGTGGCCAGCAAATTGGGCAGTAATCCTACAGGCTCCTAGTAGCGGTATTAAGTCATTGTCATAGGTCCTGCGCTTAACATCTTTTGTCTTCGCAACATCACCGTCACTCATGTCAGATTGTATAGCAGATACCGTGTGCGGTATTCATGATGCCATTCATTGTTGCCCTTTATTGTAAAGTACCTCTCCCTAACAGCGCAAAGTGGACGCTAAGATCTACGCACCTACAAGTAATCAAATAATCCACTATCAATATATGAATTTGCGAATTAATTTCGGTAGAAAAGTAAAGAACTGTACATATAACTAACATTACCAGGTTAACTTTCATCATACTTTTGTATTAGACGGATCCAAACCAATTCGCATTTGAGGAGGAAAATACCCAAAAACAACAGAGATAAGAAACGCAGTGGTAGCAATCGGAGTAAAGGTACTGGCCCAGTAAATTCCGAACAGAGCAGAAAAGTAACCAGTCTAAATTTGAACTCATGTCTTGTAAACTAAAAACAAACTATCTAAGATAAACTGAAGTACCATATAAAATAAGGGGTAGAAGTACAATATAGAGAAAATATATAACATTTATTTAAAGCGGGAAATGAACAGAAATAGGGACCGTGCGTAACAACAAATTTTCGAACGCAGCGCCCCTAGCGGAAGAGACGATTATTTATCGGTAGGAGAAACACCAGAACAACATCAGCTGTCGTAGTTTACTTATTGAAACGTGTTGTGAATACGTATAATTTTAATTAATCAGCTATGTCGAATGCTGTTATTCTTGTGGGTTTTCAGAAAATTATGTGGAGTTCTCAGTATTTTAGGAATTCTACTTTGAGGAAAGGAAGAGAGCTTAATGATAGCCATCACATATATCAGGTGGAAGAAAAACTTTCAAGAGAAGTATCTGGTGTATGTTTGGGAGAGACAAATGTTAGTCGAACCCCATATTAAATTAACATCAAGGTAAGAATTTTAAAAAAATTCTGAATTTAGATCCTTTGGTTACGTGAACGAATCCGATCCACGAAATGACACGATATTATTTGTCCCAAATGGAAGATAATAATTGTTTTTACTCAAATAAAGTATAAAATCTGCGGTAAATTAAGAAAAAGGACGAAATATTTTACTTGTAGAGAATAATATGGATACATACTTTACTACCTTACAACTATTCTTTCTGCTACGTCGCAGCGCTTCCCTACGTGTTTTGTCTGTCTAACACTTTCGTGTGTAAAATTGTCAGAGTTTCTGAATCACATTTTGAATTATCACTGGGCAAAATATAAATTACAAAACAGTACATTTACATTTCCCTGGTCAAATGAAAATGGTAAATTATCAGTCTGAATAACTATACTACAAACAGTTTGGGGAGATTGTGATTCAGGAACAGAATTCATGTTTTCTTGCACTTCACTTTGTCTCCCTTTCCTCCTCTTGTACCTGACTGTCAGTTTCCTCTGTATTTCGTCCCAATTAGTTCTTCCTGGTAATATATGCAAAGTAGGTTTATATCCAGGGCTATCAGGGTCTCTGGTAGGTGTTCCATCAATGAAGTGTTGGATCCAGATTCTGGAATTACTGGCAGGAACCCACGGTTTTCCATCAAGTGCTGAACGATTTAAAGATGTTATCCATGCTTCCCTTCTGATCTTATGGGCAGGTGCGGCTGGAAAAGGAAAAAATCGTTCCTGGTGGGCTGTTTTAGTAGGTGTAATTACAACCGTACACGGAACAGTTCACCTGACATTTACTGCGTTTACTGGTACGGTACTATGAGTTTCGTTCATACTTAGAGAATATGCTGAAAGAACCTAATCAAAACATAGGCCAGCTGAATGAACCTAATGAAAACATAGGCCACTTCAGTAAGCAATGTGAACAGTCAAAGACTTACAGCTAGTAAAATAAAAAACACTATTCACTAACTCGATGGTGAAAAATGCTCCTACCGCTCCTACCAATTACTTCAGATTAAGCCACCAGATGGCAGCACTCGCTATACGCACAGTCTCTATAAGGCAAACCTCGCAGTGAGTACATAAAATCAGATGTTGCAGTACTTGCAAGAGTACATTAAGATGCTCAGTAATGGTGCTTTCAAAGTACTTAGTAACATCACGTTTGCCTTACATCACACGTTCCATCAACCGATCCGGGGCATCAATATTCCATCTCGGCTAAGCTCTCGGGTGAGTAGACTCAAAATATGAAGTTTGGCCGAGATCTATCTAGCCGTTTCCTCGTGATGTTACAAGGGAAAAACAGACACGGAAGCTGCAAACTACTGATACAATCTTGAGTTAACCAAAACCGGATAAATAACTCATATTTTGAAAAATAAACGAATTTACAGAGAGCGAATCCCCTACAACTTTATTTATATATATTATTACATTACACATTAATTAAATTTTGCCACTGAACTGTATTTTTGAACATCCAGTTTCGGCACTGCTTTTTAAAATTTAATATACTTAACGTGCCCTAATTTCAGTAGCTACGAAATTCCAAGTATTAAATAATTATAACTAAAGTAAAGGAATATTCCTGGGGAAATCTAGCTTAAACCTGTACAGATCACGCACGGTCTTCTGGGAAGGATGCGGTAAATGTCCGATTATCTTCTCTCGTCAGGTCTCATTACCCGTTGCTCCGCTCCACTGTGTAAGCCAATTATTGTTGTAAGTTGATCCAGGATTGTTTTCCTGCCTTGTCGATTCGACCGTAAGTGGTTCGTCGTGATGGCAGATCGAGTCCATTCGAATGTGAGAACTGAACTTTTCAGCGAGATGTGAAGTCTAGAAAGGATACTCACTGCATACGTTTGTAGGGCTCGCCATTTTTCGCCGGAACTCCCATATCTGTCTTTGGAGTTGTTGTAAATATAACATAATACTAGTTGATAGGGAAGAAGAAATTACTGGACAATACATCTTATCCAGTAAAGATGAAGGAGAATTTGTAGCAGTTCGCAAACAGTTGCTCTTTGAAGAGCCTTTGCCTTTGCTGGCAAGACCGAGTGTTTACACTGCACTGTGTCTTCTGGTGTGGACTTGTACAAATTTTTTATTTTCATTGACCTGTCTCAGTCTCATCCTTGGCTTTGACAATATGAAAGTGACCGAGGTATAAGTGATACTAGTAATGTCATTCCTTATGCAGCCGGTCTCTGCTATGAATGGTGTGAAAACGTTGCTCATAGGGTCGGTTGGTGCGGGCATTTCAGTGGTCTTGGCAGACTGATACGTAATAGCAACTTCTGGGTCTGTGAGGAAAGCAACGGGGAAACTACCTCACTCCTCATTTCCCTAGTACGCCTCTTCAGTGACACCTGGGCCACCTATGATGGTAGAGCTGTTGATATCCAAACCAGCCTCTGGGCTGAGAACTCAACATACAAGAGTAAGGTGGTAGTGCTTCCCTGATTTTGGCGGTTTGATTTAAACATTTCATTGATATGGGCTCAAATTGCTATTATTTCATGTGAAATTTATTCTGAACAAAGCTGGGTAGAGTCAGGTTTTGGATTCAGTTTAAGTAAAGTTATTACAGATTAATCTGCCATTATATGATGCCTGGTAAGGTGGAAATCCCGTTGTATCAACCTCAACGTATCTCTCAACGTAAAAACCAGTCTGAACGTCCATGTGCAACCTTTCGAGAGATTTTACTTCGTACGAGCTCTCATACAGAGAATCGAAACAATTGAAATCGAAGCTGATCATTTGTTTCATCATCTAAAATATTACTATCAGTTTTTTTAAATTTTAAATATACAGGTGATAGGCTACCTCATCACTGGTCAGCAGGAGTAGGTGCCCACAAAAAGTTTCCTTTTTCTGTCACAGTGGATTAATTTTAAAGTAACGAGTTAATGACGTCCTTTTCCAACAGTCTAGCGATTTCTCTATGGAATGAATTACAGTATATTCATCTTTGAGCACAAATACGGTAGTGAGAAGCGTTCAGTTTCATAGTCAGTATGGAATATGTTATGTTACGATTGTTCTGTGGCCGGTGCCACGGTCTAGGGGCAGCGAGCCTGTCTCTTGGCAGAAGGGTCAGGGCCAGTTCAGGAATGTTCAACTGAATCTGAGAACAGTTAAGTCAACTTGCTTCAGAAGAGGATGCGACTACACAACTCCCTTCCGAGCCGAGCCGAACCGAATGGCCGCATTTATCTAGGGCCGAAGGGTGCTGCTTATTACTGACATGGGACAAAGCAGTATGCCCGCTGTCTGTCTGAATTTATTGGAAACATTTGTGGATTCAAATCAATGGAAGTAAAGCTAATCAAAATCACTATATACGTCACATTATAGTTTCATGTTGCTTACTTATATATTTCATTAATTCATTTTAAAAGATGTAGTTACCAATCTGAGCCTGGTTCCTTGACTGAATGGGCAGTGTAGAACCCTTCGGTTCATAACACCTCAGGTTCGATTCCCGGTCGGGCTGGGGATTTTAAGTACGTTTGGTTAATTCCTCTAGCTGGATAAATGGGTGTTCTTCATTTACACAGAACAAACCACCACAAAACCACGCAGTAGTAAATATATCCCTCCAGGTAGGGTTGACATCAAGAATGGCATCCAATCGTAAAACTAGACTCAAACCATATTAGTGCCGACCCCAGATAACTAGGAAAAAGGCCATGAAATAACATGATGGTGAAGAATAAGAAATATTTTCTCCTATATTATCCTACGTTTTCTCCCACCTGACTCTGAACAAAATAAAACATCGTTTGGTGGAGGTGGTGGTGATGGTTATGGTGATTATTGTTTTAAGAGAAAGTACCACAAGGTAACCATCCTCTATACAGCACTAATCAGAGGGAAAAATGGAAGGGATCCGAAACTTCGAAAAATGAAAGTATCGGCCAAAGGAAGACAAGGGCCACGAAGGGCGTTAAAATGAGCCTCCCTAGACCTAGACTGCTCTAATACCGTCGGGGTGGGAAAATAACAAGAGCTGACCAAGTGAGGTCGGATAGGATAGATGAAAGTGAGGAGCCTGGCACAAGTAAATGAAAGCAATGCCAGGACTCAGTTAAGGGTCCCGTCGTCCCCAACCCACGTTCCCATTTTGAGAGTCCCTAGAGCCCTTTCAGTCGCCTCCTACGACAGGCAGGGGATACCGTGGGTGCTACGATGACACTGGCTAAAACCATCGGTGTGCTTGTGTATGATGCTAATTTCTGAGCATGGCTCTCACCTTGGTCATGAGTCACGTGCAGATTTGTGCCTCGCGGTGTCCAATTGAAATCCCCCGCGAAGTGATCTCATTGGCTATCTTTAGCAACTGATAAAATGGCAACGGCGTGACATATCGTGTTTTGTTTTTTTTCAAATTATTTACGAATTACGGACCGTCTAAACGCTCATATACCTGGTTCACGCAGTTTCGGACCAACCTGCATATATTCAAAAACAAGTTAGCCATTCCACATCTCTCTTCCCACAAGAATATGGAAATAATCTATTTATTCGTAATCGTTTAGAGAGAAAAACTGTTTATGCAATTTTATTATCAGTTTCTCCGTAATTCCATTATATATGAAATTTACTTAGGACCTAAATTTGAACGAACATATTTCTAAATTTGCAACCAGTATGAATTGAACGTGAGAACTTTCACTTATAAGTATTCCAAGTTTGTCGTACAGCACACTGATCCAGCAGCCGTTTTCTATGACTGCTATGCTTGCCGCAATCTCCTCGTAGCGGCCAGCGTCTTTCAAGACCTACTACTCTACGTGGTCAGATTTTTTGTCAGTAAGTGTATAGGGTATCATGATTATCGAAATAATGGTGTGGTGAAAGAGACCCTTCACTTCACAAGTTAGTAGGCCACTTCATGTGTTAATCCGATTTATTTTCTGTCATTGCCAATGTGGAAAGTGATAAACAAACAGGAATAACTACAGTGTAACCAAGCGTGCAATTTTAAGTGCCATTGGACCTGTACTTGTCTGTGGTGGAAAACCGCAGACGAACGAAGATGACTTGAATTGATTTCATTTACCTATATCACCGAGCTCGATAGCAGCAGTCGCTTAACCCTCAAGCACACGCGCCAGATCTTAGGATGCAGACACACGCGTCAGGGTGCATTCAACACATAGCCGATTATTGTATTGTAAAATATGAATTACTGTATTAATTGGATATTTTAAGATAGATTATGTACGAATGATTCTTCCGCAAGGGATCCAGCCAGAAAGGTACAAGAGCGGGGAGAGCACCGAAAAGTTATTTGTACATTTCACTAGGGAAAAAAAATGACCTGGAGAGGATTCCACCCCATACCCGTGTGTTTGAGGGTTAAGTGCGGTCAATATCCAGTATTCGGGATATAGCGGGTTCGAACCCCACTGTCGGCAGCCCTGAAGATGGATTCCGGTGGTTTTCCATTTTCACACCAGGCAAATGCTGGGGCTGTACCTTAATTAAGGCCACAGCCGCTTCTTTCCCACTCCTAGTCCTTTCCTGTCCCGTCGTCGCCATAAGACCTACCTGTGTCGGTGCGACGGAAAGCAACTTGTAAAAAATAAAAAATTACCTATTTCACCTGTCACGTGTACATTTCCACATTATCACTAGCCATATAAATACATTATTTTAACAACATTTTCCTATCAATGAAAGACCGTTAACGCTATGTTGTCATCACCACCATCATTCACAATTTATATTTAGGGCTCTCACCCATATGGCAGATTCTTTATCAGTTGTTTCACGTAATAGCCCTACTCGTTGGCTGAATGGTCAGCGTACTGGCCTTCGGTTGAGAGGGTCCCGGTTCGATTCCCGGCCAGGTCGGGGATTTTAACCTTCATTGGTTAATTCCAATGGCCCGGGGACTGGGTGTTTGTGCTGTCTCCAACATTCCTGCAACTCGCACACCACACATAACACTATCCTCCACCACAATAACACGCAATTACCTACACATGGCAGATGCCGCCCGCCCTCATCGGAGGGTCTGCCTTATAAGGGCTGCACTCGGCTTGAAATAGCCACACGAAATTATTATTAATCCTATGCAAGTAATTATGTTCTTGTTTCAGAACCCCCGTGGATACTTACTACTTGTAAGCTGATATGACTGTTGGAAAATAAATAAAATAGTAATTTCTTGTTGTTGCACCATGGGTTCGTTTAACCATAATACACTTGCTGACAGAGTCTCCGTGGCTGAGGTAGCAGCGCGTCGACTTCTCACCGCTCGGTTCCGTGGTTCAAATCCCGGTCACTCCATGTGAGATCTGTGCTGGACAAAGCGGAGGTGGGACGGGTTTTTCTCCGGGTACTCCGGTTTTCCCTGTCATCTTTCATTCCAGCAACACTCTCCATTATAATTTCATTTCACCAGACAGTCATTAATCATTGCCCCAGGGGATTGCGACAGGCGTCGGCATCCGGCACAATTCCTATCCTCGCCGCAAGATGGGGGCTGCATTCATTTCATCCCTGAACCGTCAATGACTAGGAAACAGGTTTCCATTCACACTTCCTGAAAAAATAGTTTCCGGGTGGAAATTGCTAAGTCCCAGAGTACAAGCATGCCCGAGAGAAAATAAGGTTATTATCATAGAGATTTCTTCACTAATTTCTGCACGGAGGCTTACCTAAAGGCGTATGCGCTACTGTGCATTTAGAATGAGTTTGACATATAGCTTTCGCTACAAATTTCCCTGAAGGCTGTGAAAGTGCGTAATGGATAAATCTATAAGGAAATGGAAAGTAAGAAATATGTTATTAAAATCACGAATGAGGTATTATAATTAATGCTGATTCTGCTAGGGGGTACAAATACAAATATTCGACGCTACACTCGTTTAAGGAAGGTTGACTGCTAACTTCTCAGGCGGTCAAGTCTAAACCTGCCACGCCATTTACTTGTTGTTTACATTTTAGCTGCTGACAATGAAACTGGACACATGTACAGTACCGTTCAGATATCAGGAAATGTACAAATAATAACGATATATTTATTCCTTACCATTTTGCACCTCCTTCCTCTCTTCACCGCTGGTTATGTACTGTACTGTATAGGCTAAAGTATGTAAACATGTCTAGGAGCAACAGAGTAACAGAATTACAAGACCTCTCTGCAGTTGTTTGATTATTGTGTACTGCCAATCAGTTATCAGTGACGTATGTTCTGACGCTGTAATACATTTACGGAGTTAGTCGCAATTGTTTACTCCGCATAGCAATAACCTAAATTTCCGACGTCAGAATATTAAATTATGACGATGATAATGATCAACTAGCAGAAAACATACATCATGAAAATGGATCGACTTTAATATTACGGGTGAAAGTTAAATCTACGATTTCTACCACCTAGAGACGTGGGACCTTCGAAGGTATATTTAGAGGAGGGTCCAGGAAGTCCAGAAAACCTAACCCCGAAATTTTCTCTGCTCGTTGCAAGCTGAAGTCACTAGCTTATCTACATCTACTAAACGTATAATATAAACGTAAAATATAGCAATGTACATTAAACAAGATTTAGATTATACGTCAATTGTCATCAAACATTCACATTTGGTGTTTCAATTTTTGAACGGAGTTAGCTTTCCTGAATCCCAATATATATACAGCATATACAGAAGTACCCCGATATAACTCAGCCCAATATTCCACATATTCGGATTTAACGCGGTGAAGAGTAATGCCTCCTCAAATATACCATAGCAATATATTAGTGAAATTCTTATTTTAGAAAGTCAGTAAATTTGTCTGATAATAAATAGTAAAACACGGAATACCATCTCCAAGACGGTCAATATGGGGTTAGAACACATTTCTCCCGAGTCCAGCTATACATACAAGTTGCGTAAATACTTTTTTTATAAGAGTGCTAGGGGGTACAAATACAAGTATTGTAAACATAGAGTTTCGACGCTACACGCGTTTAAGGAAGGTTGGCTGCTAACTTCTCAGGTGGTCAAGTCTAAACCTGCCACGCCATTTACTTGTTGTTTACATTTTAGCTGCTGACAATGAAACTGGATACAGTAAGTACATGAGAGCAGATGTTCGACATGGCGCCCTCCAACCTGGCGGCACATTACTCATCGACGCAACATTGATTCGCATGCTCTTTGGAAAATTCTTGGTGCTTCTCGGACACGATTTGCTGCCTCAGTGATCCTCACGAATAGGTCCACCTCAGCCGCAACCGGGGTTTCATACACTAGATCTTTAATGTGACACGACAGGGCGTTTGGATGATAGGCCGCCGAAACTAATCATCGCAGACTTATGGTTCCTACCGTCACAAAACATGTATTTGTGCCCTCTAACACAAGTTTAGGCAGCAACGTTTTTCTGCACTCTGTACAGTATTTCTAGACAGCACGTTCACGCTCTGAACCTTAGTGGTCAGTGAAACTTCTTCTTTTACTATTTGCTGTATTGTCATTCCACTACGACGATCATGCTAAGCTGCATCTCAGCAAACCCTTCATCCTTTCAAGGCCCCATCCAACAGGAAACAACGCAGTACAGTTCTTAGTACGGTCTTATGCCTGTTGCTCACGGTAAAATTTTCTGTCAAATTTATTGTACAATAATTTAATTTTATAAAATTTCTGTTGCTCACGGTCAAATTCAAGTTTTATAAAACCTTTGATAAAACTTTTCTAAAAATAGGACATGTTCTATTCCGTAAAATTAATTTTACAAAACGAACCAATCAGCGAAGGTACATCACGATAATGCTGGCGCTACGTTGTGAGAGGATTGTGAAGCTCGATTGTAAACAAACACTTCTTTGTAAAATGTGAGGACCCGGGTGGACTAAGGAAGCTGTTAGTGTTTTACTGGACGAATACCAGAAATATCCATATTTGTACGAGGTTAAAACGCCACTTTACCAGAATAGAAATGCAAGAAGAGAGGCAGAAAACACAATCGCCGAATTCCTATATGAATGCTGGTCTTCTAACCTCAACTAATTTTCGACCAACGACAGCAATCGTCTACCTTCTTCTCTTCTTTTGATCCAATCCCGAGTCAAGCATTTCCTGGCATTTCTTTTCTTCCTTTCTACCACCGTACAACATATAATAGGGAACATGCATGATCCGGGGTTTTAATTAAAAATATGCTAATCTGATACAAAATTACATGCAGAATTCAAAAATGTGATCAGAATGTACAAACAATAACTCCAAACATGATAAAAATCTACGAAAATGTCATGTCACGCAAGTACGCGATCTCATTGGCCTGACGTCATCGTACAGGTTGACTGAATTAGCAGACGAAATAACACGTAGTGTGCTGTGAGAAGCAGGATACACTTCGCGTATTTCTACTTTACGTTAGTGTCTAGTATGGTTAAATTCGAGGTCTATACATTGGATAATAATCTGGTGGTATATTTTAGACTTAAAATGAATCCTGCGCAGACAGTGAGGCAGAAAACTTATAAATGGTGTAGAGTTCCGATGTGCAATAACACATCGCATACCATCCCAAACAAATTGTTTATAAACGTTCCAAAGACGCTAAAACTAGGGAGAAATGGATTTTGGCGAGCTGGAGAAATGCTGGTGATATATCGGAAAAGTCTACAGTTTATTTTTTTGAAGATTTTAACGTAAGATGAATTTGTTTGAATTTTCAAATAACTTTTCCATGTCAGCTGTTCTAGTGGTAAAACTTTAAATTTTAATGTATGATGCTTTATTTAAATGCTTCAATTACATCTTGGAATATGAAAGTAATAAATGGTGCATTAAATAATGCTGATTATTAAAGTATTCTCCAAACCTAACCTATGTTTTGGGTGATCCACGTCAAGATAATAAATCAAAGGGGTTATGAACCATTTTGACAGCTCTAATTCTACCAATATATCTTGGCATGGGACAGTTATGTATGTCTTTATTGAAGAGCTTAATTGGTAAAAACAAAGGGTAAAAATACCGCGCGAGTTGGCCGTGCGGTTAGGAGCGCGCAGCTGCGAGCTCGCATCCGGGAGATAGTGGGTTTTGAACCCCACTGCCGGCAGCCCTGAAGATGGTTTTCCGTGGTTTCCCCATTTTCACACCAGGCAAATGCTGAGGCTGTACCTAAGGCCACGGCCGCTTTGTTCCCATTCCTAGGCCTTTCCTGTCCCATCGTCGCCATTATGTGACGGTGTGACGTAAAGCAAACAGAAAAAAATTAAAGTCACAGCACCCAAAGACATTCCTGTATTGAGCGCCTAAAATGTCACCAGGACACTTTTCTTTCCTGATATGCTCAGCTTGTTAAAAGCCAAATGTAATTAATGTTACTGGCTTCACGCCCCGCTAACTACTTCTACGATTTTCGGAGACGCCGATGTGCAGGAATTTAGTCCTGCAGGAGTTATTTTTACGTGCCAGTAAATCTACCGACACGAGGCTGACGTATTTGAGCACCTTCAACTACCACCGGACTGAACCAGGATCGAACCTGCCAACTTGGGGTCAGAAGGCCAGCACCTCAACAGTCTGAACCACTCAGCCCGACTTGTGAAAACTAGATGAAGTCATATTTACCTTTATCATGTTTAACTTTTTCCCTCCACAAAGATATTTAATTCTCTTTCATGGGCCCCGGTAGTGGGTAGGCCAGTTGTCCCAACCATAAATATATATTTTTTGGGGAATGATAGATTATAGCCCTATAGTACTATGATCTTTCTTTCTTTCTTTCCTTCTTTCTTTCTTTCTTAATCAGTTTATCCTTCAGGGTTGGTTTTCTCTCGGACTCAGCGAGGGATTTCACCTCTACCACTTCAAGGGCAGTGTCCTGGAACGTGAGACTTTGAGTATGGTGATGAAACTGGTGAGGAGGGCCATTACCTCGCCTAGGAGGCCTCACCTGTTATGCTCAACAGGGGCCTTGTTGGAGGATGGGAGGATCGGAAGGGATAGACAAGGAAGAGGGAAGGAAACGGCCGTGGCCTTAGGTGCCTGGAGGAGAAGTAGGAAAATACGAAAAACCACTTCGAGGATGGCTGAGGTGGGATTTGAAACCCTTCTACTCAGTTGACCTCCCGAGGCTGAGTAGACCCCGTTCCAGCCCTCGTACTATTTGTTTTCAACTTTCATGGCAGAGCCGGGAATCGAAACCGGGCCTCCGGGAGTGGCACACATTAACCACTACACCACAGAAGCGGACTAGTACTACAATGCTACCTATATGTTTATGTTAGTGCTGAAATCCGATTTCTTACTTTACTAATGCTGAAAGCCCGAAAATGTAATGTTATTCTTTAATAGGGGAATCAGTCTAGAAGGAAATGTTGAAAGTGATGTGATATCTATCCAGGTTCAGTTGTTATCCTAATACTATGGGTTACAGTACATTGCACGTATATAAAAGATGCCACTTACAAACTTGTTTTTTATCCGCGAAATTCTGCGGCCACAAAAGTCACTATTTTTCAAGAATGACGACGTCTACACATGATAGATTGTCTGATTGTGCTGTTTTGAACCTTCTTTCTGTCATTTTGAAGTTATTCGCGATCATGAATAATAAACAATCGGCTTTTAGCAACGGCTGATGCATAACGGCTGGTTGAGCTCCATGCGGTACTGGATCGTGACGTCACAGCGCGCCGCTTACGTCAGAGGCCGTTTCACTCGCCTTGCGGAAAGGCACTATTAAATATTTTTTTAATGGTAGAAAACAAGGCAACATACCACAATGTAATACGTTTACATACTATTTCATTGGTGTACTTTTCAAAAAAAATATTTTTGAAAATGATGCATGTTCCCAATTGCAGCTAAAGCAGCAAGTTTTGCTTTGTTTGTTGGAGCCATACTCTCAAACACACTGTAAGCTGTACAGCTGATTCTTCGTTTATAAGTTTATCGATAGATGGCAGCACATATACATCTTAATTCAGAAGTGAGTTCATAGATGGTCATCGCGATGTTTCCACGGATTTTATAACATAATTTTACCGTGAGCATCACAACTTGTTTTCACCGAATTTTTATAAAATTAATTGTACAACAAATTTTACGAAACAATTTACCGTGTGCAATAGGCATTAGACTTTGAGGATGTAGGTCTGCAACCGTAAACAAACAATTCGTAAGTTATTTTTTTTTTTTTTGCTAGGGGCTTTACGTCGCGCCGACACAGATAGGTCTTATGGCGACGATGGGATAGGAAAGGCCTAGGAGTTGGAAGGAAGCGGCCGTGGCCTTAAT
Source organism: Anabrus simplex (assembly GCF_040414725.1). NCBI lineage: Eukaryota > Metazoa > Arthropoda > Insecta > Orthoptera > Tettigoniidae > Anabrus > Anabrus simplex. The sequence goes on from NC_090267.1 coordinate 184,481,660, forward strand.
TAAGGTACAGCCCCAGCATTTGCCTGGTGTGAAAATGGGAAACCACGGAAAACCATTTTCAGGGCTGCCGATAGTGGCGTAAGTTATTTACAGCGTGTACAGTTCTAAGAATTCTTCCCAAGACAAAGAGCGGTGTTCTCGGAACGAGCCAGCGCAGCCTTAATCCACCTCCCCTCCCTTCAAAAAGTGAAGGCTATAGTAGAATGTTGACGTGCGTAGTGTTGAATTCAGAGTTCACTGCATGTGCAAGATCAAATCATGCTCGCCTGCTGCATCTCACGAGTATAAAACAATACGCGTAAAACAGAAGTTACGGACTTGTTTAAGGCAGTAGACAATATGGTAAGTTGAATGATTAATTTCCAACTAGCTTGGTTCATTTATTGTTCCATTGGAGTAAAGAGTATAGCTGGTAAGTTTACTTTTATTTCATTTCTACACTAGATATCATAATTTACAAGTATTATATCGTAGTATTATGCCCTTGTCCTTCTGCCCCGTCATTTGTCATTGTCCGAAATACCCCGATATACGGGGATTAAGCTATAGCCCGGAATAGAAGCATGTCCCCCAACAAACGCGTTATATTGGGCTCCTGCTGGAATATGTGAATGTTTCTGCATATAAGTGTATTTTAAATGGATGTTTATATATTGTGGCCCCACTGAATCCTCTTCAAGTGTCAAACTAACTGTACACCAAGAGCGACATTTAAAAAATTATTTCCGTACATTAATTTTAGGAACCTACAATACACTCATTTGCAAAGGAAATTGCATACCATGAACGAATCACGCGGACATAATAAAAGTTGCCACACAGTATCGTCATGGGCTGACATGTGTCCCATTTGCGTTTAATGCTTTTTTTTTTTTTTTTTTTTTTTGCTAGTTGCTTTACGTCGCACCGACACAGATAGGTCTTATGGCGACGATGGGACAGGAAAGGGCTAGGAGTAGGAAGGAAGCACCCGTGGCCTTAATTAAGGTACAGCCCCAGCATTTGCCTGGTGTGAAAATGGGAACCACGGAAAACCATTTTCAGGGCTGCCGACAGTGGGGTTCGAACCTATTATCTCCCGAATACTGGATACTGGCCAGTTTAATGCCAACTGATTGGGAGCGTGCATGTCCCTTCCTCATTCAGAGATGCAAGACGCCAAATATGGCCTAAGTTGCAATGTGAGCAGTATGCCCTAATGACACGTTCGACAAGCCTTTGACCAGATAATTGAATCTGTGAGAGGCTGCATCGTTGGACTAAGAGAGACAAGTTGGACATGTTGGTGCTTTGCTGGCCACTCGAACCGTTCTGACTACACTGTGTGTCGTTGTCGGACATAGTGAAATCGTTAGGGCATACATATTACTCGCGCAGCTTTTAGTGATATTTGGTGTTACGGGGGTGAGGAATAAGGAGGGAGCTCTCCCGGTTCCAGTAATACGGCCAATTGAGTGGAAATGAAATCTGAATTGAATCGATAATATTAATCGATCGATATGAATTTTCTAAACCTTTATTATCTTAACCCAACAACTGTGTCACACACACATATAACATCATATAACATTTCTCGATGCGAATCTTGTTCCTAGCATGAATGATATAGTTTGGCTTTGCTGTGTAAACAACAACAGTACTAGTACATAAGTGTACGCCAGATGTCTCACAGCGATGCATAAGCGATTCATAGTTTGTGTTTCAAAGGTTACTGTACCGGGAGGTACACCTCAACTCCGCGCATTCAAAAGAAGCGCCTTAATGAACTCTATCTATCCAACAAAATTTGAAACTGCTATCACAAGAAGTGGGGACTTTAATCAGAAGATGTCACTACTGAAGTATTGAGTAACTGTGTTGTTGTGAAGTTGCTTAAGCTGACTGGATTTATTTGCTTTGTGTTTGTTTACTTCAAGAACTTTGGACATTTCTCCATAGATGTCATTACCAAAGACTATGGTCATGTACTCTGGTGCAAGGTAAAATAAGTTGTTATTCAAAGAAATTTTGTGTTAATGGGTTTTTTCTAGTATTGTTTTTCTTATATATGTCAAAGTTCGCAACACTTCTTTCTCATTCCGCCAGTTTTGAATCTGGCCAATGGGAATTTTCTGTAATTATTTTTAGCCTATCACAGGCTTCTTTTTGGTTCTTTGGGTGTAACTTTTGAGTTTGCCAATAAAATTGAGAGGGTGTGTCCGGATCAGTCCAGAACCCTTTCGAACCTTCCCTTCGTGTATATAAACTGCGGCTGCTCTGGCTACCTTGTAATTTGATCGCCGAATTTCTAAGAGTGCCTGTTAAGACATCCTTCGCCCGGCAGTTCATCAGCGCAGGTAATGGCCATCTCTCTGTAGCCACCTCCGCCGACTTACACAAGGGGAAGGTCCAAATTTCTGACTATGTAAACCGTTTGATGTAAATTTCTTCCTTTTCATGTACAATTTCATAAGTTCTTAAAACTGTAAATCGGGGATAGAGAGTGCATTACCCTCTCGAGTTCCCCGTCAACTTTGTTTGAGGTGACTACGGTTTAGTAACTGTTTTTTTTCCTTTCCTGTAATGTATTAAATTAACATTCATTTGAGTCACCTCAGTAACTTGGGATTAGCCCCTGTATCACTGGGCTGAGAGCCCCGTTGGATTTTATTCTTCTTTATCTAGGAGTGCAAGTGTACGCCTCCATTCATTTTATGTTCGGGCCAGTAATCTAACCTGTTCTTTTTCCATGAAGGCCCAGTTGGTTGGGTAATAGATACCCCTGTGTAAAAGTCATTCCAATTGTAAATCGCGCGTAGAGAAGCCCGAGATCATAAAGTTTGGTGTAATGTTGCCTTAAGTGGGCGGTTAAAATTTGGTCAATGTGAGAGAGCATGTAGGCTCTTTCCTAAAACTCTGTAATATTGAGGAGTGCCTCGGGAAGGCTGTAATTTGTGGGAGCAAAGTGCTCTTGAATTGGGGGATTTCTGCCCTTGCCTATATTATATCTCATTTTCGAAATTTTCAGTTTGTAAACTAGGGGCTTGAAGCCCAAAAATTGTTAAAGTTCTTAATCTTGGATCTTCCAATGCTTGAATTTCATTGTACCTGCAACCTCATTATTTCAATGAGTGAAAAATTTGTTAAGTTTGTGATTTAAAGAGAAATATAACCTTTGTTAAAGTTTTAATTCAATTTCTGGTATCGTAGTTAAACCCATTCAACACCCGCACCTTCTTTCACCTCTTTCTGCTCCACGGATATCTCCGTAACAGTTACCAATAGGAAGCTCGAAGATAACCGAGGTCTACCGATTCAGCACTAGGGAGCCCATGTGTCACTAAAAGTTGCGTGAGTAATACACGTCGAGAAAGCTTGAGTTTACTTCGGTAGACCACCAGCAGGCTGTAAGCACTCCACAGGCGCACTGCGCACTATCCAGGGTCATGTCACCTTTACTAGGGTTACATCAGGGCCCTGAACCAGAATTGAACCTAAGACAATCTCTCCATATCCAAAGTTTGCCATATTACAGTACAAGAATACTCACTGGTTAGAATAAGTTGCACTCGACTACTGTTCGCCCTCCGTCCCCTCCCCTCTACCGCTCCTTGTGCACGTCACGTCTGGTTCTCGTACTTTCTGGACTCTGCTCTTACCCTATAAATGCTCGCCCTGGCCTCGAACTGGCAGTCAGACATTCAGTGACGAACTGTGTGGAGGAAGGCGCTCATACTCGCATTACGGCGATATCTTATCTTATGTACAACTTAACATCTGAACCTTCGACGGCTGGCTGGGTGAGCGAAAATTAATCTTATCGATTTCTAATTCAGGAAACTATTATTCTCTTCTAATATGCCCTTCTGGCTGAATATGCAGTGTTGCATTTGGTGTGGCTACTAAAAATTTATCAACTAGTATGTTCATTTTGAACTTCTCATGAATATTTCCAAAACACCATTCAAAAAAAAAAAAAAAAAAAAAAACTTACTTCGTGAACAGACGCTAGAAGTGACAATCATACCTGTGATTTTCTGTATTTTAGAACTGTGTTTACTCCCGGTTGTGTGCGTGACCCTACTACTTTCTCAAAACTTATTTGCAGGCTGAACGTTTTCCTTTCCCTTCGCCAGCCCTTGGATTTAATTTTCTCCCTTATTGTTCCTTTATTCTCCTTTTTAGCTGACCCTGGTGGTTTTCACATTGTACAGTGGCCTTCGTGATTTTAGAATTCTTTCTGGATACAGTCAATATATTTTTTGATAGGGTAGTAGTGATATTGCATCTAGTCAATCATTTGTTGTATCTAATCCTGTTCATTATTTTGGTGTATAAACCTAGAATTAATATTTTTCTTCCCATCTTGTTTGAATTTATACTATTTATAAAATTGCCCCGTATCATTGGTGTTACAACCTCTACTTTGTTTGGTTTCAATTGAATATCGTCCTCTATCCTGTAATAATCAAAACATTGTCCATGTAATCACATTTTCTTGGTTTTATAATACATATGTATTGTGCAAATGTAACTGGTTGTACCATCCTGATTGCCGTGTCACCTATTCTTAATTTCTTGTGAACCTGTACCTACCACGTATGACTTCTGGAAAGGTCTCAGCATAACGCTTCACGCCTGACTCTGCTCATTCGCTGCGATTGGATTCTGAATACTATTTGATGAAGAATTTTGTTAAACGCTGGGCACGCATTATGTGAAGGTGTGCATTGGTTTCACTGTTTATATTACCTTGCTGCTTCGCCCATGTTTGCTGGTCAGACTGGTGCCTTAATTTTTGAAGCATATTTCTATCCTACGCGTTATTTCGATTTTTGCTTATTTTGAGTACTCTATTCTTCTACGATAACTAAACACTTCCTTTTTTTAACAACATTTACGTGATACCTTACAGCGTCATAAAATTACGAATAAGTGATTCTATGGTTGAGAAACCAGGCATAAACTAGTCTCAAGCATAGAATCACTTCTTTGTAATTTTATGACACTGTAAGCTAAAAAAAAGTTATTGTTAGATTCAATTCTGGCTCAGGGCCCTGACCTAATATTTGAGTATTAATGGCTAATGATGCTCGCTATGTCGGGCGAAATATGTCTCACAATTAACATGGTCTAGATTATACCCTAATTGTAAAGAGTATATTGTATTGAATAGGTGGTCACTAATAAAATTGTATGTAACGTTTATTATAGTAACTTCAATACGGTGTCCGCCTCCATAGCGTAACGGTTAGTGTTATTAGTTGCCGTCCTCGGGGGCCTGGGTTCGATTCCCGGTACTGCCAGAAATTTAAGATTGGCAGGAGGGCTGGTATGTGGTTGAAATGGTGCATGCAGCTCACCTCTACTGGGGGTGTGCCTGAAAAGAGCTGCGCCACCTCAGGCTGAGGACACGAGTTTGCATTGTTACTTCAATACGGTCACATTATGAGACTAACCACGTGTAGTGAGGTACTGCATGCCATTTCCCACAATTCACGCTCCCCACTTTTGGTAATCCAAAGAACACTGTCGTCCAGAAAATTCTTCTACGGTGTGTGCTTCACTTCCTGGTGCAGTTCAACAACCTAATTCTTCAGTAGGTTAATATCAGGATGCTTCCTTAGCCACCAAGGTCTCCAGACCCACCGAGAACGTTTGAGACCAGATTTGACGACCACTTAGGCCAGCAACAACTACGGCGGCATTGGAGAGTCAGTTGCACCAGCTCGGACAGAATCTTCCTCGATGTCTGCATGCATGCTTACATGTCCGGCCGTCTTACCACCTGTCTCCATGTTACATGTTACGCTTTCTTTATACTGCCATGTCCTCCACCTGTACCCACTTATGAGCCCCTGCAATAGCTCCTTCATAGTGTGTATTATTATTATTATTATTATTATTATTATTATTATTATTATTATTATTATTATTATTATTATTATTATTATTATTATTATTAACAGTTGCCTTATTGGTTCTACGAGCTACTAACTACTATTTGTGTCTTGCAACGAATGCTTAGTATGGTATAATATTTTGACGCTTTCTTTATACTGCCATGTCCTCCACCTATACCCACTTATGAGCCCCTGCAATAGCTCCTTCATAGTGTGTATTATTATTATTATTATTATTATTATTATTATTATTATTAACAGTCGCCTTATTGGTTTTACGAGCTACTAACTACTATTTGTATTTGCTTTACGTCACACCGACACACATAGGTCTTATGGTGACGATAGGATAGGAAAGGGTTAGGGGCGGGAAGGAAGTGACCATAACCTTAATTAAGATAAAACTCCAGAATTTGCCTGATGTGAAAATGGGAAACCACGGAAAACCACCTGTAGTACTGGCGACAGTGGAATTCGAACCCACTATCACCCGAATGCAAACTGCCAGCTACGTGCCACTAACTACTATTACGATTTCTGCAGACATCGAGGTGTCGAATTATTGACTCGTAGGGTTTCCGTTACGTGCTGATAAATCTACCTACACTTGGCTGACGTATTTTAGCACCTTCGAATACCACCGGACGAAGCCAGGATCGAACCTGCCATCTGTGGCTCTAAACTTCTTAGCAACTCAGTCCACGCTGCTATGAATTAGGATGCACATATATTTAAGAACATCTGAGGACTCTGATAGCCTAATGACGTGGTCACTAGCTTCTAATGCAGCCAGTACATGAGAGATTTTTAAGATGAAAATGTCACGTCTCTGAGGACCATATTCCACTCACTGCTGTTTCAGTGCAATTATCGATCTTCCGTCAGTATGTACTTTCAAGGGAAATCTCATTCAACGCCAGACCACTCCCGTAAGAATACAACCATCGTAATTAATTTCCCATCTATTGCGTTATTCAGAGACACGGGATTGCCCTACACCGTACGATAGCCAGAGCCTTTTCAAGGGCCCGAGATTCAACTACTGGAGCTTATAGCGACAATCCTGGGTGTGACTTTGAACAGATTTTGTTCTGCTTACATGTGACCAGTTACTTCTTTGCGTATTTCAGTCCGTGTTTCCTTGGTCAACTTTTTTTTTTTTCGAGGATATTACGATATTACGTTATCTGGGAGTTATGGAGCCTAGATTTTCTGCCTGGCATGGCCTTTGCTTTTGTAGTCTGACATATTCGAAATCAGAGGTAACAGAATTAGTAACCTACTGTATAATTCCAATATGGAGGTCGCGACTTTAAAATTTCTCCCAGCTGAACCAGGGCTCACTGATCATACATTCTGAAAGGCAGATTACGTGTGGTACAGTGGACAGTTCCTTCACACTCCTCTAGCAACACTACCTGGCCAACCCATCCAAGTGGGGACCACACTCAATTTTCTATAACTTCAAATTTTTCACGGGATCCAGTTTTCAGCACTGCTACGCCGTTATACTGTGTTAGAACTAATAATTATAATTACCCTTATTCTTCTTAGAGATGGCTCAAACACCTACACCGTTAGAGAATAAATAGAACTAAATGAAACAGGTTTCTTCCTTAAACTGTAACCAAAATAACTGTAAAAATACAACACGCTACTGTAAATATCGCCTATGAAGATTTCGCAAAGTGGTAAACCGGCAGCTTTCTTGAGTGAAGCCATTTATGTCAATTCCATAGCCAACTACAGTTACAAGTCGGAGTCATGTAAGTTTGGCAGCGTCCAGTGGAGGCCAAAGTGAAAGCGCGGGATCTATCCGTGTATGTTGATGTCTAGTGAATTTCGTCTCGCGTTTTGTTTAATTTTTCACGCATAGGTTCGAGTCTATAATTATAACAATAAGAGTGATAGAACAAGCATACGTAGAGCCTAATATTGAAATAATGTGAAGGCTAAGTAGGGCTGAGTAGCTTGGAGTGTAGAGCTGGCTTTTTAAGCCCTGCTCAGTCCGGTGGTATTTGAAGGTGCTCAAATACGTCGGCCTCGTGTCAGTAGATTTACTGGCACGTTAAAGAACTCCTCCGGAACAAAATTCTGGCATCTCGGCGTTTCTCCAAAACCGTAAAAGTAGTTAGTGGGACGTAAAATCAATAACGTTATTATTTGTGATGGTGCGGACTGAATTTGGCATATTAATAAAATGTTTCGTGTATTTGCAGATGCCCAGAAAATGTTGTGTTACCGTGTATCGTAACAACTATAACATTAAAAAGGTTTTGTTACCTCGTTTAGTTTCCTTTCAGACGAGGAATTGAAACAAAAATGGACTTGTCATTTTAAACGGGATAATGAACCTGGGAAGGATTCAGTCGCATGCATAAAACCTGTCACACACGAAAGTTTTCCAACAGGGGATACAATTTGTGATGGTAAAGTCAACGTAACTATACTACCACCTAAACCTAATGAGCTTCCCTGATGTATGTTCAATTATTTTCCCAAATTTTCCAAAATATTTATTTGTCATCGAAAAGTGTTAAAAGAAAAGATCCTGAAGGTAGGCGCCTGGAAATGTAGAACAGGGTAAACAAGAAGATGGATAATATGCCAAATGTAACCCATTTACTCAAAATTCACCAAGATATGATATGATATATTCGAAACGTCGGCAAACTGTACGTGATGTGCAGACAAGTACAACAGGGTTCAACCCGGAAATTAAATTAAATAAGAAATGACATGTTTAGCAGATGGTAAAATATCAAAGTAGTCTCAACTTAATGCATATCTATTAAGTTATATAGGAGCTACTCCTTGTAGTGTTAGCGTTAAATGTGTACAAATTAATCTATTAAAATGCTTCACAATCTCATAGAGTATCGCGAGATAAGCAGTGAAAAAACACTCTTCGTCTTTTTAAGGGAATACTTCGAACTCTTCACTAAAAGGGCCGGGCTGAGTGGCTCAGACGGTTGATGCGCTGGCCTACTGACCCCAACTTAGCAGGTTCGATCCTGGCTCAGTCCGGTGGTATTTGAAGGTGCTCAAATACGTCAGCCTCGTGTCTGTAGATTTACTGGCAGGTAAAAGAACCCCTGAGGGACTAAATTCCGGTACCTCGGCGTCTCCAAAAACCGTAAAAGTAGTTAGTGGTACGTAAAGCAAATAACATTATTATTATTATTATTATTATTATTATTATTATTATTATTATTATTATTATTATTATTTGTACTAAAAGGAAGAAGAGTTAGGCCTTACTCAAAAAGTTTCTTTTGAAACTGTGAAAGCAAGTTATTTACTGCCAAGAAAGTTTCAAAGTGATAACTTAGAAAGAAGGTTTAGTCAGTTGGTTGTAACTGCAATGTTACTGCACTTCAAGTCCTAGAAAGTGAGATGAAAATTAGGATTAAGGGTGTTCTAGGGTTGCGGTGGTGGTGTTGATGGAACGGAAAAGTGAGGCTTGGCTGTAGCCAATTAGAAATGTCTGATTCCATCAAGACAGATGTTATTGGGCTCAATATGGAAGTAATAAAGAAGTTAGAGTCACTTTTATCATGTGAATTTGCTTGGTGGGCATTTTGAGATGTCGGAGGTAAAATGCTGTACATTTCTGTGTACACACTAAGGACAATATTCAGAAGGATAAGCTGTGACACTTCTTTAGGTCTCCTGCAGAGTAATGAAACAGGTGATTCCTATTTCGAAAAACTTCAGAGGTGGGTTAGTGGTGCCATCACATAGTGTTGTGTGTGTCTGCACATGGATTGTGAAAATTATAAAGAATTTCTGTTCTCTCTATCCTGAACTGCTTTAGGAAGAGATGACAATCAACAGTTCTGGTTTGAACGCCGTCATGGTGGGCGTGACAATAATGGTGCGATAGATTTGTTATTGTCTACATTTTCCAATGTCGTGTTAAATAAGTGCTGAAAGCAGATGAAGAACATGAGTTATGTCAGCAATGAGAATAAAAACACTAAGCGGAGGAAGCTGTTAACGCTCCACAATAATTGAGCTTGTGAGGACTGTTCTTAATGTGTTTTGTTTTTATTGATTTAAAATGTGGATATCTAACTTCAGTGAATGCATTTACTGTCGTGTCCGTTTCTTCGTGTCATTTTACGAAGAGTGTGCATTTATCATAATTATCATGTTGGTCTAAATATAGTGAATATGGGTGAAGTCATTCAAAATCGGACTTGCCCCCGTTTCTCTCGGCCTCCGCTTGACAGATAGATACAGCGTTGCCAAGCGTACATTCCGGCTTTAACTGTAGATGGCTCTGGTCAATTCCATTAACAGGCTGAGAATCGTGGTTGGCTCGGCATTCGTCTCCTGCATTCGAAGTTGTGGGGTGAAATATTCGTCAGCGAATTGGAATTTCAGAGCCTTAGCCCTTATAGTGCCCAATATGATCTAATTGTATCATAAGTTCCCTTAACATTTCTCTTTTGTAGGAAGACTGAAAATGTTGTAGCTATGTCTTGACGAATTACGAAATTTAAGCTAATTTTGTTCATTGTTTAAGTTTCTTTTTAGACCAACGTATGATACGAATGAATATTCTCGTACACACTATCTGTGAAAAGTGAACACAAACACTGGCGTTCACTAGTAAGCAATATGAACAGGAATAATCAGCTTAAATGGAATATGGTGAAAATACATATAATGCTTACTTGTGCTGTGTTACTTGTGTTACAAAACAGTTTTTAAAAATTGTTTTACGTCGCACCGACGCAAATAGGTCTTATAGCGACAATGGGAAATAAAAGGGCTAGAACTGGGAAGGAAGTGACCGTACCCATAATTAAGGTACCGCCCCAGAATTTTCCCGGTGTGAAAATGGGAAACCACAGAAAACCATCTTCAGGGCTGCCGATAGTGGGGTTCGAACCCACTATCTCCCGAATGCAAGTTCACAGCTACGCGCCTCTAACCGCATGGCTCTCGCTTGAGTACAAAAACTAACATGCAAGCTAAAAAAAGGTAAAAATTGTTATCTTTAAAGAAAGGTTTAGGGCCTACTAGTTTCAAAATGTTCAAATATGTTCACTTATTTGTAAGAGAAATCTTCAGCTTTAAACAGAAAACAACACACAGGCAGATCAAATATTTCTTAACACATCAGAAAAATAAAAAAATACATAAGCTACTGTAATCTGGTAAAATAGTTCCGCATTTTATATAGGAGAATCTGCCAGGACGCACTGGGTTAAATGCGAAATAGTAGTGTTAGTTGATTTATCATTATTTCCAGTAGCTTGAAAACGAATCGAGCATTGTAGAGCAGAGCAAACTTATAGGTTTACGTAATGTAGATATTGTGATCTCGAGTTATATGTGGTATTCGAAAGACATTGGCCAAGATTCATATCGTAGCCACATAGGCAAGGAGCTAATGACTGATATCACTCGGCTCTTATGTTTTGCCCTGTGCCTAAACTTCCTGCTATCTGTATTACATGGTTTTCTTTTAATCCCAGCCGGGCTGAGTGGCTCAGACAATTGAGGAGCTGGTCTTCTGACCCCAACTTGGCAGGTTCGTCCTGGCTCATTCCGGTGGTATTTGATTGGTGCCCCAAATACGTCAGCCTCGTGTCGGTAGATTTACTGGCACGTAAAAGAACACCTGGGGGACAAAATTCCGGCACCTCGGCGTCTCCAAAAACCGGAAAAGTACTTAGTGGGACGTAAAAATAATAACATTAATTTTAATCCCTACACTCGTTCTTCGAGGGCCGAAGGCAACTCCCTTTCCTCAGTTCCTATCCCTATAGGAATGGCTGAGTGGCATCGTGACCTGCTTCTAAACAAGACAGCTTCGGTTTAAATTCCGGCCAAGGCATCTGTTATTTCGAAACCATAATTCGCGCTACTGTGGTTCAGTTTCCGCGTAAAATTGGATATTCCATGGCTATGATCTTGAAATCAGCTGTGACGTAAAACTATAAGGTTGCCTTGCCTTTATTTTCTTCCTACTCATTATTCGTAGAGTTCAGAGGAATCGTACGGTATGAACTGTTGACGTTGTCACCATAACTCAGTGAAACGGTCCCTCACCTGTCTCCTCCTTTTTTTTTTTTTTTGTAGAATTTGAATATAGTAAGCGACTACAGAGTCTCGTATGTAAACTAGGACCATCGTAGCGGCGGTTTACTCTCCGATACCTAACCTGCAGTATTGGAGGCGCGCGCATAGTTCTTGACCTTACAAGCAGCCTGCACGTGTTCGACCGCGCAAGCATGAGTCGCCAGTCTGAGTGTCAGCTGTTAACATGGTGAGACAGTTATCATTGCAACACCGTATTTTCTTATGTAAAAGTTCTGATTTCATCTTAATGGTCGTATGAGCAGTCATAACTCTCGCTAGTGGTGTGCAGAAAATCCTCATGCTGTTTATGATAGGACGATTGGTGTTTGGTGAACTGTTAATGCAAGACGAATAATTGGGCTTATTTTATCGACACGACAGTAACTTAAATGCAGAGAGGTTCCAAGATGACATTTTGACGCCGTTCATCCATCAGTTAACAGAAGAAGAATCGCTTGGGTGGTTTCAACAAGTTTCAGCCCCTGCTCATACAGCAGAAGATTCCCTTCTTACAATCTCGGAACTGTTTGCAGACAGAGTGATCAGAGCTGGTCTGTTCTCCCCTCGTTCTCCAGATCTAACAGTGTGTGATTTTTTACTTGCGGGAAAAACTGAAAGAAAAAATCATCTTCCCACATTGGAGGAACTGAAAAAAAAATCATTACGAATGAAATCATAAATATTACAGTGGCAGAACTCATTCGCGTCAGCCAGAAATTGGTTATCATATGCAATGCCTGCTTAGTCCAGGAAGGGTGATACTTCCAGCATCTTTTTCCAGGTCGGATTTTATTTAAGACTGTATACACGCTTAAAGGTCCACCTCTGTGGTGTAGTGGTTAGCGTGATTAGCTGCCACCCCCGGAGGCCCGGGTTCGATTCCCGGCTCTGCCACGAAATTTGAAAAGTGGTATGAGGGCTGGAACGGGGTCCACTCAGCCTCGGGAGGTCAACTGAGTAGAGGTGGGTTCGATTCCCACCTCAGCCATCCTGGAAGTGGTTTTCCGTGGTTTCCCACTTCTCCTCCAGGCGAATGCCGGGATGGTACCTACCATAAGGCCACGGCCGCTTCCTTCCCTCTTCCTTGCCTATCCCTTCCAGTCTTCCCATCCCTCCACAAGGCCCCTGTTCAGTATAGCAGGTGAGGCCGCCTGGGCGAGGTACTGGTCATTCTCCCCAGTTGTATCCCCGACCAAGAGTCTGAAGCTCCAGGACACTGCCCTTGAGGCGGTAGAGGTGGGATCCCTCGCTGTGTCCGAGGGAAAAGCCGACCATGGAGGGTAAACAGATGATGATGATGATACACGCTCAAAGCAGGGCGGCCGCGCGAGACATAAGTTCGGCTGAGGCAGCTGCCATAGCGCAGAGTACAAACACCCTGCGTTCCGGCCTTAATTTATATGAGAGATCCTGTACCGTAATGTTCCATTTTCCATATGAAGAACGTAAACGAACGTAAATCGATTTAGTTATGAAATAATTGAAATATTTGCGTACGTCGTACAAGTCATACTTTTTAGTACAATTACTCAAAATTATATGAGGAACATATGAAAAGCCTCGGATAATCCTTCAACTTGTCTAAGTGACATCGCCTTAAACATTATTTAGGACCCACTTAAAATTCCCCATCGTACTTCACGTGATAAGGAGTCAATCCTATTACTGAATAATACACACCGATACTCAACAGTTCAAGAAATTATGTTACTGTTTCAGGACCCCCGTGGTCACTTACTATTTTTAAGCTGATATCTCTCATGGAGAATAAACAAAACAAAAATAAAATGTCATACTGAGTCACCTTTTATTCGTATTTGTTACGCATCTACAAAGGGCACATTTCTGTGCAACAGTACGCTCATATTTATTGTTATAATGGTAATGTATTTTTTTACAACTTGTTTTTACATCGCACCAACACAGATAGGTCCTATGGCGACAATGGGACAGGAAAGGGGTAGGAGTGGGAAGAAAGCGGCCGTGGACTTAATTAAGGTACAGCCCCAGTATTTGCCTGGTGTGAAAATGGGAACCCACAGAAATCCATCTTCAGGGCTGCCGACAGTAGGTTCGAACCCACTATCTCCCGACCACTGGATACTGTCCGCACTTAAGCGACTGCAGCTATCGAGCTCGGTTGTATTTTGTTTAAGAGTCCGCTAAAGTGTTACGATAACAACTTTAGTGGCCTACTGAAGTAAAATGTTATGCTGGCTTATAGTCTAAAATGCAACTATTTTATAGAGCAAGCACTAAAATATAATATATTTAATAAGTTTAATACACGTCCGACTCTGTGGTGTAGTGGTTAGTGTGATTATCTGCCACCCCCGGACGCCCGGGTTCGATTCCCGGCTCTGCCACGAAATTTGAAAAGTGGTACGAGGGCTGGAACGGGGTCCACTCAGCCTCGGAAGGTCAACTGAGTAGAGGTGGGTTCTATTCTCACCTCAGCCATCCTGGAAGTGGTTTTCGGTGTTTCCCAATTCTCCTCCAGGCGAATGCCGGGATGGTACCTAACTTAAGGCCACGGCCGTTTCCTTCCCACTTCCTTGTCTATCCCTTCCAATCTTCCCATCCCCCCACAAGGCCCCTGTTCAGCATAGCAGGTGAGGCCGCCTGGGCGAGGTACTGGTAATCCTCCCCAGTTGTATTCCCCGACCCAGAGTCTGAAGCTCCAGGACATTGCCCTTGAGGCGGTAGAGGTTGGATCCCTCGCTGAGTCCGAGGGATAAACCGACCCTGGAGGGTAAACAGATTACGATACGATACGAAGTTTAATACATGCAATAGTCATTGTCAAAGAAACTAAAACCATAAATGTACGTCCAAGTACAGTACTTGCAATTTCAATACACAACAAACTCGTTAGCTGGCCTGAGTATCTCAGACGGTAGAAGCGCTGGCCTTTTGAGCACAAGATGGCGAGTTTTATATCGTTTCGTCGGATGGCAAATGAAGGTGGTCAAATACGCCATCACCGTGCCGGTAGATTTACCGGCACGTAGAAGAACTCCAATGGGACAAAATTAACCATAATAGGGTCTCCGACAAACGTAAATGTCGTTAGAAGGGTGTAACACCAATAACATAACTTTCATTACAAACTCGTTATTTCAAAGTATTCCTAAACTATGATGATGATAATGCTTGTTGTTTAAAGGGGCCTAACATCGAAGGTCATCGGCCCCCTAAACTATAAAACGATTGCATAATTACTCACTTTTTATGTCCGCCTCCATAGCGTAACGGTCAGCGGAATTAGTGTCTCCTTGGAGGCCCGGGTTCGATTTTCTCTACTGTCAGAGTTTTTAAAAAATGGCAGAAGGACGGATGTAATTAAAATGGTACAAGCAGTGCACCACCATCTGGAGGGTGGCTGAAAAGAGATGCATCACCTCGGGACGAGGACTCGAAATAAGTTCTATACCTTTTTTCAGCTTACATCTGAATACATTGAATGGTAGTTACTTTAGTCTAACGTCAGTTTATTAAAACTTTTAACGGAACAAATGCAAGACTTGAACATGTCTTTTGTACTCTCTACTCATCGACTTCGTGTCCGGATCCATGGCTAAATGGTTAGCGTGCTGGCATTTGGTCACAGGGTTCCCGGGTTCGATTCCCGGCAGGGTCGGCAATTTTAACCATAAGTGGTCAATTTTGCTGGCACGGGGGCTGGGTGTATGTGTCGTCTTTATCATCATTTCCATCCTCATCACGACGTGCAGGTCGCCTACGGGTGTCAATTCAAAGGACCTGCACCTGGCGAGCCGAACTTGTCCTCGGACACCCCCGGCACTAAAAGTCATACGGCATTTTTTATCGACTTTGTCAACTGGCCTAGTGTTATACCGAGTGATTCAGCTGACCCTTCCAATGTAGTTTGATAAAACCCAACTAACGTGTGACATGGTTATAAGATGGCTATTTGCTTGCAGGCGTGCTGTATGGTAATAATGCCCAGTGAGCACAGTTTGTGTCCGCCTCTGTGGTGTAGTGGTTAGCGTAATTAGCTGCCACCCCCGGAGGTCCGGGTTCGATTCTCGGTTCTGCCACGAAATTTGAAAAGTGGTACGAGGGCTGGAACGGGGTCCACTCAGCCTCGGGAGTCAACTGAGTAGAGGTGGATTCGATTCCCACCTCAGCCATCCTGGAAGTGGTTTTCCGTGATTTCCCACTTCTCCTCCAGGCAAATGCCGGGATGGTACATAACTTACGACCACGGCCGCTTCCTTCCCTCTTCCTTACCCGTCCCATCCAATCTTCTCATCCCTCCACAAGGCCCCTGTTCAGCATAGCAGGTGAGGCCGCCTGGGCGAGGTACTGGTCATTCTCCCCAGTTGTATCCCCGACCCAAAGTCTCAATCTCCAGGACACTGCCCTTGAGGCGGTAGAGGTGGGATCCCTCGCTGAATCCGAGGGATAAACCGACCCTGGAGCGTAAACAGATTACGAACGAACGAGCACATATTGTACACGATTCTGAACCCTACCGACAGGTTATATCGTCTGCTCGCAAAGCAGACTCCGCTGGTTAGGGCCTGAATGTAATCTCTGCTGTCATTTGGCATGTTTTCCACAGAGAAATACGTTGACATGCTCCCCGTTTATGGGGAAGCAGGACAAAACGCGTGCGCGACACTACGTCTGCATCAGGAACGATATCCCGATAGGTGACACCTGGCTGCTACGACATTCCGCGGTGTTTAAGGACGCCTAAGGACAACAGGTGTGATTTCCAAGCAGCAGCCATTCCCCGATAGGCCCGTTACATCGAGTGAAACAGAAGAGGCCGTTGTCGTAATAACCCACACATCAGTACAAGGGCGATTGCACAACAGGTGAAACCAGCCAGCCGTCCATCTGGCGAATAATGCATGAACGTAAATTTCACCCATACCATCTTGAGCTACACCAAGAGCTCCATGGACGAGATTTAGAAGCACGAATGGAGTTCTGTCGGTGGCCATTAGGCAGGCTGGACAATGATGCAGCATTCGTATCGCACATCTTGCTCTAGGACGAATCGCACTTCCACAAAAATGAGAACGTCAATCGCCGCAGGATGCACTAGTGGAGTCCGAACAATCCTCACTGGGGGCGACAGGCAGCCCATCAAGTACGATGGGTCCTGAATATGTGGTGTGCAATCTTGAGGGATCGCCTGATTGGACCTTATTTCTTTGAGGGCCATTGGACGGGCCCACGCTACCTGAACTTTCTGCGTCAGGAACTTCCACTGATGCTGGAGGATGTGCCTTTGAACGATCGTTTGACGATGTGGATGAAACAGGACGGAGCTCGGCCACATTCGACTTTACCCGCTCGTAACCATCTGAACGAGGAACTGCCAGGGAAATTGATAGGACGACGTGGCCCTGTTCCTTGGCCCGCCAGATCACCGGATTTAACGCCGTTAGAATTCTTCTTGTGGGGGCATTTGAAGAACGTCGTTTGCACTCAAGCGCCAGAAAACCTGTCAAGCTCCGGCAACTCATCACGGACGCCTGCCGAGTAATTACACCTGGAATGCTTCAGCACGCAAGACGATCTATTGGACATATTTCCCGAATGTGCATTAACCAAAACGGTGATCACATCGAGCATTTGCTGTGATAAAACATTGTCAGGGTAGTTTTGTTCCTATCATTTCCGGCAGTATGTGTCCGGCCTGCTAACTAATCGACCTTTCTTAGGACCACAAACACATTAACTCATGCGCAATTTGCATGAAAGCGGGTACTGAACTTACATTAGGTGCGGTACGTATTAAACAAATATTTCAGAAATATTGAATCTTCACCCCAGACTCGAACGTCCCACCTCATACATATAAGTCCTCTCCGCCGCGCCTTTACCAACTACGCTATGTTTCCGTACTGCACACTGTGCAGCTTGTAGCATACCCATATATTAGGTTTCCTGCTGTCACAATATCAATTTAGTGTTTCGCTGACGTGTCAGGTTCATATGATCTAGAAAGCACACGCATGTCTTCCAGTGTTTACGGAGGGTTGCCCGAGGTAAGTTTGGACGATTTTCACGTACCTACCTTTTGTTCTAGGCGATTCTTTTTCTCCAGACCCGGTTGTGCTTGATGTGATAGCCGGGGGCACGGACGATTGCCCTACATTTCAATTTCCACTATAGAAGACTTCGACGGAGTACAAGAAGAGGAATATTGTCCCATACCTCCTTGCACACTTTCCAAAGACACTCAATAGCAGTCGGATGTCTAGAAAACATCCCCCTTTTCAGGATATCATCAATCGGCGAAGAATCCGAAGATTTGGCAGGGATGTCACTAAATGGTATGACACTGACACCCGCCTGTGCTTCTTTTATCTCGTAATAGATGACATGATCTGACAGTATATGACTGAATGCTTTATCCATGAGGATCCCGACATCTGAAGCATCCTTACCGTATAGATGTGGGGTTATCTTCGTCGAAATAGCGGTCTATGATATTCTTCTGGAAGTAAGTAGCATTGATCTTCACATTTTTCGGAACTCTTGAGGATTCTGGGTCTACGTAGCCTACCACTACCATGAACCCCTTGGCAAAATTTTCTTTGTTTTCCTTGACGAAGTTTGATTGGCCTTTTGGGCGATAGTAAATTTTCCGGGGCTTGTTGGTGTCATCCAATTAAACCAAAGCTTCATCTAGGGTAAAACCCGACTACCATGTATCACCTGCTAGGTAGTTTTCATATAATTATCTGGCGTTAGTGAATCGTTCTTTAACGTGCCTTGCTTTCAAAACATGTCCTCGTGCCTTATGTCGCTTTATCAAGATCAGATCTTCTTTAATTATATGTGCTTGTGTGGCTGGTAAGGTGTCTTTGAGTTGGTGTATTATCCTTCAGGAAAGCAGCCTTTACCTTCTTAATGATGTCCGGGGTCCTGGTCGGTCAAACTCTCTTCCGCGGCAGTTTTTTCGAAGTTGTTGTTTCTGGCTGGAAATCATTCTGATGTAATTTTATTGCATTGCCTACAGATGACTTACTAGTGTTGAGACCTTTCATTTAATACTCTTGGACAACCATCGATAATGAGAAATTAGCATCGGAAAGGCCAGCAACGTAGCCTTGCTATTTATTTGATATTCGGCAGGCCATGAGGCAAAAATGGTATGATATGACTGTTCACGTCACTTCTCTAAATCACACTGAACAGACAGAACAAAATAAACTACATACAACAACTGCTTCCAGGCGTGGCACGTGCGCTCAAGATCGCGTCCTGTTTTAACTGGGTCAACCCTCCGTAATATAAGTCTATCACGGTAAGGCGGTAAACCCCAAGATATCTGGTTGTGTTGTCTGAGCATACCGGCAGGGTAGATGTTTATATAGCCCGATAATATTGTGGGTGGCATAAATATACAATGGAAGGGGCAGCGATTGAATCACATGGTATATGCTAACATCAGTTCTAAAATATTAATATTTACTTATGATAGTAACATTTACAATACAATACAAATGTTGAACATTACCAAAGCAACTGGAATTGATAAGATTTCTGCGGATATACTGAAGTCAATGGGTTGGGATATAGTACAATATTTGAAGTATGGTGTCTTAGAAAAGTATAAGAACACCATACAAAAAGTTCCTTTTTTCACTTTACACAGAAAATGCTACTAGGAAAAAAGACAAAATGTCTCGGAAAATGTACACAGAATTCCCTATGTCCGCCTCTATGGTGTAGTGGTTAACATGATTAGCTGCCATCCCCGGAGGCCCGGGTTCGATTCCCGGCTCTGCCACGAAATTTG
Organism: Anabrus simplex; assembly: GCF_040414725.1. Taxonomy (NCBI): domain Eukaryota; kingdom Metazoa; phylum Arthropoda; class Insecta; order Orthoptera; family Tettigoniidae; genus Anabrus; species Anabrus simplex. The sequence goes on from NC_090267.1 coordinate 184,501,427, forward strand.
AAATGTGGTACGAAGCTGGAAGGGGATCCACTCAGCCTCGGGAGGTCAACTGAGTAGAGGGGGGTTCAATTCCCTCCTCAGCCATCCTCGAGGTGGTTTTCCATGGTTTCCTATTTCTCCTCCAGGCAAATGCCGAGATGGTACCTAACTTAAAGCCATGGCCGCTTCTTTCTCTCTTCCTTATCTATCCTTTCCAGTCTGCCCATCCCCAGACCAGGACCCTGTTCAGCATAGCAGAGGAGGCCGCCTGGGCGAGGTACTGGTCCTCCTGCCCAGTTTTATCTCCCAACCTAAAGTCTGACGATCCAGAACACTGCTCTTGAGGTGGTAGAGGTGGGATCCTTCGCCGAGTCCTAGGAAAAACTAACCCTGGAGGGTGAACGGATTAAGAAAGAAAGAAAGAAAGAAAGAAATCCCTATACATTTAGTTGTCTGTGTGGCCACCACGATCCTTCCTGCAAGCGACAATACGTTGTGGCATACTGTCAATCAGGGCTTAGCACTGATCCCTGCTAATTGTACACCAGAGCTCGACAAGTTGATGCTTCCTATCCTCCTTGTTTTTAGGGTTTCCTTTCTTGAAGTCTGTCTGCCATGGAGTTCCACAAGTTCTCAGTACTTATTTGATTACTGTTTACAAGAAGAATCTATACCAAATGAATGGAGAGTTGCTATAATAACCCCTGTATGTAAAGGAAAGGGGGATAAATATAAAGCCGATAATTAGAGCCCAGTCAGCTTGACATGTGCTGCATGTAAGCTTTGGCAAAGCATTCTTTCTGATTATGTTGGACATGTTTGCGAATTTAATAATTCAGTTCGAGTTTAGGAAAGGTTACTCCACTGAAGCTCAACTTGTAGCATTCCAGCAACATATAGCAGCTATCTTGGATTCAGGAGGTCAAATGGTCTGTATCGCGATTGACCCATCTAAGGGATTTGATAGAATAGATCATGAGCGAATTGTAAGCGGCTCTTCCACCTCGACGTTTAATTTCCATGACACAGCTCTGATTCATATTTTACAGCGTTCCTGTAGGTTCTCTCACATCACTTTGCACAAGCTACTAACTTGGCGGTATTAGAGGTAATCGTATTATGACAATACATAATAAACAATATGTTTATAAGATAGTCCTTTTATCCTTGCGTGAAGAATGCATATAGTCGTATGAAATGTAGGCAGCAGACAGAGCAATATCGGCCTTAAGGACTAGCAGTGTAAGAAGGATTGCACGCCTTCAAGTATTTTAAGGCACTGGTGGACCACTCTGTACTCATCTCGATTTTTTCTTGAAGACCAATATCAGACAAATCAAATCAAGGTTACACCCCCATCAGTAATGAACTACGAATCTCATGGTTGAGACCGTGTGATAACATTCTATGCAGTCATAAAACCTTGGCACACAAAACATTATTTGTCATAGTATCAGATTTAAGGTCATGGAAGTGACGAAAAATGTGGTAGTATAAAAGGTTGAGGTATGATTTGTATCGTGGAACAATTTTCCGCTAGAGATCGCTTGGACCATGGTTAATGGAGTAAGCAGTGTCTCCAAGCGGAGCTGCTACTGAAGGGGATAAAAACTTAGGAGAAGTAGAAGGACGTAATGTATTCTCCTGCGCCTCTGTGTTGTAGTGGTTAGTGTGATTGGCTGCCACCACCCCCCCCCCGGAGGCCAGGGTTCGATTCCCGGCTCTGGCACGAAATTTGAAAAGTGGTACGAGGGCTGGAACGGGGTCCACTCAGCCTTGGGAGGTCAACTGAGTAGAGGTGGGTTAGATTCCCACCTCAGCCATCCTGGAAGTGGTTTCCGTGGTTTCCCACTTCTCCTCCAGGCAAATACCGGGATGGTAACTAACTGAAGGCCACGGCCGATTCCTTTCGTCTTCCTTGTCTATCACTTCCAAACTTCCCATCCTCCCGAAAGGCCCCTGTTCAGCATAGCAGGTGAGGCCGCCTGGACGAGGTACTGGTCCTCCTCCCCAGTTATATTCCCCGACCCAGAGTCTGAAGCTCCAAAACACTGCCCTTGAAGCGGTGGAGGCGGGATCCCTCGTTGAGTCCGAGGGAAAAAACCGACCCTGGAGGGTAAACAGATCAAGAAGAAGAAGAATAAAACATACGGAGCTCCATTCATAACAATATAAATACAACACGCCACATCACACTTCCAACCGCAAAAGAAACACACAATGGTGAATACGCCAGGAAGGGCATCCGACTGTAAACCAGAGCTAAATCCTCATGAGTCATATCGGAGTGTATATGACGGTCGGTAAAAAAGGGTCTGGTGCCGTCTTTTTTTTTTTTTTTTTTTTTTTTTTTGCTAGTTGCTTTACGTCGCACCGACACAGATAGGTCTTATGGCGACGATGGGACAGGAGAGGGCTAGGAGTGGAAAGGAAGCGGCCGTGGCCTTAATTAAGGTACAGCCCTAGCATTTGTCTGGTGTGAAAATGGGAAACCGAGGAAAACCATTTTCAGAGCTGCCGACAGTGGGGTTCGAACCTACTATCTCCCGAATACTGGATACTGGCCGCACTTGAGGGACTGCAGCTATCGAGATCGGTTGTTTTGTTTTCAAGCAGACAGGCTAACAAATGTTAATCGCATTATGGTGTATACAACTACAGTTTGTGAATAACTGACTGAAAACACTGTAACAATAAGCGCCCGATTCAGATTTCAATACCGAAGGAGATCACTGGCTTTTGATTTAAGTGTGATAATGCCGTATCATTCGCTTGTGATATATTAAAGAACTCCTGTTCATTTCAACAGACTCGTAAAACTACAAGCTTGATTGCTTGCTCCTAAATAGGGGCTGATATGCTTGGTTGTAACAATCCATTTAGTGCATTGTCTTTATTCTCTTGCGAAGTCCAAACTGAACTATTAAATAATACAAGAGATCAGCACAGCGACATGACATAAAGTGTCTTTCCCTGTTTCTCAACCGCACTGGAATAATTCAAGAGAACGTCGGCAGTTTCTCTCTCCATCACTCTGTAGCTGACGCTCATCGATCTTCACAGCTCCTCTGATATGAAAACATTTCTGCATTCTACTGTATTTACAATTTGTTTTGCGTCGCACCGATACAGATAGGTCTTATTGCGACGATGGGACAGGAAAGAGTTAGGAGTGGGAAGGAAGCGGCCGTGGCCTTAATTAAGGTTCAGCACCAGCATTTGCCTGGTATGAAAATGGGAAACCACGGAAAACCATCTGCAGGCTGCCGACAGTGGGGTTCGAACCCACTATCTCCTGAATACTGGATACTCGCCGCACTTAAGCAACTGCAGCTATTGAGCTCGGTAATTTATTGTATCCTGGACACTTGATTTCACTTGTAATAATAATAATAATAATAATAATAATAATTTGTACTATACATCCCACTAAATACTTTTACGGTTCTCAGAGAAGACTGGTGCAGGAATTTAGTCCCGCAGGAGTTCTTTTACAAGCCAGTAAATCTACCGACACGAGGCTGGAGTATTTGAGCACCTTCACATACCACAGGACTGAGCCAGGATCGAACCTGCTAAGTTGGGGTCAAAAGGCCAGCGCCTCAACCGTCTGAGCCACTCAGCCAGGCACTTGTAATTTTCGGTAGATTAGTATATATACAGAAATAAGCAAGACCAAGGAACTACCTCAAAGACCGCAACGCATTGACATTGCATGATTCAAATATATCTACAATCCTCGGCTCTTACAGTACGATATATTGTCGCTGGTCGGGCAAAAGGTCATATCTCACAATGCTCTTCCTATCCATTATTTTCCTTATTTTCCTAGCCACGTACGGATATTTAGTCCAACAGAACAATATTCGTTGTGTTAATGCTCGTATGCTTACGTGTAAAGAAAATTGAACCTTACCGTACCGCACACTTATTTACGCACTCCTACAGTATAATGTACTTAAGGTTCGTTTTTCTTTACACGTTAGCATACGAAAATGAACACAAAGAAAATTGTTCTGATGAACTGGATATCCATATGTGGCTGGGAGGCATGATCAGTCTTAAGTAAAATGGTGGATAGGAAGAGTTTTGTGAGATATGGCCTTTTGCCCGAACAGCGACGATATATCCTCTCTTTCTCTACATTATCGTACTTTTGTTCAGAGTAGTGGCGTAGTTATCAATCTGCCTACTTTGTATATCCTCAATCTGTTGGTGCAATAAATTATCGAGCAATATCACAGGAACTGAAAGAGCCTCTGTGGCTCAGGCGGCAACGCACTGGCCCCTCACCGCTGGCTACGGTGGTTCAAATCTCGGTCACTCCATGTGAGACTTGTGCTCGACAAAGTGGAGGCGGGACAGGTTTTTCTCTGGGTACGCCGGTTTTCCCTATTATATTTCATTCCAGCAACACTCTCCAATAATCATTTCATCTGCCATTCATTAATCATTGCTCCAGAGGAGTGCGGCAGGCTTCGGCAGCCGACACAATTCCTTTCCTCGCCGCTAGATGTAGGCTTCATTCATTCCATTCCCGACCCGGTCGAATGACTGGAAACAGGCTGTGAATATTCATTTGCATCACAGGAACTGAGCTGAGTAGCTACGAGAGTGAAGCGCTGGCCTTCTGAGCTAAAGTTGTGGGTAGTGGGTTTGAACCCCACTGCCAGCAGGCCGGAAGATGGTTTTCCTTTTTTCCCATTACCACACGAGGCAAATGCTAGGGCTGTTCCTTAAGTAAGGCCACAGCCACTTCCTTCACACACCTAAGCCTTTCCTATCCCATCGTCTCCATAGGACCTATCTGTGTCGGTGCGATGTAAGGCCAATTGTGAGTTTCAGTCCCGGTCCAGTTCGGTTGTATTTGAATGTGCTCAAATATTTCTTTATTTCCATGAGTCTATACAGAGTTTTCCTCGATTGTTAGACCCTGTGAAATAACCAGACCTAAACAAGCTCTTCAACTCCACTTACTGGAAAAATATACAAACAAACAAATAAACAAAACAAAATAATAACAATAATAAAAATAATAATAATCAAATGGCCCACGACCAACCACCTTCCGGAGATCCGATAGCCATGGTAATGCGGCAAAAATAAACTGTCATAATATAAGGAGAAATAAAATAAAACTGCAATTGTCGGCCAAATGGCATATGAAGGTTAAAAACCTTCCTATCTTTCCTGACTGGACACGCAAACCTTTGCATATTCCACTCCTCATACAATCCTCCTTCTTAACGTACTAAGGCTTGGTGATCCAGATTTAACATTACATCACCTGCCGTTTGTGTGCCCCATTCTGCTCACGTTGCAACTTTATCCTTGTACTACTTCTCTGTTAATACTCATCATTATCTAACTTCACCTCCAAATCAATCTCTTAACTTTCAAATATATACTAAGCAAACTTAATCTCAATTTAAATTGCAAGCCAGTCTACACATTAAAAAATGCCATCACGTCTTACCATAGCAAAATTTACCAGCCATCCTTCACTACCTCCCTTTCCATCACACTTTCAGTCACTCCTTTCATTATAAACATGATCACTCTTAGCAACCTTAACTCAAAATTACCATCATACTTTCCCTTCATATACAATTAACAAACACAATCACTCATAGCCACCTCCACTCCGTCCATCAATCTCGTACCACCAACTCATCATTCAAATGAACTTATCTATCCAAATGAATCTCTTATCCTTCAAATAATCACTCTTCCAAATTAACTTAATTATACTCCACCTATAGCTTCATCACTCTTCACCTTAACTTTGATTATCATCATTCTTTACATACCTCAAAACCAATCTCTTAGCATTACAATACTCAATCTCATTTAAACTGAAAACCAAACTCCACTACCGACCATACTCCACTCACCTTCCTACTTAATCTTTTTCGCCTTTCATTAATTACCCTCATTCTTTACATCCCAGCACATCAACCTCTTAATCATAATCACTCTCACCTTCACTTCTACTGTAATTCAAATATACTCAACTATCAAACTGCACATTAAATTCACTATTCATTTCAAATAAAATTAACATACGCACTCTCCCATCTACCAAATTTAACTTCTTAACATCTTCCACTCTGAATATTTGCAAACCGGCACACGTTTCATTATGACCACTCTCTTATTAACTTAATCACACTCCACATATAACTTCATCCCTCTTCACATTAACTTACCATTCAAATACACTTAAATCACACTACACCTTCCAACCTAATTATACATTAACACCATTACCTAGCTTATTTACGAATACTACTTGACTTTTTACTTCTCGTTACTATGCCTTCATCACTTTTACCTTTCTTACCCCATAGTTCCCTTAAACTCAAGCTTCTCCCTTTAATCATAGTTCCCCTGACTTCTGCTTCCTCCATCAAACCATTATTTTCACTATGCGTATATAGACTTGCCATTTCTTGTGTTTTTCCCTCCACCGGCACTTCCTGTATCCTCGTTTCTTTTCCCGCACTGGCCTCCAGCCACAGTTCTTTTTCACTACGTGTGTGTCCACTTGCCTTTTCTTGTGTTTCCCCCCTCCACCACTTTCCTGATTCCTTCTACCACCACATGTATATACACGTCCTCTTCAGCCATATTACTCAGTGCTCCACCATTTCTATAATGCACGACTTCTTCAGCCCTGTTCATTTCTTCCTGCTTAAGACACTCTTTCAATGCCTGAAGTTTTGACACTGTCCAACCTCGGATCCATTTTCCATTGGTCACCATCAGTTCCTCGCCCCTAATATGTACCCTCAACACTTGCAGCCTTACCCTCACTAGACGTTTCTTTAAAATTTTGAAATTCTTAATCCCATCTGTTCCCATATCCCTATTAATCCAAATGTTTTCGCTCTGCAGTTTGCCAGCGTTTTTTTGTCACTATGGCTACCTTCAATGTGGAGAGCAGCGCCACTTTTATAGGTATGCGCCCTCTCACCTACCTACTCTCCCAGCATCATCTATATCGAACTCACTGAAATTGATTTTCATTTTGATTTGAATGGCATCTACCACTTTATAAATAATGTGCACTTTAGCTTCTGCCTTTTCTTCCTGCACACCGTAAATAAATATGGATTTCTTCCTACGTTCTTGAATGTTGGCTGCTGTTTCTCTCTTCAGTTTCCGCACCTCCTCTTTCATATTTTTTTATTTTCTCCCTTAGTGACACAATTTCTATCTCACTGCTTTCAATTTTAGCCTTTGTTTCTTTTGAGTTTTCCTGAATCCACAGCCTCGTATTTTCGTGCTCCTTAACTTGCTCCTGTATCATCCTTTTTAATTGATCAAACGCGTAGAGCTCCTCAACAACCTCCTTTACCACCTTCCTAATGACTTCTATGTCCTCCCAGCTCATGTTGCTACTGCTCTGCGGGCCTGGATTTACTTCCACGCCCCCAATAACCAGCAGCACCGTGACCACCACTGCCACCAACAGCATCTCACCCTTCAATCCCATCACCACTTTACATTCCTTTCTTTTGGTTGTTGTCTCCTCATTCTTCCCTGCCATCTTCAGATAACTACCCGATATTGCTCTATACCGATCATATTCCTGGTCACACTCCACTTGAACCGTCCACCCCCCCCCCTCTTACTCCACCCCACTCAACCGGCACACTCAACACGGCATGTTCGTTCCCGTTGCTTGCTTAGGCTAGACTGAACTGCTCAAATACGTCACTCTCGTGCTGGTAGATTTACCGGCACTTAAAAAGAAACTCGTGCGGGACAAAATTCTGGCACCTCGGATTCTCCGAAAACCACAAAAGTACGGTAGTTAGTGGGACATTTATTTATTGTCCGTTTCCTTAACTGAGTGATCAGCGTAGTGACCTTCTGTGCAGAGCACCCCGGCTTCTACTTAAAGCTGGGTTGTATCGTTAATTCCTGTGGTTCGGTGACTGGGTGTTTGTGTTAGTGTCAGTACAAATCTTCATCTACACATAACACATCACACTACTAACCACCAGAGAAATATGCAATAGTGATAATAATAATAATAATAATAATAATAATAATGGTAATAACAATAATAATAATATTTGCTTTACGGCTCACTAAATAATTTTACGATTTTCGAAGACGCCGAGATGCCGGAATTTAGACCCGCAGGCTTTTTCTACGTGCCAGTAAATCTACCGACACGAGGCTGACGTATTTGAGCACCTTCAAATACCACCGGACTGAGCCAGGATCGAACCTGCCAAGTTGGAGCCAGAAAGCCAGCGCCTCAACTGTCTGAGCCACTTAGCCAGGCAATAGCGATTACATCTCTTCACAGAGGGTTGGCGTCAGGAAGGGCATCCCACCACAAAACTGGCCCAAATCCACTCCCGTTCAGACCCCAAGAAATTGGAGAAAAGAACAGGAAGACATTTATTTATTTATTTATTTATTTATTTATTTATTTATTTATTTATTTATTTATTTATTTATTTATTTATTTATTTATTTATTTATTTATTTATTTATTTATTTATTTATTCAGTGTCATGCTTCATTAATAATACCGTAACTAAATAAATACAAAGTGTGCATTAGCTACTTAACTAACTTCTACGGTTATATAAAAAGCGTGAGTTTCAATATCACTTCAAAATTATTATGTTTTAAAGACTCCAAGTACCGTACTGGGATGTAGTATAATTATACTAAGTGAAAGCTACTTCTGATTATACAGATATGGACAAAAGTATTCATACCTCAACCCATCCAAAACAAAATGCTTTATTGCTGGACCAATACGGAGTAAAGGTCAAAATTACAAACCCAAACGTATACCTTGTACAGCAGTGTACATTAAAAAGCACAAAATAAACTGGAAGTAAATAACAGTACATAACAAAGTAATAAATTCGTACTCCATGACACTACTTATCTGGACATAAGTATTCATACCGTATTCCAGAAAAAATCACAACTGTTTCAAGTGCGGTTTACCTGTTATGTGGTATTTTCTTAGTCTTGACTCCAATTCACTCCACAGATGTTCGATGGGGTTGGTATCCGGCGATTGGGGAGGTGTTTATATTGTGTGCAGCCTGTTGTAGAGTACCCACAAACGAACAATTTCCGCCGTATGTTAGGGTCATTGTCGTGTTGGAAGTAAAAGTCATTAGCAATCCCGAGCTCTTCGGATCTTTTGCGAACGTTTTCTTTCAGGATGTTCAAATATTGAAATCTGCCCATAAATACCAACTCCCCGACACCTGAAGCGGCCATTGAGCCCCACACCATAACCCCACCCCCGCCGTGCTTCACAGTGGTAACGAGGTTCTGCTCATCGAGCCCTGTGTTAGGGCGTCTCCACACTAAAATGCGTCCATCACTTCGGAAAATATTAAATTACTCTCATCTGTAAACATCACTGTCGACCAAAACGGATAATCTTTCGTCACATATTCTTCTGCAAATTGTAGTCTCTTCCGTCGATTCACTTTCGTTATATGAGGTTTCTTTCTTGGGACCCTAGATCGATACCCAGCACGATGAAGGACCCACCTTAGTGACACTGCATGATGGGAATATTTTTTCCAGCTGCGATGCTATTGCCGAAGATGTAGTGTGTGGTTGTTTTTTAATTGTGGTTACTATGAACCTTTCTTCTCTTGCGGTCAGTTTCTTCGGACGTCCACTTCTTTTTTTGTTTATAAGAACATCCTGTCCTTTTAACTTCTGTATAATGCTTAGCACAGTTGGTTTACTTCTTCCAATGATGTTTCCGATCTCGGAATACGATTTTCCTTGGTGGTGAAGGCATAGAATAAGTCGTCTCTCGTCAACAGACGTTTCCCTGGTTTTTCTCGTCATTGGACTAGTACCGTCTATGACCAGCTGATCCCTGCGTCTCTGTCTGCATCTACCATATAACTAATGCCACGGAACAACAAAGGTTTCTGTTTACTCGCTCAAACCCCATTTTTACACGTAAGGTATGTCCAGACAAGTAGTGTCATGGAGTACGCATTTGTTGCTTCGTTATGTACTGTTACTTTTTTCAGTTTATTTTGTGCTTTGTAATGACTACTGCTGTACAAGGTATACGTTTGAGTTTGTAATTTTGATCTGTACTCGGTATTGGTCCAGCAATAAAGCATTTTGTATTGGATGGGTAGGGATATGAATACTTTTGTCCATGTCTGTATATTCAACGTGTGAGCCAGGGCTTGAGACGATCGAGCCGCTCAGTTGTCTTGTAGGATTCAACGAACATAAACGGAGTTGTCTTTCTACATAACCAGCATACTGCTACGCGAAGGACAGCAGCTCTTGGCCATATTTTTTTAATGAATTTGAACGTAGGAATTTCATGCTCACACGTCTTTTCTATCGCGTGACACGTACGTCGTTCACCGATATGTATTTCAGAGATCCTTTATTGGAAAAATCGACCATACCTGAGCACTGTTTGGGAGCTATAAATATTCAGTGTCCACTGCCATGACTTGCATTTCACTAACGAGGAAGTAAATGATCATTTCAATTCCTCTTCTCATAACGGTCAATTTCCCTTCCAGAACTTCAGGTAAATACGGAGCTGAAATAATTTTGTCCCAAACATCCGGCAATACAGTAGTGTGATATCATTCGCTTCCTTCTCGTTCATGATAAAGGGATATGTTTGGTATACGTACTGATTTAAAATTCAGGGACAGACTCATATGTATTTTTCCAAGAACACAGAAATGCTGTTACAGAACGACGCAACCACCTCGGATGGTTTGCTGACTTTATTTTAGAAAAAATCGTTTCTCACTTTAGTGGAATATATTTAAACATTCTCATTACCCCAAGAGGCTACTAGTATCTACCAAATAGACACTCCTCAGCTTTTAACTGGTGCTACGTTCTGCGGTTTGCCTCTCGACTGTTATACCAACCTCAGGGAAGTTTATAAACAAGTTTCTCCTTTCTCACACAAATATGAGCTTGGCTGGTGCCGCTTGGAAACTTTCGCGGTTACCTCTAAAAATAAACACCAGCTAGTCAATACAGCCTGACTATATAACTATATTCAATTACATTATAAGGTAATCAAGTAACGGCACCAGATGAAAAAAACCGCTCTTTGTATATTATTGAGAACTTTGTTTTATACACTGCCTGAAAAGAAAAAATTGAAGCACCCAGAAGAAATGGTCGGGTGTCAATGTAACTTAGTACACGTACACATCATCGGCGAATATATACATGATTAGAGTTGCAATTCTCTGTGACAGGTAGAATGCCTGCATTAGTATTGTTACCAGGCCTGGTATGGTATGTAAGGGGCGTGACCAGCGTCAGATGTTGAGTGATCACTGTGAAGGACACGGAGATGCCGCGTTCTGGTGTTAGACAGCGTTATCAGCACCTGATGTTGTTGTTGTTTGAGTCATCAGTCCATAAACTGGTTTGATGCAGCTGTCCATGCCACCCTATCCTCTGCTAACCTTTTCATTTCTACGTAACTATTGCATCCTACATCTGCTCTAATCTGTTTGTCATATTCATACCTTGGCCTACCCCTACCGTTCTTACCACGTACACTTCCTTCAAAAACCAACTGAACAAGTCCTGGGTGTCTTAAAATGTGTCCTATCATTCTATCTGTTCTTCTCGTCAAATTTAGCCAAATCGATCTCCTCTCACCAATTCGATTCAGTATCTCTTCATTCGTGATTCGATCTATCCATCTCACCTTCAGCATTCTTCTGTAACACCACATTTCAAAAGCTTCTATTCTCTTTCTGAGCTAGTAATCGTCCATGTTTCACTTCCATACAATGCCACGCTCCATACGAAAGTCTTCAAAAACATCTTTCTAATTCCAATATCAATGTTTGAAGTGAGCAAATTTCTTTTCTTAAGAAAGCTCTTCCTTCCTTGTGCTGGTCTGCATTTTATGTCCTCCTTACTTCTGCCATCGTTTTAGTTATTTTACTACCCTAGTAACAATATCCATCTACTTCCTTTAAGACTTCATTTCCTAATCTAATATTTCCTGCATCACCTGCCTTCGTTCGACTGCACTCCATTACCTTTGTTTTGGACTTATTTATTTTCATCTTGTACTCCTTACCCAAGACTTCGTCCATACCATTCAGCAACTTCTCGAGATCTTCTGCAGTCTCAGATTAAATAACAATATCATCGGCAAATCTCAAGGTTTTGATTTCCTCTCCTTGGACTGTGATTCAGAGTTTCAAATGTGCCTCATTGTGGGCCCCCATTTGGCCGGCTGGTCGAATCGTACAATATACATATTTGTGCGGCATTAGGATGTGACAGAAGCGCGATTGGACTGCATAGGGACGTGAGGGCAGGCATACTCGTAGGCAAGGTTCTGGTCCACCGCGTATGACTACCCACTGTTATGTTCTGAACACTCTACTAAATATACTTAACTAGTACTTAACATTATTTTATTACGATATGCATTTGCTGCACAGCATGGCGTAACTATTTATTACAATGAAAGTTCCAATGAGAAGAACAGCTGTTCTCTCCAGAGAGTATACATCTCTGTGTCGTTACGCTGTTATTACTAGCGCACTCACTGTATTATTTTTTAAAATACACTACACCCACCAGAAGGGAAGATCGGCGTATTGTGCACCAAACACACCGTAACTCCTTTACATCTGCGTCTGCCTCAAGCCAAAGAAAATGGTAAACACTCTGTAGGTCACGTTGGGTAACAGCAGCGGTATGAGGTTGAGCGTTATTCTGTTGGAAAACACCTCTTGAATACTGCAAATGAATGACAGCACAATAGATTTTATCACCAGTCTGACGAACAAACTCCGTTGTAAAGGTTCTTGGGATAACGCTGATAGTGATCCTGTTGTCAAAGGAAATAGCTCCCTTGATCATAACTCCTGGTGTAGGTCCAGTGTGTCGACGCCGCAGACAGCTGGGTTCCAAGTGCTCACCTGACCTCCTTCTTACCAAACTACGGCCATCACTAACACCAAGACAGAAACGGCTCTCATATGAGAACACAACAGATTTCTACTGCGCCCTCCAATGAGCTCTAGCTTGATACCACCAAAGTCGCAGATGGCAGTGACTTGGAGTCACTAGCATGAGCGCTACAGGACGTCCGGCTCGGAGCTGTCCTTCAAGTAATCGATTGTCACAGTTTGCCGTGTCACTCTGGTGCCAGCTGGAGCTCTAATGGCAGCTGCAGATGCAAAACGATCCATCACAGCCATGCGACGAATACAGCGGTCTTCTCTCTCCCCAGATGCCCGTGGGTACCCGAACCACAGTCTTCTTCTGACAGTTCCTTCCGTGACCATTTTTTTCAACACTGATGCACTATCCTTACTTATTCAGTACTTAACATTATTTTATTAGGATATGTATTTGTTGCACAGCATGGCGTAACTATTCATTACAATGAAAGTTTCAATGAGAAGAACAGCTGTTCTCTCCAGAGAGTATATATCTTTGTGTCTTTACGCTGTTGGAAAGAGCATCCACTTTCTCATACCCCTGTTACACGACCTCGTTCAAAATCAGTAAGTTGTTGATACTGCCTTCTTCGCTTCCTTAAAGACATGTTTCACTCACACCTACCTCACAACGTCAAAGTGGGGCGATGAATAACGCTCACGAAGTGTTCAGTGGGTATTTAAAACAACTGGTTTCCGTCACAAGTGGCTTGACACGCAAGATAGGGAAGGAACACATTGTCAGCAAGTGCCGGTGAGATATGATATCCGTTCTCACGTTGCGAGGCTGGTGGTGCGTCATCGGGTTGATGGGCTTGTGTTCCACACCGGAGCTGACGCAGCGACCAGTCTACTCAATTGTTAGGTGGTGGATAGGAGTAGGTGATTAGGGTAGTTTGTAGTGCGGTGGCATCCTGCATGTGTGCTGGCTATCCGCGTACGTGTGGGATGATACTGAGTAGATGTAGAGGTAGTTAATTTAGTAAAGTAGTTTTAAGAGAGATGTAGTGGTTATTTTTTGTTTCGTTCTGTCATCATTACCTGTAAGCCGATGGTGTATACTAGGATGGGGAATAAAGATATGTATTTAAAACCAACTTGATTCGCAAGGCCATAGTGGCACTATTAGCACAACTCTTCGTTGACTATCGCACAAATTTGAATAGGCATCATAATTCAGATGTGCCAACACGCCTCCCAAATTTCGTTTATCTAGCAAGACGACTCCTCGGTGCTGGAATTTCATTTTCCGCCAGTGTATTTCACATTTTACTTACTCTACTACGATGACATGTTTGGTAGACCTTAAAAGGTCTCTTTATATGGGATGCAGCTCTTACAGCTTGAGACGCGATTGGATTCAAAATACGATTCCTTGACCGGCAGTGAGTTGATTAATGGAGCAAGTGCTCATGATGGATAGTAATACGGATGTGTCTCAGTTGTACTATGGACAGCTTGTTCGTTATCATAAGACGTCACTGGAGTATCCATAACAGATGGTTCCGTTCCAGCGAACATTGTTGTAGGCAGGTACCTTACAACTCTTGGAAACATCTACAGTCGACAATCTTCGTCCAGGAAATTGTTTTTTTTTTTTTTTTTTGTTGTTGTATAAGCGTCGTGCTTTGCACGCCTTTAACGTACGTCTTGCTTCTCTATAGAGTAATACAGTAGCATACCCATGAACTTATTACCTGAATACATAGTAGTTGCCTGAAAAATAACTGTCTCTCGAATGTCCAGACAGATTTTCCTTGCTGCAAACACCATAGAATGTTGAATAATCATATCTCTCCCAATCCCAGATATTTGTAACCATTCCTTACCGAGTAGAGTACGTACCATTTACTTGTTTGAATCGGTCCAGCATAATGCTGTCAATGGCATACAAAATGTATGTGTACTAAGTGAAAATAAAGGAAATATTATGAGTGAGGGAAAGCTTGAATCCTCACTGATCTGAGAAGTTAACTATCTGCCCCATATAAATCTTCGCAGCTACTTGAAGCGTGCAGTTTAGTGCATTATAACCCTACTTCGAAAATTTACTTGTGTGTTAAAGTTTTATGGCTCAGTTTTAAGCATTTATTTAACGCACTAACAGTAGTAATTATAAGGCATAAACTATTATGTCTGCTGTGCACCATTTACGTGCCGTAGT
Source organism: Anabrus simplex (assembly GCF_040414725.1). Classification (NCBI taxonomy): domain Eukaryota; kingdom Metazoa; phylum Arthropoda; class Insecta; order Orthoptera; family Tettigoniidae; genus Anabrus; species Anabrus simplex. The sequence continues at coordinate 184,516,550 of NC_090267.1, forward strand.
TTATAATTTGAAAAGAAAACCGTTTGTATCAGTTCTAATGTGACGACACTGTACTATTTGCTGCTGAAAAAGCTTGTCTGAAATAAAATGGTTTGTCGCACCAATCCGATACCGCAATTATTCTCCAAAGACATCTATGCAATGGATATACAGTAGTTTACACAGTAAAGTGGCATTTCTTAACAATAATTCAATCAGCAATCACCACTGTTCTGAATTTAGTGCTGTCGCCTCAGTTGTTTAGCTAATAATAATAATAATAATAATAATAATAATAATAATAATAATAATAATAATAATAATAATAATCGTATGGCCTCAGCTACCGTGTGCAGACATTTCGATTTGACGCCATCTGGCTGTCTGCTCGTCAATTTCGACGTTCCGTTTTACTCTAGGCCCACTAGATGGCAGACAGAGTAAACCGGATCTCTCTTGGGCGTCTATGGCTGAGATTTAATTAATTTTGTCGGGTAAATACCAAATGTGTCCGCCTCTGTGGTGTAATGGTTAGTGTGATTAGCTGCCACCCCCGGAGGCCCGGGTTCGATTCCCGGCTCTGCCACGAAATTTGAAAAGTGGTACGAGGGCTGGAACGGGGTCCACTCAGCCTCGGGAGGTCAACTGAGTAGAGGTGGGTTCGATTCCCACCTCAGCCATCCTGGAAGTGGTTTTCCGAGGTTTTCCACTTCTCCTCCAGGCGAATGCCGGGATGGTACCTAACTTAAGGCCACGGCCGCTTCCTTCCCTCTTCCTTGCCTATCCCTTCCAATCTTCCCATCCCTCCACAAGGCCCCTGTTCAGCATAGCAGGTGAGGCCGCCTGGGCGAGGTACTGGTCATACTCCCCAGTTGTATCCCCCGACCAAGAGTCTGAAGCTCCAGGACACTGCCCTTGAGGCGGTAGAGGTGGGATCCCTCGCTAAGTCCGAGGGAAAAACCGAACCTGGAGGGTAAACAGATGATGATGATGATGATGAAATACCAAATGTATCACCAGAGATCTTTTACATGCCGAAATCGTACGGCATGGAGTGTCGAGTGGACTTTTTTCCGCCCTTAAAAAAGCCGACTACCTCTGCCGGGTTTGAACCCGCTATATTGGGATCCGGAGGCCGACACTCTACCACGGATCCACAGAGGTATTAATCTGTTATTAAATGATTTCAAATAAAGTGGAAAATAATCGAACATCCCCTTTGATAAATTATTGCAATCCCCAATTCCTCTTCCTGTAAATGAATATTTGCCCCAATTTTTCCTCATTAATTCCAACTTTATCCTACTCTTCAAGCTCATTCGCCTACAAATTTAATACCACAGCAACTCTTCTCTAAGCGCTCGGATCGTACCACTTAGCCCAGCAGCTCGTCTCCTTACTCCCAAGTATTCCTAGCACTAAGTTTGAAAGAATTTCAGTTACACTATTCTTTCATTGGATATCACCCAGAAAAAAAGTCGCACTGCTTTCCTTTGGACCTTTTCCATTTCTCGAATCAAGTCATCTTTTTTGCTAGCGGTTTTACGTCGCACCGACACAGATAGGTCTTATGGCGACGATGGGATAGGAAAAGCCTAGGAATTGGAACGAAGCGACCGTGGCCTTAATTAAGGTACAGCCTCAGCATTTGTCTAGTGTTAAAATGGGAAACCGCGGAAAACCATCTTCAGGGCTGCCGAATCAGGGATTCGAACCCACTATCTCCCGTATGCAAAATCAAGTCATCCTGGTGAGGGGACCATACACTAGAATCATAATACAATTTCAGTCTTACCACCTAATTATAATAATTATATTATTATTTATATGTTTAAGGAAGTAAACTCCTCGCCACATAAAAAGATACAGTGCTCTTAAGGTACGCCTCACTTACTACCTCTTGAACGGTTTTCATATTGTTCGAGGGAGTCTATATCAGGCTATTTGTACACACAATATGTTATAATATTTTGCATATGATACTAGTAAGGAACATTTTATTTCTAGCAGTGTGTATATGTGCGAGAAAATATAGGTTCAGCTCATTTACTAGCTGTAAAGTGCTCAGGCTGTAAACAAGTTTAATGCCCGCACGTTAATATCCATCACAATGTGGACTAGTTAAGTATATGAAACAGTCGCCCGTGGTTCGGTCAATAGGGCAATATTTAATTCCACCAATTAATTTTTTTTTTGCTAGGGGCTTTACGTCGCACCGACACAGATAGGTCTTATGGCGACGATGGGATAGGAAAGGCCTAGGAGTTGGAAGGAAGCGGCCGTGGCCTTAATTAAGGTACAGCCCCAGCATTTGCCTGGTGTGAAAATGGGAAACCACGGAAAACCATTTTCAGGGCTGCCGATAGTGGGATTCGAACCTACTATCTCCCGGATGCAAGCTCACAGTCGCGCGCCTCTACGCGCACGGCCAACTCGCCCGGTACCACTTAATTAGCCAATTTTGTTCTTATCCATGTTGAGTTATCTATAACAGGAAACGAACAACAGCGAAAATATAAACTTTTCTGCCTACATTACTTAAAATTTCAAGTGAGTATCAGCCTAGCTTTAAAATGGATTTTATGTATGGGGAAGAGTGGGAGAAAACACTAAGAAATTAATGAAAATCTAATTAGCTCAAACGTGGAATTTCTTGATCTGTAGTGTCATTTGACGATTTCTTCACAATCCTGAACACGATTTAATCTCCAGCCGGTGAGTCTCAGGTACTAAACTACAACCTCATCGCATATTTTGAGAAATTTACAGTGCTAGCTCGAATCACTAGGCCCTGTAGTTCAAATATTCATATGAAATTATTAATAGAAGCAGAAATGGGCAATCGCCCTTGCCAGACTTGTTGAAGGTAGACTTCTATTTTGTAATTTGTTTTACGGCGCACCGACACAGATAGGTCTTATGGCGACGATGGGATAGGAAAGGCCTAGGAGTGGGAAGAAAGTGACCGTGGCCTTAATTAAGGTACAGTCCCAGCATTTTCCTGGTGTGAAAATGGGAAACCATGGAAAAGTATCTTCAGGGCTGTTGACAATGGCGATCGAACCCACAATCGCCTGGATGCAAGCTCACAGCTGCGCGGGCCTAACCGCCTGGCCAATTCGCCCGGTGATAGACATATGAAGTCCTATTTAGACGCAGACGTAGAACAATGAAACCAGAACATTAGGAAGATACAATTGGTTACGGTAGTTGTTCAACTGTGGATTGTCTTTGATGATGAATTTCAATTAGTTCATCCAAGAAGCGAGCGGTGACCCGTACGCTTTGATTGACAGACTATTATCCTCGAAAGTGTTCGGCTTCATTACCAAATGGTTAGTGTGCTGACCTTTGGTCTAAATGGATCCGGGCTCGATTCCCGGGTGGGTCGTTTGGCTCGGGGACTCTGTGCTGTGTGTGTGTGTTTTCAACATTAGTATTCATCTTAGGTTGTCTATAGACTTCGATTAGACAGACCTAACTCTCCGGAGGCCACACGCCATTAAAATTAAACTCCACAATAGATGACTAGATTAATCCCATGGGTGCTTGCTTCAAGTCGGATTATACACAGTTACCGTAAGTAAAATCCACACTGAGCAAAATTAAAAAGGAATCAAAGCAACATACATTTTGGCAAGAGCTCGTTACAAAAGAATAGTAGGATTCGAACTATAAACTTTTAATTACGGACCCAAATTACTTCCGTGGTGGTGATTATTGTTTTAATAGGAAGTACAACTAGGTAACCATATTCTATTTAATAATCAGAGAGAAAAATGGAAGGGATCCGACACTTCAAAAAATGAAGGTATCGGTCAAAAGGAAGACAGGGGCCACGAAAGCCTCGCAGCCTAGTACCGTCGAGGTCGGAAAAGAATAAGAGTAGACCAAGGAAGATCGGATAGGATAGATGACAGTGAGTAGCCAGGCACAAGTATGTGGAAGCAATGGCAGGACACAGCTCAGGGCGCCGTGGTCGCTAACCAACGTTCCCAAGTTAAGAGACCCCGGGGGCCCCTTTAAATCACCTCTGACGACAGGCACAGGGTACCGTGGGTGATACTCTACTGCCCCCACCCACGAGGGGAGTTACTTCTGTGTTTGCGCTTTAACTTTCACAAGAAACTGCATCTATTTCAGTTCTCACTAAAACCTGTACCTTACTGCAAGAAAGAGTACTTCAGGATGAATTCATAAAGTATATTTTCTGATATATCCCTGCTAAATAGCTTATTCCTATGTGGTGCCTACTCCGAATGAAGTTTATTAATAATAGGAATATAAATTGAAGTGCCGTTCTCATATGGTACCCAAACCCAAACGCCATGGCACTACAGCCCTTGAAGGGCCTTGGCCTACCAAGCGACCGCTGCTCAGCCCGAAGGCCTGCAGATTACGAGGTGTCGTGTGGTCAGAACGACGAATCCTCTCGGCCGTTATTCTTGGCTTTCTTGACCGGGGCCACTATCTCACCGTCAGATAGGTCCTCAATTCTAATCGCGTAGGCTGAATAGACCTCGAACCAGCCTTCAGGTCCAGGTAAAAGTCCCTGACCTGGCCGGGAACCGAACCCGGGGCTTCCGGGTAAGAGGCAGGAACGCTACCCCTACACCAGGGGGCCGGCTGCTCTCAGATGGTAGAGTGTTGAATTTCTGAGCCAAAATTGGTGGGCTCGATTCTAGCTCTGTCCGGTAGTATCTAAAGGTTCCGAATGACGCTAACCTCGTGTTGGCAGATTCACCGGCACATAAAAGAACTCCTGCGTGACAGAAAATTTACCTCGAAGTCTCTAAACCCGACCCTCCTCTTACATCCACCTTCCGCAAAAGAAAGTAGTTAGTGGGACGTATGGCCAATAATATAACATATAGAATTTGTTTAAGAAATACCTCTGAGAGTCATTTCCAAATTCGAACTACGAACTTCCTATTTTCCGACAGATAATTCTATACATTTTATTTTTCCCTAAGAATAGATATACAGTGAGTTTCTCTTATCGGTTGGCCGTCAGGCACGCCCAGCGTATCTGCCTCCCGTTAACTCATCACTCCCCGCTCCGAGTACCTTTCCTAGGCATCTTTTTCAGAGCCAACCATTATCTCCCAAAAGCCTCCCTACTAAGCCGCCGTCGGTGCGATAAACTTCCAACGGTTACCATTGTGAGCAGTGATGCGCATTAGTGTCTGTCGCAATTTTATTGAGTTCTATGAGCTCGTTATGAGCGGCTAGGAAGGTCTGGGCGTTGTCACTGGCCACTGCGTGCAGGTGGGTGTTGGGTCACGTGGCCATGCGTCTCCGTACTTGACGAGCCAATGAGGACCATGCCACCATGTTTCTAAGGAGTCTAGCTGATCTGCGTTATCTCCTCGAGATGAGGTGATCTGCAGGGTTCTGATCTCCAAGACAGTGTCTCCATTCACTGAGGCTTACGTGATTATGTATTTCTGTCACGCGGTTACAAACAAAGGTATTCCACTTATTCGGAACGTTCCGAATACACCCAAGTGTAACAGTAGAATCGCTCCACAGCTGAGCCTTCTTGATATTGCAGCCAGACTCTTGACAGAAGTAGTGAAGAAGGCGTGTACCAGTAAGTCAGCTAGCAGCTTTAGGCTTGGTAGAGTTACTCATTTCACGAGCGCTAGTCTGTTTTTCCGGCAAGTGAGTTTTGTGACAGGAGTTGACCTCATGCAGACGACGGCTCCGTATGCTCTCTTCGAAGCATCACAGAAGACGTGCAGCTCTGGTTCGTGTTCTGGACCTGTAATGCTCGCCCACCTGGGAACGGATATGGCTGATAGTTGCTGAAGCCTGGGAGTCCACAAATACCAGTTATGTGTAACATCTGATGGAAGTACTTTTCCCATAGTAGGCCTCGGAGCCACGTGTCTTGGAATATAAGTTTTGCTACGATCCCCACAGGTGAAAAAAGTGCGAGAGTGTCATATAATCTGGCAGTGGAGCGTAGAATGTTCATCTTCGTCCCTGGTTTGTCCACTAGGTCTTTTGCTATTTCCCCCTTGTCGGTCGAAATTATATCTTCAGAGAGATCCCAACTGATAACCAGCACACTCGTAACGGATCTCATTTCCACCCCCTCATTGTGCCAGGCTTCCTTCAGGGTCAGTGAATTGATAGCCCACTTAAGAAGTGGGAGTTTGATCTCCATCAAAACATCGGTGAGTTTGTGATATAACCTCGTCGCACGGATGTCGTCTGCAACGCTTGTTGTAAAGTCACCCATAAATGTTGATTTATCGAGAAGTACTGATGCAAATGGATAATTATCTCGACACAGTGTTGCCAGTTCACTAAGGCTAGCGGACAGAAGAAATGGGCTCGAAGTAAGTCCAAATGGCAAACTTTTGAAACGGTAGACTATGACCTCGTCAGTGAACTTGTACGTATCTTCTTGTGTATTCTCGGTGCGATACCACAGGAACCGCGTGAGGTCTGTGTCGTTTTCGTCTAATGCTAACTGCAAAAAGGCTTGGTGACCATCACATGCTATAGCCTCCGGGTAGCTCCTGAAATATAGCAGGTTTCCCAATATTTCTGGAAGCAAGTTAGGAACTATTTCCAGTGTGTCGTTCAGTGAAGGCAGTGAAGTCTGATTCATGTGACGACGCGTGAAAGACAAATCTGTATTTTATGATGTCTCTCCTTTATTTCTTTACAATGTGGTGTGAAATGTAGTAAACATTATTAGGAGTGACGTCCTCGGGTGCAACTTCCACGAGCTCTTGTTTTATGTAATCTCACATGTGGTTGTAATGGGTGTGTTTCAAGTCCTCGTCTCTCTGCAGTTTAGCATCTAAGAGGTAGAATCGTTTATCGACGGTGGTGCGATTGTGAGCTAAGGGAATTCCCCCCTTTCGAGGTAATGATACAAGTCTTCGTCCATGTTCGATGCGGTAGGAGTCTCGAAAAGCTTGCAAACTGGAGTTTTCTTTAATGGATAAATTTCGCCCCTGATTATCCAAAATTCCAATAGTTTCCAAGTCCCGTCGCGGGCTTTCATCAGTTATCTGATCCGTTGTAAATGAAACATGGTGGACCATTATTTGGTTGATCGTAGTGCCAGATCTTCTTCCGCTGAGTATCTATCCAAATACAGTAGGAAGAAGAACCAGTGATGGTGAAACCCTGATAGTTTTTCATTGTTACTATCTTCCAGTATGAATCCGCGCCTATGAGTACCTCGATCGGAAGTTCTTTGTCAGGGTCGTCACTCAGATCAACCAGTTTTATCTTCCTGAGCGATGCTAGCGCAGTTATGTCTTGGGGGCACAGTTGGTTGAGAATGTAGGAGCTGTGACTTTCAAAGGCGGTAATCGAGACTTGAGCTCTGGTTGAGTAGCCCATAATGTCGAAACAAATCTTCCGTCTAATATCATACATAGCGGAGGGTGATTCAAACGTGCTTATTTCTAGAGATCAGTAACGTTAAGCTGCAGCGAATCAATCAGAGAATTGTGGATGAAGCTCGATTGACTCCCTGCATACAGGATACAACGAGTTAGCTTGCTTCGCCCAGTCGGCCCCTTGATCCATACACGGGCCCGTTGCAGGTGGGTGAAATTGGACGTGATGACCCCTATCTTGCCCACGGAATTGTGTTGACTGCTTCCCTCGGTCCAAATGGATACATGGTGTGACCCTCTTCATTTGTTGCAGGATGCCTTCCTATTCTCGAAAAACTGTGTCTTCTTGTGTCCTAGACGTAGGCAAAGAAAACACCGGTTTGTGGTTTTCAGTCCCTCGACTCTCACCTGGGAATTCTTCATTTCCTGACCCTAGTGACCTCGGCTTTCGCAGTACACACAGGAAGGGTCTGGTCCCAGCTTCTGTTTCCCCTTTTCTTTGTTTGGTTTTGTTTTTACGTGAAGAGTGGCTGCTGTGTGTATTAAAGAGGTCGTTAACGGGGCGTTACCCCGTATCCTTTCATCGTTAAGAGCTCCTTCCACTTCTTCGTTAAGGAACGCCACTAGTCGGGTAGTGCACGTTCTTGAATGCCTTATCTTTTAGCGTGGACGAGCCAGCGGTGACAGACGTCCTCTGGAAAGGCTTGTAATAGTTAGGGTGCTAAAATTCGACAATATGCGTCGACGTCTTCACCTAGTGTTCTCAATGCTTGTATCCGGCGGTGGCATTCAATGTAGGTCGTGTTTAATAATTCGGGGCCTCCAAAAGTGCAACTTCGAGATTTTCCAAGTAATCAAGCTGAACTGGATAATCTTGTTCTTATCGCCGTATCGTGCTTTCAGATTTTTTTTTAGTTTTTAGTATGTGTCTGCCGTTATAGTTATCCCGTCTACGGGACGCCTTGGTTCTCCCTCCAAGTACCCGCGGAGAAACACGAGTTAGTTTACGACGGACACCGTCAAATTTTGACAATGGAAGAATCGAATTGCTCACAGAATCCCGACTATTCTTTTACGTCCCCTTAGAATGACTGGATTTTAATGTTAGGAAGCTCATGTACCAAAGGCCAGTACGCTAACCATTTACCCATGGAGCCGGACACACTTACACCGATTCACCGATTCACATAATTTATCTAGTTGTTATGTTTCCCATGACATGTTCAGTTCACATAATGCTTGGCTCAGTAATATTGCTTGGCAAAATGATATAAAAATAATATTCAATGCTTTGGATCTGCATCTATGGAGCCAGTGATAAGATTAAAATACCTTTAACTCTGTGAGAGCTGAACTGCTCTTTTCCTACCTGGTATTAGCGCCAGAAGCTTAAAGGACTAGCAGTGGTATTAAGCGTATTAACATTGGACTTGCCTTCGTACTCATTGACTTGTGTATCTTGATTAAAACAGAAGTTATTAAAATAACTTCAATCACGGTGCAGAAGCTTTTAGTATGAAGTTTTTATAATCGTCTTTTCACATTTGAAACACAGAGAGAAAAAATATATTTTACCAGTCAATGAAGATATTTTGCTCACTCCTCCTGATTTTGAATTCAATATACTATATACAGCAAGAGCAGGTGTTAACCCCAATCTCCGCTCCTCCGTCCGACTCCATGGCTAAATGGTTAGCGTGCTGGCCTTAAGCCACAGGGGTCCCGGTTCGATTCCCAGCAGGACCTGGAATTTTAACCATAATTGGTTGATTCCGCTGGCACGGGGGCTGGGTGTATGTGTCGTCTTCATCATCATTTCATCCTCATAACGACGCGCAGGTCACCTACGAGCATCAATTCAAAAGACCTGCACCTGGCAAGCCGAACTTGTCCTCGGACACACCCAGCACTAAAAGCCATACGCCATGTCATTTTTCCGCTCCTCCACAGAGCCTTGAAAACTGCACAAGGTAATAGGCGTAGGAATACATGGTATCTTAATGCTAGTTTCGAACAAAACATTTTGTAGGAGTCACAACATTCACGGAGGCTTGCAGGTCAAACACTACGTAAAGCCATGATATTCTGTGACGAAAAAATACCGTCGAAGTAAATGAAGCTGAATTTCTTTTACATTCCTACATTCCTGATTGTATGCTTGTTGTGGGGGGGAGGTTTGGTCAAAGACAGAAGTGAGAGGGATGAATATACTGGAAAGGAGAATTACAGATATCCATAGGCAGAAATTATTGGGGGAAAGCAGACTAAGAAATTCGCTGACTGTTTTGACGAAAATAGAGGAGATAGCAGGGTTGAATATTAGATACGTCGATAGGTCAAAACGATATGGGATGATGTGGTGGCTTTTAGGTTTGCCAAGGAATACAGGCTGGTTACAGGGGAGGGATAAGACAAGGTGTGTACTTTGTGGAGATGTGAATGATGAGTTTCACTTGCTAAGAGACTGTGAGGTAACGAGGGGGTTAAGACATGGATTATTGAGTGCCGAGCATAGGGAAATATTGGGGAGAGGGGATGAGAACGCAATACTGAGATGGATTATTAAACAATGGGAAAAAGGGGGTGAATTGAACAGGTATTTTTGTGCGACAAAAAAGGCCTGCGAGAGTAAAATGAAGGAGAGTGAGTTAGAGGGTGGGCAGGGGAATAGGGGGGTGGAATAGTTATCTGTATAAGGGAAGGGGATAGTATGTTAAAATTTTAATGGATTAGGGAATATAGGGACTGAGTACTTAGTTAGGTGGAGTTGGGTAAGAGGACAGGATTGCATGGTCTGTTTGTTTTAAAGTTAGCTGGAATGCAAGTGCTGAAATGCTGAGTGTTGTTGTTTGATTATTGATCAGGTGTAGGTCAGTAACAAGAATGTGACGCAAGTACAGAGCATAATAAGGACACTGGTTGAACACTGAGTGAGTGAACTGCTTCAGCTAATGACTGCTAATTATTCTTATTATTATTATCCTTATTATTATTATTATTATTATTATCCATTTTATTATTATTATTTATTATTCATTTTATCGTTATTATTATTATTATTATTATTACTATTATTATTATTATTATTATTATTATTATTATTATTATTATTATTATTATTATTATTATTATTATTATTATTATTATTATTATTATTATTATTATTATTATTATTATTATTATTATTATTATTATTATTATTATTATTGCATGTGAACATGTATAGGGGCGAAGTCGCCTGTTATGTTCAATAAATGTATGTATGTATGTATGTATGTATGCTTGTTGTGGTGTAACGTCACGCTAAGGTAACTGCAGTTTTCAAGCGACGCTAGGATTGGAAAGGTAAGGTCTATGGCATTAATTACGAAATTATGGAAAAGTGAAAATGAAAAACCTCGGAAAACCCCATCCTGTGCGGCCGACAGTGGGTTTCGAATCTATTATCTTTCGAAATAAACACGAGTTAACTATAGATTAACGGGCAATAAACTGAATGGATTATTTTGACACAAATTATGTGGAAGTAATGCTTGATTCATCTAAGAGCATGTGATCCTTACTTACACATGTGTGCTATAGAAGAAGTTTCTATTATCTATTTTCACTGTTTATATTCACTGTCTATAGTCTATCTATATTGATTCGAGAACTGGAAAAATCCGAAGAAAAGCAGCTCCATTTGTTCTGGGTGATTCCCTGCAAAAGAGTAGCGTTACGAATATGTTGCAAAGTCTGGGCTGGGAAGACTTGGGAGAAAGGAGACGAGTTGCTCGACCAAGTGGTATGTTCCGAGCTGCCAGAGGAGAGATGGCGTGGAATGACATTTTAGTAGACGAATATTATTGAGTGGTGTTTCTAAAAGTAGGAAATATCACAATATGAAGATAAAGTTGGAATTCAAGAGCTCAAATTGGGGCAAATATTCGTTTATAGGAAGAGGAGTTAGGGATTGGAATAATTTACCACAGGAGACGTTCAATACATTTCCAAATTATTTGCAATTATGTAAGAAAAGACTAGGTAAACAACAGATAGGTTACCTGCCACCTGGGCGACGGCACTAAATGCAGATCAGTGGTGATTGATTGATTGATTGATTGATTGATTGATTGATTGATTGATTGATTGATTGATTGATTGATTGATTGATTGATTGATTGATTGATTGATTGATTGATTGATTGATTGATTGATTGATTGATTGATTGATTGATTGATTGATTGATTGATTGATTGATTGAATTGAATTGAATTGAATTGAATTGAATTGAATTGAATTGAATTGAATTGAATTGAATTGAATGGAAAATTCCGACATATTCAAACAATACAGTGTGAGGGTAGGATATCGTAGTGATATCGTCACTGGGTTCTCACTGAGTCAGTCTTGGTTCGAATCCCGTCAATGCATGTAGGATGCTTGAAAAGAAAGGAAGACGTTAAGAACCAACCACTCACACGAACCACTGATCTTCAACTACAACTACTTATTTGTTTGTTAGGGGATTTTTGTGAGTATTTTTCAAAAGAAACCAGCATTGTAGATTCAAGTTTGCGACGCTCCCTTAGCTGTTTCATTCGTTCTACAGATGTACTTTTGGTCTTATTCGATCCCATGACTTGCCTCCTGCGTATATTCTGACATTTTTGTAGAGTAGACTATATCAAAATTCGTCTGTTCTCACTCACCGAACTTCCAATATTTTCTTTAGTTAGAGGCATATGTTAATCATTACATCTTGTGGTTTCTGAAAGATATTGACAATACAAAGCAAACTGCACATCACTCATCTCGTGTCCAAGCGCCAAAATCATACCTTAAATGGGTGGCCTTCTTGTGATGACGTCATGCGCATTACGTCAGGGTGCACATCGTATAAAGCGTAACATCAGTTCTTTGCGGGAAAACTCCAACCCAAACTGCACGATGTTTCATGTCAAAATCATTTCCCTGTGATTCCGATTCCACGCACAATTTGTGGTCCTATTGCTATCATCACGATATCTATAGTGGCATAAAAGTGCATTTCTCGGGGAGTGAGTGGCTGGTGCTTGAGCTACAAATGAGAGTCATGTCTATGTTAATGAACGTAGAAATCATGTTTCGTAAGTGTCAGACTCCCAAGAAGATTGAACCATAAGTAAGAAAATGAATACCGACCTCAATGACACAGTTGGTTAGTTATTGTCCTTCTTTCCCGAAAATAACGAGTTCGATCCTGGCTCAGTTTTGTGACATTTTAGAGCGTTTAAATGTGACAAATTCGTGTCATTATCTTCCGGAATGTTAAAGAGCTCCTGCGGGACATAATTCCGACAACTTGGCACTTAAATTGTATCAATTTGAGAACCATTATTCACATAACATATATCTTCAATCAATCATAAATAATCTGCATTTAGGGCTATCGCCCAGGTGGCAGATTACCTATCATTTTCTTGCCTAGTTTTTTCTTAAACGTTTTCTAAGAACTTGGAATTGTATCAAAATGAATATTTGCTCCGTTTAAACCCAACCTTATCTTCATATTATGACCTTTCCTACTTTTAAAAGCTTCATTCATAAATATACCTAAATAATTAAAGTATGAAGGCCGGTGTCAATATAATAAAAATCTTCCGGGCTATTATGCCGTGGTCCACTCCTCTCGCTTCTCCCAGACGTTGCGGTAGCCATCTTCTGTCGCCAGCGGGATACAGGGGAGAGTATCTACACGACGCCACAGACGATTACTGCCGCAGCAGTAGTCGAAACGTCTGGGAGAAGCGAGAGGAGTGGACCACGGCATAATAGCCCGGAAGATTTTTATTATATATACCTAAATAAAATAATGACCCAAGTCAAAACTTGTATATCTTATAAAATTTCGAAGTTCGTTTATCAGAAGGTATAATTCAAAGGGAATGAGTTTCAGAAATAAGGGACAATATTCAGTACTTCCTATATGATTTTAATTTCTGACATCAGAATATTATTCAAACTTCAAGCCAACAGAAGGTACCAAGACCTAAAAATAGGTTATGTTTCCACCATGAGAGCCCATGTGATGCCCAGCGACCGCTGCTCAGCCCGAAGGCCTGCAGATTACGAGGGGTCATGTAGTCAGCACGACGCATCCTCTCGGCCGTTATTCTGGGCTTTCGAGACCGGGGCCGCCATCTCACCGTCAGATAGCTCTTCAATTCTAATCACGTAGGCTGAGTGGACCTCGAACCAGCCCTCAGGTCGAGAGAAAAATCCCTGACCTGGCCGGGAATCGAACCCTACACCACGGGGCCGGCAGATGAGATCCAATTAGATATCAAAATAAATTTAAAAATCAAAACAACTGAGCAAGGCAGTATATAAAATAAGAACATGTTCTTCCTTCACCCTAAATCTCATCTGAGCTCCACTTTGGCCTTTCTTCCAATTTATTAGCATCGGCACTTATGTAGAATTCGCCCAGTTTTAAATCAGGATGGCCTTCCTGACGATAAGCTTACGTGGAAGGAAGTACTCACTATTGCGTGTTCCAGTGGTGGTTATTTTCTTTTTGCTAATTGTCTTTCGTGACTCCGACACATAGAGGTCTTATGGCAACGATGAGATAGGACAGGGCTAGGGCTGAGAAGGAAGTGACCGTGGCTTAATTAAAGTACAACCCCAGCATCTGGCTGGTGTCAAAAATGGAAAGCATGGTAACCCATCTTCGGAGCTGCCGACAGTGAGATTCGAACCCACCATCTCCCAAATGAAAGTTCACAGCCACGCGACCCAAACCGCGCAGCCAACTCTCTACGATTGTGGTGGTTTGTAATGTGGTATTGTGTATGTATATGAAGATAAATCGTCAATCTGGCAAGAATTCGAACATGGGGTCCTCTGAAGAGAAAGCCAGTACGTTGACCATTCAGCCAAGGAACCAGGCAACCTAAAGCTCATTTCACGTCAGAATGTAATTCAGGAATCAGTCCAGAAAGATTAGTAAGATCTAAATCTTAGGTAGGCTTACTTCACTCATCTTAACAGCGCATTTAACATCAAAATGTCATTCAAAAAGACAAACCGAAAAAGGGTGCCAAGATTGAAAACAAGGTAGGATATTTCTTTCATCCTAAGAGCTAATTTATTTATTATCGCCACGCGAAATCTTCCTTACTGCCTTAACGATCAGCTTTCCTTTGCAGGTTCACAATAAAATTAAGTCCCCAGTACGTATTTGTCTGTAAATTTCTAGGACCACTGAACGTATTTTGATGTGGATTTCACCGTATTATAGAACATTTGTCGAAGGAGGTTTAAGTAAACAAAACATTAATCTGCAAGTGGGAGTGAGAGGGAGTTAAAAAGAAAACGACCATCCGATCACTTTCTTGGCATACGCTGCCTAAACCGTCAAAGGTAGACCACAATTACCGTATGTCAGGAGCAACTGCTGAGCATAAAGAGCTCTTCAACAATTTCCGCGACGGTATACAAGTGTCCCCTACCACTTATCCCTTAAGTTGCTTCGTTAGCCTTCAGGATGTGTACGGTTCGTAAGGGCCCTATCTACTAAAATTAACATGAAGGGAAGGGGACGGGAACAGCTAACTGCAACGAATGAGAAGCGAACAATAAATCTGGTGAAAATGGGTTCATTGCACCCCTTTGCGGATGCTTAAATATGGTAAGAACAGAAATCGAATTACAAAGCTATATAAATTGCTCAGGGTCAAACACCTAGCCACAAACATAATCAAGAGGCTATTTTTGTATTCTTGTTTTACTTCGGATTGGAGTATAAAAACTACAAACTATGACAAACCGCTAATTGTGGGCTACGGTTTACAAATAGGTAGGCCTGTACACAGAGTGTTACCAAACATGTGGGAAGTAAATGTCGGCGGGGAGGGGAAATGTACAGTTCACCCCAAAACAGCACAAAAAGTCCCTATGATCATGTACCCCATGGTCGATCTTCCTTCCTTTCCAACCTTTTATGGAAAGTATTGGTATTAATAGCATTTCGAGGCGCATCCCACACTGAGTAACTCTCACCATGTTGGTGTACCATCAGATATATTTCCTTTAAGTTCTGAAGTTTGCAGTTAAAAAATCAACCTTAACATTCGATTAGTCACCACATCCTTATCAAAATAATTGTTTATTCATATCAATAATCTTGGACATGTAAGGAGACTTCCCGAGTGTTGAATAAGCCATTCGAACATCCGCTAGATAATACCAGAGTTACTACTGTACTACTACTACCATCGAGATATAAGATCTTATTCAGATAAAAATATCCATTGCAGCATAGGTGGACAATAAGATAGCGTGGGAAGAGCCGACAGCAGCCGACTTCTAATAGTTCGTGCTATAAAGACTAGATGGCGACATGAGGTTTGGTTTGGTTTGGTTTGGTTTGGTTTGGTTTGGTTTGGTTTGGTTTGGTTTGGTTTGGTTTGGTTTGGTTTGGTTTGGTTTGGTTTGGTTTGGTTTGGTTTGGTTTGGTTTGGTTTGGTTTGGTTTGGTTTGGTTTGGTTTGGTTTTGTATCTTCCGTCAGAGCGCACAGGCTACTCAGCTCCTTTCCCTACCTGATCTGGAACGTTGCTCATTGAGCTGAATTGTGCCCGCCTTAGTTTTACAGTATAGATTTATCTTGAATAGTTCACGAGTCATCGTAGGTTTAGCGAAATCGCAGAAATTTTGCAAATATTGCATGGGGAGAAAGGAGCGAGCTTAACAGGCAGGCGACCAGGAGGACCTTGGAAAAACGCCGTACTCAGCCACGTACAAACACGTTGAGGAAAGCAATTAATGTCGTCTGCAAGGAAATCTTAAAAGGCATATCACCAAAATTAAAAATTGCTCCCGTGCGAAGCCGGAGCGGGATGCTGGTATTAAATAAAATATTAAAATCGTGTGCACCCTTTCCAGACATTTAGACTTAGAAGAATAGGTTCCAAGTTATTGAATTCGTTTGTCGGTTGAGCGAAGCGTATTACGCTAGTACAGTTGTTTGTTCAATACCTACTGACGGGTCAGTGATTCATATTTTGAACCATTCAGTCCATAGTAGCGTGTTGTGTCAACGTAAGCCATACAGCGGTGTGTGGTTTGTCAACATAGTTATGTAATTGACAAGCTATCCCCGGTGGGCAGGTAGCTGAATATTCAAAATAGTAGTGAGGTACAGTCACGAGAGCTCTGGCGCTAACCACGATAGCAACCTTTCGACATTGTTGAAGGTATCACTTTCTATCCTTGAAATTATACTCTTCGTGTGTATGAAATTTTGTCACTGACAGTATAGCGCCTTTTTGTAGCAATTGGTAGTGGAATTTATTAAGTTATATCTTGATAATTTATTTCTTATATTTTTCTGTTGGATTGAAAAAATACCGGCCCCGTTGTGTACGGGTAGCATGCCTGCCTCCTTCCCAGAGGCCTCGCGGTCGATTCCCGACCAAGTCAAAGATTCTTACCTGTATCTGAGGGCTGGCTCGAGGTCCACTCAGCCTACGTGATTACAATACTGAGGAGCTATATAACGGAGAGATGGCGGCCCCGGTCTATAGAGCCAAGAATAACGGCCGAGAGGTGTCGTCGTGCTGACCACACGACACCTCATAATTTTCAGGCCTTCGGGCTGAGCAGCGATCGCTTGGTAGGCAATGGCCTTCCCGGACATTTGCACCACGGGAGGGGATTTTAAAAAAATACTCAATATTGTTTTGCCTATATCTTCTGAAAAGGGGACTAATCTGATGTAACAAACTGATCTTTCTTTCAAAGAGAAGAATACATTTTGGCCGCGTATTTTAAAATCTTTTAATTTGTGAACGAGATACTTTTATTCCACTACCAGTTTTCTAAGTTCAAATTGATGCTCAACTATTAAGGGAGTCTTATTAAAAATTTAATGTAAGAAGACCTAATACTTCGAGAGAAAATGTAACTTTGGTACTAAGAGATATAAATGTTGGAAAATGAACGATAAAGCAAAAAACGTACGTGTACAGCTACCACCTTACAGCATCAATTTCAAAAGACCATATCATGAAAACTAATAGAGATGTCGACAAAAATCTGCTGATTTAAAGAGAGGAATATATGAGCTTTGAAAAATGACAATATTTTGTCCACTTGTCCTGCAACCGCGGTTAGCGTCCCTTAACTTCACCGCCACCCCTATTTATTTATTTATTTATTTATTTATTTATTTATTTATTTATTTATTTATTTATTAAGTGGCGAACCTAAAAACTATTGTTTAAATGGACACGACCTATTGTTGTTGGTTGCTGTTGCATGCTCAGTCACTACTGATATGCGTTTAGCGTCGTCACCCAGGTGACAGTTTATCTGTCAGTTGTTTAACTACCGGGAAAGTTGGCTGTGCGGTTAGGGGAGCGCATCAGTGAGGTTGCATCCAGGAGATAGTGGGTTCGAACCCCACTGTCGACATCCCTGAAGTTGGTTCTCTGCGGTTTCCCATTTTCACACCAAGCACCTTAATTAAGGCAACGGCCGCTTCCTCCCCACTCCTAAGCCTTTCCTATCCCATCGACGCCGTAAGACCTATCTGTGTCGGTGCGACGTAAGGCAAATTTTAAAAAAAAAGTTGTTTAACTACTCCTTTCTTCGAGGAAGTTGGAAACTTATTGAATATCTCCCATGGTAAATTATTCCATTCCATAATTCCTCTTCCTATCTTTATCTTCAACTCTCTTCGACTTTCCTAATTTTAAAAACTACACTCAAGCTTTTTCATCTATTATTGATATTCCAATCTCTCCGTCGACAGCTCGGAACATACTGCTTAGTCGAACTGTACGTCTCCTTATTTGTAAGTCAACGTAGCCTACAATTTGCAATATGTTAATAACAATACTCTTTTGTCGGAGATCATTCAGAACAAATAATGCCGTTTTCCTTTCTATCTTTCCTAATTCTCGAATTTATTATTCATGGTGAGTCCCACTCTTTGGCTGAATGGTCAGCGTTAATGCCTTCGGTTCAGAGGGTCCCGCGTTCGATTCCCTGCCTGGTCGGGGATTTTAATTGCGTCTGTTTCATTCTTCTGGCCCGGGGACTGGGTATTTGTACACTGACTGACAGAGCAAATGCAACACCAAGAAGGAGTGGTCAGAACTTTATGCCAATTGCAGGGTAGACTGACGTCACTGAGGTATGCTCATGATGTGAAATGCGCCGCTGTGCTGCGCACGTAGCGAACGATAAATGGGACACGGCGTTGGCGAATGGCCCACTTCGTACCGTGATTTGTCAGCCGACAGCCATTGTAGAACGTGTTGTCGTGTGCCGCAGGACACGTGTATAGCTAAGAATGCCAGGCCGCCGTCAACGGAGGCATTTCCATCAGACAGACGACTTTACGAGGGGTATGGTGATCGGGCTGAGAAGGGCAGGTTGGTCGCTTCGTCAAATCGCAGCCGATACCCATAGGGATGTGTCCACGGTGCAGCGCCTGTGGCGAAGATGGTTGGCGCAGGGACATGTGGCACGTGCGAGGGGTCCAGGCGCAGCCCGAGTGACGTCAGCACGCGAGGATCGGCGCATCCGCCGCCAAGCGGTGGCAGCCCCGCACGCCACGTCAACCGCCATTCTTCAGCACGTGCAAGACACCCTGGCTGTTCCAGTATCGACCAGAACAATTTCCCGTCGATTGGTTGAAGGAGGCCTGCACTCCCGGCGTCCGCTCAGAAGACTACCATTGACTCCACAGCATAGACGTGCACGCCTGGCATGGTGCCGGGCTAGAGCGACTTGGATGAGGGAATGGCGGAACGTCGTGTTCTCCGATGAGTCACGCTTCTGTTCTGTCAGTGATAGTCACCGCAGACGAGTGTGGCGTCGGCGTGGAGAAAGGTCAAATCCGGCAGTAACTGTGGAGCGCCCTACCGCTAGACAACGCGGCATCATGGTTTGGGGCGCTATTGCGTATGATTCCACGTCACCTCTAGTGCGTATTCAAGGCACGTTAAATGCCCACCGCTACGTGCAGCATGTGCTGCGGCCGGTGGCACTCCCGTACCTTCAGGGGCTGCCCAATGCTCTGTTTCAGCAGGATAATGCCCGCCCACACACTGCTCGCATCTCCCAACAGGCTCTACGAGGTGTACAGATGCTTCCGTGGCCAGCGTACTCTCCGGATCTCTCACCAATCGAACACGTGTGGGATCTCATTGGACGCCGTTTGCAAACTCTGCCCCAGCCTCGTACGGACGACCAACTGTGGCAAATGGTTCACAGAGAATGGAGAACCATCCCTCAGGACACCATCCGCACTCTTATTGACTCTGTACCTCGACGTGTTTCTGCGTGCATCGCCGCTCGCGGTGGTCCTACATCCTACTGAGTCGATGCCGTGCGCATTGTGTAACCTGCATATCGGTTTGAAATAAACATCAATTATTCGTCCGTGCCGTCTCTGTTTTTTCCCCAACTTTCATCCCTTTCGAACCACTCCTTCTTGGTGTTGCATTTGCTCTGTCAGTCAGTGTATTTATCCCAAGACTTTACTCTTTACAGTCAGACAACCCACTACACTACCAACCACCACAGAAATACGCAACAGTAAGAAGAATAAAAAGTATTCATGCTGAGGATCCCGTGCACTGGAATCACTGGAACTTAGGAAATATAAACACAAGTAAGGTCCCTATTTTAAATCCTGAGTATACTCCTACTGGGCCCTATTGCTTAAATAGGTTTTTAACTCGCATGTAAACTAAAGACAAAACATTTCAACACAAATAGTAGGCAAGTAAAACATTTCGACACTAAATATTAAACAATAAACCCATTTTATATGATTTTGGTTGTGTGAAATGCCGTGAAACGAGGACCTTCTCCTGAACTATCTTCATAAACAACTCCAGACCTATCACACGCACTACGTTTTATATCGAACTTTTCGTCACACTCCATTATTAGAATGCATGAAGTACACTTCGAAAGTCATAGATAATAAAAGCCACCAGATCAGGCTGGCTGAGTCACAGACATTCACTGGGGGTTGAGTGAGAGAAATATACTGTCGTAAATAAGAATCCAAAAAGAAAGATTAATTACGGTCTGTTGGAACAAGAAACTAATATATTCGCTCTTTTAAGCTGTGTACAGATCAGGAAGCGAAATTCCCGAGTATTCTGGGCATGTTATGTTAAGAGGTTAACACCCACTTGCGGACTTGTCCATCACTCACAGTGCTGAGGCCGTACACTGCACAGATCTGGTGATGAATCTCTGCCGGTCTCACATTTTTTACTGTCAGGATCCGGATAACTGGCCGTATCTCACATGCTCGATCGTCTTAATTTCCATTGCACACTACGAAGCAACAGCACAGTACCAACGTAGCAAAAAGCGTGTGTTTGTGTTCGAGGGTGTTGGAAATCAGTGCGCTTGTGCGAAAAAATGAACGCTAAAGATCTTAAAAGATAAGGACAACCGATTGTTAATAAAAAAGACCCTTTTAAATACATTATTTGAACATGACTTGATTCTCTTTACCTGTGTGGTATTATCCTAACAGATTTAAAATCCTAAAGAAAGAGAAAATATTAATGTTTCACTGTGAAGTGCACACGCATGCACAGAAACGGTGTCTCGACATAAAAAAATATCAACACTGCCCCTAGTAGTGACAAGGACCGGGAGTTAAGGGGTAGTGTTGAGGGCACAGTATTGCTATACTGATACCTTGGCGGCCTAGAATTCGTTATACTGTAACACAGTAAGGTGGTTCCCATGTTATCACCAGGGTTGGGAAGTAATTGAGTAAAAGTAATCCAATTATATCGATTACAGTCTTAGTAATTTTTACTTGTAATCGTTACTTTTAACAAAAGTAATTTTTACTTGTAATCGTCACTTTTAACAAAAGTAATTTTTACTTGTAATCGTCACTTTTAACAAAAGTAATTTTACTTGTATTCGTTACTTTCAACAAAAGTATTTTTTACTTGTAATCGTTACTTTTAATAAAAGTATTTTTTACTTGTAATCGTTACTTTTAACATAAGTCTTTTTTACTTGTAATCGTTACTTTTAACAAAAGTAATTT